>NC_058084.1:226079967-226679967 GCF_014858855.1 Bufo gargarizans
CACATTACTCCTCCAGCCTGTCATACCCCCCCCACACCGGGCATTTTGGGGGGCATTAGGGGTTGGATGATGCGGATTGTGCACATAGCCACCAATCATATCCCCCCCCCCCTCCTAAAGGTAACTGACGTGCTGGGGGAGAGGAATATGATTGGTGGCTATGTGCACACTCAACATCAGCAGAAAGGAGTTAAAGTCCAACCCTTAATGGCCCCCAAAATCCCTAGGGGGGGGGGGGGGGCGTTGATGGGCGTTGATGTAGTAGCAAGAAAGCACACTGTCCCCCTGTCCTCTATGAGCCCCCCCCCTGAGTCCTCTCTGAGACCCCCCCTCACCCATTGCACACTTTTCCCACTCCAGCACCCCCCCCCAGTCACCACGGCATTGGTACATTTCTCCCTGTCCCCTCCAGATGGGCATCAACACATCTCTGCCCCCCCCCCAGTCACCATGGCATTGGTTACCAATGCCATGGTGACTGCGGGGGATGGGACAGAGATGTGCTGATGCAGCCCATCTGGAGGGGACAGGGAGAAATGTGCCAATGCCGTGGTGACTGGGGGGGACAGAGATGTGCTGATGTTGCTTCCCATCTGGAGGGGGCAGGGAGAAATGTGCCAATGCCATGGTGACTGGGGGGGACAGAGATATCAGGGATCCACAGAGCCGGGCACTTGGGGATACACCGGGACACGGTGCTATGGGGGCGGCTGGCAATTGGTGGCAAAAAGGGGGCGTGTCCTCACAAGCCTTTTCAGGTCATCTGCTTCCTTATTGGCTGCAGGATTTGGCGCTGAAAACCGGATTTGGATTCAGCCAATCACAGAGGAGTTCCCCCTGTGCCATCCGGGTATAAAAGGTGACGGGCTGAGCACAGCAAGTGAATGAGGTGAGGAATGGACTGTGCAGATCATTTATACTCCTGGCCTCGTCCTCATTGGCTCATGTAAACCACACCCCTACAACCCTATTGGTTTATTCGTACAATTATGTGCCCGCCAAAACTTCCGTTACCAATCATCGTTCACAAGAGGCGGAGCCCAGCCTCATCCTATCCGAAAATAATCCGCCAGTCCCAGGTGATGGGTGACAGGTAATAAGCCTACATAATGCGTGCGGTCAGTCCCTTCCCACCTCCTCCTCCTCAGTCAAGCTCCACTCCGCCTATCTGCCCTCGATCTCTGCTCACAGCGGGCGGAGGCTCCGGCTCCTCTGCGGGAAGGAATAGGGAGCGGGTTAACCCTGTCAGCGCCGCGCTCTTCAGTCAATCAGGGCGTCTCTGCTCGGCTGATAACCGCGCCGCCCTCTGCTGGTATTGATGCTGCCACTGAGTGTACTGTGCATGCAGGGGGATCGTGCGCTCTGTGCAAGTCCGCTGCCCGCCCGCAGGCCCTGCAGAATAAAGATTCGCGTCACGGCGGTCAGTTATTGTATGTTCATTTTTCTAGTTTACCTTATCTACTGCCGGTTAATAAAGCCACAGATTACAGAAAGAAGTCTCATCTTATTAACTAGTAGAATGGTGATATCTGCCTGTTGAACTGCATATAAACCCCGTGGGTACATGTTGTGACAACAGGACAGTAAACGACGACTTCTAGCGAGAGAAGCACACCTGACTACACAGAAGTCTGTTACGGTCCACGCAATATCTGCAAACGGACACCACAGAGACTTCTATACAGTCCAGTGCTGCAAGGGGATAGCTGCTTCAAGCAATGTAGGCACAGCGACCGGCATTCCACAGCACAGTAGTTTCCATGCAGCTAAGTATCTTCACCAACACCATGTCGCGTAGCACAGTATCAAGCTACAAGACAAGATCAGGGAAGGATGGTTCCACTAAGTCGTCTTCCGTTAGCAATGCGGCTGCCATTGCCCGCGCAAAGGCAGAAGCCGCGAAGGTCAAAGCAGCCGTGGCCGAACAAGAAGTGAAGATGAAAGAAGAAAAGGCACAGCTGGAAATGAAGATGAATGAGGAAAAGGCACAGCTAGAGGCTGAGAAAGCAAAGCAACAGGCTTCAATAGACATGCAAAAGGTCCTCTTAGATGCAAAGCTAGAGAAACTCGCCGTAGAGAAAGAAAATGGCAGCCGCCATAGCTGAAGCAGAGTTCTTGGAGGCAATGGAATACCCGAAAACCGGAAGTCACCGCAGTGTGCTTAGCCCAGAACTCAGCCAGCAAGATCCTGTACAACGCACTTCAGAGTTCGTCCGTCAACACTCTAGACCAAACAGCAATGCTAATCTATTCCAAGGAACCGAAGATGTCACCTATGCCACAGAATAATCATACCGTCCAAAAGAAAGAGTCACACTTGGAACCCAGTCCTACAAACAAGAGAGCCCAGAGCCACGTGACAAAACTCCAGCTAACTTCCCTGCACACCAAGGAAGCCAGCTTCCAGTCCAGCCTGCAGAGCCACCGTATCCCACAAGACGGTATGACATGGGCTGGCCTAAGTCAGAGACTCCATACAGGTATGATCACCCACCGCACTGTCACCATGACTTTCCACCTCCAACTAACCTTAGTAGTAACCATAGCACAATAGACGTTGCCAGGTTCTTTACTTAACAAGAGCTAGTTACAAAGGGACTGGCGAAGTTCAGTGATCGCCCTGAAAACTATAGAGCATGGCGGGCCTCCTTTTATAACATTACAAAATACCTGGGTCTGTCATACAGTGAGGAGATAGACTTCCTTGTAGATCGGCTTGGAAAAGACTCTGTAGAACATGCCAAGAGAATCAGGGATATTAATATAAACTACCCAGAGATTGGCCTAAAAATTATCTGGGATAGACTTGATGAATGTTATGGTTCTGCAGAGGTCATAGAGGATGCGTTGTTTAAAAGAATTGATGAATTCCCTAAAATATCTAGCAAAGGGTTCCAGAAACTTAAGGATTTAAGTGATCTACTGATGGAATTACAGGTTGCCAAAGCCGAAGGGGATTTACCAGGGCTTGCTTTCCTCGACACTGCCAGAGGTGTCAAGCCTATTGTATTAAAGCTTCCCCACAACCTACAGGAGAAATGGGTCTCCCACGGGTCAAGGTACAAACATACCTACAATGTGCCATTCCCTCACTTCAGTGTGTTTGTTGACTTTGTAAGGCTAGAAGCTAATATTCGTAATGACCCTAGCTTTGATCTATCACAGTCTTGTGCCACTCCCTATGCCCACAGACCACACAAAGGATCAGTGGCAGTGCACAAAACTAACATTTCACCTGCAGATTCTTTCAGGCATTATAGCTCCGCCAGCTGCAAAACAGTCAAAGATCCTGGTAAGCAGTGCCCTCTACACAAGAAGCCACACCCTCTTCTGAAGTGTAGAGCCGTTAGAGAAATGTCCATAGGAGATCGCAAAGCCTTCCTCAAAGAGAACCGCATTTGCTACAAGTGCTGCTCATCTACATCACATATTGCCAAAGACTGTCAGGTTAGTGTAAAATGCACAGAATGCAACAACTCAGATCACAACACGGCCCTACATCCTGGGCCTTCCCCATGGACCTCATCACAAAGTAACAGTGCCAGAGAGCATGGCGGGGAGGAAAGTACCTCTGAAGCTAACCCACCAGCAGTTACTTCACAATGCACTGAAGTCTGTAAAGTACTCATAGGCGGCAGGTCCTGCTCAAAAATCTGCCTAGCAAAAGTATACCCAAAGGGCTGCAGAGACAAAGCCATCAATGTTTACGCCATCCTAGATGACCAAAGTAATGCGTCCCTAGCCAAATCTACTTTCTTGGACATTTTCAGCATCAAAGGGCCCAACACTCCTTACTCTCTAAAGACCTGTGCAGGTACTGTAGAAACAGCGGGGAGGAGAGCTAGTGGTTACCTAATTGAGTCCATAGATGGTAAAACGTGTCTTTCCTTACCAACTATTACTGAATGTAACCAAATCCCTGATAATAGACACGAGATCCCTACACCAGAGGTAGCCATACATCACCCCCATTTACAGCGTATAGCCCATCTCTTACCAAAATTTGATCCTAACGCTCAGATAATCCTACTCCTGGGGAGAGATATCTTACAAGTTCATAAAACTAGAGAGCAGATTAATGGCCCTCATCATGCTCCTTATGCCCAAAGACATGACCTAGGATGGGTCATAGTAGGAGATGTCTGCTTAGGAAGCATACACAAACCAACTTCCTAACAACAGAGAGCAAGTCTACAGACGTTTTGTCTCTCTAAGGCATAGCTTCCATAAGAAGCCAGAAATGAAAGATCACTTCTTTACTTTCATGAGGAAAATATTTGAGAATGGTCATGCTGAGGTAGCTCCCACCCTTAAAAACTCAGAAGAATGTTGGTATTTACCCATATTCGGGGTTTACCACCCAAAGAAACCAGGTCAAATTAGAGTAGTGTTTGACTCTAGTGCAAAATATGAAGGCGTCTCCTTAAACGACGTCCTGCTCTCAGGTCCTGATCTTAACAACAAGCTCCTAGGAGTACTGCTTCGTTTTCGCAAAGAGTCTGTTGCCTTTATGGCGGACATTCAGCAGATGTTTCATTGCTTTCTCGTTAAAGAGGAACACAGAAACTTTTTAAGATTTCTTTGGTTTGTTAACAATGACCCCACAAAAGATATTGCGGAATACCGCATGCGGGTACATATCTTTGGTAACAGCCCCTCCCCTGCCTGCAGTTGCAACTTATGGTCTCAGACACTCTGCTCAGGAAGGCGAACTAGAATATGGGTCAGATGTCAGACAATTCGTAGAAAGAGACTTTTATGTAGATGACTGTCTAAAATCACTACCCACTGTTGAGGGTGCAATAAGTCTCCTTAAGAGAGCTCAAGAAATGCTTGCATGCTCAAACCTGAGACTCCACAAAATAGCCTCCAATAGTAAGCAGCTGATAGAAGCATTTCCCTCTCAATACCACTCAAATGACCTACAGAGCTTAGACTTAGGGACTGACTCCCTTCCTATACAACGTAGCCTTGGTGTCCTCTGGGATCTAAAATCAGATACGTTTACCTTCAAAGTCAGCCAGGAAGAGAAGCCCTTTACCCGTAGAGGTGTCCTGTCTGCCATAAACAGTCTTTATGATCCCTTAGGATTCACTGCCCCTGTTACAATCCAGGGCAAATCACTACTTAGAGACTTAACTCAGGAAACATTGGATTGGGATCACCCGCTATCCCCTGAAAAAAGAAACCTATGGATAGAGTGGAGAAACTCCCTAAAGACTTTATCTAGTCTGTTCCACGTTCCTACACTCCTGTGCCATCCACAGAAGTAAAAACACAAAAACTCTATGTATTCTCTGATGCGTCCGTCAAAGCAATTGCCGCTGTAGCGTATCTTAAAACTATAGACAACAAAGGTCAGTGCCACACAGGGTTTGTCATGGGCAAAGCAAAACTCGCACCACTTCTCAAACATACAATACCCAGGCTAGAGCTCTGTGCCGCTGTACTAGCTGTTGAACTAGCGGAATTAATTACATCAGAGATAAACCTAGAGATTCGAGACACCGAGTTTTATACAGACAGTAAAGTGGTCCTGGGCTACATTTACAACCAAACTAGGCGTTTTTACGTTTATGTTAACAACCGAGTGTTAAGAATCAGGAGGTCCACTATCCCAAAGCAATGGCACTTTGTACCTACTGACCATAACCCAGCAGACTTAGCAACCAGGTCAGTTGCTGCCAGTCACCTTAAGGACACAGTCTGGTTCACGGGCCCTGCCTTTCTATACAACTCATAACATTCTTCTGCCTGTGACTCATATGAGCTGTTAGATGCAGATTCTGACAAAGAAATCCGCCCCCAGGTATCTGTACTACTCACTGTAAATTCGTACAATCAGCTCGGTAGTCACCGTTTCATCAGGTTTTCCACCTGGAAGTCACTTGTGCGAGCTATCACCTGCTTAGCACACATAGCCTGTTCCTTCAAGCATGCCCCATTTGTTCTGGAATGTAACTGCAAAGGTTGGCACCATTGTAAGAATGGATACTCAGTAAGTGAGCTAGAACAATCGCTAAGGAACTCTACTGCATCAACAACTAAAAACCTGTGTTAAAAGACAGTGTGTTAGTGAAGCTCGATCCAGTCCTTGATGAGAATGGTCTGCTAAGAGTGGGAGGGCGGCTTAAAGAGGCCAAATTAGGGTTCAATGAGAAATATCCTATCATAATACCTGGTCATCATCATTTAGCTTCCTTGCTTGTAGAGCACTACCACAGTAAGATAAAACACCATGGCCAACTATTCACCGAAGGGGCGTTACGTGCTGCTGGGCTGTGGGTCGTTGGTGTAAAAAGGTGTATTAACAAATGTATATTCAAATGTATCACTTGCCGCAAGCTACGTGGGGGTTTACAAACGCAAAAAATGGCCAATCTCCCATCCGACAGGGTTAACATGGACCCTCCATTTACTAATGTGGGCCTTGATGTGCTTGGTCCCTGGTCCGTTATCACACGTCAAACTAGAAGTAGCCACGCTATCTCCAAGCGATGGGCAGTCATTTTCAGTTGTATGTCAATTCGAGCCGTCCACATTGAAGTTATTGAGTCTATGGACACTTCTAGCTTCATAAATGCCCTCAGGCGCTTTATTGCAATCAGAGGTCCTGTAAAACAAATCCACTCTGACAGAGGCACAAACTTCGCTGGAGCTGCTAATGAGCTAAAGATTCTCTCCAACTTGGATAATAACAGTGTAAAAAGATTCCTTAGTGAGCAAGGATGCACTTGGATTTTCAATTCCCCTCATTCTTCTCACATGGGAGGAGCCTGGGAAAGAATGATTGGCATAGCCCGCAGAATCTTGAACTCTATTTTCCTACAAGTGGGTCATGCTAGACTCTCTCATGAATGCCTTACAACCTTTATGGCCGAAGTCTCAGCCATTATCAATGCAAGACCCTTGGCTCTGATATCAAATGACCCAGGAGATCCAATACTGCTTACGCCTGCCTCTCTACTTACCCAAAAGACTGGTATAGCGAGTGCTCCTTCTGGAGAGTTTGGCACCAAAGATCTCTACAAACGCCAATGGAGACAAGAGCAAGGCCTTGCCGATACCTTCTGGAATAGGTGGAAGAAGCAATATCTTCCCACCTTACAGACAAGAACCAAATAGCACACAGTTAAGCCCAACCTAAAACCTGATGACATTGTTCTTGTTAAGACTCTCAGGCTCAAAGAAATCAGTGGCCTTTGGGCCTCCTTACTAAAGTGTTCCCAAGTGAAAACGGACATGTCCGTAAAGTTGAGGTCAAGATTTTCAAACAAAATGAGACCAAACTGTTTATCAGACCTACTTCCGAACTAATCCTACTGTTATCTGTTGAGGACTCTAATAGTGACATCGGCTGATGTCAAGCGGGGAATGTACTGTCTTCTCTGCATAGTTTGTTAATGTGAGTGCTCATGTGTGTGCCTTCATTTCATCACCATCTAGTGACCTTAGCTGTAAGTGCATCTTCTGCCTTTTTAAGTTATGCATATTCATTAGGTCACCTGACTTCCTGCTCACAGTGCTTTCTGGGAAAGAGACAAGCTCCTGCTTCCTTTTCTCCTCACCTCATGGAAGGAGCAGCTGCACATTGTGTGTCTCTTACTAAAGCATCGTCGGTAAGGGATTTATTTATATTTTTATATTGGTTTTGTGTACATTGTGCTGTATACTCAGTTATTGTATGTTCATTTTCCTAGTTTACCTTATCTACTGCCGGTTAATAAAGCCACAGATTACAGAAAGAAGTATCAACTTATTAACTAGTAGAATGGTGATATCTGCCTGTTGAACTGCATACAGACACCGGGGGTACATGTTGTGAGAACAGGACACCCTGCTTATGCAGTTCAACAACCCGACCACATTCAAAAAGGGAGAGTTTTTTTGCCTTTGCCATCACAACGTTTGACTACCTGACAGAAAATGACAATGACTCCACATCTTTGCACAGATTTGGCCTTTTAACCCCTTAAGCCCTATTTCACCTTAAGGACTTGGCAATTTTTTTTTGCCAATCTGACCAGTGTCACTGTAAGTGCTGATAACTTTAAAATGCTTTGACTTATCCAGGCCATTCTGAGATTGTTTTTGTCACATATTGTACTTCATGACACTGGTAAAATGAAGTTAAAATTTTTTTTTTTTTCGAAAAAATACCTAATTTACCCAAACTTTGTAAAAAAAATTGCAAATTTCCAAGTTTCAATTTCTCTACTTCTATAATACATAGTAATACCTCCAAAAATAGTTATTACTTTACATTCCCCATATGTCTACTTCATGTTTGGATCATTTTGGAAATTACAGTGGGATGCGAAAATTTGGGCGACCTTGTTAATCGTCATGATTTTCCTGTACAAATCGTTGGTTGTTACGATAAAAAATGTCAGTTAAATATATCATATAGGAGACACACACAGTGATATTTGAGAAGTGAAATGAAGTTTATTGGATTTACAGAAAGTGTGCTATAATTGTTTAAACAAAATTAGGCAGGTGCATAAATTTGGGCACCACAAAAAAGAAATTAAATCAATATTTAGTAGATTCTCCTTTTGCAGAAATTACAGCCTCTAAATGCTTCCTGTAGGTTCCAATGAGAGTCTGGATTCTGGTTGAAGGTATTTTGGACCATTCCTCTTTACAAAACATCTTTAGTTCATTCAGGTTTGATGGCTTCCGAGCATGGACAGCTCTCTTTAAGTCACACCACAGATCTTCAATTATTGAAGTAACGTAAATATATAAATGAGGGGGCACACGCAAAAGGAAAACACTATTGGATGATGCAAACTAAATTTAATGTTATAAAAGCAAACCCCTAAAATACACATAAAACATACATCAAAAAATCTGAATATGCAATATGCAGCAATAAAATGCAATAAATAGCAACAAACAGCACCAGTGTCCCACTTGTGGTTGTGAGTATAAGGATCACTGTCGTATAATTAGGTGTCTGACACACAATGTACAATGTTCCAATTGGGAAGTATAATGGAGACGTCTAAATTGATGGTAATCAATATCTCTCACTGTAAATACAGCACTGCAACCCCTTAGGGTGATGTTAGAGAGCCCGCACCGTGCTGCAGCTACGGTGTTGCGGCTATAGACAATATTCCAACTGGAAAATGAGGTATAGGCATCTCAATCTCTGAGTGTTAATGTCCTGTGTCCTTAGGTGCGTATAGCACTGCAACCACTTGGGGTGCTAATGGTGACTCAGATCAGATGTCAAAGTCCGGTATTGGAATTATACAGAGATGCGTATGCACCCTCCAAGTTACTTACTAGTTCTTGCCGCTGTAGCTTCTTAGTCTTACCCCTTCTTGCTGCGGAACTGCAGCGCTGGTCTCCCAGGTAGCCGTACACGGCCGGCTGTGGCGTCCCACGTGACCTGGTCTCTGAGGTTCCGGGTAGACGCTTGTATGTGACGTCACTACTATGCGGCTGTAACTTGATAATGGAGGTAAATCGCTGGAGTTTTTAGATCTTGCTGATGTCCAACTTCTTTATTCGTTATTTGGAATCCACGCTCACTCTGATATGCCAGACGCGTTTCAGGGTCTTACACCCCTTCCTCAGTGGCCACCGAGTGAGTGGATTCTCACTCCTTAAGTATCGTATTGTTCCACCCATCAATTAGCTCTCCTGTGCTTGTTCTAATGCATGGGGTGGATTTGGTTGCTGTTTTTCTTCCATTGTTATAAAATAGCACAATTAAATGGCATTCACAATAATGATACAATTATAAATAACTAATAAAAATATAAATATTATTACCATATATCATAAAACATTATAAAACCATTCTATGGGTAATCTGCATGGTCAGGACTTAATTTTCAAGAAAACCGCATTGAAACCGCATCAATATGAATTGTGTCTCACATGCGGTTTTTATATTTTTATATCCAGCAGGATCAAGTAGTCCCTTTTAAGGTCAATGGACCCAAAACCGCATCAATCTATATTGTTATTCAGTGCATCTTTATGCTTCATTATTCTTATTTCATCTGGGCACTCAATTCTTATGGGTAGTGTCTAGGGGAAGCTGTCCAGTAGGGATGGGAAACCACAGTGTCCATAACTGACCAAACTGTGGTGTCTCATCCCCACTAAACAGCCCCCCCCCCACACATTTACAGGAATCTGAATACTTCCATCTCCGCATTAAGCCCCCTTGGGATGATGGTATCATACTGAAACATTCTGCGGGATTCCTGTCTCGACATGTGTGCAATGTGGTTTCCTCCTCTCCACATTTTTTTGACCTTTTCTATAGCTGTAAATTTGAGGCTGGTTGGATCACAATTGTGTTGGGTCTTAAAATGTTTCGACAGGGAATGTGTTTCTAAACCTTTCTTTATATTTGCCACATGTTCAGCTACCCTCTTTTTGAGTGTCCTTTTTGTTCTCCCTATGTATTGTTTCCTACATCCACATTCCAGCAGGTATATCACGTCCGTGGAATCACAGGTCAAGCATTCTTGTATTTTTACACTGAACAAATTTACTGTAGATGTTACCCTAGTTGTTTTTTTGGGGAAGCTGGTGATTTTGCAATTAGTGCATCTTCCACATTTGAAAAATCCATTGGTTATCAGCCAATTCTTTTTCTGTTTTTGTTGTTGTTGATTATCCATTTTGATTTTTACAGTTGGGGCTACTTTACCTGCTAAATTATTCGCCCTTGTATATGTTATTTTTGGTACATCGCTTAACAATGGGCCAATCAGTTTATCATTTAGCAGGTGTACCCAATGTTTACGGATGCTTCTTTCTATCATTCTATGTTGGGAACTAAATGGAAGAATGATTCTTATTTTTTCATCCTGTAGTTGTGGTAAGCCCACCTCAAAGAAACTTTTCCTTTCCATCTTTTTTACTTTCTCTAGTGATTTCTCTATAATCTGGATTGGATAGTCTCTTTCTACAAATTGTTGTTTCAAACCAGCGGCCTCTTCATCAAACTTGCTATCAACCGTACAATTTCGCTTCAGTCTGCGAAACTGGCTGGTTGGTATGTTGATCAGCCATCGAGGAAGATGGCAACTAGCAAATCTGATTAAGCTATTTTTGGCCACTGGCTTGAAAAAGGTATTACATTGTAGCTGATTGCCTTTGATCCATATTTCCAAATCCAGGAATTCAACCTTTTCTTTACTGATAGTTGGACTGAATATCAGATTGTTATCATTTTTGTTTATATCACTGAGAAATAAATTGAGGGATTCAGGTAATTGCACCAAATGAACAGGATATCATCAATGTACCTCCGCCACAGCACCAGATCCATCCCCAGCCTGGGCAAAATGATTTCCTTCTCCCATTGGGCCAAAAAGAGGTTGGCATAGCTGGGGGCGAATCTGGTGCACATGGCGGTGCCGGTACACTGTAGATAAAACTCCTGCTCAAAAGCAAAATAATTATGAGTAAGGATGTATCTTACTCCATCCAGTAGGAACCCCAATTGTTCCTCAGAGAGTTCTCTTCCTGATAACTGCTCATGTAGTGCCTGAATCCCCCTAGTATGTTCAATAACTGTATAGAGAGATCCAACATCCAGTGTCCCCAAGATCCACCCATCCATCCACGTGACTTCTTCCAAGGTTTTGATGATGTCTGTGGTGTCACGGATGTATGATGGCACTTGTTTGACATAAGGTTGAAGCCATTGATCTATATATTTGGATAGATTACATGATATAGATTGGATGCCCGACACAATCAGGCGACCTGGCGGTGCTTCCAGGCTCTTGTGGATCTTGGGGACACAATAGAACATTGGAACCCTCCTCTCAGTGTCCAGAATAAACTTGGATTCCTGGTCAGAAAGAAAATCAGCTTCTACCCCCCTTACACAATAATTTTTGAGGATATTATAGTATTCTTGTGTTGGGTCTCCTTTTAGTTTTTGGTAGGTATTACTAGATCTTAACTGTCTATAGCATTCTTCTATGTAGTCTACTTTGTTCAATATTACTACAGCCCCGCCTTTGTCTGCGGGCCTAATGACAATATCATTTGCTTCCTATAGGGATTTGATAGCTTTAATTTTTTCTTTATTTAAATTTGAGTTTATTCTGCGACTTTTAATTCTTCTTATGTCACGTTCCACATTATTCTTAAATGTGGCCATTTCGTTGCTGATTTCCTGCCTAGGGTATTTCTTTGATCTAACCTTAAGATCTGTATGTGGATATTTCTTTATATTGCTACCCATATCTGTTTCTCTATTGATTGGGTTTTTGAGGAAATATTTTTTAAGACATAGGCGTCTAATGAATTTCTCTACTCCTATGTATGTAGCAAATTTATCCATAGGGTTAGTAGGAGCAAATTTTAGACCTTTGTTGAGGAGTTGCACTTGAGTTTCCGTAAGTGTAGTGTCACTAATGTTTATTATATTGGTGATTGGTGTTTTTACCTCTTGTATTTGCGTCTTTTGTGCATGTCGTCCCCTCCGTATTCTTCGTTGTGATTGTGTTTTTGTGACCTGTTCAGTGTTGGTGTGTGTTGATGTGTTGTGTCCTGGTGATGTCTGTACTCCTGTCTGTGTGTTTGATAGTGTCCTCTGTTTTGTGCATGTTCCCTCGGACGCTCCCTCAAGTTGTAGTCGTGAACATAACTCTGTGTTGTGTACGTGTGTTTCTTTGCCTCTTGTCGTGTTGGGGTGGGAGTCCGTATCTTTCTTATTCGTGCATTGTGGTGTGGGGGTGTAAAGTCTAAAAAATGTGGTGTTGCTAGTGTTTCATACCTATTTGTGGTTTTTACATTCTCTATTTGTACCTGTGTGTTGGTGTATTCACCTTCCCTATGTCTGTGAGTTTCTGTGGTCCCTTTCTTTTCTACATGGTGTAGTTTTTTAGATTTTCTGCTTATTATGTCCCTTTCTAGTGTGTCCAAATTTTTACAGATTCTCTCGTGCCATTTTTGAGCTTCCTCAGTATCTGGAAGCATTTCCATTTCCTTTTTTAGGGTGTCTATTTGTCCTGTCATTTCTTCTGTCATTTTTGTCCTTCTTTTAATAACCATATGGACGAGGGCTTCCGACTGTATTTTCAGGAACCCATCCCATTCCTTTCTGAATTCATCATTCATCGAATCAGATGCGGGTGTCATAGTGAGTGTTAAGCCCCTAGGGATGAAGCCCCTGTCCAAATACTGCGTCAGTGATCTAATCTCCCACTTATTACGCAATTGGCGTTGCAGAATCCTCTCCAGAGCTTTAAAAATATCATCCATTGATCTCGTTGTTTGTATTGATGCTTCGCCCTCCATATTGAAGGTAAAAGCCTCAATTTTTTTGTACTTGTTATCTAAGTGTTCCCAAATGTCCACCTAAAAATAGGAGGAGCTCAGCTGTTGAGGGTATTAAAATGAATACAGTAAATAGGATACAGCGGCTCACTGCTACTTCGTATGGATAGGTGCTCACCCTCAGGTCCTACCCTCAGGACCAAAAAGATTGAAGTAACGTAAATATATAAATGAGGGGGCACACGCAAAAGGAAAACACTATTGGATGATGCAAACTAAATTTAATGTTATAAAAGCAAACCCCTAAAATACACATAAAACATACATCAAAAAATCTGAATATGCAATATGCAGCAATAAAATGCAATAAATAGCAACAAACAGCACCAGTGTCCCACTTGTGGTTGTGAGTATAAGGATCACTGTCGTATAATTAGGTGTCTGACACACAATGTACAATGTTCCAATTGGGAAGTATAATGGAGACGTCTAAATTGATGGTAATCGATATCTCTCACTGTAAATACAGCACTGCAACCCCTTAGGGTGATGTTAGAGAGCCCGCACCGTGCTGCAGCTCAAAAATGGCACGAGAGAATCTGTAAAAATTTGGACACACTAGAAAGGGACATAATAAGCAGAAAATCTAAAAAACTACACCATATAGAAAAGAAAGGGACCACAGAAACTCACAGACATAGGGAAGGTGAATACACCAACACACAGGTACAAATAGAGAATGTAAAAACCACAAATAGGTATGAAACACTAGCAACACCACATTTTTTAGACTTTACACCCCCACACCACAATGCACGAATAAGAAAGATACGGACTCCCACCCCAACACGACAAGAGGCAAAGAAACACACGTACACAACACATCAATTTAGACGTCTCCATTATACTTCCCAATTGGAACATTGTACATTGTGTGTCAGACACCTAATTATACGACAGTGATCCTTATACTCACAACCACAAGTGGGACACTGGTGCTGTTTGTTGCTATTTATTGCATTTTTTTTCTGCATATTGCATATTCAGATTTTTTGATGTATGTTTTATGTGTATTTTAGGGGTTTGCTTTTATAACATTAAATTTAGTTTGCATCATCCAATAGTGTTTTCCTTTTGCGTGTGCCCCCTCATTTATATATTTACGTTACTTCAATCTTTTTGGTCCTGAGGGTAGGACCTGAGGGTGAGCACCTATACATACGAAGTAGCAGTGAGCCGCTGTATCCTATTTAAGATCTTCAATTATATTCAGGTCTGGGGACTGAGATGGCCATTCCAGAACTTTGTACTTGTTCCTCTGCATAAATGCCTTAGTGGATTTTGAGCAGTATTTAGGGGCGTTGTCTTGTTGAAAGATCCAGCCCTGGCGCAGCTTCAGCTTTGGACATTGGTCTCCAGAATCTGCTGATACTGAGTGGAATCCATACGTCCCTCAACTTTGACAAGATTCCCAGTCCCTGCACTGGCCACACAGCCCCACAGCATGATGGAACCACCACCATATTTTACTGTAGGTAGCAGGTGTTTTTCTTGGAATGCTGTGTTATTTTTCCTCCATGCATAACGCCCCTTGTTATGGCCAAATAACTAAATTTTAGTTTCATCAGTCCACAGCACCTTATTCCAAAATGAAGCTGGCTTGTCCAAATGTGCTTTAGCCCACCTCAAGCGGCACTTTTTGTGCTGTGGGCGAAGAAAAGGCTTTCTCTGCATCACTCTCGCATACAGCATCTCCTTGTGTAAAGTGCGCCGAATGGTTGAACGATGCACAGTGACTCCATCTGCAGCAAGATGATGATGTAGAAAATTTAACAAAAATGGAGTGGCTCTACTACTCCGTAGGATGGAGAGGTGCTCAATATCTAGGTGTAAACTCCAAACACCAGAAAGTAAAGAATTTTAAATAATAGTGGAGATATGGCACTCAATATCTGGGAAATTTGCTCAAAACAAGTCGCTTTATTGATGCAATAAAATAGTTAAAATGTCATACAAAGTACGTAATTTGTACAGAAATTAAATAACATAATGATAAAAAGTCACAATTGACAATATAAAAAATCACTTATAGTGTATATATAAACACACATCAGACAGCAAATGGGTACTTGTCTGTAATCTGATTGAATGGATCCAGAAAGTTAAATTCTCAACACTAGAGCACTGAATGTATTATTGCTCAATAGTTTTCAATGAGCAATTAATCGAATGTCACCATTGATTCGGTATAAAATAATCACCGATTATCATTATTGTAGTGTAGTCGCAGGATTTTCGGATTTAATAGTAGAAGTTATTCAGAATATGTATATATCACAGTTCATGGAACTTATCGGATTAAAGTTCAGCAGTTGTTAGCTCTAGGTGGCGTCCCACCTTTTTTCAAGCTATTTAAATCCCTTACCTCCACTTCTCAATACTGTTTGTTCAGTCACCGTTTCCTCAGCGTCCCAAATATTCGATTTCTCCTTGCTTGTAAATCAGAGTGTATCACTCTGAGGAGTTTACGAACTTGATGTAGGACGAGTTGATCACTTAGGAGGTTATTGGTAAGGGAGGTGTAGCTGTAGATCTCCTTGCGTTCGCCAAAAATGGTGGTAATGTGGGGTCCAGGTTCCTCCCAGACGCGTTTCGAAGTCCCAAGGGGTGCTGACTTCTTCCTCAGTGGTGACCTGGCTCCCCCTAAACCACCTTTTTTATACCATCTTTGTTAATTGGTTCAAGATGTCCCAAAGATCAGTCCTGGATCACAATCCAGGTACCATAGTGACAAAATCTGGTCTGGATTATTACAATGTACTATACTCAATGATAAAATTGAATATTTTAATGATAAAGTAAATTCAATCAGAGATATAGCTCCCACATTTCTTCCATAAGTATAATACATCGAAATCTTGCTATTTTTGAAAAAAACGCATATGCGGTAATGATGCGGTTTCCATGCGTTTTTTTTAAGGTCGATGCGTTTTTTTCAGAAAAGCTGCTGAAATTACATCCTTAATCATTTACATAAGGGATTTAATGTTATTTGCTTCCTTACTCTCATTATTCACAATAACATGAATTAAAATGTATAAATAAATATAAAAATATTTAATTAATAAAAAATATAATAAATAAATGCACCTTCGCATATTTTTTACATCTAAAAGTAGATGAATCAAACTGACTCAGTCCAACATGGAGGACTGTTGTCAGATTGGATGAACACGAGATTGTGGCTGAATAGGCGGTGGGTGCCGTCCACCAAGACACGGTCCGATGTACGTAATTAATATACCATCTGACCATGTGTCGGTGGAAGGCAACCACCCCAGGTTTTAATCTGCTACAAGAAGCCAAAGATTTCTAACTCTGCATTTAATCCATGTGGTATAAGGGTGTCCAGTTCAAAAATCCATCTTGATTCTATTCTGGACATTTTCTCCACATGGTTACCTCCTCTCCAATCTACTTCCACTTTCTCTATCGCTGCAAAACATAGATCTGTTTGTTGACCGTGATGTTCTTTGAAATGTTTTGACAGTGGGTGGTCCATGTGGCCTTTCCTGATATTATTGAGATGTTCTGCAATTCTTTTCTTTAATGTTCTTTATGTCCTTCCCACATAGATTTTGTTGCATGGGCAACTTATTGTATAAATAACACTAGTAGTATTACAAGTGAGGTATTCTTTTATTTTATGTCTGAGTTGGTTAGTCGGGATATTATTTCCTGTGTCTTTCGTGGGAACTTAGTCGATCGGCAGTTAATACAAGTGCCACATCTATAAAAACCTTTGATATCCAACATTGTCTGTATCGTGGGTTTGTTGGTTTTCTTCTTTTTTATTGTAGGGGCTACTTTTAATCCTAAATTGGGGGCCTTACTGTACACGATGTGTGGTGTGATCGGGATCATTGAGCCTATCAATCTATCTTCTTTAAGAAAATGCCAATGTTTTTTAATTATATGTTGTATTTTTCGGTATTGGGCATTAAAGGGTAAGACCATTCTCATAGTCCCCTCATCTTTATTTTTCTTTTTCACTTTAGTTGGATTGAAGAAGGATTTTCTGTCTAATTCTCTCACCTTACTTAGAGATGAGTCTACTAAAATTTCTGGGTATTCTCTAGTTACAAATTGTTCCTTCATTTTGCATGCTTCCTCTTCAAATTGCTCCTCTTTAGTGCAATTACGTTTTATGCGTCGGAACTGTCCATATGGTATATTTAGCACCCATCTAGGTAGATGTCCGCTGGTATAGGGGATCATACTATTTTTCGCAACCTCCTTCAGAAAGGTATTACAGATTACTTTCTCACCTTCAATTTGGATATTTAAGTCCAAGAATTCGATGTTTCCATCATATATCTTGGATGAAAGGTGTATATTTCTGTCATTCCTGTTTAATCCATCTATGAAGGAGGCTAGCGAACTAGTGTCCCCATTCCATACTAGAATAATGTCGTCAATATACCTATACCATAGCACCAGGTCCGTCCCCAGTCGTGGTAAAACAGACCTCTCCTCCCAGTCTGCCATGAAGAGGTTCGCATAACTGGGGGCGAACCTGGTGCCCATGGCGGTACCGCACTTTTGCACATAAAAATTTGAGCCAAAACAAAAATAATTGTGAGACAGAATGAAGTTAACACTTTCTTCTAGGAAGCTTATCTGTTCTTTTTTGAGTCTACCTTCCATTAATAATTGATCCTTCATAGCTATCGTCCCTTGTTGGTGCTCAATAATTGTGTATAATGACCGTACATCTAATGTGCACATTGTCCACTTGGGGTCAAATTTTAACTTTTCTAGAATGTCTATAACTTGTGTCGTATCTCGGATGTAATTTTTCATATTTTTTTTTTTTTATAATTTTTTTTATATTTTTTTTTACTGTCGGCTGGAGGTGGGTGTCAATATATTTTGACAAATTACTTGTAATTGAACCAATCCCGGAAATTATGGGTCGGCCGGGTGGTTGTGTAACTTCGGCAGACAGTAAAAAATTGGCATTCTTGCCTGTGTATCACATATAAATTCATATTCTTGTCTATTTATTACATTTTGGGAGAATCCTCTTTCACACAGTTGTTTCAACTCCTCTTGATAGACTTTAGTCGGATCGACTTTTACTCTCATATATGTACTCTCATCCTCCAATTGTTTAAGACATTCCTTGTTGTAATCTTCCTCACCCCAAATAACAATGGCCCCTCCCTTATCTGCTGATCTAATCACTATTTTTTCTTTCATTTGTAGTTCCTTTATGGCTTTTATTTCCTGATTCGAAATGTTACATCCCCTATTATTATTTTTGATCTTTCTTAGATCATATTCAACTGATTGACGGAAAGCAATGATTTCCTGACTTAATTCCTGTATAGGATACTTCTTAGATTTCTTTTTTAAAACTGTGTGGGTATATTCTTGTGTAACCGTCACTGGTCTCTGATGATGTAGGTCTTTGGTGCTGGTCTGTGGGTTGACTCTGACTGTTCTCACCATTCGTCACTTCTGTCTTTCCGAGATTTCTCTTGGTCTGCCACTTCGAGCCTTAACTTGAACTGAGCCTGTGGTCTTCCATTTCCTCAATATGTTCCTAACTGCGGAAACAGACAGCTGAAATCTCTGGGACAGCTTTCTGTATCCTTCCCCTAAACCATGATGGTGAACAATCTTTGTCTTCAGGTCATTTTGAGACCCCCATGTTGCTACTCTTCAGAGAAAATTAAAAGAGGAGGGAAACTTACAATTGACAACCTTAAATACTCTTTCTCATAATTGGATTCACCTGTGTATGTAGGTCAGGGGTCACTGAGCTTACCAAGCCAATTTGAGTTCCAATAATTAGTTCTAAAGGTTTTGGAATCAATAAAATGACAACAGTGCCCAAATTTATGCACCTGCCTAATTTTATTTAAACAATTATAGCACACTTTCTGTAAATCCAATAAACTTCATTTCACGTCTCAAATATCACTGTGTGTGTTTCCTATATGATATATTTAAATTACATTTTTTATTGTAACAACCAACGATTTATACAAGAACATCATGACGATTAACAAGGTTGCCCAAACTTTCGCATCCAACTGTATATTTTATTTTTTGGGGATGTTACAAGGCTTAGAAGTTTAGAAGCAAATCTTGAAATTTTTCAGGTCTGAAGTCACTTTGCACGGCTTACATAATAGAAACCACCCAAAATGACCCCATCTAAGAAACTAGACCCCTCAAGGTATTCAAAACTGATTTTACAAACATTGTTAAACCTTTAGGTGTTCCACAAGAGTTATTAGCAAATGGAGATGAAATTTCAAAATTTTAATTTTTTGGCAAATTTTCCATTTTAATCCATTTTTTCCAGTAACAAAGCAAGGGTTAACAGCCAAACCAAACTCAATATTTATGGCCCTGATTCTGTAGTTTACAGAAACACCCCATATGTGGTTGTAAACTGCTGTACGGGCACACGGCAGGGCGCAGAAGGAAAGGAATGCCATACGTTTTTTGGAAGGCAGATTTTTTTTTACACCATGTCCCAATTGAAGCCCCCCTGATGCACCCCTAGAGTAGAACCTCCAAAAAATTTACCCCGTTTTAGAAACTACGGGATAGGGTGGCAGTTTTGTTGGTACTAGTTTAGGATGCATATGATTTTTGATTGCTCTATATTACACTTTTTGTGAGGCAAGGTAACAAGAAATAGCTGTTTTGGCACCGTTTTTATTTTTTGTTATTTACAAAATTCATCTGACAGGTTGGATCATGTGAAATTTTTATACACCAGGTTGTCACGGATGCGGCGATACACAATATGTATACTTTTTATTTATTTATGTAAGTTTTACACAATGATTTCTTTTTTAAACCCAAAAAATCAAGTTTTAGTGTTTCCATAGTCTAAGAGCCATAATTTTTTCAGTTTTTGGGCAATTACCTTGGGTAGGGTATGATTTTTTGCGGGATGAGATGACGGTTAGATTGGTACTATTTATGTGGGCAAACGCCTTTTTGATTGCTTGCTGTTGTACTTTTTGTGATGTAATGTGACAAAAAAATGGTTTATTTAGCACAGTTTATTTTTTATTTTTTACGGTGTTAGGTCATGTGATATGTTTATAGAGCCGGTCGATACGGACGCAGCAATACCTAAGATGTCTACTTTCTATTTGGGGAAAATGACGTTTTGTTTATTTTTACTTGAAACTTTTAATTTTTTGGGGGTGAAACTCTATTTTCCCAACTTTTTTTTACTTTCTTTTTTGTCCGACTTTGGGACTTCAACTTTTGGGGGTCTAATCCCTTTTACAATGCATTCCAATACGTCTGTATTGGAATGCATTGGCTGTATGAGTAATACTATGTGTATTACTCATACAGCTTCCGGCCTGTGAGATCCAGGGTGCTGGATCTCACAGGCTCGTCACCGGAAGGCAGCGCAGATGCCTAAGGAAGGCATCGTGCTGCCTTCCATGCCAACGGGTCCCCCCTACAACCGTATGGGGACCCGATGGCACCTCCGATCACCGCCGCTGCATAAGGTAAAAGCCGCAAACCGCAGGTCTGAATTGCCGACACGGGGGGTCACGGTACCTCCCCCCGGCGTTGTGACAGGATGCAGCTGAATGATTTCAGCGGACATCCTGTTCCTATTAACCCCCGCAGCACCGCAATCTAGTTTTAGTACCAGTACGCCCTGGGTCCTTAAGGACTCGACAAACATGGCGTACAGGTACGTCCTTAAGAGGTTAAAGGCATGTGGTCCTAAAATTTCGATCAGCTGAAAAACAGCCTGTTTCAGTTTAATCGTTATTTTCATGTAATTGAATGCTCAAAAAATGTTTTGTCTCACTCTCATTTCTTCTTGTTGCATCTTGAAGCTCTACTCGGAACCTTGTTAAATAAGATCCAACAATGTAAAATATGATATTTTGTGCCATTTTTCAAGTGGTCTTAATCTTTTGATCAGGACTGTATATTCAGCGTTCACTGTTGCAGTTATATGTGGCAAAACCTTTAGTGACGTATTTCAGTCGAAAAACAAGATATATTCAGCGTTCAGCGCTACAGTAATATTTGTGCTAAAACCTGTAGTGATGTATTTTGGTAGAAAACGATACTTTTATTCCGCTTTCAGCGCCACAGTTATACATGGTAAAGCCTTTAGTTGCTTATTTCAGTAGAAAACGAAAAATGGATTCTTATAAAAATGTATCTTTATTAAGGAGGCGTCCACGGGTTTATGGAAGCAGCGGCGGTAGCAGTCAGTCAGTGCGCAGTGTTGTCAGTAAAATCACCAACTTTGCGGTGTGACAGTTATTTGTACAGCCTCCGAAGGAGGTTAACATGGCTATATGAAGAATCTGTGGGCAGAAAGTGAAACGTGGCCAGTGTGCCAATGTTGGCACCATGGCCCTGCGTCAACATATGCAGCATCACCATAAAGTGGCCTGGGAGAACCGTGGCTCCGATGTGGTGGTCCTGCCTGCTGCAGCAAACGCTGCATCACACAGTGGCACGCCACACCTGATTTTAGGCAGTCAAGGGTCCACCACCTCAGGTGAAGGGAGCTGTCTGTTGTTCCCATTGTCTGCTGGTCCTGATGCTCCTGTTCCTTCTACTCCTCGTCAGTAATTCCATCAGCAATCGATCACCGAAGCAATTGCCAAGAGACAACAATATGCGTGCATGCATCCAACTGCGCATAAGCTGAACGTACAGCTGTCCAAGTTGATGGTGCTGCAGTCCCTCCCTTTCCAAGTGGTGGACTCTTTCAGAGAACTAATGGCTGGTGGCGAGCCAAGGTGGAGAGTCCCAAACCTTTAGTGATGTATTTCGGTAGCAAAAATACATTTATTCAGCGTTCGGTGCTGCAGTTATATGTGTTAAAATCTTTATTGACGTATTTCGGTCGAAAAACAAATTTTATTCAGCGTTCAGCGCTGCAGTTATATGTGGTAAATTCTTCATTGATATATTTCGGTAAAAAAAAACACATTTTATTCAGAGTTCAGCGCTGCAGTTATATGTGATAAAATCTTTATTGACGTATTTCGGTTGAAAAACTATTTTTATTCAGCTCTCAGCGCTGCGGTTATATGACGTATCTTTATTGACGTATCTTGATGAACTTCACGACTCTTCCGGGCTCAAAGCTATCTTGATGCTTTGTCTTCTCATTGTCTGTAGCTAGTAGAGGCCAGTTCATGCAGGCAGGTTCCCCCAGAGGTATCTGGGTCAATGAGCAGGCTATACTGCATTTGCATCAATCTTGACAGGATTTGTCTCCAGGTGGAGAAAAAATTGTTTTTTGGAATGCTTTCTCCATCGTAACCACGTCGTCGAATAAACTGAAGACTGGCGGATTCTCTCCTGTCTTAGGCAACACAGAATTTGGATTATTAAATTTATTGAATATTAAATATTACATTGAACCAAAACTTGATTAAAATTATTAGAAAGTAAACTTAAATTCGGCAATATATTATCCCAATCTTTGAGGGAAATTCACGGACAATCAATTTCCCAAGCCTTTTGTGCCTGAGAACGTTTATTATTAAATCATGTTTTAAGTGACACTTTATAAAGTTGAGAAATTTTAACCTTCTGTTCTGTCCCATATTCCCTATAAATGAACATTCTGTGGCCTCCTCATGCTGCTGCAACCTCCACAAGATCTCGTCGTCGTGCCACTCTGTGGCCTCCTCTACACTATGTCACCTTGCTACTCTGTGGCCTACTGATGCTGCCGCCACCTCCACACTATGTCACCTTGCCACTCTGTGGTCTCCTGATGCTGCCGCCACCTCCACACTGTCATTGTGCCACTCGGTGGCCTTCTCCTGCAGTTGCTACTGCCGCCATCTCCAGACTCTGTCATTGTGCCACTCGATGGCTTCCTCATACTGCTGCTACCTCCACACTCTGTCATTGTGCCACTCAGTGGCCTTCTCCTGCAGCTGCTACTGCTGCCACCTCCAGACTCTGACATTGTGGCACTTGATGGCTTTCTCATACTGCTGCTACCTCCACACTCTGTCATTGTGCCACTCGGTGGCCTCCTCATACTGCTGACACCTCCACACTGTCATTGTGACACTCTGTGGTCTCCTCATTGTGCCATTACCTCCAGACTCTGTCATTGTGCCACTATGTGGCCTCCTGATGCTGCCACAACCTCCAGACCCTGTCATTGGTCCACTCTGTGGTCTCCTCAAGCTGTTCCCACCCTCCACGCTTTATCACTGGGCCACTATTCGGCCTGGCTGACATCATTTGTTTGACCCTTCTTCTGATCTGTCAGAAGGAAGGAAAAATGAGCCTGTTTGTGTAGCAGCTGTAAGGCCTGTATGGTCCCATAAGAATTTGCTTATGATTTGGTAGCCAAAAGCAGGAGTGGGTACAAAACACAGAATACATGCAAATATTCCATTCACGTGTCAGCTCTGTTTTAGATCCAGTCCTGTTTTTTGGGGGGCATTAGTAATACTGATGGATTTCTGAGCAAATGCTGACTGATGGTGCTCCACAGACAAGATCAGTTTTGTTGTGGGTTATTGTTCTAGCAGATCAGAGGAAGGGCAAATTAATCAGTGATGTCAATACAAACTTACTGCTGACACCCTCTCCATTCTGTCGGGGGGGGGGGGGGGGGCTCTACTTGTATAAGCATTTAATAGAATAGAATCAGGTGGCGATGGTGCTCCTCTTCTTGACGCTAACATTGACCTGTAAGGCTGAGTTCACACTTGAGTTATTTTATTGTTTTTTGCCCCTTGACTGCCCGAATAAGTGAAGTGTGCAGTGATTCTCAGAGCTACGCCTGTCATCCACATGTCATGCTGACTCACAGTATTATTTCACTACCACAGCACACTCCCTATGCGTGTTACTGCAAGGCACAGTGTTCTACACCCCTATAAAGGCTCTCTGCAGCCTGGAAATAGCCATTTTGTAACGCGATTCGCCACGGATAAATTCGGATCAAAGCTAATCAAATTTTTGAGAAATTCGCTCATCTCTAGTTACAGCATCTCCTTTCATCTTCCTCCCCCTCTTCCAGTCTTCAAAGTCACCTCGGTTCAGAGTTCTCCAATACTGCAAGCATTAGAAAAGGATATTTATAAAAATAATTGTGCTAAAAGCTTTAGTGCCAGTTGCTCAGGATCATTTGATCATTAACAGGCTATAATTCAACTGTATTCCTAGTGAAAAAGCCAAATGGGTTGCATCATGTAATAATGCATTTAAAATCTAATATATAAGGTACGAAAAGTAAAATGGAATCAATAAATTCTACAATAATCCTCCTGAAGGAAGGAGATTTCATGACTTCCTTGGTTCCTGGGGATACTTACTACCATGTTCCAGTGTGTCAGAATGATCAAAAAAAATCCTCAGGATTGCAATTCATCTGAGGAGCAGTTCAATCAGGGAGGCCATTTCACTCCTGGGTACCCTAAGCAATTGCTAAAGTCAAATGGGTACAATTCCATTCTCAAATTCTGCAGCATTTAGTCCTAACAATCTTGGTTGTGCTCTTATGGCTCAAAATGTCCTGGTTCCCTCTACTGAAGTTAATATTGACACAGGTGCCATGTATTCTTCCTTGGGCAAAGGATCTTTTCTGACAAGATCCAATCCTACATCCTCAGGTGGAGGCTCTTCATTTAGCAGCCTGGTTTCTGAAAGGCTAACTCTTAGGGCCAAAGTCTCTCAGAACTGGTGTCACGGGAAGTACGGGGAAGGAAAGACAACAAAAGGGAACCACAACTAAACAACAACAGACTAGGCCCCAAACCTAGGGAATAAAGAGATCACCTCCTAGCATTCCCTGATACTTTCCCTAAGCTGCTAACAACATGTGCAAGTCTCAATGGTAGAAATGCACATGCACCAAACCCTCAGCTTAGGGAACAGGGAAAGAGGCAACCAGCTCCTTCCAAACTGAAGGAGCTAGTGTCTCTCTTAGACCTAGTCAGGACAGACACACCAAGAAAAGGGAAAGGACTTAGCTTGAGATGAACTGGAACAGGCGAACCACCACACAAACAGAGCACTCCATAGAAGAGCTATCGGCCGCAATGAAACAAAGGAGAGGCGAAACATATGAAGAGCCACCTGACTGATAATGAGCAGCATCGGCGAAGGGGTGGAAACCTGTCAGCAACAATGAAAGCAAGAGATCTGTCAAATAGACTCCTAAGTCCTCCGTCTATTTGAACTTCTAAGATCTCTCCCAGGGTCGGTGGTGACAGTACCCCCCCTTCTACGGGTGACCTCCGGGTGGGCTCTGTGAAAGACCTTCAGAAGCCGACTGGCATTCACATCAGTCACCGGGATCCACATTCCCTTCTCTGGACCGCTGCCCTTCCAATGAACGAGGTATTGAAGGGTACCCCGAAGGACATGAGAGTCAACAACTCTGGAAATTTGAAACTCCAGATTCCTGTCAACAAAGACAAGTGGAGGTGGCAAGGAAGATGATACAGAAGGTTCCACATAACTCTTTAACAAAAATTTATGGAAGACATTATGGATCTTCCAAGCTTGCGGAAGTTCAAGGTGAAAATAAACCGGATTAATAATGGCAGAGAACTTGTATGGACCAATAAATCTTGGACCTAACTTCCAGGATGGTACCTTCAACCTAATGTTCTTAGTGGACAACCACACCGAATCACCCACATTCAGTCCGGATTAGACACATGTTTTTTGTCAGCCATATGTTTATACCGATCGCCCATCTTTTTTAAATGGATTAGAATTTTCCGCCAGATAGATAAGGAAGAAGCAAATCTCTCCTCATCAGGTATACCAGAGGAACTACTCCCAGAGAACGTACCAAACTGAGGGTGAAACCCATATGCACCAAAAAATGGTGACTTATCAATTGACTCCTGACGACCGTTATTCAAAGCAAATTCAGTCAAAAACATGCTGATTCTCAGCAACAAAACACCTCAAATATGTCGCCAGATTCTTGTTAATGCGCTCAGTTTGTCCATTCAACGGAGGTTAAAAGCCGAAGAGAAGGACAAACGAATCCCCATGCGAGTACAGAAAGCATTCCAGAATCTGGACACAAATTGAGTCCCTCTATCAGACATCACATCAGAAGGAATGCCGTGTAATTTCACAAGGTTATCAACAAATGTCCAAGTCAGAGTTTTGGCATTGGGTAAACCATAAAATGGAATGAAGTGTGCCATCTTACTGAAGCAGTCGGCCAACACCAAAATCACCGTCATCCCCGAAGAACTGGGCAAATCGGTGATAAAGTCCATGGACAAGTGCGTCCAGGGATGGGACGGAATGGACAAAGAAAGAAAAAATCCTGAGGGCCGAGTATGAGTCACCTTGGCACGTGCACAGGTCTCACAAGCTGACACATAGCCCTCAACACTCTTAAGTAAACCCGGCCACCAGAATCTCAGAGAAATAAGATCAACAGTGGATCTGCTCCAAGGGTGTCCAGCAAGGACAGTATCATGATGTTCCTTAAACACCTTGTGACGAAGCTCAGAAGGAACAAACAACCTCCCCGGGGGACAGGAATCAGGTGCCTCTCCCTGAACTTCCAACACCTCCACCTCCAGTTCAGGATAGAGGGCGGATACAACCACGCCATCTTCCAAAATCAGACCAGAATCCTCAGTATCACCCCCATCCTCTCAGGGAAGCTACGCAACAAGGCATCCACCTTGCCATTCTTGACCCCATGGCAAAAAGTGACAATAAAATTTAATCTGGTAAAAAACAAAGACCACCTGGCCTGCTTTGGGTTCAAATGTTTAGCTGACTCCAAGTAGGCCAGATTTTAATGATCGGTAAATACAGTAATGGGAGGAATCTGCTCCTTCTAACCAATGACGCCATTCCTCAAAGGCCAACTCTCTATTGCCAAACAGAATTTTTCTCGGCAAAAGAGAGTTAAAAAAAAAAACCACAAGGGAGCCATTTGCCAGTAGAAGGACCCTGTGGCAGAACTTGTACCAACTCCCACTTCTGATGCATCCACCTCAACAATAAATGGCTGAGAAACATCAGGCTGCACCAAAATGGGAGCAGAAGAAAAACATTTCTTTATAGTGGAAAAAGCATGTAACGCCTCTTCCGACCAGACAGAAAAATCCACCCCTTTCTTAATAATGTCAGTCAGAGGTTTGACAACAGTGGAATAATTCAAGCTACATTTTCTGTAGTAATTGGTAAACTCCAAGCAAACACACATTTTTATAACTTGGCATATAACTTATTCTCCCAGAGGATCAGCAAGACTTGTCTCAAATGATCCTGATGACTATCCATGTCGGGCGAGTAAATCAATATGTCATCCAGGTATAAAACAACAAACCTTCCCACCAAATGATAAAAAATTAAATTGATGAAATGTTGAAATACTGCCGATGCATTGGTCAAACCAAAAGGCATGACCAAGTTCTCAAAATGACCCACAGGAGTATTAAAAGCTGTCTTCCATTCATCCCCCTCTCTGATTCTTACCAGAATATATGCCCCTCTTGGGTCTAATTTAGAAAACACCTTAGCTCCAACAACCTGGTTGAAAAAAATCTGGGATCAGGAGAAGGGGATAAGGATCACAAATAGTGATGAGATTCAACTCTCGGAAATCTAGACACTGTCTCAATGTCCCATCTTTTTTCTTTACACAAAAGAACCCTGCCGCCATAGGTGACTTAGATTGTCTGATGTGTCCCTTCTCTCAGTAATATACTTTTGCATAGCAACTCTTTCGGGTTCAGAAAGGTTTTACAACCGAGACTTTGGCAACTTGGCTTCGGGAATCAGATTGACAGGGCACATCAGAAAAGTCTTAGAGAAACGGGGGTAACATCTTAGTGGATATCCCAGCAAGAGATGTAACGAGACAGTTGTCCATACAGTAATCACTCTAGCCTGCCTTTGATCTGTCTCGCTTGCCAATCAATGGCAGGGTTATGTTTGGTCAACCATGGCAACCCTAGCACCAGAGGAGCCAGCGGACCCTTCATTATAAAGCAAGAAATACCCTCAACATAAGAATCACTCACCCTTAAATTAATATCCTACACCATGTAAGTCAAAGTTTTTTGGAGAAAGGGGAGCAGAATCAATAGCGAACACTGAGATCTCTTTTTCCAGTGCATTCGATTTAAAACCAAGCATCAGGACAAACTGGTAATCCACAAGGTTAACCCATGCCCCGCTGTCCAATATTTTTGGAATCAAGCGCCACCCTGGCAGGCAGGAGAAAATAGATATTACCAGTAAAAGACAAGATCATGTTCTCAGATTCCCCAACTACTCTGTCAAGAGTTAGAGAACAAAACTTATTGGTAACTCCTTTTTTTAAATTTATTCTCGTCTTGATATTTTACATAGGGACAAACATTAACAAAATTACCCTCTTTGCCACAAAAAAAGAGTCTCTTTTTAGCCCTAGTTCTTATCACCAGGGTCGGAAGAGACCCGTCTCAATTGCATAGGTTCATCTCCAAACATGGGCTCAGGTGTCTCAGTACCCCGAGTGTCAGAATGGGCCGACCTCCCTTCAGGTAATACATCCCGAAAGAACAGAGTTTTGCACCTTTCCCTCAGACGTCTATCAATTCGTACCGCAAGAGACACGGCAGCTTCTAATGAAAAGGGATTTTCATGGAGCGCAAGGGCATCTTTTAGTCTCTCAGATAGCCCCTGACAGAACTGACTCTGGAGAGCAGGGTTATTCCACTCAGAATCAGTTGCCCACCTCCTGAATTCAGAGCAATAGGACTCAGCAGACCAATGTCCCTGCTGCAAGCAGCGCAACATAGATTCAGCTATAGAAACTTGATCTGGGTCGTCATAAATAAGTCCCAAAAATCATCCACCGACCGGAGGGATTGGGATCTGGTCGGCAAAGAAAAGGCCCAGGATTGAGCGTCACCTTTCATAGTAACATAGTGCATAAGGCCGAAAAAAGACATTTGTCCATCCAGTTCGGCCTGTCATCCTGCAAGTTGATCCAGAGGAAGTCAGACTTTAGGGGAATAAAAAATTTGTTCCCGACTCCAATCAGGCAATCAGAATAAAGAAATATTGATCCCCTTTTGACTATCTTAACCAGAGGAGTGAGGCCGTAAGCGAAAATAAAGTTTGCAAGATTCCCGGAACCGAATGAAGTTGTGACTTCCTCGGGCAAATCGGTCCGGGAGGGCAATCTTAGGTTCAGAGCAGGTCTGGACCCCACTGGTGGAGACAGATGCCTGACACCTTGCAACAGTTTCATGGAGGTCTGCTACCTCCAGCGACAACCCCTGCATGTAATCCACCAGTGCAGAGACAGGATCCATGACAACACAGAGCAGGGGAAACAGTAACAGTATTTGGCAGCTGATAATGTCACGGGAAGAACAGGGAAGGAAAGACAACCAAAGGGAACCACAACTAAACAGACTAGGCCCAAAACCTAGGAAATAAAGAGATCACCTCCTAGCATTCCCTGATATGCTCCCTAAGCTGCTAACAACATGTGCAAGTCTCACTGGTAGAAATGCACATGCACCGGAACCTGAGACTACTGAAACACTGCACCAAACCCTCAGCTTAGGGAACAGGAAAAGAGGCAACCGGCTTCTTCCAAACTAATGGAGCTAGTGTCTCCCTGAGGCCTAGTCAGGACAGACACACCAAGAAAAGGGAAAGCACTTAGCTTGAGATGAACTGGAACAGGAGAACCACCACACAAGCAAAGCACTCCACAGAAGAGCTCTTGGCCGCAATGAAACAAGGGAGAGGCCCAACATATAAAGAGCCACCTGACTGATAATGAGCAGCATCGGCGAAGGGGTGGAAACCTGTCAGCAACAATGAAAACAAGAGATCTGTCAAATAGACTCTTAAGTCCTCCATCTATTTGAGCTTCTAAGATCTCTCCCAGGGCCGGCGGTGACAATTGGTCATAGATACCATGTCTGCTGGTAGGAAATCAGTATCCTCCAAAATTTAAAACAAATTTTGATCCTAGTGTAGTGAGAGCCACCTATTACCTAAAAAGTTCTCTATTCCAACTATTCTAGAGTTCCTTCAAGCAGAATTCAATAAAAGGCTATGCCCTTTATTTAAGGATTCATATATCCCTACTAAGTGTGGCCCTTTGCCTCCGGGCAAAATAAATCAAGGGCCCCCTTACAGGCCCCACCCATGTTCTGCTGCAAGCCCCACCCTTGTCCTGCCTCCATGCCCAGCCTCCAGCTACACCCTACACAATCTTTAATAAGATTTCAAAGTTAAAGTGACACAAAAGGCACCCAGACCACTTCAGCTCATTGAAGTGGTCTAGGTACAGTGTCCCTTTTGCACATCGAGCTGCAATGTTATAGAGAAACTGCATTGTTCACGCTCCAGCAATAAGTCAGCCTCCAGTGGCTGGCAGCCACCTGAGGGCTTCCTGGATTAAAACAGACCTTTGGTCTGGTATCTGACGCTGGACGTCCTTACACCCTGCATGATGACCTCCAGGGTCAAATCTTTCCCCATAGGAAAGCATTGATTCAATGCTTTCGTATGGGGTGATCTAATCTCAGCGTCCATTAGTGAGCCTCTGTTAGAAGCAGTGTGGGCATAACTACTGTGAAGGGGGCACATATCTGGGCATAACTACTGTGAAGGGGGCACATATCTGGGCATAACTACTGTGAAGGGAGCACATATCTGGGCATAACTACTGTGAAGGGGGCACATATCTGGGCATAACTACTGTGAAGGGGAGGGAGGCCCTTCACAGTAGTTATTAATGCCTTTCAGTAGTCCCCCCTTCAGTGAATGGGGGACTGCTGAAAGGGGTTAATAACTACTGTGAAGGGCCTAGCTGTCTGGCCAACCCCACAGATCATCCCCCCACCCACCTTGTAGTTGTTCCACTGATCCGCTACTTGCGGGCTACATGGGCATGAGTTCAGTCACTTCAGTCCGCAATCCCATCCTGCGGCACGTGATCCCGCGAGACCCTTGACCTACAGCGGCGGGCCTTGCGGGATCACGCGCTGCAGGACGGGATTGCCTACCGAAGTGACTGAACTCATTCCCGCGCAGCCCACAAGTAGCGGAACAATTACAAGAGGGGTGGGGAATAGCCAAATTAAAAAATATTTTGAACCAAAAGGTGTTATGGGGGCTCTGTGGATGGCACTGTTATGGGGGCTCTGTGGATGGCACTGTTATGGGGGCTCTGTGGATGGCACTGTTGTGGGGCTCTGTGGATGGCACTGTTATGGGGGATCTGTGGATGGCACTGTTATGGGGGATCTGTGGATGGCACTGTTGTGGGGATCTGTGGATGGCACTGTTATGGGGGATCTGTGGATGGCACTGTTGTGGGGATCTGTGGATGACACTGTTGTGGGGGGATCTGTGGATTACACTGCTGTGGGGGGATCTGTGGATGGTGCTGTGGGGGGGATCTGTGGATGGCACTGTTATGGGGGATCTGTAGATGGCACTGTTATGGGGAATCTGTGGATGGCACTGTTATGGGGAATCTGTGGATGGCACTGTTATGGGGGATCTGTGAATGGCATTGTTATGGGGGATCTGTGGATGGCACTGTTGTGGGGATCTGAGGATAACACTGTTGTGGCGGGGGATCTGTGGGTGACACATATATAGCACCTTATGCTATATATGTGTCATCCACAGATCCCCCCATAACAGTGTCCCTGTGAGTGAATGATCCCCAATACAGGGTCTGGGGGCCGGCATCTGGTGTTGTTATGGCAGCGGGGCCCGGTGCAGTCACTGTATTCTATTACATCGGGCCCCGCACACTGTAATACTAATTTTCATATGTGAACAACTTGAAATCCTCTGCGATCCTCTCCCTCTGAGCACTCTGTACTCACAAACTCAGTAGCAGGCAGGCCGGGCGGCAGCGCAACTCACTGATGTCACACGCCCTCTCCTCCTACTTCATTCATAATGTGGGAGGAGCAGGCGCGTGACGTCAGTGAGTTGCGCTGCCGCCTGGCCTGCTACTGAGTTTGTGAGTACAGAGTGCTCAGAGGGAGAAGATCGCAGAGGATTTCAAGTTGTTCACATATGAATATTAGTATTACAGTGAGCGGGACCCGCACCGGGCCCTGCTGCACTGGGCCCTGCTGCCATTACCAGGCCAGTATAACATTCGGAATCAGGGTGCTGGGCATAACATTAACACTCACGTTATGTTATTCTGCGGTGGGCCCCCATCCCGGCCGGGCCCTCAGACCATGTCCAAAGTGCCCGACCGGTCAGTCCGCCCCTGAGGTCAGGTTTCCCCCCCTGGCACTTAAAGAGGACCTTTTGCCAATTATGACACTGTGAACTAAGAATACAGACATGGAGAGCGGCGCCCGGGGATCTCACTGCACTTACTATTATGCCTGGGCGCCACTCCGTTCTCCTGCTATGTCCTCTGGTACCTCTGGTCACAAAGTTATGGTAGGCAGAGTCTGCCCTTGTTCTTCTGTAGCGCTGGCCAATCGCATTGCAGAGCTCACAGCCTGGGAGAAAATAACTCTGGAAAGAAAGGTCTCAGAGGCAATGAAGATCCTCTAAAAGCTCTTCTTTATTGTTCATATATCAATAGCGGACACAGCCACTTCGTACACAGCATAAACGTTGACGCGTTTCGGGTTGGTACCCTTAGTCGTAACACTTTGCAATGTGTGACCCCACTATTTAAAGGATTTGGAATGCTCCTCCCTCCGTAATCCTAAGGGGAGGGGGTAGACTTCCAACACCATAGGCTATCACACAGTGCATCACACCTTTCTTTTGGTGCACTAATCACTTGTATAATTAGTAACACACTGTGCTGCATCTCTCTGGTCATATTAACCCCTGGAGTACCATAATCTCCACTAACTGAGAAACGCTGCACAGTGTGAACATTACCATTCTTTCACCAAATTAAAAACATATAATACAAACACCAAAAATGACCCTGTACCCTACATTAAGCTAGGATTGAATATAGCATACATGATTTCATAGTAATTTGTTACAAAATTCCAGACAGATACTACCTCTGTGACAGATTGCAGAACTATTAACTGTTTGCAGATACTACTTAGTTAGGTGTGCATAACATGGGAAAGTAGCTTCCAATTCCTCTTTAATACCCACGATTATATTGTCCTATAACTGGACAGGTGGGAGAATACCGCACAATGTGAACAGCACCCTCTGCCCAAGCAGATAAAAGCATACATGAAGCCCAGACTGATCTAAATGTCCAATCTGCTACAGATGCAAAGGATTCATAAACATGTCTTTGACATTCATGTTAAGCCCACATCGTGGCATTGGTTTGGAACCATTTTACTATTTAATATAACTACTGGTAAATATACATCAGTTCTTTTTTTAGGTTCAAACCAGCTGGAATTCTGGTGTTAAGTCTAAAAATCCAGTATGCCTCCCGGAGAAGGATTTTTTTGCGATGATCCCCGCCCCTCTTGGGTGCCAAAACTCTCTCTATAGCATAAGATTTAAAAAATGACACCTGGCGGGCATGTTTCTGTATAAAATGCCTCGCTACGTTCTAAATATTCAGAGCATTCGGATTATTGATATAATTTAGGTGCTCTAGAATTCGGCTCTTGAATTTACGGATTGTGCTACCTATGTACATCTGATCGCAATTAGTGCACCGGATGACATAGATGACACCCTCCGTATTACAATTAATGTAGCTACGGATGGGAAAGCTACATGAATGGTCTGACTTGTCAAATGACTGTATGGGGGTCACATAATTACAAGTTTTACACGGATGGCCTCCACATCTTGTGAATCCCTTGTAATTAAGCCAACTTGGTCTAAAGTTGGTACCCATTCTGCTGGAGGTGTAGAGAGACGGAGACAGCAAGCAGGACAATGTAGTGGCTCTTCTGGGAACAATTCTACAACCTGATTTTAGAGCTTTGTATAAAATCTCATCATCAAATAAGATGGGTAAACATTGCTTTATTGTAGAACTGATTATGTTAAATTCTCTACTGTATGTTAGAGATAGAGTAGGAATATTGTCCTGGTCACTGTCTCCATGTACCCTCCCACCACCAGCAGAAACCTTGGGCTGTTTGCTACATCTCGGCTTCCCAAAGAGCATTTATTTTCTATCCTTCCGTAGTGCAATGTCTCTCCCTCTTTGTATCATCCATTTTGGATAACTTCTGGCCCTCAGTCTTGTCAAATTCCTCCTCAAGTTGCTCTGGTTGGCTACAATTCCTGGCAGTGCTGTCATGGTCTTACCTTCTTGCTGTTCTCCTTCGTTTGACATGTGCTGGCGGCCATCTTGGTTTCTGGGTTTCTTGTAGCCTCCCACCCTGCGGCTTCTCCTTCCCACTGGGAGGAGCTGGATGCCTAGCTCACATATATAGGAGGTCTGTGGCTTCAGTTCCTTGCTTGGTCCTCCTGTGTTCACATGCTTCTAAGACTGCTTCTGGTTCCTGATCCTGGCTTCGTCTGACTACCCTGCTGGTTCCTGATCCAGGCTTCGTCTGACTACCCTGCTGGTTCCTGATCCAGGCTTCGTCTGACTACCCTTCCGGTTCCTGACCTCTGGCTTCGCAAGACCCTGCTTCGGTTTAGCCATCCGTTTGGACTTTTGCCTTACAGCTTTATTTTCAATAAAGCCTTCTTATTTCCACTTACCTCTTGTTGTACGTCTGGTTCATGGTTCCTTGACATTAGGACCAAGCCATGAATTCTGACGGTACAGGGCCATCCTCGCTACCTACGCTGGTTGCCAGACTTTATCAGCAGGATCACCTGTTGGGTCGGTTCGCTGTGGCGTTGCAAACCCTGCTTGAACGCACGGCTCATTTAGCTTCCGTTGCCGATGGGTCGGTTGTCGCTCCTGGGCCCGCTCCTACTGCCGCTCCGGTTGTTGCGCCAGAGTCTACCCCGACGCCTGTTGCTGCACCTGCGGTGTTTCGGGGTATGACCGGTTCTGCCCCCCTTCCACAGCGCTTTGGGGGAGAGCCAACTCAGTGCCGAGGTTTCCTTCACCAGGTGGGCATTTATTTTGAGTTGCTGCCACATGCCTTTCCTACTGAGAGATCAAAGGTGGGCTTCTTGATCTCGCTGCTCTCGGACAAGGCCTTGGCCTGGGCCAGCCCTTTATGGGAGAACAACAATCCGGTGGTTGCCGAGTTTTCCGGTTTTGTTGCTTCTCTTCGGAAGGTATTCGATGTGCCGGCTCGTGCTGCCTCTGCTGCGAAGCTCCTTATGTCCATCAGACAGGGTTCACGATCCGTAGCTGAATACGCCATTGAGTTTCGTACCCTGGCAGCAGAGGTGGGCTGGAATAATGAGGCTCTGGTCGCTGCTTTCTCTCATGGTCTCTCGGATGCCTTGAAGGATGAGGTTGCAGCTAAGGACCTACCAGTGGAGCTCGAGTCTCTTATTTCTTTCCTGATTTTGATTGACACCAGACTCAGGGAGAGACCTTCCTTTAAGGAGAGCCTGCGGAGGTCTTCTAACAGATTGGCGCCTACGTTTGCTGTCCCACCCGTGCCTCCCTCTCCTCCCACGCCTCCTGGGGATGACTTGTCTGGGGGTGAACCCATGCAGCTGGGGTTTGCTCGCCTGTCCGAGGGGGAGAGGGTACTCCGGAGACGCGAGGGCCGATGCATGTACTGTGGTCTCGGTGGGCATTTTCGGTTGGCATGCCCGAACCGTCCGGGAAACGCTCGCACCTGAGATCCTGTCGGGGGCAGATCTTGGGTGGAGTCTCCTCGTCCCCGGTTTCCCGTGTTGACAAACCACTGATTACTGTTGTCCTCTCCTGGGTCGGGGGCTCGGTGACGACCCAGGCGTTGGTGGACTCTGGTGCTGGTGGTTTGTTCATTGATAGTGTGTTCGCTGCCGCCAATTCCATTCCTCTGCAGCCTCGAGGTTCCCCACTGGCTCTTGAGGCGATAGACGGCAGACCCCTTCTGCCGCCACACGTGACTCATGAGACCCTTCCAGTGGGGATGGCCATTGGTGCCGTTCACAGAGAGTCGGTCTGTCTCCAGGTTATTTCGTCTCCACACTACTCGGTGGTCTTGGGGTACCCCTGGCTCCAGAAGCATAATCCGACTTGCGATTGGAGATCGGCCGAGATCCTCTCGTGGTCACCACAGTGTGGGGCTAGTTGCATCCATGGGTCTGTCAAGTTGCTGTGTACTTCCTCGGACTCTCTGTTGCCTCCTGAATACGAGGAGTACCGGGATGTATTCGATAAGGTGCGTGCGGTTGCCCTACCTCCGCACCGCCCATACGATTGTGCCATAGAGTTACAATCTGGTGCCGTTCCTCCTCGTGGCAAAGTCTATCCACTGTCGGTAGCGGAGAATGAGGCCATGGAGGAGTACGTGAGGGAGGCGCTTTCACGCGGACACATTCGCAAATCCTCGTCCCCGGCAGGGGCTGGATTTTTCTTTGTGAAAAAGAAGGGCGGTGAGTTGAGGCCTTGCATCGATTACAGGGGTCTCAATCGCATCACGATCAAGAACGCTTACCCGATACCCTTGATTTCCGAGCTGTTCGATCCCCTTAAAGGGGCCACGGTCTTTACCAAACTCGACCTGAGGGCGGCATATAACCTGGTAAGGATCAAGGCGGGCGATGAGTGGAAGACAGCGTTTAACACCAGGACCGGTCATTATGAATCCTTGGTTATGCCCTTTGGGTTGTGCAATGCGCCCGCAGTCTTCCAGGAATTCATCAACGATGTTTTCCGTGACCTGTTGCAGCAGTGTGTGGTGGTCTATTTGGATGACATCTTGGTATATTCTGAATCCATGGAGGCCCACATTCTGGATGTCAGACGAGTGTTGCAACGGTTACGAGAGAACAAGCTGTTCGGTAAGCTTGAGAAATGCGAATTTCACCGATCCCAGGTAACCTTCTTAGGTTACATCATTTCCGCTGAGGGGTTCTCCATGGATCCTGAGAAGGTTTCAGCTGTCTTACAGTGGCCCCAGCCCAGTGGTCTTCGTGCCCTGCAGCGCTTTTTGGGCTTCGCCAATTATTATCGGAAGTTCATCAGGGACTTTTCCATGCTAGCCAAGCCTCTCACGGATCTGACCAGGAAGGGCAGTAATCCCCAGGTCTGGCCGCTCGAGGCCATCCGAGCTTTTGAGGCTCTAAAGTCCGCCTTTGTGTCGGCTCCGATTCTGTCGCATCCCAACCCTGGGTTGCCTTTTGTCCTCGAGGTGGACGCGTCTGAGACAGGAGTAGGCGCCCTTCTGTCTCAGCGTAGAACACCAGAGGGTCCTCTGCTTCCTTGTGGGTTTTACTCCCGGAAACTGTCTTCCGCGGAGTGCAACTATCAGATTGGTGACAGGGAGTTATTGGCCATCGTGCAGGCCCTTAAAGAATGGAGGCACTTGCTCGAGGGCTCGGTGGTTCCGGTTCTCATCCTGACGGACCACAAGAATCTGACCTACCTCTCTGAGGCCAAGAGATTGACACCACGTCAGGCCAGATGGGCTCTGTTCTTGTCACGTTTTAATTACATGGTCTCCTACCTACCCGGTTCCAAGAACATCAGAGCGGATGCCTTATCACGGCAGTACTCCGAGCTGTCCGGGGAGGAGTCGATTCCGACTTCGGTCATACCTCCGAATCAGATCCTGGCCGCCATTCGCACCAGCCTGACCTCTCCCCTGGGTGAGCAGATTTTGGCGGCTCAATCTGGTGCTCCCTCTGGGAGACCCAACGGCAGATGTTTTGTTCCTGAGGAGTTGCGCACTCGGTTGTTGCGAACCTACCATAACTCCAAGGCCGCGGGGCATCCTGGAAAGAATCAGCTGTCCTGGGCTGTTTCACGTCTGTTCTAGTGGCCTTCTCTACGTTCCGACATCGCCGCATATGTAGCGGCATGCTCCGTTTGTGCCCAGAGTAAGTCCCCTCGGCACCTTCCGTTGGGCCTTTTGCAACCCATAGCCACCGGGGAGCGTCCATGGTCACACCTGGAGATGGATTTTATTGTGGACCTCCCTGCATCCCGAGGCCATACGGTCATTCTCATGATTGTGGATCGGTTTTCCAAAATGTGCCACTGCGTTCCTCTCAAGAAGTTACCCTCTGCACAAGAGTTGGCCACGATTTTTGCCAGGGAGGTCTTCCGGTTGCACGGTTTGCCCAAGGAGATTGTGTCGGATCGGGGGAGTCAGTTTGTGTCCAGGTTCTGGCGCGCCTTTTGCTCCCAGTTGGGGATTCATCTCTCTTTCTCCTCGGCCTACCACCCTCAGTCCAATGGGGCCGCAGAACGATCCAATCAGGCCTTGGAGCAATTCCTTCGTTGCTATGTCTCCGATCACCAAGACAATTGGGTTGACCTCCTGCCTTGGGCTGAGTTTGCCAGGAACACGGCGGTGAACTCTTCCTCTGGGACGTCTCCCTTCATGGCCAATTATGGGTTCCAACCTGCCGTGTTACCGGAGGTATTCTCTCCCCAGGATATTCCGGCTGTGGAGGATCACCTTTCCGTCCTACGTGCTTCTTGGGTACAGATCCAGAGGTCCCTTGAGGTCTCTGCGCAGCGCCAGAGACTTCAGGCTGATCGCAGACGAGCGCCCGCTCCTTCCTACCAGGTCGGAGACCGCGTATGGTTGTCCACCCGCAACCTCAACCTTCGGGTGCCCACTCCCAAGCTGGCGCCTCGCTTTGTTGGTCCCTTCCGAGTGCTTCGCAGGGTAAACCCGGTAGCCTATGCCCTTGCGCTTCCTCCTGGCATGCGGATCTCCAACGTGTTTCATGTCTCCCTGTTGAAGCCACTGGTGTGTAATCGTTTCACTTCCTCGGTTCCTCGGCCTCGTCCAGTCCAAGTGGGCAATCGTGAGGAGTATGAGGTGAGCAATATCCTGGACTCACGCCTGGTCCGCGGTCGGGTGCAGTTTTTGGTCCATTGGCGTGGTTATGGTCCAGAGGAGCGTTCCTGGGTTCCCTCCGCAGATGTCCATGCTCCTGCCTTGCTCCGAGCCTTCCACGCACGCTTCCCTCAGAAACCGTTCTTTACTCCGCGGAGGAGGGGCCCTTGAGGGGGAGGTACTGTCATGGTCTTACCTTCTTGCTGTTCTCCTTCGTTTGACATGTGCTGGCGGCCATCTTGGTTTCTGGGTTTCTTGTAGCCTCCCACCCTGCAACTTCTCCTTCCCACTGGAAGGAGCTGGATGCCTAGCTCATATATATAGGAGGTCTGTGGCTTCAGTTCCTTGCTTGGTCCTCCTGTGTTCACATGCTTCTAAGACTGCTGCTGCTTCTGGTTCCTGATCCTGGCTTCGTCTGACTACCCTGCTGGTTCCCGATCCAGGCTTCGTCTGACTACCCTGCTGGTTCCTGATCCAGGCTTCGTCTGACTACCCTTCTGGTTCCTGACCTCTGGCTTCGCAAGACCCTGCTTCGGTTTAGCCATCCGTTTGGACTTTTGCCTTACAGCTTTATTTTCAATAAAGCCTTCTTATTTCCACTTACCTCTTGTTGTACGTCTGGTTCATGGTTCCTTGACAAGTGCGTACAAATTCCCCCACGGGAATCGCCCTGATGGTATGCAAAGGGTGGTGACTCCTGGCATTCAGGATAGAATTGCCACCCACCTCTTTCCTATACGTGTGGGTGTGCACTACCTCACCTGGACTACCGTGGAGTGTCAAATCGAGGAAATTTATGTGAGATTCATCTGTTGAACATGTGAATTGTAAATTATAGTTGTTATTGTTTAAATACGCCTGGAGGTCTGGGACGGCAGATACATCGCCCGCCCATACCATGAGCACGTCATCAATGTATCTGCCGTACCAGACCATACCAGGCCCAAATGGATTGTCCAAATTATAGATGTACTTTTCCTCCCAATACGACATGGTCAAGTTTGCCAGTGACGGCGAGAACTTGGCCCCCATTGACACTCCACGGGTCTGTAGGTAGTGCACACCGTCAAACATGAAGTAATTATGAGTCAACAAATATGCCGTAACTTCACAGACAAAATCTATATAGCCAGAACTATATCCAGTATATCTGTGAAGATGATACTCCATGGCCAACAGGGCGACCCCGTGAGGGATGGAAGGATAAAGAGCAACCACGTCTGCCGTGATCCACCTATAATTCGTTTCCCATACAAAACTATACATGGCCCGCAATACATCCGCCGTATTCTTTAGGAACCCCGGTGTGCGCCTAACTAGGGGCTGGAGGATATTGTCCAGCCAGCTACCTAGGCGCTCTGTAAGGGATCCCATTCCAGAGACTATAGGGCGGAGGGGGGGGGGGTGGACGCCCTTATGGATCTTGGGCAAAGCATGCATAATGAGGGTGACAGGTACATCTAACTAAGTAGTATGCACACCTAACTAAGTAGTATCTGCAAACAGTTAATAGTTCTGCAATCTGTCACAGAGGTAGTAACGGTTTGCATCTGTCTGGAATTTTGTAACAAATTACTATGAAATCATGTATGCTATATTCAATCCTAGCTTAATGTAGGGTACAGGGTCATTTTTGGTGTTTGTATTATATGTTTTTAATTTGGTGAAAGAATGGTAATGTTCACACTGTGCGGCGTTTCTCAGTTAGTGGAGATTATGGTACTCCAGGGGTTAATATGACCAGAGAGATGCAGCACAGTGTGTTACTAATTATACAAGTGATTAGTGCACCAAAAGAAAGGTGTGATGCACTGTGTGATAGCCTATGGTGTTGGAAGTCTCCCCCCCCCCCCTTAGGATTACGGAGGGAGGAGCATTCCAAATCCTTTAAATAGTGGGGTCACACATTGCAAAGTGTTACGACTAAGGGTACCAACCCGAAACGCGTCAAAGTTTATGCTGTGTACGAAGTGGCTGTGTCCGCTATTGATATATGAACAATAAAGAAGAGCTTTTAGAGGATCTTCATTGCCTCCGAGACCTTTCTTTCCAGAGTTACTTGCAGCCTGCCACGGGGACACTCCCCTAGGGCCTCTGGAGCCGGGATCACATATTCCACCAGGAAGGTGAGCTGGACTAAGTTTTTCCATGGGAGAAAATAACCTCCCAGGCTGGGAGCTCTGCGCTGCGATTGGCCAGCGCTAGAGCAGAACAAGGGCAGACTCCGCCTACCATAACTTAGTGACTGAAATCTCCGCCTACTATAACTTAGTGGCCAGAGATACCGGAGGGCATAGCGGGAGAAAAGAGCGGCGGCCAGGGATAATAGTAAGTGCAGTGAGATCCCGGGCGCCACTCTCCATGTCTGTATACTTAGTTCACAGTGTCATAATCGGTGAAAGGTCCTCTTTAAACATAGTTCTTTCAGGTTTCTTTCAGTCCTGTGAATTGATCAGTCCTTTCTTTCTAATGTAGTTTCTGAATTCCATAGGTATGAAGTGATTGCTCTCCCCTTATTTTGTGAAAACTCAAAGTCTGAGAAAGAAGCTACATCTCACAAGCTAGATGTCAGTCGTTGTCTTTTGTCATATCTAGAAACGACTATGAGTTGGAAAAAATGTGACTCCAATTTTTAAGAGCAAATAAAGGGCTTAGAGCATCAGAATTCTCTGGCTCGCAGAATTAAAAATAGTGATCTGCGTGGCTTACAAAGCTATGGGAAAGGAGCCTTTAGAGAAGTAGAAGGCTCACTCGACTAGAGCTATTTCAGCAATTTCAGCTTCTTAAGTAGAAAAAGAGAAAGCTTCAATGGATCAAATTTGTAGGGCTGCTACTTGGTCAAATCCACATACTATTGTGAAGCATTATAGAGTAGACATTAGTTGCAAAGAGGAATTACTGTTTTTCAGGAAAGTTCTGCAACCAATTGTCCTGCCCTAGTTCTTTTATCTGGTATGTCTGATGGTAATGCCGTCATGGAGGATGAAAAGCAAAAATTACTGGTAATTTCATTATTCTTGAGTCCTGCATGACGGCACACTAAGCTAAACAAAAAAAATAAAAAATAAAAATCGACTAAATAATTAAATTAAAAATAAATAGTGTTTCTAGGGGGAGCACATAGATGATGGATGTGTGTGTTATTAGACTCCCCTTCCTGTATCCACTTGATTGGAGTAAGGTCTCTTCCATGGTAATGCTGTCGTGGAGGACTCAAGAAAAGTAGATTACTGGTAGTAATTAAAATTGTACATTATAAAAAAATATATATATAAGAAATGGAAAGCAAATAAACTCCATAAGAGTGCAATACAGAACAAGCCACAGTAAGAAAAAACCTAATGGCTATAGCTCAATAGTGAGTGTAGCCAAAAGATGTGTGTGTTAAAGAGGAGAGAGAAGACTGGATAAAGGAACAAAATGTACCATTTTAAACAGGCGTTGTTAACATGATTATACTCTATGAAACTGTATGTTGTATTTCTCTAACCATAAAAACCTCTATTCTCAATATAATAAGTCTATAGCCATTTATTATGGGTTAACTGAGAGAGAGAGAAAAAAAAATCTAGAAGTCTCTCCTGGGAACTGAACTTAGGATCTCTACATGCAAGACTGGCCATTTTCCTATAGTAAGTAGTGTATATGTACATGCTTGGACACAATGCTGATATCTAGCCATGTCAATCAAGATGTGCACAGAGCAGAGATGCATTACATAAGCAGTGCTCTAGGGATTCAGCCCTGCCACTTGGTGCTCAAACTTGCTCATTTGCATATGAATACAAGACAGAGATCTCTGAAGCTGTTTAACATACAGACGAAAGAATGTAAATCATTTTAATCAGCATAATGAGCCCTACCAGGCAGTGTGCCTGGTTTAATAGGGTTGATCATGCTGACAGAGCTTGTTTAAAAAGTGATCCACTATTACTCATATCACTATGCATCCCAAGGATGGTGAGTGGCCAGTGATAAAGTTCATCCCAATATAGGGCCAGACAAATGAAGGAGCAGAAACATAGGCCTCTGACTAAGAGACTTATTTGGGGCACAAGCCACACAGGAGGCACCAAAGTCTTGGGAAAAAGAAGGCCAACAAAAGTATCCGAAATGAGGCTTTGCATCTTGCAGGAAACCGAATGTTAAACCAGTTTAGATTTATTCACCTGGGCAAGAGAAGGAATTAGCCTGAATATTCTTCTCTGCAGGCTGTAAATGTAGAACAACATATGTAGAACAGCAGTGATGGCCAGTTCGCCCATGAACACATGCGGGCTGCTATCTTAACTCACAAGTCCGGTGATGCACAGGTAAGTCCTTACCTGTGCCTGTGCCGGGAGCCGGTCTGAAACAAATGCGGTCACCGGGAGCAGGCAGTTCCGAGAACAGCCCGGTGAAGGTCCCCGGCGGCTGTTCTCGGAATTGCCTGCACCTGGGGCGAACACGGCGAACTGGCCATCACTGTTGGCAATCTATGGATAAATATATATACAGTACAGGCCAAAAGTTTGGACACACCTTCTCATTCAAAGAGTTTTCTTTATTTTCATGACTATGAAAATGGTAGATTCACACTGAAGGCATCAAAACTATAAATTAACACATGTGGGATTATATACATAACAAAAAAGTGTGAAACAACTGAAAATATGTCATATTCTAGGTTCTTCAAAGTAGCCACCTTTTGCTTTGATTTACTGCTTTGCACACTCATGGCATTCACTTGATGAGCATCAAGAGGTAGTCACCTGAAATGGTTTTCACTTCACAGGTGTGCCCTGTCAGGTTTAATAAGTGGGATTTCTTGCCTTATAACTGGTGTTGGGACCATCAGTTGCGTTGTGGAGAAGTCAGGTGGATACACAGCTGATAGTCCTACTGAATAGACTGTTAGAATTTGTATTATGGCAAGAAAAAAGCAGCTAAGTAAAGAAAAACGAGTGGCCATCATTACTTTAAGAAATAAAGGTCAGTCAGTCGGAAAAATTGTGAAAACTTTGAAATTGTCCCCAAGTGCAGTCACAAAAACCATCAAGCGCTACAAAGAAACTGGCTCACATGCGCCACATTCCGCCCCAGGAAAGGAAGACCAAGAGTCACCTCTGCTGCGGAGGATAAGTTCATCCGAGTCACCAGCCTCAGAAATCGCAGGTTAACAGCAGCTCAGATTAAAGACCAGGTCAATGCCACACAGAGTTCTAGCAGCAGACACATCTCTAGAACAACTGTTAAGAGGAGACTTTGTGTATCAGGCCTTCATGGTATAATATCTGCTAGGAAACCACTGCTAAGGACAGGCAACAAGCAGAAGATACTTGTTTGGGCTAAAGAACACAAGGAATGGACATTAGACCAGTGGAAATCTGTGCTTTGGTCTGATGAGTCCAAATTTGAGATCTTTGGTTCCAACCATCGTGTCTTTGTGCGACGCAGAAAAGGTGAACGGATGGACTCTACATGCCTGGTTCCCACCATGAAGCATGGAGGAGGAGGTGTGATGGTGTGGGGCTACTTTGTCGGTGACACTGTTGGGGATTTATTCAAAATTGAAGGCATACTGAACCAGCATGGCTACCACAGCATCTTGCAGCAGCATGCTATTCCATCCGGTTTGCATTTAGTTGGACCATATTTATTTTTCAACAGGACAATGACCCCAAACACACCTCCAGGCTGTGTTAGGGCTATTTGACCATGAAGGAGAGTGATGGGGTGCTGCACCAGATAGACTGGCCTCCACAGTCACCGGACCTGAACCCAATTGAGATGGTTTGGGGTGAGCTGGACCGCAGAGTGAAGTCAAAAGGGCCAACAAGTGCTAAGCATCTCTGGGAACTCCTTCAAGACTGTTGGAAGACCATTTCAGGTGACTACCTCTTGAAGCTCATCAAGAGAATGCCAAGAGTGTGCAAGGCAGTAATCAAAGCAAAAGGTGGCTACTTTGAAGAACCTAAAATATGACATATTTTCAGTTGTTTCAAACTTATGTATATAATTCCACATGTGTTAATTCATAGTTTTGATGCCTTCAGTGTGAATCTACAATTTTCATAGTCAAAAATTAAAGAAAACTCTTTGAATGAGAAGTGTGTCCAAACTTTTGGTCTGTACTGTATATATATATATATATATATATATATGTGTGTATATGTATATATATATATATATATATATATATATATATATATATAAAATAACGAAAAAAGGGCAGCACTCCATCAAGTAAAAAATCAAAAAAAATCTTTAATTACCCATATGGGACAAGCGATGTTTCGGCTCAATGTGTGAGCCTTTCTCAAGCAATGTGTACAGACAAAGTGCCAAACATATATACCAGTGTAGGTCAATACAATCAATGTGCATTGCAGGTGTACTCAATTCATGACAAATGAATTAATCAACTGCAGAGTACAGTATAGCTATCAAATTTACAAAATATTTCATAATGAGAGTTAGTGCACAATAATATGATAAATAATCAATTGAAAAAAATACAGACATTGTTCACCAAAATGTACAGTTACAGGCAAATGTTTCATAATTATCCATCATCAAATAATTGGTGCCAACTGTGTATGTTGATAAGGTGCTAAGTGCTTACTGCGTAGGTCAGGCAGACGGGGGGTGAAGGAGGACATAGGACATGGACGGCTGTCTCGACTCATGCGGTTCGGCGTGCTGGCGACGTAATAAGCATGAAAAATATATTTTTTGTCTTGTACAGAAAATCTCACAATACACGCCAGTGCGGTCAACAGCATATCACACGAGCAGGAGGCAAGCCACAAACCTAGCCCACCCCAATTTTGTAGTCCACATTTAGACCACAAGGTTTGAGGGAATTAAGGGTGTGTATCCACCTCAGCTCCCGTCTGTTAAGAAGACTAGCCCTGTTGCCACCTCTTCTGGGCATAGGTATAAAGTCAATAATGCAACACCTAAGGTCTCTTTCAGTGTGTTTGAAGTCCATAAAATGTTTAGATACTGGCAAGTCAAGCCGTTTTTTTCTTATACTTAGACGATGATTATTAAGTTGTGATTTGAAATCAGTGGTGGTTTCACCTACGTAAATTAAATTACATGGACATATGAGTACATAAATAATGTAGCTGGAATCACAAGTTAAGTAATGTCGTATCGGGTATACCACCCCGGTTTGTGGATGAACAAAATTTCTACCTTTCACAATATATTTGCAATTTACACAAGATAAGCATGGAAAACATCCTGTGCTGGTTGCTGTCAATGTTGTCTGTCTTGATTTTTTTGTGGTCCCTACATCAGCCCCAACCAACTGATCTTTGATGCTTTTGGACCTGCGGTAGGACATCAGGGGGGGAGAATGAAATTCCTTTATAGCACTATGGCATCCACCCAGTATACTCCAGTGACGTCGGATGATGTTCCCTATCGCTGTACTTTGTTCCGAGTGCATGGAAATGAAGGGAATTCTAGCTGGCTTTGTCTGACGTACCTTACTTTTGAGTGTATCGTTCCTATCTAGTTTCTTGACCAGTTCTTTTTTGTCATGGAGTAATTTAAGGGGGTATCCTCGTTTCTCAAATTTGTTGGTCAACACATCAAGTGTGTTGTCCAACATCTCCTGGTCTGAGACTATACGCCTTGCTCTTAAGAATTGAGAATAGGGCAAGGATCTGATCATCTTTTTAGGATGGTTACTACTGTATGTCAAAAGTGTGTTCCTGTCGGTCGGTTTTGTAAAAAGTGTGGTGTGCAACTTACCGTCCGACACGAACACACGTGTGTCAAGAAACTGCATATCAGTATGGGAGTGCACTAAGGTGAATTGCAGTGCTTTGTCAATCCCATTGAGAAAATTGTGGAAATCAAAAAGTTGTTCAATGGTGCCAGTCCAGATGAGGAAAATGTCGTCTATGTACCGCCACCACGCCATAGCGTGCTTGAAGTGGTGGCTTCCATAGACGACATCTTCCTCAAACCGTCGCATAAATATGTTGGCATAAGTTGGGGCCACGTTGGACCCCATTGCCACGCCCTGCTCCTGCACATAGTAAGAATCTTGAAAGAGAAAATAATTGGATCTCAGGACAATTTCAAGGAGGGATAGTATGAAGTGTTGAGCTTGACTAGTTAAGGAAGATCCATGTTGCCATCTTTCTGGACAAGATACTACATAGTTTTGCATGTGGAGGAAGCTCCTATGTACAAGATACTACCGACTTTTTACTAAAGCTACAGATGATCGATTTGACAGATGTACAGGGGGTGACATTAGCATCTTTTGATGTCACCTCTCTTTACACCTCAATTGATCACTGTAAGGGTTTATTAGCAGTTGCTCACATGTTAGATGGATCTTCCTTAACTAGTCAAGCTCAACACTTCATACTATCCCTCCTTGAAATTGTCCTGAGATCCAATTATTTTCTCTTTCAAGATTCTTACTATGTGCAGGAGCAGGGCGTGGCAATGGGGTCCAACGTGGCCCCAACTAATGCCAACATATTTATGCGACGGTTTGAGGAAGATGTCGTCTATGGAAGCCACCACTTCAAGCACGCTATGGCGTGGTGGCGGTACATAGACGACATCTTCCTCATCTGGACTGGCACCATTGAACAACTTTTTGATTTCCACAATTTTCTCAATGGGATTGACAAAGCACTGCAATTCACCTTAGTGCACTCCCATACTGATATGCAGTTTCTTGACACACGTGTGTTCGTGTCGGACGGTAAGTTGCACACCACACTTTTTACAAAACCGACCGACAGGAACACACTTTTGACATACAGTAGTAACCATCCTAAAAAGATGATCAGATCCTTGCCCTATTCTCAATTCTTAAGAGCAAGGCGTATAGTCTCAGACCAGGAGATGTTGGACAACACACTTGATGTGTTGACCAACAAATTTGAGAAACGAGGATACCCCCTTAAATTACTCCATGACAAAAAAGAACTGGTCAAGAAACTAGATAGGAACGATACACTCAAAAGTAAGGTACGTCAGACAAAGCCAGCTAGAATTCCCTTCATTTCCATGCACTCGGAACAAAGTACAGCGATAGGGAACATCATCCGACGTCACTGGAGTATACTGGGTGGATGCCATAGTGCTATAAAGGAATTTCATTCTCCCCCCCTGATGTCCTACCGCAGGTCCAAAAGCATCAAAGATCAGTTGGTTGGGGCTGATGTAGGGACCACAAAAAAATCAAGACAGACAACATTGACAGCAACCAGCACAGGATGTTTTCCATGCTTATCTTGTGTAAATTGCAAATATATTGTGAAAGGTAGAAATTTTGTTCATCCACAAACCGGGGTGGTATACCCGATACGACATTACTTAACTTGTGATTCCAGCTACATTATTTATGTACTCATATGTCCATGTAATTTAATTTACGTAGGTGAAACCACCACTGATTTCAAATCACAACTTAATAATCATCGTCTAAGTATAAGAAAAAAACGGCTTGACTTGCCAGTATCTAAACATTTTATGGACTTCAAACACACTGAAAGAGACCTTAGGTGTTGCATTATTGACTTTATACCTATGCCCAGAAGAGGTGGCAACAGGGCTAGTCTTCTTAACAGACGGGAGCTGAGGTGGATACACACCCTTAATTCCCTCAAACCTTGTGGTCTAAATGTGGACTACAAAATTGGGGTGGGCTAGGTTTGTGGCTTGCCTCCTGCTCGTGTGATATGCTGTTGACCGCACTGGCGTGTATTGTGAGATTTTCTGTACAAGACAAAAAATATATTTTTCATGCTTATTTTATTGTTATATACAATATATTTATTTTTTCTGTTCTTCTTCTTTCTTCTTCTGCGGTAGGTGGGCCACGGAGAATGGAGTGAGGAGATATGAGACGGTTATAATGGACGGCACATCTACACAAGGACGGTTTCTGTTCATCAGTATATTTCTTGCCTTTAGATGCAATTGGTGCCTCTGTGGTGACGGTCCGTGTTTATACAGCAGGTAGATATGAGGAGATCCCTCCCTATAGGGTGGCTATGGGCGGGCATCGATCGCAGATACAGTGCGATCCCACATGAACGTGTGGGTAAGCAGTTGTACTGGGATCATGGATGTGGGCTGCGGCTTTGACGTTGTCGCGTCCCGTATCTGGCCTCACCCTGCCACCATTATAGGCCATAGGAGCACTAACATGTGCCCTTACCTGTTTCTGTTTTGCATCGGCTGTCACCAACTGAGGTACCTGGCAATACAGGCACAGTGCCCTTATTCAAGATGGCGTAAGAGACATCAGAAGGCCAATGCGCAGTTACGGCATCGCATCAACATCGTAACCAGGAAGTACGCTACATACGTCATTGTGACATGCGCAGTTACGTCGCCAGCACGCCGAACCGCATGAGTCGAGACAGCCGTCCATGTCCTATGTCCTCCTTCACCCCCCGTCTGCCTGACCTACGCAGTTAGCACTTAGCACCTTATCAACATACACAGTTGGCACCAATTATTTGATGATGGATAATTATGAAACATTTGCCTGTAACTGTACATTTTGGTGAACAATGTCTGTATTTTTTTCAATTGATTATTTATCATATTATTGTGCACTAACTCTCATTATGAAATATTTTGTAAATTTGATAGCTATACTGTACTCTGCAGTTGATTAATTCATTTGTCATGAATTGAGTACGCCTGCAATGCACATTGATTGTATTGACCTACACTGGTATATATGTTTGGCACTTTGTCTGTACACATTGCTTGAGAAAGGCTCACACATTGAGCCGAAACGTCGCTTGTCCCATATGGGTAATTAAAGATTTTTTTTCATTTTTTACTTGATGGAGTGCTGCCCTTTTTTCGTTATTTTATCTATTTGGATTGGCTTTTATCCACATTAGGCCAGTTGCACCCACACCTCTCATTGACGGTGCTGCCACTGAACTCTTTTTTCTATATATATATATATGTATATATATGTGTATATATATATATATATATATATATATATATATATACACTACGTGCAGAATTATTAGGCAAATGAGTATTTTGACCACATCATCCTCTTTATGCATGTTGTCTTACTCCAAGCTGTATAGGCTCGAAAGTCTACTACCAATTAAGCATATTAGGTGATGTGCATCTCTGTAATGAGAAGGGGTGTGGTCTAATGACATCAACACCCTATATCAGGTGTGCATAATTATTAGGCAACTTCCTTTCCTTTGGCAAAATGGGTCAAAAGAAGGACTTGACAGGCTCAGAAAAGTCAAAAATAGTGAGATATCTTGCAGAGGGATGCAGCACTCTTAAAATTGCAAAGCTTCTGAAGCGCGATCATCGAACAATCAAGCGTTTCATTCAAAATAGTCAACAGGGTCGCAAGAAGCGTGTGGAAAAACCAAGGCGCAAAATAACTGCCCATGAACTGAGAAAAGTCAAGCGTGCAGCTGCCAAGATGCCACTTGCCACCAGTTTGGCCATATTTCAGAGCTGCAACATCACTGGAGTGCCCAAAAGCACAAGGTGTGCAATACTCAGAGACATGGCCAAGGTAAGAAAGGCTGAAAAGACGACCACCACTGAACAAGACACACAAGCTGAAATGTCAAGACTTGGCCAAGAAATATCTCAAGACTGATTTTTCTAAGGTTTTATGGACTGATGAAATGAGAGTGAGTCTTGATGGGCCAGATGGCTGGATTGGTAAAGGGCAGAGAGCTCCAGTCCGACTCAGACGCCAGCAAGGTGGAGGTGGAGTACTGGTTTGGGCTGGTATCATCAAAGATGAGCTTGTGGGGCCTTTTTGGGTTGAGGATGGAGTCAAGCTCAACTCCCAGTCCTACTGCCAGTTTCTGGAAGACACCTTCTTCAAGCAGTGGTACAGGCAGAAGTCTGCAAGGTAAGAAAAACATGATTTTCATGCAGGACAATGCTCCATCACACGCGTCCAAGTACTCCACAGCGTGGCTGGCAAGAAAGGGTATAAAAGAAGAAAATCTAATGACATGGCTTCCTTGTTCACCTGATCTGAACCCCATTGAGAACCTGTGGTCCATCATCAAATGTGAGATTTACAAGGAGGGAAAACAGTACACCTCTCTGAACAGTGTCTGGGAGGCTGTGTTTGCTGCTGCACGCAATGTTGATGGTGAACAGATCAAAACACTGACAGAATCCATGGATGGCAGGCTTTTGAGTGTCCCTGCAAAGAAAGGTGGCTATATTGGTCACTGATTTGTTTTTGTTTTGTTTTTGAATGTCAGAAATGTATATTTGTGAATGTTGAGATGTTATATTGGTTTCATTGTTAAAAATAAATAATTGAAATAGGTATATATTTGTTTTTTGTTAAGTTGCCTAATAATTATGTACAGTAATAGTCACCTGCACACACAGATATCCCCCTAAAATAGCTAAAACTAAAAACAAACTAAAAACTACTTCCAAAAATATTCAGCTTTGATATTAATGAGTTTTTTGGGTTCATTGAGAACATGGTTGTTGTTCAATAATAAAATTAACCCTCAAAAATACAACTTGCCTAATAATTCAGCACTCCCTGTATATATATATATATATATATATATATACACACAGTAATGCACTTACCAGAAAATGTTGTGAGATAGTCACAACACCTATACGCACTTAATTGTTTTTTATCCTGACCAGCATCCGGGGTCACTGTGCTGCAGCCTGGGTCCTTGCCCTGCAACGTCAATTCAAATGCGGGGATTCAGTGAAACATGAAGGAGTTGTTGAACCTCTACTGCGGAGCTGCCAGTGAGGACATCGATCTTGGTACATATGTTAAAAGGTGCTTTATTAGGTCTATGCGTTTCGAGGGCCCAAAGCCCTCTTCCTCAGGACAATCAATTCATCTTTGAATTGTCCGGAGGAAGAGGGTTTTGCGCCCTTGAAAAGCGTAAACCTAATAAAGCACCTTTTAACATACTTGCCAAAATCAATGTCCTCACTGACAATGCCGTAATAGAGGTACAATGACTCCTTCATGTTTCACTAAATCCCCGCATCCGACTTCTTGAAGACTTTGTCCAGGCTACAGATATTGATGACCTATCAGGATAGACCATCAAAATCAGATAACCAGGAGTTCAATCAGGAACACCTGCCTATCAGCTGTTTGAATGGGTCGACTTGAAATGTAGAATTTTCTTTGAATTGATAATTGACCAAAACTTTTGTTCCTTAACTACCATACACTAAGAACAGCTAAACTATACTCCACAACATTGAAATTGCAAAACCAAGTTGAAAAAGCCATGATATTTTGGAAATAACAGGATTGATACACATGTTGATGATATGCAAATAAAACAGTACGGCATATTACAAACATCTTGAATGATTTAGTATTGAGTATGAGAGCCACAATTAGAAATACACACACTTACATGCTTTGTCATGCTATCAGTGAAGTTACTAATGGTTGTCTAAGGTATGTTCTGACATGCTGATGGCACTTGGGCATGCAAATCATCAAGATCTGCTGCTATCAGATTTCTTTGCTGTTCCTGATCAATGCCATCCCAAATTTGCTCAATCAGAGACAAGTCTGGAGATGTTGCAGGGCATCGTAGCACATTTAGGCCATGCAGGCTGCTCAAAGTAGCATGAACATCATGCGGCCTGGCATTGTCCTATTGAAAATTGGCTCCTGGGACACTTTGGAAAAATGGCCAAACCACTGAGGAAGAAGGCAGACTTCCTCCAAAACATGTGACCCTCTGCTTGTCCATTTTTATTGTTTTAATTTTTTTAATTATTTATGTGCAACAAATTACAGTTTATGTCCAGTGTCCAAAAGGCCACTTTTTTTTTTTTTTTTTTAATTCCTATTTATTAGGTTCAACCAAAGATATCCTGCTTGGTTGGGGTCAGTGTTCATTCCATTTAACTTTACGCACTTCTCAAAGTTGTGCCTGAAGTAGCACAACCAGTTCTCATAAGCACAATTACATTGTCAGCCATCAGTGTTATTAACAGTGCTTCACTAGGAAGCTCCCGGGCACTCTGTTTTGTTGCAGTGACTGACCATATCAATGTAACGCTGAGCTGTTAGTTTAACTGAAATGACGACTAGAGGGGTCTGGCTATATATTATTCCACCATGCTAAAGAAAAAGAAAGATTGTTAGCACCATACAGAACACCATCGTAGTCCAGATTAGTGAGGGTAAAAACAAGGTGGTGCTCAGCAGAAGAAAAAAGTTCATTCTTGTCTTTCTTGGTGTTGCAGTTTGTGTTAAATTGTGTTCAGAATATCCAATATAGCCTGAACTTGAATAAATTAATATAAAACTGACAAACAATAAGATATTTTGTATATTTTTTCTAATTTCATAAAAACCATTCTGCTTAATTTATTAGTGTACCCAACCAACAGTGTTGTAAATCTTGTATTTTAGGATTGCCCTGCAATTGTGCAGATAAATATGTTCCGGTGTGTGGAAACAATGGACGCACATATCCGAGTGCATGTATAGCACGATGTGTTGGATTGTTGGACCACCAGTTTGAGTTTGGGGAGTGCTTTTCAAAAGACCCATGTAATCGAGACCCGTGTCACAGAAATCAAAAGTAAGTAGCTTTGGTTAATATTTTTATTAAAGATTGCTGATTTCAGTGGAATTTTTTTCTACTAATTAGCTTTATTCCATCTTGCTGGGCAGAATAATTTAGACTACTACCCTACGCTAATCGGTTAAAATGGTTAGCACTGTTATCGTGCAGTTTTATAAATTTGTGTTCCAAATTCACTAAGGGTAACAAATGCAAGGACTTTGTATGTTCTTCTCTGTCTATGTGAATCTGGGTACCCTGGTTTTCTCTTACACTAAAAACAGAAGACAATTGACCTTATAAGAAGAAACTAGATGTGCATTTAATTAAAGAAATACATAGTGCTTGAAAATAGCTGAAGGTTTGTTGTGTGTGTGTGTATGTGAAAGTTCAACATGTAATGGCACAGCATAATTTGTATAGTAATCTATGCATAATACTGTGGTTTCTGTGTGTTGAATATAATTAGAGATTAGCGAATTTTTCCAAAATTAGATTCGGCTGGCTCAATTCGGTTTGATCCGAATTTATTAATGGCAAATCTGGTTAAAAATGGCTATTTTCTGACTGTCGAGAGCCTTTATAGTGGTGTAGAACACTGCCTTGCAGTAACATGCATAAGGAGTCTGCTGTGGTAGTGAAATAATACTGTGAGTTAGTATGACATGCAGATGACAGGCATTGCTCTTAGAATCACTGCACACTTCACTTATTTGGGCAGTCACGGGGCTAAAACTGACCAAATAACTTTAGTATGAACTCAGCCTTACAGGTCAATGTTAGTGCCAAGAAGAAGCACACTCCTTTTACACAGTTGTCAGCTGATTTCACATAGATGTCTACAGAACCTGTTCTATTAACCACTTCAACCCCCCTAGCTAAAACACCCTTAATGACCAGGCCACTTTTTACACTTCTGCGCTTTCACCGTTTATTGCTCGGTGATGCAACTTACCACCCAAATGAATTTTACCTTCTTTTCTTCTCACTAATAGAGCTTTCATTTGGTGGTATTTCATTGCTGCTGACATTTTAACTTTTTCCGCTTTTTGAAGCAGCTCTGACTTTCTGAGCACCTGTCATGTTTCCTGAGGTTCTACAATGCCCAGACATTAGAAAAAACCCACAAATGACCCCATTTCGGAAAGTAGACACCCTAAAGTATTCGCTGATGGGCATAGTGAGTTCATAGAACTTTTTATTTTTTGTCACAAGTTAGCGGAAAATGATGATTTATTTATTTTTTATTTTTTTCTTACAAAGTCTCATATTCCACTAACTTGTGACAAAAAAAAAAGTTCCATGAACTCACTATGCCCATCATAAAATACCTTGGGGTGTCTTCTTTCCAAAATGGGGTCACTTGTGGGGTAGTTATACTGCCCTGGCATTTTAGGGGCCCATATGTGTGAGAAGTAGTTTGCAATCAAAATCTGTAAAAAATGACCGGTGAAATCCGAAAGGTGCACTTTGGAATGTGTGCCCCTTTGCCCACCTAGGCTGCAAAAAAGTGTCACACATCTGGTATTGCTGTACTCAGGAGAAGTTGGGGAATGTGTTTTGGGGTGTTATTTTACATATACCCATGCTGGGTGGGAGAAATATCTTGGCAAAAGACAACTTTTCCCATTTTTTTATACACAGTTGGCATTTGACCAAGATATTCATCTCACCCAGCATGGGTATATGTAAAATGACACCCCAAAACACATTCCCCAACTTCTCCTGAGTACGGCGATACCAGATGTGTGACACTTTTTTGCAGCCAAGGGGCACACATTCCAAAGAGCACCTTTCGGATTTCACAGGCCATTTTTTACACATTTTGATTGCAAACTACTTCTCACACATATGGGCCCCTAAAATGCCAGAGCAGTATAACTACGCCACAAGTGACCCCATTTTGGAAAGAAGACACCCCAAGGTATTACGTGAGGGGCATGGCGAGTTCCTAGAATTTTTTATTTTTTGTCACAAGTTAGCGGAAAATGATGATTTTTTAAAATTTTATTTTTCCTAACAAAGTCTCATATTCCACTAACTTGCGACAAAAAAAAAAAAATTCTAGGAACTCGCCAAGCCCGTCACAGAATACCTTGGGGGTGTCTTCTTTCCAAAATGGGGTCACTTGTGGGGTAGTTATACTGCCCTGTTATTTTAGGGGCCCATATGCGTGAGAAGTAGTTTGCAATCAAAATCTGTAAAAAAATGACCGGTGAAATCCGAAAGGTGCTCTTTGGAATGTGTGCCCCTTTGCCCACCTAGGCTGCAATAAAGTGTCACACATCTGGTATCGCCGTACTCAGGAGAAGTTGGGGAATGTGTTTTGGGGTGTCATTTTACATATACCCATGCTGGGTGAGAGAAATATCTTGGCTAAAGACAACTTTTACCATTTTTTTATACAAAGTTGGCATTTGACCAAGATATTTATCTCACCCAGCATGGGTATATGTAAAATGACACCCCAAAACACATTCCACAACTTCTCCTGAGTACGGCGATACCAGATGTGTGACACTTTTTTGCAGCCAAGGTGGGCAAAGGGGCACACATTCCAAAGAGCACCTTTCGGATTTCACAGGCCATTTTTTACACATTTTGATTGCAAACTACTTCTCACACATATGGGCCCCTAAAATGCCAGAGCAGTATAACTACGCCACAAGTGACCCCATTTTGGAAAGAAGACACCCCAAGGTATTACGTGAGGGGCATGGCGAGTTCCTAGAATTTTTTATTTTTTGTCACAAGTTAGCGGAAAATGATGATTTTTTAAAATTTTATTTTTCCTAACAAAGTCTCATATTCCACTAACTTGCGACAAAAAAAAAAAAATTCTAGGAACTCGCCAAGCCCGTCACAGAATACCTTGGGGGTGTCTTCTTTCCAAAATGGGGTCACTTGTGGGGTAGTTATACTGCCCTGTTATTTTAGGGGCCCATATGCGTGAGAAGTAGTTTGCAATCAAAATCTGTAAAAAAAATTACCGGTGAAATCCGAAAGGTGCTCTTTGGAATGTGTGCCCCTTTGCCCACCTAGGCTGCAATAAAGTGTCACACATCTGGTATCGCCGTACTCAGGAGAAGTTGGGGAATGTGTTTTGGGGTGTCATTTTACATATACCCATGCTGGGTGAGAGAAATATCTTGGCTAAAGACAACTTTTACCATTTTTTTATACAAAGTTGGCATTTGACCAAGATATTTATCTCACCCAGCATGGGTATATGTAAAATGACACCCCAAAACACATTCCACAACTTCTCCTGAGTACGGTGATACCACATGTGTGACACTTTTTTGCAGCCTAGATGCGGAAAGGTGCCCAAATTCCTTTTAGGAGGGCATTTTTAGACATTTGGATCCCAGATTACTTCTCACGCATATGGGCCCCTAAAAAGCCAGGGCAGTATAAATACCCCACATGTGACCCCACTTTGGAAAGAAGACACCCCAAGGTATTCAATGAGGGCCTGGCGAGTTCATAGAATTTTTATTTTATTTTTGGCATAAGTTATCGGAAATTGATGATTTTTTTTTCTCACTTTCCGCTAACTTGGGACAAAAATTTCAATCTTTCATGGACTCAATATGCCCCTCAGCGAATACCTTGGGGTGTCTTCTTTCCGTCATTTTGGGGTGTTTGTACTGCCCTGGCATTTGAGGGTCTCCGCAATCATTACATGTATGGCCAGCATTAGGAGTTTCTGCTATTCTCCTTATATTGAGCATACAGGTAATGAGATTTTTTTTTCCGTTCAGCCTCTGGGCTGAAAGAAAAAAATGAATAGCACAGATTTCTTCATTCGCATCGATCAATGTGGATGAAAAAATCTCTGCCAAAAAAAAAAAAAGGAGGGGAAAGGCGTCTGCCAGGACATAGGAGCTCCGCCCAACATCCATACCCACTTAGCTCGTATGCCCTGGCAAACCAGATTTCTCCATTCACATCAATCGATGTGGATGAATAAATCATTGCCGGGATTTTTTTAATTTATTTTTTATATACAAAGTATTTGCCAAAGCATAGGAACACCGCCTCCTCCTCAGCTCATATGCCTCGGCAAACGTATCTTTTACTGCAGAGGAAAAATCTCGTCTTGCAGCGCCGCATACACCAACTTGTGTGTAATCTGACAGCAGCGCAATGCTTCTGTCAGAATGCACATCAGTGCTGCAGCTAGTCGATCGGTTGGTCCACCTGGAAGGTAAAAAAAAAATATAAAGAAAAAACCAGGCCGCAACGCAATAATTTTATTAACTTTTGAACAGAACATATGAACTTTAACTTTTTGAACTCAACATTAACCTTTTTTCTTACTGGTGATTTTATTTTATTTTTTACCTTTATAGGACAAACCTCTCCTTCCCCATGGGACAATGTGCAAAGCGCCCAAAGATGTGGCGAAGTGCGTTATGCACTTTGTCCCAGGTGAAAGGAGAGGTTTGCAGCAGCTCTGTGTGAATGGGCCCTAATGGCCCTGTGTGCCTGTCTTGGTGAGATGTGATCCCTATGCTAGGTGTACCTGTGTGTGGTACTTCCGGAAACACTCCCCTAAGCATAGGGCAGGGTGGTCAGGGCAGTCAGGACAGAAATAGCTGGTGTCACGCCATATTCCACTCCTGCTACAGACACGACATCTTTTTCGGGCTGTCGGTTGGGTTGAGGTACCGGCAACGACATTGGGGAAATGTCGCTCGTGTAGACGGCTAACTACACTGGTGGGTGGGGCCACGGAACCTCCTGGGTACAGGAGGTTCTCGATGATCTCTTCCTGAAATTTGAGGAAGGATCGTGTTCTCCCAGCCTTACTGTAGAGAACAAAACTATTATACAGAGCCAATTGAATTAGGTATACAGACACCTTCTTATACCAGCGTCTGGTTCTGCGGGACACTAAATACGGAGACAACATCTGGTCATTGAAGTCCACCCCTCCCATGTGAAGGTTATAGTCGAGGACTGAGAGGGGCTTTTCAATGACACGGGTTGCTCGCCTAATTTGGATTGTCGTGTCTGCGTGAATGGAGGAGAGCATGTAAACGTCACGCTTGTCTCTCCATTTCACCGCGAGCAGTTCTTCGTTACACAAGGCAGCCCTCTCCCCCCTTGCAAGACGGGTGGTAACGAGCCGTTGGGGGAAGCCCGCGCGACTAGTTCGCGCGGTGCCACAGCAGCCAATCTGTTCTAGAAACAAATGCCTGAAGAGGGCCACACTTGTGTAGAAATTGTCCACATAAAGATGGTACCCCTTGCCGAATAAGGGTGACACCAAGTCCCAGACTGTCTTCCCACTGCTCCCCAGGTAGTCAGGGCAACCGACCGGCTCCAGGGTCTGATCTTTTCCCTCATAGACACAAAATTTGTGGGTATTGCCTGTGGCCCTTTCACAGAGCTTATACAATTTGACCCCATACCGGGCGCGCTTGCTTGGGATGTATTGTTTGAAGCCAAGGCGCCCGGTAAAATTAATTAGGGCCTCGTCTGCGCAGATGTTTTGCTCTGGGGTATACAAATCTGCAAATTTCTGGTTGAAATGGTCTATGAGGGGCCGAATTTGGTGGAGACGGTCAAAAGGTGGGTGGCCTCTGGGACGGGAGGTGGTGTTGTCGCTAAAGTCCAGGAAACGCAGGATGGTCTCAAATCGTGTCCTGGACATAGCAGCAGAGAACATGGGCATGTGATGAATTGGGTTAGTGGACCAATATGACCGCAATTCATGCTTTTTAGTTAGACCCATGTTGAGGAGAAGGCACCGAAAAATGTTAATTTCGGAAACTTGGACTGGTTTCCACCGGAAAGGCTGGGCATAAAAGCTTCCCGGGTTGGCGGTTATAAATTGTGTGGCATACCGATTTGTTTCTGCCACAACTAAATCTAAGAGCTCCGCAGTCAAGAACAGCTAAAAAAATCCCAGTGCCGAACTGATCTGAGCTGTCTCAACCCGAACTCCAGACTGGGCGGTGAAAGGGGGAACTACTAGTGCGGCTGAAGTTGGGGACTGCCAATCAGGGTTTGCCAGCACCTCAGGGACTCTAGGTGCTCTACGGGCCTGTCTGTGCGGTGGCTGCGACGGGGTAACTATTGCACGTGCCACCATACCAGCTTCAACTGCCCTTCTGGTGCTCGCCACTTCACCATGTTGTACGGCAGTGCTGGTACTAGGTCCAGGGTGGGCTGCGCTGCTGGTGTATGCCTCACCACGTAATCTGACAGCGCCAGCCCCACTCTGCTGCCCTTGAAGTGGATCCTGCGCAACCTGTGGTGTAGCAACATGTGTGGGCGACCGATCAGGCCTGATTGGGCAAACACTGTGTTTTGGGTGGAGGGCGAACTAAGGTGACACTAATACTATTATAGATCTGACTGTGATCAGTTTTGATCACTTACAGATACTATAAAAGTACAAATGCTGATTAGCGATACGCTAATCAGCGAATCAGTGACTGTGGTGGGCTGGGCGCTAAACGATTGCTAACTACCTAACCAAGGGGCCTAAACTATCCTAAAACCTATCAGTCAATACCAGTGGAAAAAAAAAAATTACAGTTTACACTGATCACTTTTTTCCCTTTCACTAGGTGATTGACAGGGGCGATCAAGGGGTTAATTGGAGTGATGGGGGGGGTCATCTGGGGTTTAAGTGTGGTGTTTGGTGTACTCACTGTGATGTCTGCTCCTCTGCTGAGACCATCCGACCAAAAGAACTAGCAGAGGAGCAGAGAAGCCATTTAACACCTTATATTTATAAATATAAGGTGTTAAATTGCTTGTGATTCGTTTTTTTTTTAAATCATCAGCCTGCCAGCGATGATCATTGGCTGGCAGGCTGATGATGTAACCCTGCTCTAACTTTTGCCGGCCCGCGATGCGCTTGTGCGGGCCGGCTGTGAGCGTCATCCCGCGTCTTTCGAGATGACGCATATATGCGTGACTCTGCCTCAGACAGCCGCCTCCGGACCGCGATCCAGCGTTAGGCGGTCCGGAGGCGGTTAAAGAGGATTGATTATGCACTTCTGGACTAGTCTGCTGATTGACCAACCAGGCTGCACATCCAGGGCGTAGACATCGACCTCTAACAATCTACACGTGATCCAGGCCAGGGGGTCACTTGCCCCAGGTGTCCTGAGTTTATCCTGGTGGTGACCCCCCCAGTGAAGTGAGTGGATTATCAATAATATTGTTGTGATTATCAACATTATCATTTTAACATATTCAAGCTCTTTTAATATATTCTATTTTATATACATCTTTATTTTATTGTTGTATCATTTGGTATCTTTTTTTTTTTATCTACCCACCACCGTCTCCCACCCACTAGTCTCAAGCGCTTGTGGATGGTGCCACTTTGCAACTCCACCTTTTTTATTTTTACCTTTTACTTTGTCATGTGTGAGATTGGCGCTCAATTTCCTACGTTTTTACAGTAACTGGTATGAAACCCGGGGTGGGTCGGTGGGTCCCCTCCCCTCGTTTCCCACCGTTACTGATTTTACTGATTACCGCTTTTCTTTGGTGTTTAGCTTTGTCCTACACTAGATCAGCCTTCTCCACCACATCAACTTCATCTTTACCATTCCCTCTACCTCACAATCCCAGTGGCGCCCCTTTTTGTATCCTATTTCTTCAAGGACAAAGCACAGTCCTGTGAAGCCTTTGGATAACCTCCTTGTTTTTTCTATTTGTTTTCACGAAACTACCCTATAGTGCAGAGGTGGCAGCAGCATCAGGAGACCAAAGAGTGACCCGGTGACAGAGTAGGGAGGTGGGTGGCAATAACAGTACCTGCTGACTATGGTGGGTGTAAGAAGGAGCACTTGGCATCAGATGTGTGGCATCAGGCATGTGGCAGCATAAGAATAGTAGCTGAGGCAGGTAGCCATAAGAAACCGGTCTCTTTTGTCAGAGTGTGGTGTTGCACCATGGATGATCTAGTCTGATGCATCAGCCATTGGTGGGTGGAAATCCTAGCTGATCCACGCCTGATTCATCTTGACAAAGGTCAGTCTCTCCACATTGGGTGGACAGGCGAATTCTTCTTGGGGTAACTATGGCTCCCTCCGCACTAAACACCCGCTCTGATACCACATTACTGGCCGAGCAGGACAGCTTTTCCAGGGCAAACTCTGCCACTGTTCATCAGCAACTGTAGACCCACACTTCTGCTGATGGAGCTGGTACTGCTCCTGCCATCCCACCCCTCCCCAACAGCCATGGCAGTGGAACGTGAGCACAGAGGGCCGCCCAGTCAGACCTGCGAGAGGATGGACGATGTCCCAGATAGGCATCAGCCAACTGACTACATAAGATGTCTCTATAGTAGTTCAGTTTGTCCTCCCGCTCAGCGGGTGTAAAAAAGGCCCCCATTTTGGACAGGTAGCGAGGTTCCAACAAAGTGGAAAGCCAGAAGTCATCCCTCTGCTGAAAGCTGAAAATTCAGCTGTCTCTATGCAATCAAGTGAGCATGCAGCGGGCCATTTGTGCAAATGACTCAGAGGGAATCCCTGCCACCATCTCCAATGCAAACTGCACAGGTAAAAAGGAAATAAAAGCAACCCCAAAAAGTCTGTAATTTTCTAACTTCACCACACAACGGCTTTCCCCCCCCCCCCCCCCACTAATATACTCAAAAAAGGGCTTTAGAACATATAACTGCACCGCTGAACGGCAAATATATTTTTCTTTTGCCACTAATACATGCCACAAAAGGCTTTAGAGAATATAACTGCACTGCTGAAAGGCAAATGTATTTTTATTTTTACACTTATAGACGCCACAAAAGGCTTTAGAACATATAACTGCCCACCGAACAGCAAATATATTTTAATTTTGCCACTATTGCATAACAAAAAGGGCTTTATAACATATAACTGCACTGTTGAACGGCAAATATATTTTTCTTTTGCCACTAATACATGCCACAAAAGGCTTTAGAACATATACCCGCACTGCTGAACGGCAAATATATTTATCTTTTTCCACTAATACACGCCACAAAAGGCTTTAGAACATATAACTGCACTGCTGACCAGCAAATATATTTTTCTTTTGCCACTATTACACAACAAAAAGGGCTTTATAACATATAAAAGCACTGCTGAACGGCAAATATATATTTTTTTTCCACTTATACATGACAAAAAGGTCTTTATTACATATAACTGCACTGCTGAACGACAAATATATTTTTATTTTGCCACAATTGCACGACAAAAGGGCTTTAGAACATATAACTGTACTGCTAAATGGAAAATATTTTTATTTTGCCACAATTGCACAACAAAAGGGCATAATAAAAAGTGCGTTATAACATATAACTGCAGTGTTGAACGGCAAATATATTTTTCTTTTGCCACAAATACATGCCACAAAAGGCTTTAGAAAATATAACTGCACTGCTGAACGGCAAATATATTTTTCTTTTTCCACTTATACCTGCCACAAAAGGCATTAGAACATATAACTGCTCAACTGAACAGCAAATATATTCTTATTTTGTCACTATTGCATGACAAAAAAGGCTTTTAAACATATAACTGCACTGCTGAATGGCAAATATATTTTTCTTTTGCCACTATTGCACGACAAAAATGGTTTTATAACATAAAACAGCATTGCTGAACGGCAAATATTTTTATTTTTCCACTTATACATGCCGCAAAAAGCTTTAGAACATAAAACTGCACTGCTGAACAACAAATATATTTTAATTTAGGCACTATTACACTGCAAAAAGGGCTTTGTAACAGATAACTGCACTGCTGAACGACAATCACATTTTTCTTTTGCCACTACTATATGCCACAAAATGCTTTAGAACATATAACTGCACGGCTGAACGGCAAATATATATATTTTTTTCTACGAATACACACAAAAAAGGCTTTAGAACAAATAACTGAACTGCTGAACGGCAAATATATTTTTCTTTTGCCACTAATACACACAAAAAGGGCTTTAGAACATATAACTGCACAGATGAACGGCAAATATATTTTTATGTTTCCACTATTGCATTTCAAAAAGGGCTTTAGAACATGTAACTGCACCACTGAACGACAAATTTATTTTAATTTAGGCACTATTACACTACAAAAAGGGCTTTATAACAGATAACTGCACCGCTTATCGGCAATTACATTTTTCTTTTGCCACTACTACACTCCACAAAAGGCTCTAGAACGTATAACTGCACGGCTGAACGGCAAATATATTTTTCTTTTGCCACTAATACACACAAAAAGGGCTTCAGAAGTTATAACCGCTGAACTGCAACTATATTTAAATTTTGCCACTAATACACACCACAAAAGGTTTTATATCCTATAACTGCACTACTGAACAGCAAATATATTTTTATTTTTCCACTTATATGCCACAAATGGGTTTGGAACAGATAACTGCACTGCTGTACGGCAAATATGTATATTTTTCTCCACTTATACACACCACAAAAGGCTTTAGAACATATAACTGCACTGCTGAACGGCTAATATAATTTTCTTTTTCCGCTCCGGTATACTAAAATAAGATGTCATATTCATGTAATGGTTATTAAACATGCCCCCTCAGTCCTATTACTACCTTACATCCTAGTCGCATCTGTAGAATTCTGGCAGGCCGGGCGGCGGCAGCGTAACTCTTGTCACGTGCCTGCGCCGCCTACTTTATGAATGAAGCAGGCGGCGCAGGCAAGTGACGTCAGTGAGAGACGCGCCGGCCGGCCTGCCCGAATTCTACAGAAGCGATTAGGATGTAAGGTAGTAATAGGACTGAGGGGGCATGTTTAATAACCACTAATTTAATATAACATCTTATATTTGTATACTGGTGGCGGCGGGGGCGGGGGGTATGTAGGGGGCGATCTGTGGATGGCACAGTTATGGGCTGGGGGGGTCTGTGGATGGCACTGTTATGGGCTGGGGGGTCTGTGGATGGCACATATATAACAGTGCCACCCACAGATCCCCCCTCTAACAGTGCCACCCACAGATCCTCCCAGCCCATAACATTGCCATCCACAGATCCTCCCCCTGTAACAGTGCCAGCCACAGATCCCCCTGTAACAGTGCCAGCCACAGATGCCCCCCATAACAGTGTCCGTCATCCACAGATCCCGCCATAACAGTGTCCGTCATCCACAGATCCCCCCATAACAGTGTCCGGCATCCACAGATCCCCCATAACAGTGTCCGTCATCCACAGATCCCCCCATAACAGTGTCCGTCATCCACAGATCCCCCCATAACAGTGTCCGTCATCCACAGATCCCCCATAACAGTGTCAGTCATCCACAGATCCCCCCATAACAGTGTCAGTCATCCACAGATCCCCCCATAACAGTGTCAGTCATCCACAGATCCCCAGTAATAGTGCCATCCACAGACCACCATTAGTTCTAAACCCACCAAACACGCAGCACACCTTTTGGTTAAAAAATTTTTTATCTTATTTTCCTCCCCAAAAACCTAGGTGCGTCTTATGGGCCGGTGCGTCTTATAGGGCGAAAAATACGGTATCTGTTATAAAGCCCTTTATGTTGCGTAATAGTGGCTAAATTAAAATATATTTGCCATTCAGCTGTGCTGTTATATGTTTTAAAACATTTTGTGGCATGTATAACAGCACAGCTCAATGGCAAATATATTTTAATTTAGCCACTATTACACTACAGAAATGGCTTTATAACAGATAAGTGCACTGCTAAATTGCAAATATATTTTTCTTTTGCCACTAATACAAGCTACAAAAGGATGTAGAACATATAACTGCACTGCTGAATGGCAAATATATTTTTCTTTTTCCACTAATACACACACAAAAGCGCTTTAGAACATATAATTGCACCGCTAAATGACAAATGTATTTTTATTTTGCCACTAATACAAACTACAAAAGTCTTTAGAACATATAACTGCACTGCTGAATGGTAAATATATTTTTATTTTTCCATTTATACACACCACAAAAGGCTTTAAACCTTAAAACTGCTCAACTGAAAATATATATATTTTTTGCCACTATTACATGACAAAAAAAGGGCTTTATAACATATAACTGCACCGCTAAACGGCAAATATATTTTTCTTTTGCCACTAATACACACCACAAAAGGCTTTAGAACATATAACTGCACCGCTGAAAAGCAAATATATTTTTCTTTTGCCACTAATACAAGCTACAAAAGGCTTTAGAACATATAACTGCACTGCTGAACGGCAAATATATTTTTCTTTTTCCACTAATACACACACAAAAGCGCTTTAGAAGATATAACTGCTGCACCGCTAAACGGCAAATATATTTTTATTTTGCCACTAATACAAGCTACAAAAGGCTTTAGAACATATAACTGCACTGCTGAAAAGCAAATATATTTATATTTTTCCACTTATACACACCACAAAAGGCTTTAGAACATGTAACTGTACAGCTGAACGGCAAATATATTTTAATTTAGCCACTATTACGCTACATAAAGGGCTTTATAACAGATAAGTGCACCGCTGAAGGACAAATTTATTTTTCTTTTGCACTAATACACACTACAAAAGGCTTTAGAACATATAACTTCACCACTGAATGGCAAATACATTTTTCTTTTTCCACTTATATGTTTTAAAACATTTTGTGGCATGTATAAGTGGAAAAAGAAAAATGTATTTGCCGTCCAGTGAAGTTATATGTTCTAAAGCCTTTTGTAGTATGTATTAGTGGCAAAAGAAAAATAAATTTGTCCTTCAGCGGTGCACTTACCGTATTTTTCGCCCCATAAGACGCACTTTTTCTTCCCCCAAAACGGGGGAGAAATGCCCCTGCGTCTTATGGGGCGAACGCTTGCCGTTTTACATCGCAAGCTATGATGTAGGAGCGAGTGGGGACTCGGGGAGGGACTGGGAGGAGGATTTGGGGGCTGGCAATAGCGGCGGGGCGGTGCAGTCAGTGTAGTATAACCCCGCCCCGCCGCTCCGGTATACTAAAATAAGATGTCATCTTTTTGTAATGGTTATTAAACATGCCCCCTCAGTCCTACTACTACCTTACATCCTAATCGCATCTGTAGAATTCTGGCAGGCCGGGCGGGCGGCAGCGTAACTCTTGTCACGTGCCTGCACCGCCTACTTTATGAATGAAGCAGGCGGCGCAGGCAAGTGACGTCAGTGAGAGACGCGCCGGCCGCCCAACAGTGCCACCCACAGATCCCCCCTCTAACAGTGCCACCCACAGATCCCCCCAGCCCATAACAGTGCCATCCACAGATCCCCCCCTGTAACAGTGCCAGCCACAGATGCCCCTGTAACAGTGCAAGCCACAGATGCCCCCCATAACAGTGTCCGTCATCCACAGACCCCCCCCATAACAGTGTCCGTCATCCACAGATCCCCCCATAAGAGTGTCCGTCATCCACAGATCCCCCATAACAGTGTCCATCATCCACAGATCCCCCCATAACAGTGTCCGTCATCCACAGATCCCCCCATAACAGTGTCTGTCATCCACAGATCCCCCATAACAGTGTCCGTCATCCACAGATCCCCCCATAACAGTGTCAGTCATCCACAGATCCCCAGTAATAGTGCCATCCACAGACCACCATTAGTTCCAAACCCACCAAACACACAGCACGCCCTTTGGTTAAAAATATTTTTTTTCTTATTTTCCCCCAAAAAACCTAGGTGCGTCTTATGGGCTGGTGCCTCTTATAGGGCAAAAAATACGGTATCTGTTATAAAGCCCTTTATGTTGCGTAATAGTGGCTAAATTAAAATATATTTGCCATTCAGCTGTGCTGTTATATGTTTTAAAACATTTTGTGGCATGTATAACAGCACAGCTGAATGGCAAATATATTTTAATTTAGCCACTATTACACTATAGAAATGGCTTTATAACAGATAAGTGCACTGCTAAACTGCAAATATATTTTTCTTTTGCCACTAATACAAGCTACAAAAGGCTGTAGAACATATAACTGCACTGCTGAATGGCAAATATATTTTTCTTTTTCCACTAATACACACACAAAAGCGCTTTAGAACATATAATTGCACCGCTAAATGACAAATTTATTTATATTTTGCCACTTATACAAACTACAAAAGTCTATAGAACATATAACTGCACTGCTGAACGGTAAATATATTTTTATTTTTCCATTTATACACTACACAAAAGGCTTTAAAACTTAAAACTGCTCAACTGAACTGAAAATATATATATTTTTGCTCCTATTACATGACAAAAAAAGGGCTTTCTAACATATAACTGCATCGCTAAACGGCAAATATATTTTTCTTTTGCCACTAATACACACCACAAAAGGCTTTAGAACATATAACTGCACCGCTGAAAAGCAAATATATTTTTCTTTTGCCACTAATACACACACAAAAGCGCTTTAGAACATATAACTGCTGCACCGCTAAACGGCAAATATATTTTTCTTTTGACACTTATACACGCTACAAAAGGCTTTAGAACATATAACTGCACATCTGAACGGCAAATATATTTAGATTTTTCCACTTATACACACCACAAAATGCTCTAGAAAATATAACTGCACCGCTAATCAGCAATTTTTTAACATTTTTCCACTTATACATGCCACAAAAGTCTTTAGAAAATATAACTGCACCGCTAAACGGCAAATATTTTTTTATTTTGCCGCTATCACATGACAAAAAGCTTTAGAACATATATGTCATGGGTAATAGGGAGTGGATAACACCAGAACACAGAAGGATTAGACTGAAGTCCAGACTTTAAAGCTAAGGGAGAGGGATGGTGACTTCCTAGGAATCACTAGACCTCTCCCTTACTGCTGCCAGTATGAGTAGACCCTGAAGGTGGGAATACTCATACACCGGAACCTTAGCCCTGGAAACCCTGGAGGGCCCTAGGAGTGGTGGCAGGGAATGACACTAATGGTTCCCCCCAAGATGAAGGAACCAGCATCTGCCTAAGGCCTGGACAACAACACACACAAGCGAACAACAAAATGCAAAACAAAATGCACTTAGCCTAATAAAGAATGGAGGAGCAGGAGATCCAATGGAACAACACACCAGCTCAACCAACTCCAGCAGTAAATATCAACCGCATGGTAAGCAATGTGAGTCAGAACTAAATAGAACCTCAGTAGTGACCACAAGCTGCACCTGTGGTCATTACCAAACAATAACACTTCATGGAGAAAACAGAGAGACCGGGATGGACCGTGACAATATAACTGCACAGCTAAATGGCAAATATATTTTTCTTTTGCTACTAATACATGACAAAACGTGCTGCAATTTTAGCACTTAACTACACAATGACTAATAAGCCCTTTTTTCTCCACTAATACAAGCCAAAAAATTCTTTAGAACATATAACTGCACCGCATAAGGGCAAATAAGGCTTATTAATATTTCCTTGCAATAAACACTGTTAAATGGCTGTAACACTCCAATAACAAGAACGGTTTGCTGGAATTACAGAGCTGTATAATGGCAATTTGGGTCCCCAGTCAGTGCAGCAAGATGTAATAGGATTGTTCATATTTCCCAGGCTGTAACCTCCCCTACTGAACCCTGTTCATTATAAATTATGTGGAATGATTCCTCCCATTCCTTTCCCTACACCTTGAATAATCTTTCCCTGCACTGTTAATTTTTTTTTTTAGCACAATGAAGTTTTTTCTAGCACTGTCCCTAGCGCCTGCTGAGGTCTCTCCCTGCACTAAATACACTGGAAAATGGCAGAATCCAAGATAGCTGAGGCTTTTTATAGGGCTGTGACATCACATGGCTAGCTGGCTGCTGATTGGCTGCATGCATGGCATTATGGGTTCATTACTCAATGTCCTCACACATGCAGTATCCATTTTAGGGATGCTTTGTTACCACAAAGCGTGAGGAAATTCGGATTTGGTGTGAATCAAATTTTTTCCTGAAATACGTATCGAATTCCACTTTGTCAACTTTGATTCGCTCATCTCTAAATGTAATCAATATAATACAAGAGATGCAAGTCATACTGACATCAGGTGTATCTAAATCAAAACCTACATAATATAGAACTGCAGTGAATAATGGCACAGTTGAAAGCAGACGGTAATCATTGCACAGTCCAAAAATAAGCAATTTGCATTATTTTAAATGTTATGCAAAAAGTGCAGTATACACTACGTGCAGAATTATTAGGCAAATGAGTATTTTGGCCACATCATCCTCTTTATGCATGTTGTCTTACTCCAAGCTGTATAGGCTCGAATGCCTACTACCAATTAAGCATATTAGGTGATGTGCATCTCTGTAATGAGAAGGGGTGTGGTCTAATAACATCAACACCCTATATCAGGTGTGCATAATTATTAGGCAACTTCCTTTCCTTTGGCAAAATGGGTCAAAAGAAGGACTTGACAGGCTCAGAAAAGTCAAAAATAGTGAGATATCTTGCAGAGGGATGCAGCACTCTTAAAATTGCAAAGCTTCTGAAGCGTGATCATCGAACAATCAAGCGTTTCATTCAAAATAGTCAACAGGGTCGCAAGAAGCGTGTGGAAAAACCAAGGCGCAAAATAACTGCCCATGAACTGAGAAAAGTCAAACGTGCAGCTGCCAAGATGCCACTTGCCACCAGTTTGGCCATATTTCAGAGCTGCAACATCACTGGAGTGCCCAAAAGCACAAGGTGTGCAATACTCAGAGACATGGCCAAGGTAAGAAAGGCTGAAAGACGACCACCACTGAACAAGACACACAAGCTGAAACGTCAAGACTGGGCCAAGAAATATCTCAAGACTGATTTTCTAAGGTTTTATGGAGTGATGAAATGAGAGTGAGTCTTGATGGGCCAGATGGCTGGATTGGTAAAGGGCAGAGAGCTCCAGTCCGACTCAGACGCCAGCAAGTTGGAGGTGGAGTACTGGTTTGGGCTGGTATCATCAAAGATGAGCTTGTGGGGCCTTTTTGGGTTGAGGATGGAGTCAATTTCAACTCCCCGTCCTACTGCCAGTTTCTGGAAGACACCTTCTTCAAGCAGTGGTACAGGAAGAAGTCTGCATCCTTCAAGAAAAACATGATTTTCATGCAGGACAATGCTCCATCACACGCGTCCAAGTACTCCACAGCGTGGCTGGCAAGAAAGGGTATAAAAGAAGAAAATCTAATGACATGGCCTCCTTGTTCACCTGATCTGAACCCCATTGAGAACCTGTGGTCCATCATCAAATGTGAGATTTACAAGGAGGGAAAACAGTACACCTCTCTGAACAGTGTCTGAGAGGCTGTGGTTGCTGCTACACACAATGTTGATGGTGAACAGATCAAAACACTGACAGAATCCATGGATGGCAGGCTTTTGAGTGTCCTTGCAAAGAAAGGTGGCTATATTGGTCACTGATTTGTTTTTGTTTTGTTTTTGAATGTCAGAAATGTATATTTGTGAATGTTGAGATGTTATATTGGTTTCACTGGTAAAAATAAATAATTGAAATGGGTATATATTTGTTTTTTGTTAAGTTGCCTAATAATTATGTACAGTAATAGTCACCTGCACACACAGATATCCCCCTAAAATAGCTAAAACTAAAAACAAACTAAAAACTACTTCCAAAAATATTCAGCTTTGATATTAATGAGTTTTTTTGGGTTCATTGAGAACATGGTTGTTGTTCAATAATAAAATTAATCCTCAAAAATACAACTTGCCTAATAGATCTGCACTCCCTGTATACTTACACCAAATGTCTCTGAATATACAGTATAATATGTAATGGCACAGTTCAAAGTATATACTATAGTAATCTCTGCATAATACTGTGGTTGGGGAGTATGAATGGACTCTGTACGTTAAGTGGTTTGGGCTTTATTAATTGCAGAAAATGGGAGAAGAATACATAAATGTATAAGAATATCAGTATAGATGAGCCAAGTTTTCAAAAATTTGATTCCACGCTGCGATGAATTTTCAAAAAAAATTCTATACGAATTTATTTGTGACAAAGTTAAAAATAAGCTATTTCCCAGCTGCAGAGAGCATGTATATCGGTGTACAACACTGTGCATTGAAGAAACATGAATAGCTCGTCTGCTGTGGTAGTAAAACAGTTACTGTGCGTCAGGATGACAGGCAGTTGACAGGCGTCACTCTGAGAATCACTTCACACATCACTTGGTCAGTTACAGGGCCAAAACTGACCAAATAACTCAAGTGTGAACTCAGCCTTACAGGTAAATGTTAGCATCAGGTATAAAGAACCATGCAGTAGCCCAAGATTTGACTATAGAATGAAAAAGGGCACTCCTTTTACACATCTGTTACACGCGGATGCAAGTAGTGGCCCCATGACAGTGGAGTGGAGAGGGTGTCAGCAGTTGTGTTGACATCACTGTTCATTTTTCCCTTCTTCTGATCTGTAAAATGAACAACCCCCAAAAACAGATCTCGTCTTTTGAACCTCTGCCTTCACACGGTCAGCATTTGGGCAGTGATCCATCAGTATTTCTAAGGTAAAAATAAACAAGAGTGGATCCAAAACAAAGATGACACGTGACTTGAATTTTTTTATGTGTTCTGCGTTTTGTACCCACTCCTGCTTTTTGCTTCTAAATCATGAACATTTCCTGATGCAAAATAGGGAGGCTATTATAGAGGCATTACGGATGCTCCAAAGACAGGAAATGTTGTGTTTTACAATTTTCCATCCTTCTAACAGATCAAAAGAAGGGTTAAATAAATGGTGATGCCAACAAGGCCAACCGCATAAGGAGTTATCATAGTGACTAGGGCTGCAGCTAACGATTATTTGAATAATCGATTAGTTGCCGATTAATTACTACGATTAATCGATTAATCGGAAAAAACGACAAAATTACAAAAAAGAGAGGTTTATATGATCTTACTTGAAAAATTATGTTCAAAGGCCATATTAAAACAAATTGTGGACGACACTATTATGGGGGATCTGCGGACGACACTATTATGGGGGATCTGCGGACGACACTATTATGGGGGATCTGCGGACGACACTATTATGGGGGATCTGCGGACTACACTATTATGGGGGATCTGCGGACGACACTATTATGGGGGATCTGCGGACGACACTATTATGGGGGATCTGCGGACGACACTATTATGGGGGATCTGCGGACGACACTATTATGGGGGATCTGCGGACGACACTATTATGGGGGATCTGCGGACGACACTATTATGGGGGATCTGCGGACGACACTATTATGGGGGATCTGTGGACGACACTTATGGGGGATCTGTGGACGACACTTATGGGGGATCTGTGGACGGCGTAGTTATGGAGAGGGGGATCTGTGGATGGCGTAGTTATGGAGAGGGGGATCTGTGGACGGCGTAGTTATGGAGAGGGGGATATGTGCACTGTTATGGGCATAACAGTGCACAGATCCCTTTCCTCATAACAGTGCACAGACCCCCCTCCCCATAGCAGTGCCATAGACAGATCCTCCCCCCTCCCCATAGCAGTGCTATACACAGACCCCCCCTTCCCATAGCAGTGCCATAGACAGATCCCCCCTCCCCCTTCCCCCTAACAGCCCCGGCCCCGATGCTTGCATCTTTATTTTACCTTTTTACAATGACGCTCCCGCTCCTGTAACAGCCAGGCAGAGCGGACGGCGGCGTAACGTCACTCAATCACGTGACGCGCCTGCTCCGCCCACTTCATGAATGAAGGAGGCGGAGCAGGCGTGTCACGTGAGTGAGTGACGTTACGCCGCCGTCCGCTCTGCCTGGCTGTTACAGGAGCGGGAGCATCATTGTAAAAAGGTAAAATAAATATGCAGCGACCGCCCGCCCGCCCGAATAGCAACGAATCGGCGATTATTCGATAACTGGATTCGTCGACAACGAATCCAGTTATCGAATATAATCGATTACATCGATTAATCGTTGCAGCCCTAATAGTGACCCAGTCACAGAGTGGTGAGGTGGCAACCGCATGAGGAGTCAACATAGAGGCTCAGTCACAGAGTGGTGAGGGTGGCTACCGCATGAGGAGTCAACATAGTGGCCCAGTCACAGAGTGGTGAGGGTGGCAATCGCAGGAGTCAACATACCATATTTTTCGCCCTATAAAACGCAAAGTGGGGGGAAAATAGCAGTGCGTCTTATGGGGCGAATGCTGCATTTTGCCAAATTTTCAATCATATGCCGCGATGCCGCGTGGTGGGTGTATCAGCTGAGACGGAGGAGGGGCTGGAGGCTGGCATCTGCTTTTATAATGACAGCAGGTCCCATGCAGTGACTGTATTCTAGTACATGGACCCCGCTCACTGTATATAATCGTATCTGTAATTGTAGGCATTATTAATATATACAAATTCTGGGTAATCTGTTTGCAAATTCGCCTGTATTACGGTACTTACAAGCGCTCGGTAGCAGAGAGATGGGAGGAGGCAGGCCGGGAGGACGGGCGCTGTCAGCGTGAGTCACTACGTCACATGCCTGCGCCGCCCACTTTATGAATGAAGCAGGCGGCGTGGGCGCATGACATAGTGACTCAAGCTGCCAGCTCCCGTCCTCCCGGCCTGCCTCCTCCCTCCTCTCTGCTACCGGGCGCTTGTATTTACCGTAATACAGGCGCTGATTACTCCGAATTTGTATACATTCACATTGCCTACAATAACAGATACGATTATATACAGTGAGCGGGGCCCGTGTAGTAGAATACAGTCACTGCACGGGCCACGCTGTCATTATAAAACCAGATGCGACCCCCACCCCCTGTGTTGGGGTTCATTCACACTACAGGGACACTGTTATTGAGGGGATCTGTGGATGACACATAGCATAAGATGCTATATATGTGTCATCCACAGATCCCCCCATAACAGTGTCATCCACAGATCCCCATAACCGTGCCATCCAAAGATCCCCCATAACAGTGTCACCCACAGATCCCCCATAACAGTGTCACCCACAGATCCCCATAACAGTGTCACCCACAGATCCCCCATAACAGTGTCACCCACAGATCCCCCATAACAGTGTCTCCCGCAGATCCCCATAACAGTGTCTCCCGCAGATCCCCCATAACAGTGTCTCCCACAGATCCCCCATAACAGTGTCACCCACAGATCCCCATAACAGTGTCACCCACAGATCCCCCATAACAGTGTCAGGCACTGGCGTGTGGAAATCCTGGCTGATCCATGCCTGATTCTTCTTCACAAAGATCAGTCTCTCAACATTTTGCTGGAAAGGCAAATTCTTTTGGGTTAACTATGCCCACTGTCGCATTAAACACCCATTCTGATTCCACACTACTGGCTGGGCAGGAAAGCTTGTCCAGGGCAACTCGGCCAGTTGCAGCCCCAAATCTAGTTTGGCTGCCCAGTAGTCCAGGGGATCTTGGACGAGGGGTGGCAGGATGCAGTCTAAGTAAGTCCACCACCTGCTGGTTTAGGTTCTTCTCCATGTTTGGCTGCTGGCGGGTGGTTTCTTCAGTAGGCAATTGAAGATAAGTGCTCGTTAGAGACTCCAGACATAGGATGTATCGATAGTAGTTGAGTTTATCCTCCCTCTCAGCGAGTAGAAAAAGCCCCCCATTTTGGAGCTTAACATGGTGGAGAACCAGTAGTCATCCCTCTGCCGAATTGTGATAATATGGCTGTCACTACACAAGCAACTCGGCATGCATCTGGCCATTTGTGCAAGGGACTCCCTGCCTCCATTTCCACTGTATATTGTCACAGTGTGTCGAGCTCCTCATGCTCCTCTCCTTTTACTTGTGCAAAAAAAACACCCATTTCTGTATACATTGCTTATGCATGAATGTCCTCCTCCACCATCATTTCAGCCCCCACATCGCTCAGGTGGCCATGAGATGTAGGTGCCACATCTCCTGTCCTCTGGCAAGCCAGATTTATCAGCATCTGCTCCGACGTGAAGGAGTGGAATGCCGTTGTTCATCGCGTAGTCCTGGCAACTGACAAATTAAGTGGCCTCCTCTAAGGGACTGAGCAAACTGCACATGTCACACATGAGCTGCCACTGGCTAAAGTCAAAGTTACACAGGGGAGTGCTCCTGTCCACCTGCATCATCAAGAAATAGTTTACGGCCTTCCTCTGCACATATAGTCGGTCTAAAATGTGGAGGGTGAAGTTCCAGTGGGTGGAAAAGCATATCAGGTGATGTTGTGGAATGCTATTCTGCCTTTGCAGCTCAAGGAGGGTGTGTTTTGCAGTGTAAGAGTGGTTGAAGTGCAAGCAGAGTTTCCTGGCCATTTTCAGGATCACTTTTAGTTGGGTGGAAGACTTCAGGAACTGCTTTACCACTAGATTACAGACGTGCTCCATGCAGGACACATGGGTCAGCCCTTCTTGACAGCACGCCGACATGATGCTTTTGTCGGTGACCATGGTTTTGATTTTCAGTTGGCGAGGAGTAAGCTAGGATTCAATTTCCTCTTGAAATGGAGCAGTTTCTCCCCAGTGTGACTCAATTAGCCCAGGCAAACCAGGTGCAGAACAATGTGACACTGCTGCGCTCTGCATAGGTGGTATGCTGGAGAAGCACTCCGATTTCTGCCTGCTGTGGAGGTTGAGGATGAGGAGGACATTAGTGCAGGACTCACAACTTGAGAACGCGGAGGCGTCAGTGTCGTCGCCTGGCCAAGTTGCTGGGATGGCTGGGCAGGAATCACGTTTAACCAGTGGGCTGTAAAGGACATATATTGTCCTTGACCGTAGTTACGGCTCCACACGTCAGCTCAAGGAGACTGGCCCACCTTCTGTTAAACATACTTGTGCAGGGCTGGTACTGCCTTTTTAGAGAAGTATGATGGCTTGGGACTCTCCACCGTGGCTCAGCACAAGCCATCAGTTCTCTAAAAGGTGCGGAGTCCACCACATGGAAAGAGAGGGACTGTAGTATCAGCAAATTGGCCAGGAGCACTTTAGCTTCTGCGTCGTTGGATGAGTGCGTGCATACTGATTTTTTTTGCAATGACTTGGGTGATCGATTGCTGATAAAACGAATGACGAGGAGGAGCATGAGGACCAGTAGATGATGGGAAGGAAACACAGCTCCCTTCTGCTGAGGTAGGTGGAGCCTTGACTGCTGGAGAAATGGTGCCAGCCACTGTGTGATGCAGCAGGTTTTCCCTGGCTACTTTATGGTGATGCTGCATGTGTTGATGCAGGGCAGTGGTGCCAACATTTGCACCATGGCTATGCTTTACCTTCTGCTCACAGATTCTACAAATGGCCACTCTGACTTCCTCTGTCAGCTTGATGAAAAATTCCCACAACTGTGAGCATGGCATTTTCCTCACCACCACTCCGTGCTGACTGCCTGCCTCCGTGAACCCATGCACCGCTATTTATTTCCAGACAGGTAGGGTCCTTAGAAGCAGACTGTCTACCCCTGACACATTTGACTTCTGACCTCTCACTGCTGCCACTCTGCTGACTCACATCCACGCTACCACCCTGCTGGCTCAGCCACTGCCTCGCACTCAAGCTGCCACCCCCATTACCTGGTGATGATGAAGCCCACTTTTCTCCCTGCTCCCACATGCGATTGGCCACATCATTATCCACTACTGTCTGCACGTCATTGACGTCACCTCACCAGTCTCAGGGCTGCGTGCCTGACCGCTCTCAACGCCTGCTCCCATGCAAATCTTAGTCGCTACTTGCTCGCCTACCGGAGGAAGCAGGGAATCTCTCCTCCACTTCTTAGCTGAGCAGTAGCTGATGACTGTCAACAATAAGCTCGTCCTTGCTGAAAAGTGGAGCCGAGCTGATGGCATACCATACTTCCCGAGCAGAAGGAACAGAAAATCAAAGAGGCAGGTTCAGGACAGATGGGGGTGCAGAGCTTGTTCCTGGGCCATGCCAACTAAGCTGGTTGTCAGAGGAACTCCTGGCTGGGGGTGTAGGATGCCAGTTGAGATTATGATGTAGACAGAGTCAACCTTTCAAGAACAGCTGGGTTGCTGTTCAAAACACGACTGCTGGATGACACTGGCAGCTCTGGCCTGTCGCTGCGACTGCTGCTGCCACCGCCCCCCCCTTCTTCTGGTGCTACTTCTGCCAGCTCCAGAAACATTTTGGCCACTGCCCGTTCCCTTAGAAGGGTCTAGCACCTGTCTGTCGGAATACTGTACTGTAACAGTAACTGTAAGTGTAAAATCACAGTAGAGTTAGGCCACAATTTCACCACAATTACATATTTAGGGATTAATGAATATACGTATGCATAAAAGAACATAAACACTCAAAAGTTTTTGTATCAGGTTGCAATTTCACCCCAATTACACAATTGTGGATGAAAGAATTAAATTATGTGAAAAAGAATGTAAACACCCTAAAATTTGTTGCATTGGGCCACAATTTCACCCCCGAAACAAGGACCAAAAGTTTGGACACACCTTCTCATTCAAAGAGTTTTCTTTATTTTCATGACTATGAAAATTGTAGATTCACACTGAAGGCATCAAAACTACGAATTAACACATGTGGAATCATATACATAAAAAACAAGTGTGAAACAACTGAAAATATGTCATATTCTAGGTTCTTCAAAGTAGTCACCTTTTGCTTTGATTACTGCTTTGCACACTCTTGGCATTCTCTTGATGAGCTTCAAGAGGTAGTCACCTGAAATGGTTTTCACTTCACAGGTGTGCCATGTCAGGTTTAATAAGTGGGATTTCTTGCCTTATAAATAGGGTTGGGACCATCAGTTGCGTTGAGGAGAAGTCAGGTGGATACACAGCTGATAGTCCTACTGAATAGACTGTTAGAATTTGTATTATGGCAAGAAAAAAGCAGCTAAGTAAAGAAAAACGAGTGGCCATCATTACTTTAAGAAATGAAGGTCAGTCAGTCAGACGAAAAATTGGGAAAACTTTGAAAGTAAGGGCTATTTGACCATGAAGGAGAGTGATGGGGTGCTGCGCCAGATGACCTGGCCTCCACAGTCACCGGACCTGAACCCAATCGAGATGGTTTGGGGTGAGCTGGACCGCAGAGTGAAGGCAAAAGGGCCAACAAGTGCTAAGCATCTCTGGGAACTCCTTCAAGACTGTTGGAAGACCATTTCAGGTGACTACCTCTTGAAGCTCATCAAGAGAATGCCAAGAGTGTGCAAAGCAGTAATCAAAGCAAAAGGTGGCTACTTTGAAGAACCTAGAATATGACATATTTTCCGTTGTTTCACACTTGTTTGTTATGTATATAATTCCACATATGTTAATTCATAGTTTTGATGCCTTCATAGTCATGAAAATAAAGAAAACTCTTTGAATGAGAAGGTGTGTCCAAACTTTTGGTCTGTACTGTATATAAACATAAGCAGCCTAAAATCTGTATAAAAGAACATGAACACCCAAAATCAGTATCAGGCCGCAGATTCACCCCAATAACAGAATAAAGGATTAATGAAATGACTTATGTATAAAATATCTAAAATCAGTAGGAAGACTTTTAACCCCAATTATTGCAGCAAGGTGTAATAAAATAGCTGTTACTAGATCAGCTTTACACTATTCTATTTGCCCCTGCTCTTTCCCTATAGTGTGGATAAAGTCTCCCTATTATATTCCTACACTATTATTTAGCTGCCTCTGAACTGCTCAATAGTAATATTTTGTGAATAAATTGTTTCCTAATCACTGTCCCTAGTGCCTGTCATGTCTCTCTCTGCACTAAGTTCACTGTAAAATGGCAGAGACCAGGCAGGGGGAGAGTTTTTATAGGGCTGTGACATCACAGGGGCTGGCTGCTGATTGGCTGTCTGCACAGCATTATGGTTGATTCCTCGTTCCCGTGCTTTTTACTTATTCTTTCTAACGTGCAGCAGCCATTTTAGAAAAGATACAATTCATTACCACAAAAGTGCAAGGAAATTTAACTTCAGGTCCAATTGAATTTTTCCTTAAATTCAGATTGAATTCCACTTCGTTAACTTTGATTACACCATGTAAAAACATTTTTCATCTGCTACTGGGCAAAAACCATTTGTCCTATACTAAATCGAGTGTGTGGATTACAAATCCGAAGTCAGAATTGTTGTAACACATCACGAAATTTAAGTATGCCTAAATGAATTAAGCACTTGGAAAGCATTGAATAATTTTGAACAGAACGAGTTTTACTCCAACAATTACCTGATCTGCATCAAAGTTTGCGCAGTAAGCAGTGTATGAAAATGTAATGGAATAACAAAATTTCAAAAAATCTTGTTTTTCAGTTTAAAAGTCTTACTTGAGCAAGGCTCAGTACTGTTAAAAGTGCTTCAGGCATCTGCTTTTGTGTTTGTGAATGGTCATATTTTCCCGTTGCAAAAACCAGCAGTAGTCCTGCATCATGTTGGAAGTTCTGCACTACTAGCACAAATGTATCCCAAGCTGTAAGACGCACTTGCTTTGTCAGATTCTTGCATTGATCATAAGTAGTGTATTTGCCACATAAATATTAAGAAATATAAATATGTACAGTATGTCCAGGCATTGAAGGGAATCAATAAAATTGGTGTATACTTTTTTTCTAGGAAAACTGACAGTTGTTTTTCACTTTTCTTCTGAACACATAGTTCTTTCATTGATTACTTTGACTATTAAGTAGGTAATCACAAATATTTTTTTTCATATAGATGTATTCCAAAAAGACAAGTTTGCCTCACCAGCTTTGAAAAGTTCCAGTGCCCCCAGTATGAATGCATCCAAAGACAGTTAAAATGTGAGCATACGAGAGAACCTGTGTGCGACAAAGACAATGCAGAACACCCTAATATTTGCACTCTATATCAGAGGGGAAAACAACTGTCCTATAAAGGCTCATGTCAAGTAAGATAATAATTACAGTAGCTGTACTATTCATTTTTCATGAAAGGCTTTTGTGTTAATTGATTCTGACTACATATTACTTCTTCTCTCCCAAGACTGCAATGGATATCACTGAAACAGACACTGATACGAATGCTTAAGTTCTTAAGTAAGGAACTTTTGTTACCATAAAACAACTTCCATCATGTCTTCATCCAGTTATATGTTTGCATTGTCTCATAATCTCACATACAGATATATTTTAATGACCTTACGAGATCCTAGTTCCATGTCTTTTTACATATGTAAAAGCTTTTAATGCAGTCAACTTCAGATTGCATGTGCAGAACACCCCCATGTCTGAAAAGCAATATAAACTATCCTTCTTTAAGTATCGTTTGTACTGGCTGAATTCTGTATATTATTTTTCATTGTTAGACTGGGAAGAAAGAATCCTACATTTAACTGTAGTAATCTGACGTTCATTGCATATAAAATCCAAAAATGTCAGTCTATTTTTCATTATGTTCGTGTGTTACAATATCAAAATGTTAGAGGCCAGCAGTCACCACGACAAAGGCAGTTGTAACTTATAGTAACGTTAACACAATACTAATTATAGTGTATATATGTCATTTAGGCCTCATGCACACGACCCTTCCGTTTTTTGTGGTCGGAAAACCGCAGATCCGCAAAAAACAGAAGCCGCCCGTGTTGCCTTCTGCAATTTGCGGAATGGAACGGGCGTCGGCAATATAAATGCCTATGCTTGCCCGCAAAGCACGGACAAGAATAGGACATGTTATATTTTTTTCAACGGGGTCGTGGAATGGAGCCATGGATACGGACAGCACACGGAGTGCGGCCCCATTGAAGTGAATGGGTCCGCATCCGAGCCGCTAAAATGGCAGCTCGGATGTGGAACGAAACAACGGTCGTGTGCATGAGGCCTTATATTAATAATTATCTATGTGGGTTAGGAAACTAAAATAATGTTTGTTACTAAATCCCTTAATCAAGCTGTGGCATCATGAGTGATGTTTATATCATAGTTTTCATTCTTATTGTATAGCAGTTTCTACAGTTGCTGCTTGACAGTCAGTACTCCGTAAGAACTTGTTTGGCCTCAGAAAAATTTCCTCAAATACATTTTATTTACTTTCGCATCCCATAGGGATAAAGGATAGTAGTTATTCAGTCAATTTATATTGTTTGATTGTGTCTAGGGGTCCAACGCTGCTTTCTTATTGCCATTCTTTGGCCATAATTTATCATACCTTCACTCCAGGTTTTAAGTAGGGCTTTTTCGACTTTTTTTCAGTCATAAGCCATTATATAGCAGCATGTTGTCTTTGCAGTGGCCCTATGCAGTGAAAACATTAAAAATCACCTAAAAAGGACACTACTGAGTAAAAATACATATTCCAAAGTATTCAATGAGCTGTATATTGTAAAATTGGCATTTTCCATTCTTTTCCACTTTTTGTTGGAAGATGGACCAAAAAAAAATTATTTTACTTTGCTGCTAATTTAGCCCAAATTACTGCAAATATGCTGCAAGCTAACGCGCAAGCTAAGCACCCCAATATCAACGCGGGAAACACTCCTGCAAAAAAAAAAAAAAAAAAAACTATTGTGTACATCACGCATTTTATGGTGCCCAGAATTAAAAGCATACCTTTCAGCTTAGATACCAGCATGCTGTCTTTGGCCCTATGCAGCAGAAATGTTAAAAATCACCTAAATCGGGCACTACTGAATAAAATAGACAATGCAACATATTCCAAAATATTAAAATTTTTCTAATTTTTTTTCACCTTTTGTTTAGGGCTGTTTCACACGAGCGGATGCCGTGCGTGGCATCAGCTCCATCAAAGAGTGCCAAGACCCGATGCAGACTGCAGAGGCACGGAGCATTAACATGATTGATAATGCTCCATGCCTCTCTGTGATCTCTTTACTCCGAAATCACAGTGACAACTTTATCTCACTGTGATTTCATAGTAAAGATATCACATAGAGGCACGGAGCATTATCAATCATGTTAATGCTCCGTGCCTCTGCAGTCTGCATCGGGTCTTGGCACTCTTTCACGGAGCGGATGCCACGCACGGCATCCGCTCGTGTGAAACAGCCCTGAAAGATGGAACAAAACATCAAAAACTATGCTGCTGATTTAGCTCAAACTACTAAAAAATCCTACTATAGCCCTATGTGTACAAAAAAACTAAAAGGGAACAGCAATATTATACATATTTTTCTTTTGCAAGAAAATGTAAAAGTGTGCCTGTGTATGATACACTTTAAAGCAGTTTCCAATACACAGTGGTGGCAGAGAAGGGCAGTCAGGGCAAAAGTATCTTGTGTCTCGTCTCATGCCTCGTTTTGTGCAGACACTACACCTCATTTGTGGATGTCTTTGGTTTTGTGTTGGGGGTATAGCTGCAATAAAGTGCCTTTCAACTAATCTCCTTATTTCTTCTGCTTCCAGTGGTAGGGTGGGGACTTTGCATTTGTTCCTAAACCAGCTGGGCATCCTTGGGGGTTTAATTCAATGTCCCTCCCTTGGTACATGCGAAATGCAGAAGTGTAACCTGTAACCTCAAAATTTGTAAAGTTTTATGCCATATCTGGCCCGCTTTGATGGAAGGAATTGCTTGAAAGTGACTCATCAACTGATACATTTTCAGACAGATTAATTATAAGTTGGCTAATTTTATATAACTGGTAGTAATCCGGGAAAGAATTTGGGGACCATTGACTGTTATAATTGAAATGGAAGAATTTAAAGATAATTTCATATCGGTAGCGCTAAATAGAACTATGTGACTTTTAAACTTTTTTTTATTTTTTTACCCCAGACTCACACTTTCATTATTTGGTTAGTGATTTACATCAGTTATTTTGAACCAAACCGAGGTGCGGGTCAAAAATACAGAACAGGTGCAGATCTTTCCATTATACCTTATCTCTTCTCTGTAGGCTTCTCTACTGGTTTTGGCTTACAATAACTGATAGAAATACCTGATCAACTAACTGAAGTGTGAGCCTTGCAGTTCTGGAATGTATTATATACCGTAACATTGACAGCATTATGTAAGGGTTACATAGCATCATAAATCAATATAATGCTATGCGACCACATCAGTGCTGGGAGGCCTGGACGGGTGCTCTCACTGACACACACTGAGAGTTCAATGCTAGGAGCTCGCTTGTTTAAAAAGGGCCTTAGGACTCATGCACACAAACATATTTTTTCTCTGTGTCTGTTCCATTTTTTTGGTGGCCCCTATGCGGAACCATACACTACAATGGGGCAGCAAAAAAAAAAAAATGAAATTACTGTGTGCATTCCGTATCTGTATGTCCACATGTCTGTTTTGCAAAAAGAAAAAAAAAATGTCCCGTTCTTGTCTGTTTTGCGGACAAGAACAGACATTGTTGCAATGGATCCACACAAAAACGGATGCAACAGAGGTGTCTTGCAGTTGTCATAAATTTTTTGGCGGATCCTTGTTTTGCCGACTGTAAAATTCATACAGTCATGTGCATGAGCCCTTAACAGTATCACTAACACGATATCTATTGTATATTATATAAGATAAAGAAGCCGCAGTACATCCAACTTCAGTAAAGAAAGTAGTGTCCTTTATTCACCAGCTATATGGGTGAATAAAGGACACTGCTCTCTTCACTGAAATTGGATATAGTGCGGCTTCTTTTTGTTCTCTAAAGCCTCACTCACTCGTCAGTGTTCCACGCATGAGATGCTTTGAAAATTATTTTTCAGCTGTGCAGTGTCAGTGAAACGCGGATGACCCACGGACAGCAAAAAACTGACACACAGCCCTAACACGGATCCTTCATTGACATCTTCACGGATGCATCACTGACCACATTTTCACGTATTTGAGCACGGGTATAAACATGTGAATGAGGTTTAACTGGCAGATGGTTGATCCTATCTAAACTGCTGTCACTCCGTCCATTACCACATAGTGCTGCTTTGACTGCAATAATATATATACATATATATATATATATATATATACAGATCTAGAAATAACTTTTCTTCCCCACACCTCCACAACAGCACACCTGGAGGGATATCCCGCCTCCTCAGGGACAGGGAACAACAGTTAATAACCTAGGACTCGATATAGAAGCCTTGTCCCTTTGGAAAGCAGGATATCCAGCACATGGAACGACGCACTGCCTTTATGGTTTGTTACCCTGCTTTTTTTGGGAGGGCAGTTGCAGGAGGAGGGTTCGTGGAGCAGCTTTCTGGGCTCTTCCCTCTTCTGGGAATTAGTCTGCATAAGAGAATCATACAGGCGGTGGTTGGAAGGGGCGTAGCCAGGGCCAGGGAGTACTCCGTAATGTGGGCGGAAGTCGGGGGACGGAGGCGTAATGACATCATCATCCTGCATGCGGTGCGGCGTGACGTCTAACGTCAGTCCCTCAATAACCAGGAAGTGAGGATGCAGGAGAAGCGGCTGCAAAGTGAAACCGAGTCTGCCCGCAAAACCACTGACCCTTACACGCTCTCTAGCCTGGTAAGCCTCCTCCCTGAAGATGTTTTTTCATCCCCTTGGGGGATTTTTTGGGGGTGATCCTTAAAAGCACTTGGTGTCCTGGTGCAGGCTACCTTTTGGTGACGTCTCTCATCTTCTTACTCCCTCTAATTGTAAGTCCCTCTTTTCCCTTTTTTTAGGGTAAAGAGGATTCAAAGACTGCGGGGGAGCCGTCACAGAAAAGGAGATGTCCATTTTGTAAAGGACTCTCTCAATGTCTTCTAAAAAAAAAAGCATTATGTACTAAATGCACGGAAAAAGTAGTCTCTGAAGAGTCTCCGTCCCTGGTGGAGAATCTTAGATCTTCAATAAAATAAGTTGGGGCGGCCATAGAAGCTAAAATGGAGATAATTTCGCTAAAATCTTCTACATCCAGGGCTGTAGCTCCTCTGGTGGAAGATCGGGATTCAGATATGGATGAAGGTGAGCTGTCATCAATATCTGTTTCTGAAGATACATCAAGTCGACCTCTTTGCACTGTAGAAGAAACTGAGGCTCTTTTGAAAAATATTAGAGCCAAAATTAATTTGGAAGAATCAAAACAACCACTGTCAGTTCAGGATCAAATGTTTCTGGGGTTGGCAGATAGGAAAAAAATAGTATTCCCTGTCCATGGTACAATTAAGAAACTAATCCAGAATGAGTGGAAGGATCCTGAAGAGAGGCAGTCATCGTCCAGAATAATAAAAAAAAATATCTGTTTACGTAAGAGGATTGTTCTAGTTGGGATAAGGCCCCTATGGTAGATTCTCCTGTGGCAAGGATTTCAAAGAAATCCTCTTTGCCATTTGAGGATTTAGGTCTACTTAAAGATCCTATGGACAAAAAATGCAAGTCCCTACTTAAAAAAAAAACTTGGTAAGTCTCTACTGCCACCCTTTGTCCTGGGATTGCGGCTACTTACACAGCTAGAACTCTATCATTGTGGCTGTCCCAACTTGAGGAACACTTGGAGTCTGGTACCCCTAGGGAGGATCCTCTATTCCTGTGTTAAAACAAGCCTCAAATTTTTGACCCGAGGTGCGGGTCAAAAATACAGAACAGGTGCAGATCTTTCCATTATACCTTATCTCTTGTGTAGGCTTCTCTACTGGTTTTGGCTTACAATAACTGATCAACTAACTGAAGTGTGAGCCGTACAGTTCTGGAATGTATTGTATACCGTAACATTGACAGCATTATGTAAGGGTTACATAGCATCATAAATCAATATAATGCTATGCGACCACATCAGTGCTGTCGGGTGCTTCAGCGGATATTGTGAAACTATCCTCAAGAACAGCAGCCTTATCAAACGCCTCTAGAAGGGCAATTTGGCTAAGATCGTGTTCGGGTGATGCGGCTTCCAAAAATCGTCTTTGCTCAATTCCCTGTGAAGGCGATAGGCTATTTGGAACTACACTTAATGACATTCTGGAGAAAGCTTCAGACAGGAAGAAAGGCTTTCCTTCTCAATCTAAGTTTTTTCATCAGAGAAAATCCTTTCTCTCCCAGGGACATACTAAGTTTCGTAACAAGAAAAAAGACACAAACTCTTTGTGGCGGGCTTCTAAGGGGATGGGCAGAGGATTCCTCTTTAAACCTTGCTAGACCGCTAGACCTTCCACGCAATGATACAAGATGTCCAGTAGGAGGAAGACTGAGGAATTATGCAAAAGCCTGGGAGGACATTCAGGCCTCTCCCTGGGTATTATCAGTAATCAGATCAGATCTCCAGTTAGAATTCCAAAGTATTCCTCTGGACAGATTATCTATATACAATCAGGGGGCATTGGAGATTCAGATAGCTCTCTTAATCGAGAAAAAGGCAATAATTCCAGTTCCTGTACAAGAAAGAAAAAAGGGGATTTTATTAGTTAATTTTCTTGGTAAAAAAAAAAAATACTTTTAGGGTGACTACAAACCTCAAGGCCCTCAACAAATACATAATATACAAATGATTCAAAATGGAAACCGTGAAATCAACAATCAGCCTACTGACAAAAGATTGTTTTATGGCAACCATAGACTTACCGTAACAGACGCCTATTATCATATTTCAAACACAAACAATTCCAAAAATATTTGAGGATGGCGGTCAGGTTTCAGGGAATTCTGCAACACTTAAAATTTCAGGTACTCTCCTTCGGCCTTTGTTCAGCCCCGCGAGTGTTCACGAAGGTGATGGCAGAGTTCTCTGGCTATCTTCACCTATCAAAGATTCTATTCACTCCATATCCGGACGACTTCCTGATAGCAGCACTAACAGAAAGTATCTTGGTTCAGCAATTATAGGAAGTACAAAAGACCCTATTTAGATTGAGGTGGATAGTCAATACGCAGAAATCTGATCTCTGCCCAACTCAAAAGAATGTGTTCCTGGGGATACTCTTGGACTCCAATCAAAGGTGATGCAGTCTTTAAGTTGGTGGTGTTCCCAAAGAAATCTATCGCAGGGAGTAGAATGGCGTCAATCAGAAAAAGTAGTCAAATCCACAGATGCAAGCAGACAAGGATGGGGAGCCCATCTAGGAGATCTGGTAGCCCAGGGAGCCTAGCAAGAGCATCTCTCCCAGGCATCCTCAAACCTAAGGGAGCTTTCCGCGGTTTGGCAAGCCCTAAAAGCATTTTCCACCTTCATTCAAAACACGCACTTAAAGATCCTTTTAGACAATACTACTACAGTATACATATATCAACAAACAGGGAGTCACAGAAGTCATTCTCTGGCTGCAGTATCTCACAGGGTCTTTGCCTGGGAGAAAGAAATCAAAAATCCCTGTCAGCAGTCCATCTGAAGGGAAAAGAAAATCACCTAGCAGACTTTCTAAGCAGGGAGAAGTTAAGAGAAGGAAAGTGGAGTCTGAAAAGGTCAGTTTTCAATATGATTAAAGATGAGCGAATTTCCCAAAAATTAGATTCGGTCGATTTGCTGCGAATCGCTATTCCCTGGCTGCAGAGAGATTATATAGTGGTGTAGAACACTGTGCCTTACAGTAACACTCATAGGGAGTCTGTGATATTGAAACAATACTGTGAGTCAGTATAACACGCAGATGAAAGGCGTCGCTCTTAGAATCACTGCACACTTCACTTATTTGGGCAGTTAAGGGACAAAAACTGACCAAATAACTAGTGTGAACTCAGCCTTACAGGTCGATGTTAGCGTTAAGAAGAAACGCACTCCTTTTACACCATCATCAGCTGATTTCACATAGATGTATACGGAACTTGTTCTATTAAACGCTTATACAAGTAGTGCCCTTCGACAGAATGGAGAGGTGTCAGCAGTAAGTTTGTGTTGACATCACAGATTATTTTGCCCTTCCTCTGATCCATCAGAACAATAACCCCCAAAAATTGATCCTGTCTGTTGATAATCTGCCTTCACTCAGTCAGAATTTGGGCAGTAATCCATCAGTATTGCTAAAGCAAAAAAAAAAAACAGGACTGGATCCAAAACAGAGATGCTAGCTGAATGGAATCTTTGTATGTCTTTTGTGTTTTGTACCCACTCCTGCTTTTGGCTACCAAATCATAAGCCAATTCTGATGCAAAATAGGGACCATGTCATACAGGCTTTACAGCTGCTGCATAGATAGGATCAGTTTTGCGTCTCTCAGAGTGGCCCAGTAACATAGTGTTGTGCTAGCAACAGCATAAAAGGAGACTACAGAGTAGTGATGTGGCAGCAGCATGAGGAGACCACAGCGTGGCCCAGTGACAGAGTGGAGAGGTGGGGGGCAATACCAGTACCAGCTGAAGATGGTGGTTGGCAGTAGGAGCACCTGGCATCAGGCGGGTGGCAGCATCAGAATAATAGCTGAAACAGGTAGCCAGAAGAAACGGGGCTCTTTTGTCAAAGTGTTGGTGTGGCATTATGGATGATCTAGTCTGATGCATCAGGCACTGGTGTTTGAAAATCCTGGCTGTTCCACACCTGATTTATCTTCACAAAGGTCAGTTTCTCCACATTTTGGGTAGACAGGCGAGTTCTCTTTGGGTTAACTATGGTCCCCACCGCACTAAACACCTGCTTTGATGCCACACTGCTGGCCGGGAAGGAAAGCTTGTCGAGGGCAAACTCGGCCAGTTGTGGCCACAAATCGAGTTTGGTTGCCCAGTAGTCCAGGGGATCTTTCATGTGGGATGGCAGGGTGCACTCCCAAGTATGCCACAACCTGCTGGTTCAGGTTCTGCTCTATGTCTACCTACTGCTGCTGGTAAATAGTTTCTTTAGTAGGCCGGTGAAGAAAAATGCTTATCATCGACTCTAGGCTTAAGTTACTGCTGATGAAGCTGGTACTGCTCCTGCCCCCTGTCAGACCTGCGTGAGGATGGCCGATGGCGCACATAGGCAGCGGCAAACTGACTACATAGGATGTCTCGATAGTAGTTCCGTTTGTCCTCCCTCTCAGTGGCTGTAAAAAAGGCCCCCATTTTGGACTGGTAGCGAGAGTCTAATATGGTGGAGAGCCAGTAGTCATCTCTCTGCCGAATGGTGACAATTCGGTTGTCACTACGCAACAACTGAGCATGCATCGGGCCATTTGCGCAAGTGACTCGGAGGGACTCCATGCCTCCATCTTCATTGCATACTGCCACAGTGTGTCTGGGTCCTCTGCCTTGTCTTCCTCATCTCCCCGTAGCTCCTCTGGCTGCTCCTGCTCCTCCTTTCCTGTCACCTGTGTAGAAAAACCACCCATTTCTCTACACATTGCTTGTGCTTGAATGTCCTCCTCTAGTTCAGCCCCCACAGGGCTCATGTGGCCATGAGATGTAGTCGCCATGTCTCCTGTCCCCTGGCTAGCCAGATTTAGCAGCATCTGTTCCAGGACATCAGTGGAATAATATTGTTCATCCCGTAGTCCTGGCAACTGACAAATAAAGTGGCCTCCTCAAAGGGATTGAGCAAATGGCAGGTGTCACGCATGAGCTGCCACTGGCTAACATCGAAGTTACACAGGGGAGTACCTCTGTTCACCTGTATCATCAAGAAATCATTTATGGCCTTTCTCTGTTCATATAATTGGTCCAACATATGGAGGGTGGCATTCCAATGGGTGGAAATGTTGCATATAAGCCTGTGTTGCTGCAGCTCAACAAAGGTGTGATTGCGGTGCACGAGTGGCTGAAGTGCATGCAAAGTTTCATGGCCATTTTCAGGATGTCTTGCAGGTGGGGGTGAAGACTTCAGGAAGTGCTTTAAAACCAGATTGAACATGTGCTCCATGCAGGGCGCATGGCTCAGCCCTCCTTGACACAGCACCGACACCATGTTCTTCCCATTGATGGTCACCATGGTTCCAATTTTGAGTTGTCGAGGAGAAAGCCAGGATTTAATTTCTTGATGAAGGTCTCAGAGCAATTCCTCCCCTGTGTGACTCCAGGCAAACGAGGTGCAGAACAGCGTGACACCACTGTGGTATGCTGGAGCGGCACTGTGAATTGTCCTTGCAGTGGAGGCTGAGGACACAGTGGAGGATGAGGAGGCAGAGGCAGACATTGTCGCAGGACCAACAGCATGAGAACGTGGAGGTTCTACATATGTGTGCAGGGCAGGTACTGCCTTTTTCACAAATAAATTACGGCTTGGGACTCTCTACCTCGACTCGGCATAAGCCATCAGTTCTCTGAAAGGTGCAGAGTCCACCACTTGGAAAGGAAGGGACTGCAGCACCAGCAACTTCGCCAAGAGCATGGTTAGCTTCTACGCTGTTGGATGAGTGCACACATACTGTTGTCTCTTGGCAATCACTTCAGTGATCAATTGCTAATGGAATGACTTACGAGGAGTAGGAGGAGCAGGAGAATTGGGACCAGCAGATGATGGGAAGGACAGACAGCTCCCTTCAGCTGACGTGGAGGAGACTTGACTGCATGAAATTGGGTGTGTGCCACTGGGTGACGCAGTGGTTGCTGTGGCAGACTGGACCACCACATTGGAGCACGGTTCTCCCAGGCCACTTTATGGTGATGCTGCATGTGTTGACACAGGGCCGTGGTGCCACCTGGCCACGCTTCACCTTCTGCCCACAAATTCGGTAAATCACCAGGTTCACCTCCTACGGTGGCCTAACAAAAAATTGCCACACCGCTGGGTATGACATTTTCCCCACAACACACGTGCTGACTGCCTGCTACTGCTGTCTCCGTGAACCCCTGCAGCGCTACTGTCCAGGCCGTTACGCTCCTGTGAAGCAGGTGGTCTACCCTGGGCATGTTTGGCTCCGGACCTCCCACTGCTGCCACCCTGTTGAATCACTGCCACCCTGCCAGGTCAACCGCTGCCTCACGCGCAAGTTGCCACCCTCTTCTCCTGATGATGATGAAGCCTCTTCTCCACCCGGCTCCCAGGTGCGATCAGCTACATCATCATGATCATCCGCTACTGTCTGCATGTCACTGATGTCCCCATCAACGGTCTCAGGGCCAGGAGCCTGACCGCTTGCGACACCTGCTCCTACACGACTCTCATCATCACTACTTTCCCGCCTACCAGAGGAAGCGGCGGATGTCTCTTCCAGATCTTGGCTGGGCAGTAGCTGCTGACTGTCCTCTAGTAGCTCGCCCTCGCTGAAAAGTGGAGCTGAGCCTACGGCATATAATACTTTTCGCGCTGAGGGAACTGAAAATGACAGAGGAAGGTTCAGGACAGGTGGTGGCACAGGGCCATGCCAACTAAGCGTCATGGCAGAGGAACCACTGACTCTTGGCTTGGGGTGTCTGATGTCACTTGCGACAAAGTTGAAGACCGAGTCAACCATTCAAGCACCGCTGGGTTGCTGGTTAAGACACCTGCTGCCACTCCCCTTCTTCTGCTGCCTACGACAGAAACATTTTGCCCACTGCCCTTTCCCTTTGAAGGGCTTGTCTGACATACTGTGTAATAAAATAGTTAAATCTAAATAATACCCCCCAATAAAGGCTGTAGTACAATGTTACTTAACCATTGAACGGCAATTAAGAATTTTTTTATGATTAACCCCTTCAACCCCAGGCCTGTTTTCACCTCCCTGCCCAGGCCATTTTTTGTAAATCTGGCATGTGTGACTTTATGTGGTAATACCTTTAAAACGCTTTTACTTATACAGACCATTCTGAGATTTTTTTCTCGTCACATATCGTACTTCATGACACTGGTGAAATGGAGTCAAAAAAAAGATATTTTTTATTTTTTATAACAAAATACAAAATTTCTCCAAAATTGGGAAAAATTAGCAAATTTCCAAATTTCAATTTCTTTACTTTTATAATAGATAGTAATACCTCAAAAATAGTAATTACTTTATATTCCCTATGTCTACTTCATGTTTGGATCATTTTGAAAATGACATTTTATATTTTTTGGACGTTAGAAGGCTTAGAAGCAAATCTTAACATTTTTAAGAATATTTCCAAAACCCAAATTTTCAGTATCAGTTCAGTTATGAAGTCACTTTCTGGGGCTTACATTTTAGAAACCACCCATAGATCACCCCATTTTAGAAACTTCACCCCTCAAGGTATTTAAAATGGAGATGACTTTTTTGGCAGATTTTTTATTTTAATCCATTTGTTCCAGTAGCAAAGCAAGGGTTAAAAGCCAAACAAAACTCAAAATCTATTACCCTGAATCTGGGGTTTACAGAAACATCCCATGTGTGCTCAAAAACTGATGTATGTGCGCACAGCAGGCTTCATAGTGGAAGGAGCTTTTGGAGAGTGGATTTAGCTGGAATGGTAATTGGAAGCTATGTCGCATGTGAAAACACTCTGAGATGGCCCTACAGTGGAAACCCCCAAAAAGACACCCGATTCTGGAAACTACACCCCTCAAGGAATATTTCAAGGTGTGTAGTGAGCACTGTTTAACAGAATTAGGAAACGCTTGGCTATGAAAATTAAAAATTAAAGTTTTTTCCATAAAAAGTTGCTTTACATCCGCATTTTTCAATTTCACAAGGGGTAGGTCACTGCCAGTTCTGTGAGAACGTCTGACAGACATTCTTCTCTACCTTTTGTATGACGTTCTTTGTTTTGGTTTCACTTTGTCAGCAACTTTCCTTCTGCCAGGTGTCACTTGTTTAGACTAATCGCCTTCCTTTTTTTTAGTAAGGCTTTTGACACTGTCCCACATAGAAGACTTATCAATAAACTGCAGTCATTGAGCATGAACTCCAATATTGTTGAGTGGATTAGGCAGTGGCTGAGGGACAGACAACAGAGGGTTGTAGTCAATGGAGAACATTCAAAACAAGGTCATGTTACCAGTGGGATTCCACAGGGATCTGTACTGGGACCAATTTTGTTTAATATCTTCATAAGTGATATTGCAAAAGGCCTCGATGGTAAGGTTTGTCTTTTTGCTGATGACACAAAGATATGTAACAGGGTTGATGTTCCTGGAGGGAAACGCCAAATGGAAAAGGACTTAGGAAAACTAGAAGAATGGTCAGAACTCTGGCAACTGAAATTTAATGTGGATAAGTGCAAGATAATGCACCTGGGGCGTAAAAATCCAAGGGCAGAATATAGAATATTCGACACAGTCCTGACCTCAGTATCTGAGGAAAGGGATTTAGGAGTAATTATTTCAGAAGACTTAAAGGTGGGAAGACAATGTAATAAAGCAGCACGAAATGCAAGCAGAATGCTTGGATGTATAGGGAGAGGTATAAGCAGTAGAAAGAGTGAAGTGCTTATGCCGCTGTACAGAACACTGGTGAGACCTCACTTGGAGTATTGTGTGCAGTACTGGAGGCCATATCTCCAGAAGGATATAGATACTCTAGAGAGAGTTCAGAGAAGAGCTACTAAACTAGTACATGGATTGCAGGATAAAACTTACCAGGAAAGGTTAAAAGACCTTAATATGTATAGCTTGGAAGAAAGAAGAGACCGAGGGGATATGATAGAAACTTTTAAATACATAAAGGGAATCAACTCGGTAAAGGAGGAGAGCATATTTAAAAGAAGAAAAACTACCACAAGAGGACACAGTTTTAAATTAGAGGGGCAAAGGTTTAAAAGTAATATAAGGAAGTATTACTTTACTGAGAGGGTAGTGGATGCATGGAATAGCCTTCCTGCAGAAGTGGTAGCTGCAAATACAGTGAAGGAGTTTAAGCATGCATGGGATAGGCATAAGGCCATCCTTCATATAAGATAGGGCCGGGGCTATTCATAGGATTCAGATATATTGGGCAGACTAGATGGGCCAAATGGTTCTTATCTGCCGACACATTCTATGTTTCTATGTTTCTATGTTTATATTCCCACCCATACTGCCTCACTTTGCGGTTTATACTACTTCCTGGATGAAGTGTTCACTGCTGGAGGCTGCTGCTGTTTGCTCAGATAAGTCTCTCTTTATTGTGTTTCCTTGCTGGCTTGATTCTAGTTGACCCTGACTCCGTCCGTATTCAGTGCAGGGAGCCGGTGGTCGTGTCCCCTCACTATTATAGGGTTTTCAGATGTCACACAGTCTTAGGTACGTGGGCATGCAATAGTCTACCATTGAGACCCTTGCATGTGCGTAGCAGTCAGGGAGAGCTCTTAGGCCCCTTTCACACGGGTGATTCCGCACTGAATCCGGACCCATTCATTTCTATGGGGCTGTTCACGCAACGCATCACTTGTGCATTGCGTGAAAATCACAGCATGCTCTATTTTGTGCGTTTTTCACACAAAGTAGGCCCCATAGAAGTGAATGGGACTGCGTGAAAATTGAAAGCATCCACAAGCAAGTGCGGATACGGTGCGATTTTCACGCACGGTTGCTAGGAGATGATCAGGATAGGGACCCGATCTTTATTATTTTCCTTTATAAAATGGTTATAAGGGAAAATAATAGCATTCTGAATACAGTATGCATAGTACAATAGGGCTGGAGGGGTTAAAAAAAATATATTCACTTGGTCTTCATATATAATTCACTTGGTCTTCATTCTTCAGGACCTGGGTAAAGGACCTGTGATGACGTCACTGCGTTCATCACATGGCCCGTCACATGATCCATCACCATAGTAAAAGATCATGTGATGGACCATGTGATGAGCGCAGTGACATCAGGTCCTTTACCCAGGTCCTGAAGAAAAAAAAACTGAAGAGAAGCCAGGCTATGCGAACAAGTGGAGTAAGGTGAGTAAAATTATTATTTTTTAACCCCTCCAGCCCTATTGTACTATGTATTCTGTATTAAGAATGCTATTATTTTCCCTTATAACCATGTTATAAGGGAAAATAATACAATCTACAGAACACCTAACTCAAACCTGAACTTCTGTGAAGAAGTTCGGGTTTGGTAACAAACATGCCGATTTTTCTCACGCGCGTGCAAAACGCATTACAATGTTTTGCACTCACACGGAAAAATCGTGCATTTTCCCACAATGCACCCGCATCTTATCCGGGCAAAAAACATGACGCACGTGTGAAAGAGGCCTTAGTGTTTTAAAGGGCTCACCTATATGCTCCCTAGTTTGGGATCAAGCCAGTCGGTCGTTTATTTATAAGTTCCAGCTATCTGCAACTTCACCCGTGACATTATAAACCGCCAAACATGGATCCGGTTTCAGCCTTGATTGACCGCATGCAAGGTCTTTCGCTGGAAGTAGCAGATCTCCGTAAAACTGTGTCTCAGTTTCAGGTGACCGGTTCTGCTGGCGTTCATGGAGTTTGTTCCGAGCCTAAGATCTAGCTCCCAGATACGTTTTCCGGGGGTAGTGAGAATTTTGTTTGCTTTCGAGACACTTGCAAACTCCATTTTCACCTACTTCCCCATTCCTCTGGTGATGAGGAGCAGAGGGTGGGGATCATCATCTCGCTGCTCAGGGATAACGCTCAGTCTTGGGCCTTTTCGCTGCCGGTGGGGGCACTGCCCCTCCGATCGGTGGATGAATTTTTTATAGCCCTGGAGCAGATATATGATGACCCGGAATGTATTTCTCTGGCAGAGATACAGTACAGACCAAAAGTTTGGACACACCATCTCATTCAAAGAGTTTTCTTTATTTTCATGACTATAAAAATTGTAGATTCACACTGAAGGCATCAAAACTATGAATTAACACATGTGGAATTATATACATAACAAAAAAGTGTGAAACAACTGAAAATATGTCATATTCTAGGTTCTTCAGTGTAGCCACCTTTTGTTTTGATTACTGCTTTGCACACTCTTGCCATTCTCTTGATGAGCTTCAAGAGGTAGTCACCTGAAATGGTTTTAACTTCACAGGTGTGCCCTGTCAGGTTTAATAAGTGGGATTTCTTGCCTTATAAATGGGGTTGGGACCATCAGTTGCGTTATGGAGAAGTCAGGAGGATACAAAGCTGATAGTCCTACTGAATAGACTGTTAGAATTTGTATTATGGCAAGAAAAAAGCAGCTAAGTAAAGAAAAACGAGTGGCCATCATTACTTTAAGAAATGAAGGTCAGTCAGTCCGAAAAATTGGGAAAACTTTGAAAGTGTCCCCAAGTGCAGTCACAAAAGCCATCAAGCGCTACAAAGAAACTGGCTCACATGCGGACCGCCCCAGGAAAGGAAGACCAAAAGTTACCTCTGCTGCGGAGGATAAGTTCATCCGAGTCACCAGCCTCAGAAATCGCAGGTTAACAGCAGCTCAGATTAGAGACCAGGTCAATGCCACACAGAGTTCTAGCAGCAGACACATCTCTAGAACAACTGTTAAGAGGAGACTGTGTGAATCAGGCCTTCATGGTAGAATATCTGCTAGGAAACCACTGCTAAGGACAGGCAACAATCAGAAGAGACTTGTTTGGGCTAAAGAACACAAGGAATGGACATTAGACCAGTGGAAATCTGTGCTTTGGTCTGATGAGTCCAAATTTAAGATCTTTGGTTCCAACCACCGTGTCTTTGTGCGACGCAGAAAAGGTGAACAGATGGACTCTACATGCCTGGTTCCCACTGTGAAGCATGGAGGAGGAGGTGTGATGGTGTGGGGGTGCTTTGCTGGTGACAATGTTGGGGATTTATTTAAAATTGAAGGCATACTGAACCAGCATGGCTACCACAGCATCTTGCAGCAGCATACTATTCCATCTGGTTTGCGTTTAGTTGGACTATCATTTATTTTTCAACAGGAAAATGACCCCAAACGCACCTCCAGGCTGTGTAAGGGCTATTTGACCATGAAGGAGAGTGATGGGGTGCTGCGCCAGATGACCTGGCCTCCACAGTCACCGGATGTGAACCCAATCGAGATGGTTTGGGGTGAGCTGGACCGCAGAGTGAAGGCAAAAGGGCCAACAAGTGCTAAGCATCTCTGGGAACTCCTTCAAGACTGTTGGAAGACTATTTCAGGTGACTACCTCTTGAAGCTCATCAAGAGAATGCCAAGAGTGTGCAAAGCAGTAATCAAACCAAAAGGTTGCTACTTTGAAGAACCTAGAATATGACATATGTTCAGTTGTTTCACACTTGTTTGTTATGTATATAATTCCACATGTGTTAATTCATAGTTTCGATACCTTCAGTGTGAATCTACAATTTTCATAGTCATGAAAATAAAGAAAACTCTTTGAATGAGAAGGTGTGTCCAAACTTTTGGTCTGTACTGCATATTGTTCAGAATTTCGGAGATGGGCAGCTGATACTGGTTGGAATGATGCTGCACTCCGAAGTCAATTTTGCCATGGTCTTTCGGAAAGATTGAAAGATGCATTTGCTTTTTATGAGAGACCATCGTTGTTAGTCTGCCATGTCTCTAGCTGTTCGTATTGACAGGCGTCTTAGAGAGAGAGAGGAGACTACTCTTTCCTGTCATATTCAGCCCAAGGACAGTGGGGCTGTCTCATTCAGTGTGCAGGGGTCTCAGGCTGTCTCAATCCCCTCTGAGGAGGAGGCCATGCAGCTGTGTTTGCTTGCCTCTGATAGTAGATGATTCAGCTCTCAGAGGAGGGTTTGTTTCTGTTGTAGGGGTATAAATCATTTGGCTAATGTTTTCCCCTCTAGGAGATTCATGCGGTTTTCTGAGGGCAATAAAAAATAAAAAATAAACCCTTTAAAAACTTTTCATTTGCTACTATTGGCAAGGTTGATGCGGAAATTGAAGGTTTGCCGTTTGCTTGTAGTTCCCATTTTCTCCTACCTGCCAGGGTGGCGCTAGACAGCAAGGACATTGTTTGTGAGATTTTTGTAGATAGTGGAGCAGCTGTCAATCTCATTGATAATCAATTTGCAACAACACATGGTTTCCAAGTGTGCACTTTGGAAAAGGATATACCTGTTTTTGCTATTCCGCTCCACTTTGTCAAAGATCGTTAAAGGGCATAGTTCACAATATCCGTTTGACTGTGGGTGATGCTCATGTTGAGGATATGTCATGTTTCATCTTAAGATGATTACCTACTCCTCTAGTGTTGGGGCTACCCTGGTTCACTAAACATAACCCCACCATTGATTGGCAAGCAAGGCAAATAAATGGTTGGAGTGAGTTTTGCAGAGAGAATTGCCTTACGGCATCTCTTTCAGAGGTTTCTCCCAAGACTGTGGCATATTTTCTCTCTGAATTTTCAGATGTGTTTTCCGAGAGTGGTGTCCAGGAGTTGCCCCCTCACCGGGAGTACGACTGCCCTATTAATCTCATCCCAGGGGCCGAGCTGCCAAAATCACGATTGTACAATCTCTCCCAACCTGAAAGAGTCGCCATGCGTACTTATATCTCTGAGAGCCTGAGAAAGCAAAACATCCGACCCCCAAAGTCACCTGTTGCCGTAGTTTTTTGTTTTTTTTTTGTTAAGAAAAAAGATGCTTCTTTAAGACCTTATCTGGATTTCAGGGAGCTTAACCGTATCACGATTCGTGACCCATATCCGCTTCCTCTGATCCCGGACCTGTTTAACCAGATTGTTGGGGCTAAAGTTTTTTCTAAGTTGGATTTAAGAGGGGCATACAACCTAGTCAGGGTCAGGGAAGGGAACGAATGGAAAGCGTCTTTCAATACCCCTGATGGTCATTTCGAGAATTTGGTTATGCCCTTTGGTTTGATGAATGCTCCGGCTGTCTTCCAACATTTTGTGAACAGCACTTTTTATCATTTAATGGGGAAATTTGTACTGGTGTATCTAGATGACATTTTGATTTTTTCTCCTGATTTCAAGACTCATCGGGACCACCTATGTCAGGTCTTGCTGATTCAGCAGGAGAAGAAATTGTATGCTAAACTGGAGAAATTTGTGTTTGTGGTTGCGGAGATTCAATTTCTTGGTTTTCTTCTCTCCGCTTCTGGTTTTCGGATGGACCCTGAGTAGGTCCACGCTGTGCACGATTGGGAGCTTCCTGAGAATCAGAAGGTGCTGATGCAGTTTTGGGTTTTTGCCAATTATTACAGAAAGTTCATTTTGAATTATTCCTCTGTTGTTAAGCCACTCACTGATATGACTGAAAAGGGGGTGGATTTTTCCTCGTGGTCGGTAGAGGCGCTTAAAGCCTTTTCTAGTATTAAAGAGTGTTTTGCTTTCGCTCCCATTTTGGTACAGCCTGATGTCTCTCTACCGTTTATTGTTGGGGTGGATGCTTCTGAGGTGGGTGTGGGTACGGTCTTATATCAGGGTCCCTCTCCTGCCAAATGGCGACCGTGTGCCTTTTTCTCAAGGAAACTCTCCTCTGCAGAGAGAAATTACAATGTGAGAAATAGGGAGTTGTTGGGCATCAAATTAGCTTTTGAGGAATTGGTTAGAGGGAGACAGACACCCTATTACCGTGTTTACCGACCATAAGAATCTGGCCTACTTGGAATCGGTCAAGCGTCTGAACCCGAGACAGGCCAGATGGTCTTTGTTCTTTTCTAGTTTTAATTTTGTTGTTATGTTCCGTCCTGGGGTTAAAAATGTGAAGGTGGATGCCCTGTCACGTTGTTTTCCGGGAGGCGGGAACTTTGAAGACCCGGGTCCCATTTTGGCTGATGGGGTGGTTCGTCTCTGCTTTTCATCCTAATTTGGAGGCAGAGGTTCAGGCAGCCCAGGCAGAGGCTCCTGATCTTTGTCCTCCTAGGAGGTTGTTTGTGCCGCTCGCTTTACGACACAAGGTTTCTAAGGAGCACCATGATACTGTCCTTGCTGGGCACCCGAGGAGTAGAGCCACAGTGGATCTCATTGCTTGGAGATTCTGGTGGCCGGCTCTTCGTTAGATGGTTGAGGGTTTTGTGTCAGCCTGCGAGACCTGCGCTCGTGCCAAGGTCCCTCATTCACGGCCATCGGGTTCTCTCCTCCCGTAACCCGTTCCTTCCCGTCCTTGGACGAATCTGTCCATGGACTTCATTACGGACTTGCCTCGCTCCTCGGGGAAGACTGTGATTCTGGTGGTAGTGGACCGTTTTAGAAAAATTGTGCATTTCATTCCCTTTCCTGGGTTACCCAATGCTAAGACGCTGGCGCAAGCGTTTGTTGATCACATTGTTAAATTGCATGGCATTCCTTCAGACATAGTTTCTGATAGGGGCACGCAATTTGTTTCCACATTCTGGAAGGCCTTCTGTTCTCGCTTGGGGGTTCGGTTGTCATTCTCTTCTGCTTTTAGCCCGCAGTCAAATGGTCAGACCGAACGCGTCAAACAGAATCTGGAGACATATCTGCGCTGTTTTGTGTCGGAGAATCAGGGGGATTGGTGTTCTTTTTTGTCCCTCGCTGAGTTTGCTTTAAATAACCGTCGCCTGGAGTCCTCTGATGTCACCACCAGACATCTGAGAAGCTCTGACGGACATTCTTCAGAACTTCCTCCTTGAGGTTCCTTTTGTTTTGCTTTAGTTTTCTCATCTCGTTAGCCTCTCTCAGCTGTCATGTAGTTGCACTGATTGCATCCCTTTAAATCCCTTCCCATACTGCATCACTTTGCGGTTTATACAACTTCCTGGAGTGTGTGCATGCTGGATGCTACTACTGAGTCTTATACAGATAAGTTTTGTTCATTCATTTGTGTTTTCCTGTTTGCTGGATCTCAGGTGACCCTGACTCCCTCCGTATCAAGTGTAGGGAGCTGGTGGTCGTGTCCCCTCACTATTATAGGGTGTCGAGGTGTTATACAGTCGAGGAACGAGGATATGCGATCATCTACCATTGAGATTTTTGCATAGGATGAGCAGTTAGGGAGTGAGCCAGGTCTGTTGCAGGGCTCTCCCTTTAGTTCCTTAGTTTTGGATCCAGTCAGTCGGATCTTCATTTTGTGTCTTCTAATTTTCTGTACACCTTCCGTGACATCTGATAAGTCACAATTTTTTGGTGCATATGGGTTTTATCCGCAGTTTGGGACATTCTCTGGAGAGGGGTCTTCTGGTTTACCTGATGAGGAGAGATTTTCCTCGTCTTTGTCATTTATTTGGCAAAAGATTCAGGGTAATCTGAAGAGGATGAATGAGAGATATAAGTGTGTGGCGGATAAGAGACGTGTGCCTGGTCCGGACCTGAATGTGGGTGATCTGGTGTGGTTGTCTACAAAGAATATCAAACTGAAGGTTCCCTCCTGAAAGTTGGGTCCTAAGTTTATTGGGCCTTACAAGATTTTGTCCGTCGTCAATCCCGTTGCCTTCCGTCTTGATCTTCCTCAGACTTGGAAGATCCATAATGTTTTTCACAAGTCCCTATTAGAACCTTATGTCTAACCCACTGTACCCTCCTCTTTGCCGCCTCCTCCTCCGATTATTGTTGATGGTAATCTTGAATTTCAGGTCTCTAGGATTGTGGATTCTCGCATTATCTGTGGTTCTCTTCAGTTCCTCGTTTATTGGGAGGGTTCTGTGAGAAGGTCTGGCAGACATTCTTCTCTACCTCTTGTATGATGTTCTTTGTTTTGGTTTCACTTTCTCATCTCCTTTCCTTCTGCCAGGTGTCACTTATTTAGACTAATCGTCTTCCTTTATATTCCCTCCCATACTGCCTCACTTTGCGGTTTATACTAGATACTTGATTCTAGGTGACCCTGACTCCGTCCGTATTAAGTACAGGGAGCCGGTGGTCGTGTCCCCTAACTATTACACAGACTTGGGTATGTGGGTATGCAATCGTCTACCATCGAGACCCTTGCATGTGCATAGCAGTCAGGGAGAGCTCTTAGGGTTTTATAGGGCTCACCTATAAGCTCCTTAGTTTGGGATCAAGCCAGTAGCTTGTTTATTTATAAGTTCCAGCTATCTGCAAACTTCACCCGTGACAGCATGCAACTTCATCAGAGCAGGGAAAGAAGCTTACATCACAGGTCATGTGACACGCTAATTATGAGTAACTGCATCTGCAGTTTTACTTCTGGGACGTCATACATCTATGCTTACATGTGGGATGCAACCCTTCTCCCCAGTCCTCCATGATCACTTAAATAAGTGTAGCTACATTATTCTTTTTGTTCATTACTGATAAGGGATTATACATGTTAAAGGGGTTTTCCGGGTTTTTAATACTGATGACCTATCCTCCGGATAGGTCATCAATATCAGATTGGCGGGGGTCCGACACCCGACACTGTGACGTTCAGCGGTTTGAAGAGAAGGCCGCACTCAATGCGAGTTCTACCTTTCCTTGATTGCTTACCTGCTCGCCGTCTACATCGCCTTGGCAAGCAGGTGTAATTACAACCCGTCCCATTCATTTCCAAGGGACGGATCCTTCCTATTCAAGTGCATAGGTAAGTGTATAGGAAGGAGCCATACCATTGAAGTGAATGGGATGGCTTGGAATTACACCTGCTTGCCGCTGCGATGTCTACGGCGAGCAGGTAAACATAGAAGGGAAGACTGCACTCACATGGAGCACGACCTTCTCTTCAAACAGCTGATCCTGAGGATAGGTCATCAATATTGAAAACCCTTTAATCATGCATATGTTTATTGATTCATTTATGTACAAAACAACTGTGTAGTGTTAATTTTCATAATGTGAGTCACATGTGAGATGGGTATATATTTCTGTATGGGGTTTACAAACACATAGAGGGACATTTTTCAATAATGGTGTAATTTGTGCCATAAATATACTAACACTACAAATCAAAAGTGGTGATTTGTTTCACCTCATATATTAAAATGTGCACTCCACTTTTAAAATGGGACTTTTTAAAATATGAACTTGATTATTCGCCTATTTCTCTTGATTTGTGACATTTTAACACCAATAGGTCCGTAAGACCAACAATCTTATAATTCCATGTGCTACTTTCTATTTATAAAATGTGACCTTTATTGAATCCATATTATAAATATCTACTGACTAAATAATAAAGGATTAAAAATGTCAGGTGTCTCACTTAGTTTTTTTTTTTGTCTTGGTGTATCAATAAGCTGTTTCCTTCACAACATAAATTAGTAACTCAGGGATAAGTGGTGAATCCTCACAGCGCGCTTATGAAGGTTCACTCATTTACTGTCCGTATATCATATATCATATATAATTTGTTGATTGTTGGTCTTATGGATCATTTGTAAATAATTAAAAGTCAGAGGTGCCTTGACATGTGCTAGGGGGCAGTAATTGTTGCAATTTTAACACCAATAGCACTAAAATGCGACTTTTTAAAAGATAAAATAATAAGGTTCAAATAGCCTTAGGCTAATAGATTCCGTTTCTGGTCATTTAAAACATAACATTTATTTCCTTTTATTAAGACTAATATAAATCAGGAAGAGAAAAGAAAAGACTTTTAAAATTATAGGTGCCGGAGACCTCAGGCGGCTGGGAATATATGTTGCTTCACCTATATATTCTGCCTTAATCAGATGCGTCTATCCTTCTCATAGTTGCTGTTACAACAGATTTTTTGTTGCCACTTTCCAGCTATTTATTATGTTAGCTGGATTCTTACATTAGTATCTATATAGATCGCATTCATAAAGGTTGTGTATCTAGTCGCTTTAATTCTCAGTCCCTCACTTTCATTTTATGTTTCATTTGTTGCGACTCCCTACCGCTTATGTGTCTCAGACGAGGTATGTCTGCAGTCACACCACACTTGGACACATAGTTACAACTGCATCTAAACTAAAAACCAGATTGCAGCTCCCCCAACATGTTTCGCCACAGATGTGGCGTCTTCAGGGGAAATGGAGCTACTGTCAACACGAGCGCCAGGTAAGTCAGGGTTTTTAACCACTGTGGGTCCTTCCTTATCATGCGTCCAATCAGTATAGGGCGCTCGTGTGACAGAGAGGCAAACCAACCACTCACCACCATCAATATTAGTTTGTAATACTTTCGCATCGCCACTACGTTTTAGGCCAATACGCATGCACAGGAACTTTAGTTTAGTTTCCAATCATAGATTCATTCCGCGCATGTCCCAGGGATGTCCCACGCATGTGCCCTTACTTTGATTTTGTCTGTAATCGTAGATTCGTTCTACGCCAGTCCAAACATCGGGTACATTTTCTTCTAAGTCCCTGCGCGTGCATGAGATCTTTTTGTTGATGTTCACAGGTTTCATCTGCGCGTGTGCTAGAAGTCAAGTGTATATTTTTAGGAGAAGCATTGATTCAACTGAGGGACCAAGAAAGATGGGGCTACAGCAAATAGCTGTGACAACATCCAATGAAGATCTAGATGATAAACAAATGATAAATTTGTCGACATATGTAATAACACCATCACAGAAAATCTTTCTAAGTAAAGGTCTTACCTTCTCACCGATTCTGCAGTGTGACAAATTCCTGTGGATCAAAGAAATTAACCTCTTTGCACGAAAACTGGCCCTGCACAAAATACACAAACAAGAAGAACATGATGCACGAAGATTATATGAAAATGAAAGAAGATGTGTAGAGATGTTGGAAGAACTACAGATAGAAAGTGAAGGTTATCAGATTATTCCTGACTCTCCTTTCTCAACATTAAAGCCAAAATCTAGGATTACCCTACAATTCACACGGTTTCAAGAAACAGAGACTTTTGTCCACCTGGTCACACAGGATATTAAATCACTAAAAATGAGGAAGGACCACATAGAATCTAATCTGAGTATCCAAGAACAGGAGGCTCTGGAGAACCTAAGAAATAATGATAATATCATAATAAAACCTAGTGATAAAGGGGGCAACATAGTCATTCAAGACAAAGAAGACTATGTTGACATGGTGTTAAGGCTATTGAGAGATAATAAAACATACAGGGCCCTACCTAATGATCCCACAAAGGAATATCTGAATGAACTCAAAAATTTGCTACATAAGGCACTTCAAGAAAATACAAGGTGGGCCATTTATATGGATACACCTTAATAAAATGGGAATGGTTGGTGATATTGACTCCCTGTTTGTGACACATTAGTATATGTGAGGGGGAAACTTTTCAAGATGGGTGGTGACCATGGCGGCAATTTTGAAGTTGGCCATTTTGAATCCAACTTTTGTTTTTTCAATAGGAAGAGGGTCATGTGACACATCAAACTTATTGGGAATTTCACAAGAAAAACAATGGTGTGCTTGGTTTTAACATAACTTTATTCTTTAATGAGTTATTTACAAGTTTCTGACCACTTATAAAATGTGTTCAATGTGCTGCCCTTTGTGTTGAATTGTCAATGCAACCCTCTTCTCCCACTCTTCACACACTGATAGTAACACCGCAGGAGAAATGCTAGGACAGGCTTCCAGTATCCGCTGTTTCAGGTGCTGCACATCTCGTATCTTTTTTATTTGTGTTTGCTGGATCCCAGGTGACCCTGACTCCCTCCGTATCTAGTGTAGGGAGCCGGTGGTCGTGTCCCCTCACTATTATAGGGTGTTCAGGTGGGAATTTTGAAGACCCGGGTCCCATTTTGGCTGAAGGTGTGGTGGTCTCTGCTCTTTTTTCTGAATTGGAGGCAGAGGTGCAGGCAGCCCAGTCAGAGGCTCCTGATCTTTGTCCTCCTGGGAGGTTGTTTGTGCCTCTCGCTTTAAGACACAGGATTTTTAAGGAACACCACAATACGGTCCTTGCTGGGCACCCGGAGGCAAGAGCCACACTGGATCTCATCGCTCAGAGATTCTGGTGGCCTGCGCTTCGTAAGTCGGTTGAGGGTTTTGTGGCAGCCTGCGAGACGTGCGCTCGTGCCAAAGTCCCTCATTCACAGCCATCAGGTCCTCTCCTTCCCTTACCCATTCCTTCCCGTCCTTGGACACATCTGTCCATGGACTTCATAACGGACCTGCCTCGTTCCTCGGGGAAGACTGTGATTCTGGTGGTGGTGGACCGTTTTAGCAAAATGGTGCATTTCATCCCTTTTCCTGGTTTGCCCAATGCTAAGACGCTGGCGCAGTCATTTATTGATCACATTGTCAAATTGCACGGTATTCCTTCAGACATAGTCTCTGATAGGGGCACGCAGTTTGTTTCCAGATTCTGGAAGGCTTTCTGTTCTCGCTTGGGGGTTCGGTTGTCATCCTGCTTTCCACCCGCAGTCGAATGGCCAGACAGAGCGCGTCAATCAGAATCTGGAGACATATCTGCGCTGTTTTGTGGCGGAGAATCAAGAGGATTGGTGTTCTTTTTTGTCCCTTGCTGAGTTTGCTTTAAATAACCGTCGTCAGGAGTCCTCTGATAAGTCACAATTTTTTGGTACATATGGGTTTCATCCGCAGTTTGGGACTTTCTCGGGAGAGGGGTCTTCTGGTTTACCTGATGAGAACAGATTCTCCTCGTCTTTGTCATCTATTTGGCAAAAGATTCAGGATAATCTAAAGAGCATGAGTGAGAGATATAAGCGTGTTGCAGATAAGAGACGTGTGCTTGGTCCGGACCTGAATGTTGGTGATCTGGTGTGGTTGTCTACCAAGAATATCAAATTGAAGGTTCCCTCCTGGAAGTTGGGTCATAGGTTTATTGGGCCTTACAAAATCCTGTCTGTCATCAATCCTGTTGCCTACCGTCTTGATCTTCCTCAGACTTGGAAGATCCATAATCTTTTTCATAAGTCCTTATTGAAACCTTATGTTCAACCCATTGTACCCTCGCCTTTGCCTCCTCCTCCGATTATGGTTGATGGGAATCTTGAATTTCAGGTCTCTAGGATTGTGGATTCTCGTCTTGTCCACGGTTCTCTTCAGTACCTTGTTCATTGGGAGGGTTATGGTCCTGAGGAGAGGATGTGGGTCCCAGTGACGGACATTAAGGCCACTCGTCTCATCAGGGATTTCCATAGGTCCCATCCTGAGAAGGTGGGCTCTGAGTGTCCGGAGTCCACTCGTAGAAGGAGGGGTACTGTCACCACCAGACATCTGAGAAGCTCTGACAGACGTCTATAACCTCCTCCTTGAGGTTCCTTTGTTTTGCTTTCATTTTCTCATCTCGTTAGTCTCTCTCAGCTGTCATGTAGTTGCACTGATTGCATCCCTTTAAATCCTTTTCCCATAGTGCATCACTTTGCGGTTTATACAACTTCCTGGAGTGTGTGCATGCTGTTCCTACTTCTGAGTCTTCTACAAGATAAGTTTTGTTCATTCATTTGTGTTTTTCTGTTTGCTGGATCCCAGGTGACCATGACTCCCTCCGTATCTAGTGTAGGGAGCCGGTGGTCGTGTCCCCTCACTATTATAGGGTGTTCAGGTGTTTATACAGCTGAGGTACGAGGATATGCGATCATCTACCATTGGGATTTTCGCATAGGCTGAGCAGTCAGGGAGAGAGCCAGGTTTGATGCAGGGCTCTCACTTTTTGTTCCTTAGTTTTGGATCCAGTCAGTCGTATATTCCTTTTGTGTTTTCTAGTTTCCTGCACACCTTCCGTGACAACAACTTCTCCAAAGGTTCAGGAAGAGAGGATATCCGAATAGATCCCTAAAAAATGCATACAACAGAGCCAATAGGGTGGATAAAGAGAATTTACTTAAGGTAATGCCACCCAAAAAGAGTGACATTATTAGATGCATAGGGACACACGATGGATATAATAGAGAGATTTATGGCATTCTCAGAAAATATTGGCACATAATAATATCTGATAGAGATCTAAGTATGATACTCACTCCAAATCCATCTGTGACATATAGAAGAGGCCCAAGTCTAAAAGATCAACTAGTCCATAGTTATCTAGTAGAAAAGAGAGCCAACACTGGAAAAATAAGGGAGAGATATTGAGGCTCATCACCATGCGGAGATTGCTCCTTCTGCAAGTATATCCCCCGTATAAAGAAGTTCACCAATCCCGGGGATAAAAAAAGAATACAAAATAAGACAACTTATAACTTGCAAAACACAGGGAGTAATATATTTAGCCTCCTGTCCATGCCCTAAATTATACGTAGGCAAAACCATACAAGAACTACGACGCCGTATTTCAGGTCATCTGAGCACTATTGAAACTGAAAAAGATACCCTTATAGCTAGGCATATAAAATATTTTCATGGAAATAAGAGCTCCGTCCTATGTTTCTGGGTTATTGAAAAAATATCCCTGGGACCAAGAGGGGGCAATCTGGACAGAAAACTCTTACAAAGTGAGGCTCGCTGGATATACAGACTGGGCACTATGAGTCCACAGGGACTGAATTAAGGATTTTCCTTCACGGCATTTATCCAATTAGACACTCTAACTCTGGAGGAACCCTAGAATACAATATTATAATGTTGAAATAATATAGAAATTATGTTGCAGAAGGAAAATGAAGAGTAATTCACAACCACAACCACATATAGTCTTTCAAAAAACAGATGACAGATGAAATATGTAGCCTCCAAGAAACAGATGATAGATGAAATATGCATCTGCAGATAGTATCCGATAAAGCCATTGAAGACCAACAAGGTTTAAAGCTATACCAGCAATTGAATGTAAATACCCAGTATGACAGTAATCTATATGACTGGTACGAGTGTGTAACTGTGGGTACTGATTGGATACCATAGATCACTGTATATGAACTGCATGATCAAAATAAATAAAAAGATTGAGCATGAACTATGCTAATAAATACATGGATATTATTGCATGATGATAATGCTGTAAAACATGAGCATGCAATTACACATATTTATATAAAAAAAAGAAAAAATGAAAATAATGAGATGGACATTATTTAGACCTATATACAGAGGCAAACCTGGAGAAGTAGGCTTATTGAGATCCAACGCATGCATATACATGTAGATGTGGAGGTCTAGTGGTAAATGTACACAATTCGTAATACTTTCGCAGAAAGAACCTGACAATTCGAATTAAGTCCCTGTGCAGGCATGTGGACTTAGACGTATTTAATCTCGATTTACAAGACATGCGCAGATTTGAACATGATCAAAAATAAAAAGATCCTGCGCATGCGCAGGGACTTAGAAGAAAATGTAAAATCAAAGTCTGGGCGCATGGGTGGGACATGCCTGGGACATGCGCGAAATGAATCTATGATTGGAAACTAAACTAAAGTTCCTGCGCATGCATATTGGCCTAAAACGTAGTGGCGACGTGAAAGTATTACGAACTAATATTGACGGTGGTGAGTGGTTGGTTTGCCTCTCTGTCACACGAGCGCCTCATACTGATTGGACTCATGATAAGGAAGGACCCACCCACAGCAGTTAAAAACCCTGACTTACCTGGCGCTCGTGTTGACAGTAGCTCCATTTCCCCTGAAGAAGCCACATCTGTGGCGAAAGATGTTGGGGAGCTGCAATCCGGTTTTTAGTTAAGGTGCAGTTGTAACTATGTGTCCGAGCGTGGTGTGACTGCAGACGCACCTCGTCTGAGACACATAAGCAGTAGGGAGTTGCAACAAATGAAACATAATAAAATGAAAGTGAGGGACTGAGAAAGCGACTAGATACACAACCTTTATGAATGCGATCTATACAGATACTAATGTAAGAATCCAGCTACCAAGAGCTGGAAAGTGGCAACAAAAAATCTGTTGTAACAGCAACTATGAGAAGGATAGACGCATCTGATCAAAGAGGACCTTTCACCGATTCTTACACTGTGGACTAAGAATACAGACATGTAGAGCAGCGCCCGCAGATCTCACTGCACTTACTATTTTACCCGGGCGCCGCTCCGTTCTCTCGCTATGCCCTCCGGTATCTCCGCTCACTAAGTTATAGTAGGCGGAGTCTGCCCTTTTTCTTCTGTAGCGCTGGCCAATCGCATTGCAGAGCTCACAGCCTGGGAGAAAATAACCTCCCAGGCTGTGAGCTCTGCGCTGCGATTGGCCAGCGCTAGAGCAGAACAAGGGCAGACTCCGCCAACCATAACTTAGTGACTGAAATCTCTGCCTACTATAACTTAGCAGGAGAATGGAGCGGCGCCCAGGGATAATAGTAAGTGCAGTGAGATCCCCGGGTGCCGCTCTACATGTCTGTATACTTAGTTCACAGTTAAAAAAATCTGTGAAAGGTCCTCTTTAAGGCAGAATATATAGGTGAAGCAACCTATATTCCCATCCGCCTGAGGTCTCCAGCACCTATAATTTTAAAAGTCTTTTCTTTTCTCTTCCCGATTTATATTAGGCTTAATAAAAGGAAATAAATGTTATGTTTTAAATGATCAGAAACAGGAATCTATTAGCCTAAGGTTATTTGAACCTTATTATTTATTATCCCGGGTCCAAAGGGTCCTTGAAGGAAATTTAAAAGAGAAATGAACCATTTCAGCCAACCCTGCCAGACCACACTTGCGACTTTTGAAGCGTATTTGTGACATTTTCACTTGTAAATTGCGACTTTTGTTGTTTAGCTGATTTATATTCAATAAAAATAAATGCATCTTGTTTTAATACTTAGCTATCACTTGTTCCCATGACGAGTTGGTTTTCTTTTCATAAATGTGACTTTTTGACAAAAAGTCACATTTTTATTCTAATATAAAGAAAAGGCACTCACCCCATTGCAAATTGTCCATTTATTGCTTGTTAAAGTGCATGATACAGGGAGTAAGAATGTAGCACAGATAACCGTCCGTTTCGCGTTGTGCTACGCTTTCTCAAGGCCTCAATGGCATAGACATCAGCACGTCTTTTTATACCCCAAGTTACCTGAATCACAGGTTAAACATTTTTTTACATGTATCACCCAATCACATAAATATAAATACTAACAAATCATATTATATAAAAAACTCTAGTTTCAAAGGCAATTGCTACTCCACAAAGCAAAATATATATTTTAAAAATGAATATATTCATAGAAAGGAGGATAGATCGTTATGGTCATTCAATCCACAGGGTCCTAGTGCTCTTGCTATCATTATCCATCTGGTTTCTGTCTGCAATAACATTCTATATCGATCAGAGCCATTGACATGAGAGTGAATTTTCTGAAGACCTGCGATCACCCTTGTGCACATCATGTACATGATCAATGAGGCCAGTGCAACCTTTACCTGTTTTGAGAGAATGACAATATTCATATATGTGTTTATATAAAGGGGCAAATTGTTTTACCTATATAGAAAAATTCACAAAGGCAGAAAATGACATAGACAAGGAAATATGTACAGCAAGAAATATAATCTTTTATAACGTAATATCTGAACAACACAGATTTTCCTCCCTGTCTTCATATAACGGCAGTAATTACTAGTGCCACATGTATAATTGCCAATCAGTATACATTTATCCAGCCAACCATCATATTTGCATCCTTAGTTCAAAGTATCCCTGTACTAATACAACCCTCAAACTTTTGCTCTTACGAAATGCTATAATGGGCAGGTTTTTTACACGTTCTGCTAAATCCCTATCACCTTCTAACAAGTGCCAATTTTTATGGCTAGCACATTTATACTTTCAGGCATAGGGCTATATTTGAAGGCGAAGATGATCCTGTCCTGTTCTTTTCTATAAGTTCTCTTGGTCAATAATTGTTTACGATCCTGATTCATAGCTCTAGCAAAAGCTTGAGTAATGACCTTCTCACTGCACCCCCTAACATGTAATCTCTCAGTCATGTCTTAAGCTTGTAGAAATTTCTCATTGTCACTATTCAAGCGACGCAAGCGTATGAATTAGCCATAAGGGAGGGAGCATTGTTCAGGGTGATAGTTTTTAAAATGTAATTGGAAATTTGTTGTGGTCTCCTTGCAGTATACACATGTTGTAATCTGGTTATTATCAATGACTATTTTCACATCTAGAAAGTCAATTTTGCTATAACTGAAATGGGCCATAAACATCATATTCATATTATTTTTATTGATATATTTGATAATAAACTCATTAAAGTCCCCCTCAGTCCCTGTTCATACTATCAGAACGTCATCAATAAATCGTGTCCAAAAAACAGGTTATTAACATTGTAAATTTACCTCTCTTCCCATAGGGCCAAAAACAGAAGAGCAAAGGTTAGTGCCGTTCCCATCGCCGTACCAGTGCGCTGGGCATATCAGTGGCCACCAAACCTGAATATATTGTGTTTGAGCACTAAAGCAAGTGCTTCACAAATAAATTGTTTACACCTATTGCTCTCTCCACAAAAGTCTCAACCGCTTGTTAACCATACTGATGTCAAATGTGTGTATACAGAGTGACCACATCAATATTGGCCAGTCTGCATTCTTCATCCCATTGCAAACCATCAAGGTTTTGCAGAAGTGCTTTAGTATCCTTCAAATAAGGGTACTTTCACACTTTAATTTTTCTTTTCCGGTATTGAGTTCCATCACAGGGGCTCAATACTGGAAAAAAAAACTGATCAGTTTATCCTAATGCATTCATTCTGAATGGAGAGTATTCCGTTCAGTATGCATCACTTCAGTCCCTCTTATGTCTTTTTGGCTGCAGAAAATACCGCAGCATGCTGCATTTTTCTCTCTGGCAAAAAATCCTGAACACTTGCCAGAATGCCAGCATTATCCGGCATTAATTTCCATTTAAATGTATTAGTGCCGCATTCACGGATCCGTTCTTCCGGTCTGCGATTGCGCAGACCTTTACGTCTGTGAAAAAAAAATATACTGGTTCAGTTTTCTGGATGACACCGGAGAGACGGATCCGGTATTTCAATGCATTTGTCAGATCGATCTGCATCCGGATTCATCTGACAAATGCCACCGTTTGCGTCTGGATTGCCGGATCCGGCAGGCAGTTCCGGCGACAGAACTGCCTGCTGGAATCTCCTGCTGCAAGTGTGAAAGTACCATAAGAAGGAATACTTTCTTGATCCTTTTAACCATTACAGGGCAGTTTGTTCTTCCGAACTCAGATAATCCCTACTAGAGGGATAAATCAGGGCCCGAATATATCTTTTAACTGCATTATAAAAATTAAAAAGAGAACTACCGGGGACAAGGGTGGGAAATATGAGTATTGCACACCACCCCTAAATGGTTCAAAAGCCATGATAGGGTCCTCAGTTTCCTTCTCATTCAGTAGATCATATTATTTCAGCCTGTGATCTCCCCAGCTGAAATTGGATCCCAGGGGTCGAATCTCAGCTGGGGTTTGACTCTACCTTTTCTGGCCTTCTATGTCATCTTGTTTTTTATCTTTCATCTCCTTATACAGATTGAGCTTATGAACATATTTACTTTGTGGTCATGGCTACGGCCAAGAGATATCTGAAGAACCCTAAGGAGAGAAACAACGGGAACAACCTAACCCAGCTAGGCGTGTCTTAGCTGACCTGACAAAATGGCTTGTTGTGTGCTCTAAGCCATGATTGTGGGTAGGCCTGTAAGTGGGCAAAACCAAGCCAAGTAGGGTAGAAAAAGAACTCTAAAGGCATGTGCAAACTAATCCCCAAGCCAACTGCAAGGTGTCAGGGATCTAGAGCAAAAAATTTGGGGTGTATGAGGCAAGGCCAAAAGGAGACCTACAACCCATCTTGTGGATGACAAGGCCAGAGACATGATGCTCAATATTGCGGATACTGGCCCAAAGTGGAATGGAGGACCGGGAATACATTGTGAAATGGATCATGAAAACCAACTGAACCTTGTAAAGTTTTGGTTCTAATGCGAGTACTGGCAATGCCCCAGCCTCAGGAGATCGTGGGACCGAAACCTAACTGCCTAGACTATGCAGGGATGAGGGCCGAAAGAACTATGTGGATAGGAAGAGAATCCTTGAATAGTTCCCCAGACAACAGCTATCTATCTGCTAGCCGTGGTCCGCGCGTTGTTCTACTGTGTGCCCCTGAGAATTGTTTTAACGCTTGAGACGTGAAGACCGACCTACTATCCGAATCTTCTACCGTGAGGAAATGCTGAACCTTGTCCAAAACCCGATTTAACGTGGTTGTAGGGAGTCTGAGGTTAGTGCGACAAAAATCTATGAGGCCATAATTAGGGATGAGCGAACTCGAACTGTATAGTTCGGGTTCGTACTGAATTTTGGGGTGTCCGTGACACGGACCCGAACCCGGACATTTTCGTAAAAGTCCGGGTTCGGTGTTCGTCGCTTTCTTGGCGCGTTTGTGACGCTTTCTTGGCGCTTTTTGAAAGGCTGCAAAGCAGCCAATCAACAAGCGTCATACTACTTGCCCCAAGAGGCCGTCACAGCCATGCCTACTATTGGCATGGCTGTGATTGGCCAGAGCACCATGTGACCCAGCCTCTATTTAAGCTGGAGTCACATAGCGCCGCCCGTCACTCTGCTCTGATTAGCGTAGGGAGAGGTTGCGGCTGCGACAGTAGGGCGAGAGTAGGCAGATTAACTTCTCCAAAGGACTTGATTAATCGATCGATCTGCAGCTGTGCATCATAGAGCTGCTGAAATTCAATTGCTCACTGTTTTTAGGCTGCCCAGACCGTTTGTCAGTCACTTTTTTCTGGGGTGATCGGCGGCCATTTTGTGTCTTGTGGTGCGCCAGCACAAGCTGCGACCAAGTGCATTTAACCCTCAATGGTGTGGTTGCTTTTTGGCTAAAGCCTACATCAGGGTGAAGCTGTCACACCAAGTGCATTTAACCAGCAATAGTCTGTTTATTTTTTGGCCATATACTACATCAGGGGCAAGCTGCGCCTGTCACTAAGTGCATTTAACCCTCAATGGTGTGGTTGTTTTTTGGCTAAAGCCTATATCAGGGTGAAGCTGTCACACCAAGTGCATTTAACCAGCAATAGTCTGTTTATTTTTTGGCCATATACTACATCAGGGGCAAGCTGCGCCTGTCACCAAGTGCATTTAACCCTCAATGGTGTGGTTGTTTTTTGGCTAAAGCCTACATCAGGGTGAAGCTGTCACACCAAGTGCATTTAACCAGCAATAGTCTGTTAATTTTTTGGCCATATACTAAATCAGGGGCAAGCTGCGCCCGTCACCAAGTGCATTTAACCAGCAATAGTCTGTTCATTTTTTGGCCATATACTACATCAGGGGCAAGCTGCGCCCGTCACCAAGTGCATTTAACCCTCAGTAGTGTGGTTGGTCAAGCTGTCACACCAAGTGCATTTAACCAGCAATAGTCTGTTCATTTTTTGGCCATATACTACATCAGGGGCAAGCTGCGCCCGTCACCAAGTGCATTTAACCCTCAGTAGTGTGGTTGGTCAAGCTGTCACACCAAGTGCATTTAACCAGCAATAGTGTGGTTATTTTTTGGCCATATCCCAGTCTAATTCTGTCACTAAATCCATACTGGTCACCCAGCGCCTAAATACTAGGCCTCAAGTTTATATCCCGCTAAATCTGTCGTTACCGCTGTCCTGTTGTGGATGGGCAAGTTATTTAGTGTCCGTCAAAGCACATTTTTTGTTCTGGGTTGAAATACAATTCCCAATTTAGCAATTTCATAATTTAGTGGTTTCTGCTATATCAGAGCTATTTGAAATCTATCCCTAAAAGGGTATATAATATTCAAGGTGCACATAGGGTCATTCAGAATAACTTCACACACACGCTACTGTGCATTTCCAAGTCTAATTCTGTTAGTAAATCCATACCGGTCACCCAGCGCCTAAATACTAGGCCTCAAATTTATATCCCGCTAAATCTGTCGTTACCGCTGTACTGTTGTGGCTGGGCAAGTTATTTAGTGTCTGTTAAAGCACATTTTTTGTTCAGGGTTAAAATACAATTCCCAATTTAGCAATTTCAAAATTTAGTGGTTTCTGCTATATCAGAGCTATTTGAAATCTATCCCTAAAAGGGTATATAATATTCAAGGTGCACATAGGGTCATTCAGAATAACTTCACACACACGCTACTGTGCATTTCCAAGTCTAATTCTGTCACTAAATCCATACCGGTCACCCAGCGCCTAAATACTAGGCCTCAAATTTATATCCCGCTAAATCTGTCGTTACAGCTGTCCTGTTGTGGATGGGCAAGTTATTTAGTGTCCGCCAAAGCACATTTTTTGTTCTGGGTTGAAATACAATTCCCAATTTAGCAATTTCATAATTTAGTGGTTTCTGCTATATCAGAGCTATTTGAAATCTATCCCTAAAAGGGTATATAATATTCAAGGTGCACATAGGGTCATTCAGAATAACTTCACACACACGCTACTGTGCATTTCCACGTCTAATTCTGTTAGTAAATCCATACCGGTCATCCAGCGCCTAAATACTAGGCCTCAAATTTATATCCCGCTAAATCTGTCGTTACCGCTGTACTGTTGTGGCTGGGCAAGTTATTTAGTGTCCGTTAAAGCACATTTTTTGTTCAGGGTTGAAATACAATTCCCAATTTAGCAATTTCATAATTTAGTGGTTTCTGCTATATCAGAGCTATTTGAAATCTATCCCTAAAAGGGTATATAATATTCAAGGTGCACATAGGGTCATTCAGAATAACTTCACACACACGCTACTGTGCATTTCCAAGTCTAATTCTGTCAGTAAATCCATACCGGTCACCCAGCGCCTAAATACTAGGCCTCAAATTTATATCCCGCTAAATCTGTCGTTACCGCTGTACTGTTGTGGCTGGGCAAGTTATTTAGTGTCCGTTAAAGCACATTTTTTGTTCAGGGTTGAAATACAATTCCCAATTTAGCAATTTCATAATTTAGTGGTTTCTGCTATATCAGAGCTATTTGAAATCTATCCCTAAAAGGGTATATAATATTCAAGGTGCACATAGGGTCATTCAGAATAACTTCACACACACGCTACTGTGCATTTCCAAGTCTAATTCTGTCAGTAAATCCATACCGGTCACCCAGCGCCTAAATACTAGGCCTCAAATTTATATCCCGCTAAATCTGTCGTTACCGCTGTCCTGTTGTGGATGGGCAAGTTATTTAGTGTCCGTTAAAGCACATTTTTTGTTCAGGGTTGAAATACAATTCCCAATTTAGCAATTTCATAATTTAGTGGTTTCTGCTATATCAGAGCTATTTGAAATCTATCCCTAAAAGGGTATATAATATTCAAGGTGCACATAGGGTCATTCAGAATAACTTCACACACATGCTACTATGCATTTCCAAGTCTAATTCTGTCACTAAATCCATACCGGTCACCCAGCGCCTAAATACTAGGCCTCAAATTTATATCCCGCTGAATTTGAATACAATACATTGGGCCAAATAATATTTTTGTTGTTGTGGTGAACCATAACAATGAGGAAAACATCTAGTAAGGGACGCGGACGTGGACATGGTCGTGGTGGTGTTAGTGGACCCTCTGGTGCTGGGAGAGGACGTGGCCGTTCTGCCACATCCACACGTCCTAGTGTACCAACTACCTCAGGTCCCAGTAGCCGCCAGAATTTACAGCGATATATGGTGGGGCCCAATGCCGTTCTAAGGATGGTAAGGCCTGAGCAGGTACAGGCATTAGTCAATTGGGTGGCCGACAGTGGATCCAGCACGTTCACATTATCTCCCACCCAGTCTTCTGCAGAAAGCGCACAGATGGCGCCTGAAAACCAACCCCATCAGTCTGTCACATCACCCCCATGCATACCAGGGAAACTGTCTCAGCCTCAAGTTATGCAGCAGTCTCTTATGCTGTTTGAAGACTCCGCTGGCAGGGTTTCCCAAGGGCATCCACCTAGCCCTTCCCCAGCGGTGGAAGACATAGACTGCACTGACGCACAACCACTTATGTTTCCTGATGATGAGGACATGGGAATACCATCTCAGCATGTCTCTGATGATGATGAAACACAGGTGCCAACTGCTGCGTCTTTTTGCAGTGTGCAGACTGAACAGGAGGTCAGGGATCAAGACTGGGTGGAAGACGATGCAGGGGACGATGAGGTCCTAGACCCCACATGGAATGAAGGTCGTGCCACTGACTTTCACAGTTCGGAGGAAGAGGCAGTGGTGAGACCGAGCCAACAGTGTAGCAAAAGAGGGAGCAGTGGGCAAAAGCAGAACACCCGCCGCCAAGAGACTCCGCCTGCTACTGACCGCCGCCATCTGGGACCGAGCACCCCAAAGGCAGCTTCAAGGAGTTCCCTGGCATGGCACTTCTTCAAACAATGTGCTGACGACAAGACCCGAGTGGTTTGCACGCTGTGCCATCAGAGCCTGAAGCGAGGCATTAACGTTCTGAACCTGAGCACAACCTGCATGACCAGGCACCTGCATGCAAAGCATGAACTGCAGTGGAGTAAACACTTTAAAACCAAGGAAGTCACTCAGGCTCCCCCTGCTACCTCTTCTGCTGCTGCCGCCTCGGCCTCTTCCTCTGCCTCTGGAGGAACGTTGGCACCTGCCGCCCAGCAAACAGGGGATGTACCACCAACACCACCTCCGTCACCAAGTGTCTCAACCATGTCACACGGCAGCGTTCAGCTCTCCATCTCACAAACATTTGAGAGAAAGCGTAAATTCCCACCTAGCCACCCTCAATCCCTGGCCCTGAATGCCAGCATTTCTAAACTACTGGCCTATGAAATGCTGTCATTTAGGCTGGTGGACACAGACAGCTTCAAACAGCTCATGTCGCTTGCTGTCCCACAGTATGTTGTTCCCAGCCGCCACTACTTCTCCAAGAGAGCCGTGCCTTCCCTGCACAACCAAGTATCCGATAAAATGTGTGCACTGCGCAACGCCATCTGTAGCAAGGTCCAGGGACGCTATATCTCCCTAACTGCACACTGGGTAAATGTAGTTGCAGCTGGGCCCCAGGCGGAGAGCTGTTTAGCGCACGTCCTTCCGCCGCCAAGGATCGCAGGGCAACATTCTTTGCCTCCTGTTGCCACCTCCACCTTCTCGGCTTCCTCCTCCTCTTCTTCCACCTGCTCATCCAGTCAGCCACACACCTTCACCAACAACTTCAGCACAGCCCGGGGTAAACGTCAGCAGGCCATTCTGAAACTCATATGTTTGGGGGACAGGCCCCACACCGCACAGGAGTTGTGGCGGGGTATAGAACAACAGACCGACGAGTGGTTGCTGCCGGTGAGCCTCAAGCCCGGCCTGGTGGTGTGTGATAATGGGCGAAATCTCGTTGCAGCTCTGGGACTAGCCAATTTGACGCACATCCCTTGCTTGGCGCATGTGCTGAATTTGGTGGTGCAGAAGTTCATTCACAACTACCCCGACATGTCAGAGCTGCTGCATAAAGTGCGGGCCGTCTGTTCGCGCTTCCGGCGTTCACATCCTGCTGCTGCTCGCCTGTCTGCGCTACAGCATAACTTCGGCCTTCCCGCTCACCACCTCATATGCAACGTGCCCACCAGGTGGAACTCCACCTTGCACATGCTGGACAGACTGTGCGAGCAGCAGCAGGCCATAGTGGAGTTTCAGCTGCAGCACGCACGGCTCAGTCGCACTACAGAACAGCACCACTTCACCACCAATGACTGGGCCTCCATGCGAGACCTGTGTGCCCTGTTGCGCTGTTTCGAGTACTCCACCAACATGGCCAGTGGCGATGACGCCGTTATCAGCGTTACAATACCACTTCTATGTCTCCTTGAGAAAACACTTAGGGCGATGATGGAAGAGGAGGTGGCCCAGGAGGAGGAGGAGGAGGAGGAAGAGGGGTCATTTTTAGCACTTTCAGGCCAGTCTCTTCGAAGTGACTCAGAGGGAGGTTTTTTGCAACAGCAGAGGCCAGGTACAAATGTGGCCAGACAGGGCCCACTACTGGAGGACGAGGAGGACGAGGATGAGGAGGAGGTGGAGGAGGATGAGGATGAAGCATGGTCACAGCGGGGTGGCACCCAACGCAGCTCGGGTCCATCACTGGTGCGTGGCTGGGGGGAAAGGCAGGACAATGACGATACGCCTCCCACAGAGGACAGCTTGTCCTTACCCCTGGGCAGCCTGGCACACATGAGCGACTACATGCTGCAACGACAGCTGAGTTGCCCACATTTTAACATGTGCGGACTACTGGGTTGCCACCCTGCTGGATCCACGCTACAAAGACAATGTGCCCACCTTACTTCCTGCACTGGAGCGTGATAGGAAGATGCGCGAGTACAAGCGCACGTTGGTAGACGCGCTACTTAGAGCATTCCCAAATGTCACAGGGGAACAAGTGGAAGCCCAAGGCCAAGACAGAGGAGGAGCAAGAGGTCGCCAAGGCAGCTGTGTCACGGCCAGCTCCTCTGAGGGCAGGGTTAGCATGGCAGAGATGTGGAAAACTTTTGTCAACACGCCACAGCTAACTGCACCACCACCTGATACGCAACGTGTTAGCAGGAGGCAACATTTCACTAACATGGTGGAACAGTACGTGTGCACACCCCTCCACGTACTGACTGATGGTTCGGCCCCATTCAACTTCTGGGTCTCTAAATTGTCCACGTGGCCAGAGCTAGCCTTTTATGCCTTGGAGGTGCTGGCCTGCCCGGCGGCCAGCGTTTTGTCTGAACGTGTATTCAGCACGGCAGGGGGCGTCATTACAGACAAACGCAGCCGCCTGTCTACAGCCAATATGGACAAGCTGACGTTCATAAAAATGAACCAGGCATGGATCCCACAGGACCTGTCCGTCCCTTGTCCAGATTAGACATTAACTACCTCTCCTTAACCATATATTATTGTACTCCAGGGCACTTCCTCATTCAATCCTATTTTTATTTTCATTTTACTATTATATTGCGAGGCTACCCAAAGTTGAATGAACCTCTCCTCTGTCTGGGTGCCGGGGCCTAAATATATGGCAATGGACTGTTCCAATGTTGGGTGACGTGAAGCCTGATTCTCTGCTATGACATGCAGACTAATTCTCTGCTGACATGAAGCCAGATCCTCTGTTACGGGACCTCTCTCCTCTGCCTGTGTGCTGGGCCTAAATATATGCCAATGGACTGTTGCAGTGGTGGCTGACGTGAAGCCTCATTCTCTGCTATGACATGCAGACTAATTCTCTGCTGACATGAAGCCAGATTGTCTGTTACGGGACCTCTCTCCTCTGCCTGGGTGCTGGGCCTAAATTTATGAAAATGGACTCTTACAGTGGTGGGTGACGTGAGGCCTGATTCTCTGCTATGACATGAAGACTGATTCTCTGCTGACATGAAGCCAGATCCTCTGTTACGGGACCTCTCTCCTCTGCCTGTGTGCTGGGCCTAAATATATGCCAATGGACTGTTGCAGTGGTGGCTGACGTGAAGCCTCATTCTCTGCTATGACATGCAGACTAATTCTCTGCTGACATGAAGCCAGATTGTCTGTTACGGGACCTCTCTCCTCTGCCTGGGTGCTGGGCCTAAATTTATGAAAATGGACTGTTGCAGTGGTGGGTGACGTGAAGCCTGATTCTCTGCTATGATATGAAGACTGATTCTCTGCTGACATGAAGCCAGATCCTCTGTTACGGGACCTCTCTCCTCTGCCTGGGTGCTGGGCCTAAATATCTGACAATGGACTGTTGCATTGGTGGCTGACGTGAAGCCTCATTCTCTGCTATGACATGCAGACTAATTCTCTGCTGACATGAAGCCAGATCCTCTGTTACGGGACCTCTCTCCTCTGCCTGTGTGCTGGGCCTAAATATATGCCAATGGACTGTTGCAGTGGTGGCTGACATGAAGCCTCATTCTCTGCTATGACATGCAGACTAATTCTCTGCTGACATGAAGCCAGATTGTCTGTTACGGGACCTCTCTCCTCTGTCTGGGTGCTGGGCCTAAATTAATGAAAATGGATTCTTACAGTGGTGGGTGACGTGAAGCCTGATTCTCTGCTATGACATGAAGACTGATTCTCTGCTGACATGAAGCCAGATCCTCTGTTACGGGATCTCTCTCCTCTGCCTGTGTGATGGGCCTAAATATATGCCAATGGACTGTTGCAGTGGTGGCTGACGTGAAGCCTCATTCTCTGCTATGAAATGCAGACTAATTCTCTGCTGACATGAAGCCAGATTGTCTGTTACGGGACCTCTCTCCTCTGCCTGGGTGTTAGGCCTAAATTTTTTGAAAATGGACTGTTGCAGTGGTGGGTGACGTGAAGCCTGATTCTCTGCTATGATATGAAGACTGATTCTCTGCTGACATGAAGCCAGATCCTCTGTTACGGGACCTCTCTCCTCTGCCTGGGTGCTGGGCCTAAATATCTGACAATGGACTGTTGCATTGGTGGCTGACGTGAAGCCTCATTCTCTGCTATGACATGCAGACTAATTCTCTGCTGACATGAAGCCAGATTGTCTGTTACGGGACCTCTCTCCTCTGCCTGTGTGCTGGGCCTAAATATATGCCAATGGACTGTTGCAGTGGTGGCTGACGTGAAGCCTCATTCTCTGCTATGACATGCAGACTAATTCTCTGCTGACATGAAGCCAGATTGTCTGTTACGGGACCTCTCTCCTCTGCCTGGGTGTTGGGCCTAAATTTATGAAAATGGACTGTTGCAGTGGTGGGTGACGTGAAGCCTGATTCTCTGCTATGATATGAAGACTGATTCTCTGCTGACATGAAGCCAGATCCTCTGTTACGGGACCTCTCTCCTCTGCCTGGGTGCCGGGCCTAAATATCTGACAATGGACTGTTGCATTGGTGGCTGACGTGAAGCCTCATTCTCTGCTATGACATGCAGACTAATTCTATGCTGACATGAAGCCAGATTGTCTGTTACGGGACCTCTCTCCTCTGCCTGTGTGCTGGGCCTAAATATATGCCAATGGACTGTTGCAGTGGTGGGTGACGTGAAGCCTGATTCTCTGCTATGACATGAAGACTGATTCTCTGCTGACATGAAGCCAGATTGTCTGTTACGGGACCTCTCTCCTCTGCCTGGGTGCTGGGCCTAAATTTATGAAAATGGACTCTTACAGTGGTGGGTGACGTGAAGCCTGATTCTCTGCCATGACATGAAGACTGATTCTCTGCTGACATGAAGCCAGATCCTCTGTTACGGGACCTCTCTCCTCTGCCTGGGTGCTGGGCCTAAATATCTGACAATGGACTGTTGCATTGGTGGCTGACGTGAAGCCTCATTCTCTGCTATGACATGCAGACTAATTCTCTGCTGACATGAAGCCAGATTGTCTGTTACGGGACCTCTCTCCTCTGCCTGGGTGCTGGGCCTAAATTTATGAAAATGGACTCTTACAGTGGTGGGTGACGTGAAGCCTGATTCTCTGCTATGACATGAAGACTGATTCTCTGCTGACATGAAGCCAGATCCTCTGTTACGGGACCTCTCTCCTCTGCCTGTGTGCTGGGCCTAAATATATGCCAATGCACTCAGGGATGTGGAGTCGGTAGATAAATGCTCCGACTCCGACTCCTCAGTTTTTTGTACTTCCGACTCCGACTCCCCGACTCCGACTCCTCTGTATTTAATATGCAAATGTATTTTATACATTCCTTGAAGGAAAGAAAGAAGTTCTTCTAAGCTCTTCTAGCACAGAGAGGTAGTTGGGCAGAAGCTGCTACCTTCTCCTTTGTGTGCTGATCTTCTGCTGAAGATAGGGCAGTGGGAGGATCCAGGAAGGGACATTTATTTTAAAACATGATTTCCCTAGAAGAATCCCATAGTCATGTTTAAAGTTTAAGATAACATTCTGAGTTTACACGTTTTATAGCCTTAGGCCCCATGCACACGGCTGTGTGCGGGCCGTGGAACCGCGGCCTGGATCCCTCCTGAGAGCAGGAGCGCACGGCGTCACTGGTTGCTATGACGCCGTGCGCTCCCTGCTGCCGGCACAGTACAGTAATACACTGGTATAGATCATACCAGTGTATTACTGTACTGTGCCGGCAGCAGGGAGCGCACGGCGTCATAGCAACCAGTGACGCCGTGCGCTCCTGCTCTCAGGAGGGATCCAGGCCGCGGTTCCACGGCCCGCACACGGCCGTGAAACACGGCCGTGTGCATGGGGCCTTAGCTGAATGACAGCAGTTTTTCCAATGGTTTACAGCTTCAGTCTTGAACTATTGACCTTCCATTCCCTTCACTTATACAAGTGTCTCTAGTCCTGCAAAACACATATTTACTTAATCCCTTATCAGTGAGAGGCTAGGTAAACCATGGGCATTGTGTTCCCTGTAACATCAGAACACAACACAATGGAAAGTATATGTATTGCCACTCCAAATTGTGCATTGCGTGCCATATAGTGAAGCATATGAAAAGCATGCTTCTTCACATCACTGAACGCGTTTGTTTTGCGGTTACGTGAGGCATGCATTGGCCTTTATTCTTACAGTAGAGAAGTCATTAATTATAACTGTTTATGAATTCGGACATTTAAACTTCATTTTTTGCCGACTCCGACTCCAGGTACCCAAAATTGACTCTGACTCCGACTCCTCGACTCCGACTCCACAGCCCTGAATGCACTGTTGCAGTGGTGGCTGATGTGAAGCCTCATTCTCTGCTATGACATGCAGACTGATTCTCTGCTGATATGAAGCCAGATTGTCTGTTACGGGACCTCTCTCCTCTGCCTGGGTGCTGGGCCTAAATTTATGAAATAAACTGTTGCAGTGGTGGGTGACGTGAAGCCTGATTCTCTGCTATGACATGAAGACTGATTCTCTGCTGACATGAAGCCAGATTGTCTGTTACGGGACCTCTCTCCTCTTCCTGGGTGCTGGGCCTAAATTTATGAAAATGGACTGTTGCAGTGGTGGGTGACATGAAGCCTGATCCTCTGCTATTAAGAGAGATTGCGGAGTCCGCACACCTTTAATGGTGGAGGGTGCTCGTAGAGGACTTCAGTCGTGAAATAAATAGAGATAATCCACGCCACTCCAATTTTTCTTTTTCTTTTGCAAATTTATTATAGGTACAAAAATTTTTTTTCAAAAATGTCAATATATGACTGTTAGCGCCAAAATCATAGTATAAACATTATTCATAAGCCATAGTATGTCCCGACGTTTCGGTCCTCAAGACCTTTATCAGGGGATCTGTGGAAAAGTTATAAATATATAATTTTTATATCATTAATCTATGTATGCGGCGATCATAGTGTATTGTTGACACATGTTAAGAAAGAAAACACAAGGGAAAAAAAAAGGGAAAAAAAAAAAATCACATATAAAAGTCTCAGGTAATGAACTATAGTATAGGAAGAGTAAAAGGTAGGTAAAGTAAGGGGGATATGAGACTGGTTGAACAGGTACCGTTTATGATATTAAGGAGGCATGGTAATCTAAACAGCATTAAAGCATAAACTATTTCTATAATTTCGTCAGTTAATCATAAAATTCAACCAAGAGTTAATCATGTCAGGCTGAACTGGAGTAATAAGAAAAGTATAGAGATGAAGAGCAATCAAGATAAATCAATCAGCAGAGTAAGATACGGGTATATGATAAGTATTTAGTGCATGAGCTTACCATGGCTGGGTTATCATCGGCGTAATGCAGGCGCTATGCTGGCGTCTGCATGTCCGCAATTTAAGCCGTGAGACCGGAAGTACTAGGAGCGCTTAGCCTATGAGCGCTTTGCCTCTGCCTGCGTTCGGCGGGTCACATGATCGCCAGAGGCGTCATGTGAGCCGTGCGATCGCAGAACCCAGTATGCGCATGCGCATTAGAATCTAAGACACCGCAGTGTCTATACCTTTGAACAAGGAATGCTGTATTAGGATCGGTCTGCTGTTTGATTACATGAAATGAAGGGGGGGTTGTATCTATGATATTTGGGGTTATATGAGACCCTACATATAAATTATGCTACTAGTAGACGGAAGAATTAGATAGTAAGAAAATTCTATATAAAGTACAATATAATGAGCAGTAGCCACATATATATACATATATAAGGTGTACTTATATAAACATTTGTGCATACATACCCATATACTTATGTATGCGTATGTATGCATACATATGGAAAAATTGACAACCCTATATGTTTACATTATGTTGGGATATGGAACAATTTGCGAAAAAACGAAACTTTGAATGGTTCTAAATATATAGATCAATATATATGCATATATATACATACATATATACATATACATATATACATATACATACATACATACATACATACATACATACACACTTAAGTACTTGAATATCCTCTATTCTTATACTGTGTTCTAATCAATGATGAGAGGGAAAGGAAGGGAAAAGGGAAGGGAAAAAGGGGGGGGGGGAAGGGGGGGGGGAAAAGGGAAGAAGGGAAAGGGGGGAAAAAGGGAAGGAGGGGGAAGGGGAGGCAGCAGGGGGTTGGGTGGGGTAAAATTGTCTCACCAACTCGTGTATTGACTATAATAATCCAACTAGGGAGCCTGAAATAGAGGAAAAAGTATATGCAAATCAATATCATTGAATTAACATTATGACACCATATCAGTCCAAGATACTGAAAAATATAGATAAATATTTAGAGATCACAATAAAAGTCACATTCACGGTTAAGGCCTCTAGGGGATAAAGTGTCCAGTCGATGTATCCAAAAACTTTCTCTTTGTTTCAATATTTTAATCTTGTTGCCGCCTCTCCGTGGGGTATTCACTTGTTCCAAGACTTGATAGCGAAGGGACGAGATCTGGTGGTTATGTTCCTTAAAATGTGCTGGGATTGGTAACAACAATTGTTCAGTCCTAATGGTGGATTTATGTTTAGAAATGCGATTCCTTACTTGTTGTGTGGTTTCGCCTACATAGCAAAGTCCACACGGGCATTTAATAAGGTATATGACAAATGTCGAGTCACAAGTGTAATATCCTTTGATTGGGAACCTTTTGCCAGTATGTGGATGTGTGATGAAGGAACCCTTGATCACACTCGAACATTGAGCACAATGTAGGCACGGGAAGGTGCCATATTTAGGATTCTGTAGAAATCGTTGTTTAGGTATTTTGTTAATAGGTCCAATATCTGCACGGATGAGGTGGTCCCTAATGTTTTTTGATCTTTTATAACATGTAAGAGGGGGAGACTGAAATTCTGGAATCTCTGGGTATGCTTGTGACAGTATAGACCATTGTTTCCTAATTGTTTGTTGAATTTTTGGAGCGAGAGGGTGATATGTAAGGATACATGGCATACGGGGTGTGGGAATGATAGTTTGTGAAGTAGTCTTCTTGGGTATTGTTGATTTATTGGTAATCAGTCGGTCAGGGTAGCCTCTTTGTATGAATTTTGATTTCATATCTAATTGTCTCTGCTGTAGTGTTGATGGATCTGACACTATCCTTTCAAGTCTTGTTAGTTGGGATTTAGGAAGTGACGCTTTAGTTGCTCTTGAGTGATTGCTGGTGTAATGTAATAAACTGTTCCTATCTGTAGGTTTATTGTAAAGATCAAATTGAATATGTCCTGATGGATTTTTGAGTACTGCGGTATCTAAAAAGCTGATTCTTTCTGTATTAGTGATAACTGTAAAGCCAAGTTCTGGATAAACATTATTGAGATAGTGATGGAATTGTAGAGCGCTTGATGTAGGGCCTCTCCACAAACAGAAAATGTCGTCGATAAAACGGAGCCATATTTTGGCGTGTTGTTGAAAGAGGTGATGGGTATAGACAAACTGTTCCTCAAAGTGGATCATAAAGGCGTTTGCATAGGGCGGAGCTACATTAGCCCCCATTGCGGTACCCCGTTTTTGAACATAGTACTGATCACCAAAGAGGAAGAAGTTTTCTTTTAGTACTAACGTAAGAAGAGATAAGCAGAATTCCTGTTGTAAAGGAGTTAGAGTAGAAGAAGTGGAAAGTAAATGAGCTGTGGCTTGAATACCTTTATCGTGTTCAATTGACGTATATAAACTATTGACATCCATGGTTAACAGGATGGTATCTGATTCTGGTTGTACTTGTTTAATTTTGGAAATGAAATCATTGGTATCTAATAAAAATGATCGTGATGTCTTAATCAGGGGGGTGAGTATCCGGTCTAAATAGATGGAAAGAGGAGATAGGATAGATTCTGTGGAGGCCACAATTGGTCTTCCAGGGGGGTTCTCTAAATTTTTGTGTATCTTGGGTAGAATATAGAAGACTGGGGTTATTGGATGTTGTTTGGTTAGATAAGTTACAGTTTTGGTATCAATTATACCCAGTTCTTGATAGTGCAATAAGGTGGACTGAATTTTTTTAGCTAACATTAATGTTGGGTTGGATGGTAAAGGCACATAGGTGGTAAGATCGCTCAATTGTTTTTCTACTTCGTTAATGTACATAGATTTGTTCATGACCACAATTGCACCCCCTTTATCAGCGGGTTTAATAATAATGTCCTGATTGGTTTGTAATTCTGTAATAGCCCTTTGCTCCTCTATGGGGAGATTATTGGTGTGTTTGAATTTGCCGGTCTGTTGAGCTTTAATGATCTGTTGTATAGATTGATATGTAAAGGAGATGTAAGTTTCTGCTGGATGATAGGTTCTAGGAGGCATGAATGTACTTTTTAATCTCAGATCTAAATTCTTAAGTAATAGAGGGTCTGATGTATTGATTTGCGGTGTAATAGAAAAGGAATCTGTCTGATTAAAATGGGTCTTCAATCTTATATTGCGAAAAAATCGCTGTAACTCTAATTCTAAATGGAATGTGTTTAGAGGAGTGGTAGGACAGAAAGTTAACCCTTTCTGTAGGACAGCGATATGTGCTGGAGATAAGTTCAAGGAGGAGATATTGACTACTAAGTTCTCAACTTTACCTGAGAGCGGGTCTGGATTCTGCTGTCGGTGTCTGTGCCTTTTGCCCCTCCTCGTTCGTTTCTGTTGTAGCGTTGTCGTATCCGTCCTCGTCCTAAAAAAGGTTGGGAATTATATTGATTGTAGGGTCGGTCACTTTCGGATCCAGAAGAACTTGCGGAGAAGTGTTGTTGACGGTTATCTCGTGGTGGACGAAAATTGGGATCCCTCCACCTGTAGACTCGGTTGGAACGGTAGTCTTCCGCGTCTCTGATAAATTTTGTTCTTTTCCTGTTCTCTGTCTGTTTCTGGAATTCAGTGATCTGTTTGGTTGTTTTCTCCTTTAGACTTGTCCACTCCTCTGATGGCAATACTGTTGAAAGTTGATTCTCTGTGGATTCAATCTGTTTCGTTAGTTCGCCAACTGTTTGATGAGCTTTGTCTATAGTCAAAAGCATTAGATCAAACGAGCACTTGTTTAATATGCTTTCAAAACGATTGCAAAAATCGGGGTCGTCACGAAAAAGTGTAGGACGCAAGTGGGACCGTAGTCCCCTTGGTATGCGGCCACTTTTATGATATTCGGTAAGTGTACTGCAGTGTAACTGCAGTGAAATCAGTCTCCGTTGGTCACGTGTATAATCTCGGGTTTTCCATTCCTGTGACGGAATTTGTAAAAAATCATTTCCCAGTTGTACCTGGGCGATGATATTATTAGTGGCTTCCAGGTCATATGAAAAAGTGTTCTGAGACATATAGTCTGGGTGCTGGATCCACAGGGAGAACTTCAATTAAGAGAGATTGCGGAGTCCGCACACCTTTAATGGTGGAGGGTGCTCGTAGAGGACTTCAGTCGTGAAATAAATAGAGATAATCCACGGCACTCCAATTTTTCTTTTTCTTTTGCAAATTTATTATAGGTACAAAAATTTTTTTTCAAAAATGTCAATATATGACTGTTAGCGCCAAAATCATAGTATAAACATTATTCATAAGCCATAGTATGTCCCGACGTTTCGGTCCTCAAGACCTTTATCAGGGGATCTGTGGAAAAGTTATAAATATATAATTTTTATATCATTAATCTATGTATGCGGCGATCATAGTGTATTGTTGACACATGTTAAGAAAGAAAACACAAGGGAAAAAAAAGGGGAAAAAAAAAAAAAAAAAAAAAATCACATATAAAAGTCTCAGGTAATGAACTATAGTATAGGAAGAGTAAAAGGTAGGTAAAGTAAGGGGGATATGAGACTGGTTGAACAGGTACCGTTTATGATATTAAGGAGGCATGGTAATCTAAACAGCATTAAAGCATAAACTATTTCTATAATTTCGTCAGTTAATCATAAAATTCAACCAAGAGTTAATCATGTCAGGCTGAACTGGAGTAATAAGAAAAGTATAGAGATGAAGAGCAATCAAGATAAATCAATCAGCAGAGTAAGATACGGGTATATGATAAGTATTTAGTGCATGAGCTTACCATGGCTGGGTTATCATCGGCGTAATGCAGGCGCTATGCTGGCGTCTGCATGTCCGCAATTTAAGCCGTGAGACCGGAAGTACTAGGAGCGCTTAGCCTATGAGCGCTTTGCCTCTGCCTGCGTTCGGCGGGTCACATGATCGCCAGAGGCGTCATGTGAGCCGTGCGATCGCAGAGCCCAGTATGCGCATGCGCATTAGAATCTAAGACACCGCAGTGTCTATACCTTTGAACAAGGAATGCTGTATTAGGATCGGTCTGCTGTTTGATTACATGAAATGAAGGGGGGGTTGTATCTATGATATTTGGGGTTATATGAGACCCTACATATAAATTATGCTACTAGTAGACGGAAGAATTAGATAGTAAGAAAATTCTATATAAAGTACAATATAATGAGCAGTAGCCACATATATATACATATATAAGGTGTACTTATATAAACATTTGTGCATACATACCCATATACTTATGTATGCGTATGTATGCATACATATGGAAAAATTGACAACCCTATATGTTTACATTATGTTGGGATATGGAACAATTTGCGAAAAAAACGAAACTTTGAATGGTTCTAAATATATAGATCAATATATATGCATATATATATACATACATATATACATATACATATATACATATACATACATACATACATACATACATACATACATACACACTTAAGTACTTGAATATCCTCTATTCTTATACTGTGTTCTAATCAATGATGAGAGGGAAAGGAAGGGAAAAGGGAAGGGAAAAAGGGGGGGGGGGAAGGGGGGGGGGAAAGGGAAGAAGGGAAAGGGGGGAAAAAGGGAAGGAGGGGGAAGGGGAGGCAGCAGGGGGTTGGGTGGGGTAAAATTGTCTCACCAACTCGTGTATTGACTATAATAATCCAACTAGGGAGCCTGAAATAGAGGAAAAAGTATATGCAAATCAATATCATTGAATTAACATTATGACACCATATCAGTCCAAGATACTGAAAAATATAGATAAATATTTAGAGATCACAATAAAAGTCACATTCACGGTTAAGGCCTCTAGGGGATAAAGTGTCCAGTCGATGTATCCAAAAACTTTCTCTTTGTTTCAATATTTTAATCTTGTTGCCGCCTCTCCGTGGGGTATTCACTTGTTCCAAGACTTGATAGCGAAGGGACGAGATCTGGTGGTTATGTTCCTTAAAATGTGCTGGGATTGGTAACAACAATTGTTCAGTCCTAATGGTGGATTTATGTTTAGAAATGCGATTCCTTACTTGTTGTGTGGTTTCGCCTACATAGCAAAGTCCACACGGGCATTTAATAAGGTATATGACAAATGTCGAGTCACAAGTGTAATATCCTTTGATTGGGAACCTTTTGCCAGTATGTGGATGTGTGATGAAGGAACCCTTGATCACACTCGAACATTGAGCACAATGTAGGCACGGGAAGGTGCCATATTTAGGATTCTGTAGAAATCGTTGTTTAGGTATTTTGTTAATAGGTCCAATATCTGCACGGATGAGGTGGTCCCTAATGTTTTTTGATCTTTTATAACATGTAAGAGGGGGAGACTGAAATTCTGGAATCTCTGGGTATGCTTGTGACAGTATAGACCATTGTTTCCTAATTGTTTGTTGAATTTTTGGAGCGAGAGGGTGATATGTAAGGATACATGGCATACGGGGTGTGGGAATGATAGTTTGTGAAGTAGTCTTCTTGGGTATTGTTGATTTATTGGTAATCAGTCGGTCAGGGTAGCCTCTTTGTATGAATTTTGATTTCATATCTAATTGTCTCTGCTGTAGTGTTGATGGATCTGACACTATCCTTTCAAGTCTTGTTAGTTGGGATTTAGGAAGTGACGCTTTAGTTGCTCTTGAGTGATTGCTGGTGTAATGTAATAAACTGTTCCTATCTGTAGGTTTATTGTAAAGATCAAATTGAATATGTCCTGATGGATTTTTGAGTACTGCGGTATCTAAAAAGCTGATTCTTTCTGTATTAGTGATAACTGTAAAGCCAAGTTCTGGATAAACATTATTGAGATAGTGATGGAATTGTAGAGCGCTTGATGTAGGGCCTCTCCACAAACAGAAAATGTCGTCGATAAAACGGAGCCATATTTTGGCGTGTTGTTGAAAGAGGTGATGGGTATAGACAAACTGTTCCTCAAAGTGGATCATAAAGGCGTTTGCATAGGGCGGAGCTACATTAGCCCCCATTGCGGTACCCCGTTTTTGAACATAGTACTGATCACCAAAGAGGAAGAAGTTTTCTTTTAGTACTAACGTAAGAAGAGATAAGCAGAATTCCTGTTGTAAAGGAGTTAGAGTAGAAGAAGTGGAAAGTAAATGAGCTGTGGCTTGAATACCTTTATCGTGTTCAATTGACGTATATAAACTATTGACATCCATGGTTAACAGGATGGTATCTGATTCTGGTTGTACTTGTTTAATTTTGGAAATGAAATCATTGGTATCTAATAAAAATGATCGTGATGTCTTAATCAGGGGGGTGAGTATCCGGTCTAAATAGATGGAAAGAGGAGATAGGATAGATTCTGTGGAGGCCACAATTGGTCTTCCAGGGGGGTTCTCTAAATTTTTGTGTATCTTGGGTAGAATATAGAAGACTGGGGTTATTGGATGTTGTTTGGTTAGATAAGTTACAGTTTTGGTATCAATTATACCCAGTTCTTGATAGTGCAATAAGGTGGACTGAATTTTTTTAGCTAACATTAATGTTGGGTTGGATGGTAAAGGCACATAGGTGGTAAGATCGCTCAATTGTTTTTCTACTTCGTTAATGTACATAGATTTGTTCATGACCACAATTGCACCCCCTTTATCAGCGGGTTTAATAATAATGTCCTGATTGGTTTGTAATTCTGTAATAGCCCTTTGCTCCTCTATGGGGAGATTATTGGTGTGTTTGAATTTGCCGGTCTGTTGAGCTTTAATGATCTGTTGTATAGATTGATATGTAAAGGAGATGTAAGTTTCTGCTGGATGATAGGTTCTAGGAGGCATGAATGTACTTTTTAATCTCAGATCTAAATTCTTAAGTAATAGAGGGTCTGATGTATTGATTTGCGGTGTAATAGAAAAGGAATCTGTCTGATTAAAATGGGTCTTCAATCTTATATTGCGAAAAAATCGCTGTAACTCTAATTCTAAATGGAATGTGTTTAGAGGAGTGGTAGGACAGAAAGTTAACCCTTTCTGTAGGACAGCGATATGTGCTGGAGATAAGTTCAAGGAGGAGATATTGACTACTAAGTTCTCAACTTTACCTGAGAGCGGGTCTGGATTCTGCTGTCGGTGTCTGTGCCTTTTGCCCCTCCTCGTTCGTTTCTGTTGTAGCGTTGTCGTATCCGTCCTCGTCCTAAAAAAGGTTGGGAATTATATTGATTGTAGGGTCGGTCACTTTCGGATCCAGAAGAACTTGCGGAGAAGTGTTGTTGACGGTTATCTCGTGGTGGACGAAAATTGGGATCCCTCCACCTGTAGACTCGGTTGGAACGGTAGTCTTCCGCGTCTCTGATAAATTTTGTTCTTTTCCTGTTCTCTGTCTGTTTCTGGAATTCAGTGATCTGTTTGGTTGTTTTCTCCTTTAGACTTGTCCACTCCTCTGATGGCAATACTGTTGAAAGTTGATTCTCTGTGGATTCAATCTGTTTCGTTAGTTCGCCAACTGTTTGATGAGCTTTGTCTATAGTCAAAAGCATTAGATCAAACGAGCACTTGTTTAATATGCTTTCAAAACGATTGCAAAAATCGGGGTCGTCACGAAAAAGTGTAGGACGCAAGTGGGACCGTAGTCCCCTTGGTATGCGGCCACTTTTATGATATTCGGTAAGTGTACTGCAGTGTAACTGCAGTGAAATCAGTCTCCGTTGGTCACGTGTATAATCTCGGGTTTTCCATTCCTGTGACGGAATTTGTAAAAAATCATTTCCCAGTTGTACCTGGGCGATGATATTATTAGTGGCTTCCAGGTCATATGAAAAAGTGTTCTGAGACATATAGTCTGGGTGCTGGATCCACAGGGAGAACTTCAATTAAGAGAGATTGCGGAGTCCGCACACCTTTAATGGTGGAGGGTGCTCGTAGAGGACTTCAGTCGTGAAATAAATAGAGATAATCCACGGCACTCCAATTTTTCTTTTTCTTTTGCAAATTTATTATAGGTACAAAAATTTTTTTTCAAAAATGTCAATATATGACTGTTAGCGCCAAAATCATAGTATAAACATTATTCATAAGCCATAGTATGTCCCGACGTTTCGGTCCTCAAGACCTTTATCAGGGGATCTGTGGAAAAGTTATAAATATATAATTTTTATATCATTAATCTATGTATGCGGCGATCATAGTGTATTGTTGACACATGTTAAGAAAGAAAACACAAGGGAAAAAAAAGGGAAAAAAAAAAAATCACATATAAAAGTCTCAGGTAATGAACTATAGTATAGGAAGAGTAAAAGGTAGGTAAAGTAAGGGGGATATGAGACTGGTTGAACAGGTACCGTTTATGATATTAAGGAGGCATGGTAATCTAAACAGCATTAAAGCATAAACTATTTCTATAATTTCGTCAGTTAATCATAAAATTCAACCAAGAGTTAATCATGTCAGGCTGAACTGGAGTAATAAGAAAAGTATAGAGATGAAGAGCAATCAAGATAAATCAATCAGCAGAGTAAGATACGGGTATATGATAAGTATTTAGTGCATGAGCTTACCATGGCTGGGTTATCATCGGCGTAATGCAGGCGCTATGCTGGCGTCTGCATGTCCGCAATTTAAGCCGTGAGACCGGAAGTACTAGGAGCGCTTAGCCTATGAGCGCTTTGCCTCTGCCTGCGTTCGGCGGGTCACATGATCGCCAGAGGCGTCATGTGAGCCGTGCGATCGCAGAACCCAGTATGCGCATGCGCATTAGAATCTAAGACACCGCAGTGTCTATACCTTTGAACAAGGAATGCTGTATTAGGATCGGTCTGCTGTTTGATTACATGAAATGAAGGGGGGGTTGTATCTATGATATTTGGGGTTATATGAGACCCTACATATAAATTATGCTACTAGTAGACGGAAGAATTAGATTTGATCCTCTGCTATGACATGAAGACTGATTCTCTGCAGCCAGATTGTCTGTTACGGGACCTCTCTCCTCTGCCTGGGTGCCGGGGCCTAAATATCTGAGAATGGACTGTTCCAGTGGTGGGTGACGGGAAGCCAGATTCTCTGCTATGGGACCTCTCTCCAATTGATTTTGGTTAATTTTTATTTAATTTTTATTTTAATTCATTTCCCTATCCACATTTGTTTGCAGGGGATTTACCTACATGTTGCTGCCTTTTGCAGCCCTCTAGCCCTTTCCTGGGCTGTTTTACAGCCGTTTTAGTGCCAAAAAGTTCGGGTTCGGGACGAAGTTCGGATCGGGTTCGGATCCCGAACCCGAACATTTTCGGGAAGTTCGGCCGAACTTCTCGAACCCGAACATCCAGGTGTTCGCTCAACTCTAGCCATAATATACAAGATTCTGTCTATGCCCTCCCATGAGTGAGGGAATGCAATTGCAATGAAGCCACCGGCAAAAATGAATTCCTGGTCATGGTAAAAAGGCACAGACAACCATTGGTCGGACCCCTGAAGCCATGGGGCCGAAGCAACCACCAGGGGCCCATGGGGTCGGGAAGCTGCCAGGGTGCAAACCTTAGAATTGAGGACGGCTGGGGAAAAGATTGGGGCTTAACCCGACGGGTTTAGTAATCAACCGGGACTCGATAACCTAGGAAGACAATGACAATGGGTAAAGCTTCTTAATGAAATGAGGCTGAAATAAACCGCAAGTACTAATCTGTAAAATATAAATGAACAAAAGAAAACTTCTGAAAGGTGTGCCACGAAAAATAGTATCAGATGGCCGTATGACCTACCAATGTCTATGACAATTGTGAAATCCTCTAAGCCAAGAGCCACTCCAGCGAGTCCCAAACCATGCGTGCGAGTCCCTTATGGCGGGAGCCATGCGTGCGAGTCCCTTATGGCGGGAGCCATGCGTGCGAGTCCCTTATGGCGGGAGCCATGCGTGCGAGTCCCTTATGGCGGGAGCCATGCGTGCGAGTCCCTTATGGTGGGAGCCATGCGTGTGAGACTCATATGGAGGAAGCCATGTGTGCGAGTCTCATATGGCGGAAGCCATTCGTGTAAGACTCATATGGCGGAAAAAAGCATCAGGTGGCCATGCGATCTACAAGTGTCTGTGCCAATCGTGAGGTCCTATAAGCGAACAGCCACTCGGGTGAGCCTCTTATGTTTTGTTTTAAACCACTTATGCAGTACCAGAATGCCTTGGGGACTCGCATAACCATGACCCCCTCCAACAGCAAACCTGGGACACTAACCAGCCTACAACCATGTCATACCCCTAACAAACAAAACAAAACATGAAAAACAGTCAAGGGGCCCCCGGAGCCATGAGGCCGGATCAATCATAAGGCCCCTGAAGCCAGATGGATGACGTTGCGATGACGATAAGTAATTAAAACGTAAGCCAGACCTGATAGGATATTCAGAGACTTGAATGATTGGATTGGCTAGAAGGTGGCCTAAGGAACATAACTGCCAACAGGCGTTGAAAATATAGATATTAGATATCCGAAGCACGTGCATACATAAAACACTAACCACCGCAAACCATAAAACGTAAACATGAAATTGAAACAGAGATGGGAGAAAAACAAGAGCCTGAGGCATTGCACGTTCGCTAAGAGAAGTCTCTTATTGTGACAAACAAATGAACAGCTTGTGCAAACATAGCAGGAAACTTACTCCTATTGGCCGACTGACCTCCGCTGAGGAGTTGTTTGGTGAACTGGGGCAGGAGACCAATCTAAGTGAATACAAACCAGAAGTAACAGGAGACCAGTCTGAGTGAATATGAACCAGGATTAAAGAACCAGAGCGGTGGGTGCAGACTGCCCCGGTGAGACTATTGAGTAAAACCATGACGTAGCAATGAACAGGAGAATGCAGCTTTGAGTGGAAGCAGAGTACAACATGATGTAACAACAAATGGGTGAATGGAGCGTTGGATATTAGTGGTACCTAAAAAACATGGAATGGGCGCAGCTCCGAGTATGAAAAGCATGGTATAAGCAGACGTATGAATGCAATTTGAAAGTGAGCAGAGTATTGACGTGATGCGAAAGCAGACACGTGAACGCAGCTCTAGCAGTGAGTGCAGTATAGGACAAGATGTAAAAGCAGACATGCGGACGCAGCTTTGGATGTGAACGGAATATTAACTTGATGTGACAGCAGACATGGAAAGCGGCTTTGGTGAGTGGGGTATACGACCTGGTCTAGCAGTATAAGTGTGAACACAACTCTGGGTATAAGCAGAGCATGAAATTTGGTATAACAGCAGCTCTGGTTGTGAACGGAGCATAACATAGATGTAACAGCGACATGAATGCAGTTCTTGAAATGGGCCTGGAAAGAACCTGTAGTAGTATAGGACGTGTGAACGCAGCTCTGGGTGTGAGTAGAGTAAACCCGATACCGATAGAGTGGGGTATGGCAGAGACTTATTCTAACAACAAAACATGACATAGCGTAGTATAAGCAGCGGCTGAACCTGACGGTCCAATTGTCACCCAACATTTAACGTGGCCTGGTCGATCCAGGTGACATACAACATTTAACGTGGCCTGGACGATCCAGGTGACATACAACATTTAACGTGGCCTTGACGATCCAGGTGACATACAACATTTAACATGGCCTGGACGATCCAAGTGACATACAACATTTAACGTGGCCTGGACGATCCAAGTGACATACAACATTTAACGTGGCCTGGACGATCCAGGTGACATACAACATTTAACGTGGCCTGGACGAACCAGGTGACATACAACATTTAACGCGGCCTGGATGATCCAGGTGACATACAACATTTAACGCGGCCTGGACGATCCAGGTGACATACAACATTTAACTCGGCCTGGACGATCCAGGTGAAATACAACATTTAACGTGGCCTGGGCGATCCAGGTGACATACAATGTTTAACTCTGCCTGGGCGATCCAGGTAACACATAACATGTAACTCGGCCTGGGTGATCCAGGTAACAAGACAATGACATAGCCGGTATCTGCAGTGGCTGAACCTGGACGATCCAGGTGACATACAACATTTAACTTGGCCTGGGCGATCCAGGAGGCATACAACATGTATCTCGGCCTGGGCGATCCAGGTAACAAAATAAATGACATAGCCGGTATCTGCAGTGGCTGAACCTGGGCGATCCAGATGACATACAACATTTAACTGAGCCTGAGCGATCCAGGTAACAAGACAATAACATATAGTATCAGCTGTGGCTGAACCTGGATGGACAAGGTAACATGCGGCCTGTGCACCTGAGAACAAACGCCTGTGAGTGAGGCTGTGGCTCGTATATGAAGACAGCCTCATTGAATATCTCTAGTATACAATAATTAAGACCTTTAGACAAAAGTGACAGGCAATCATCACATAATTCCACCCCCGAGTCGCATCTTTATGTCATAAATTGAATTTTTTTACACAAAACATCACCATATAAGCTGGCTTAATTGTCCACAACAATTTTAGCCATTTCTGCCAATAAGAGGATGATACATGATGCGTAATATAAGCCACTTTGATAGCCCCACCCACTTTGACATTTATAACTAATTTCTGGCATACTTTATGGTAAAAAATCTGTAGAAAAAAGTTTATATATTTGGTGCAAATCAAAACATTTTTTGGGCGAATTTTACAACATAATTCTGGCAACATGATTCATAATATATAAAACGGTAGTAGTCAGTATGAGTAGTGTGGTTCACACTTAATGGTTAAAGGAAACCTGTCATCACTTTCTAAGCCTATTTATCCACTCACTTTTCTATAAATACTTTTTAATACATTATTAATAATAATAATAATAATAATATTAAAATCAATTCTGAACGAATGATCAGTTCAGAGAAAAACCTAAAATAAATGTAAATGTACCTTAGACGAGTCCTGTCTCCTCCATGCTTCAGACTCTTTGAGTGCAGCCATACCCACAAATGAATAAGACCCATCCTCTACGATTGGTCATCCCCACCCCTTCTCTTCTAAGTCTCGCAGCTGCGCAGTATACATTATATGATCAGTAGTAGTGTTGATCACGAATAGTCTAATCGCTAATTTTTATCGCGAATATCGGCACTTCGAGAATTTGCGAAGATCTAGATTTTTTTTATCAGTGAGTGAGGTGACTGGTTCTGCACATGCGCAGGATTTGGGACGTGAGTTTGGGAGGAGGGTAGGATCTATAGATTCTGTCACTCATGTAATGGGAGGTGGGGTTAGGAATGTAGGGTGGCCATTGGCTTCATCCCAGAAAGTCATACCTCACCGGCCACGCGCCCAAATCTATAAGCCACGCCACGTGAAGCCACGCCCCCATCGCAGGTAGGGGCAAAAAAATTATAGTATACCCCCGCCCCATGTAAATATGGAATTTTCGGTTCTTTTACATGTAAAATACTCCACTAGACAAATGTTCTGTGTGAGCCTGGCCAATCCAGCTCTTCTATCTCTCCGATATTCCCCATTCTACTTGGATCACTCCATCTTGTGCCTGTGAGTCTTCAGTTTGTCTATTTTATATATTCAATCCCATGCTTCCAATTGGGCTCCTGGTCACTGCTTTCCACTGGATGACCCCCTATCAGTAAGTGTAGACACTACACGCTTAGATAATTTTCCCACTGTAGAGACTTCCGACCTCACTCCAAAACATCTGCCCATGAAAACGTCTCAGTCCCTGCTTCTCCATCCCCAGATATTGGCTCCTGAAGGAGCTATGTGCCCACCTCTGCTGCTCTCCCATCTGCGGCGCTCCTCTGTTCCCAACAATTCCCGCCTGCACAATTGGCCGGTGTAGCTGCAGCGTGCGCACTGATATGACGTTGACATCATCTAAGCGCACAGTTCCAAACATTCTGCCGCCAGGCCTTGCATCGTTAACGTGACCAAGTGAGCAGACCCACCATCTAACAATAAAAAAGGAGGACTTCTGGCCGTCCGTCCTGGACTGTCCGGCCTAAAGCCGGACATCTGGCCACCCTATAGGAATGGGAAGTGATGAGGTAAGTATTTAATTTACATAACTTGAAAAAAGTGAAAGTGGACTGTAAAAGTACTTGGAGGTGTTTAAAAAAACAAAAACAAAAAAAACTAAGATGATTAGTGTGGGGGAGAATTATCTCAGGATGCCGATAATTCTTATGGTTAAAAACCGGTGACAGGTTCCCTTTAATGGTACTCTGACACAGTGGTCTGCAGGTTATTGCGCTATATGGATATTAGCAGACTATTGATATCCCAGAAAAATCACAGGTCTGAGATTTATCAGAGAAAGTCCCCTAATGTAGAGTATAGAATTGCCTAGCAGCGTGCTGATAAGTTATAAGAATCAACAAAATGCTGCCTAGGCAATATCATTATCCCTAAACACTCTGTAGCGATGTATTGTTATTACAGGGAGTGCAGAATTATTAGGCAAATGAGTATTTTGGCCACATCATCCTCTTTATGCATGTTGTCTTACTCCAAGCTGTATAGGCTCAAAAGCCTACTACCAATTAAGCATATTAGGTGATGTGCATCTCTGTAATGAGAAGGGGTGTGGTCTAATGACATCAACACCCTATATCAGGTGTGCATAATTATTAGGCAACTTCCTTTCCTTTGGCAAAATGGGTCAAAAGAAGGACTTGACAGGCTCAGAAAAGTCAAAAATAGTGAGATATCTTGCAGAGGGATGCAGCACTCTTAAAATTGCAAAGCTTCTGAAGCATGATCATCGAACAATCAAGCGTTTCATTCAAAATAGTCAACAGGGTCGCAAGAAGCGTGTGGAAAAACCAAGGCGCAAAATAACTGCCCATGAACTGAGAAAAGTCAAGCGTGCAGCTGCCAAGATGCCACTTGCCACCAGTTTGGCCATATTTCAGAGCTGCAACATCACTGGAGTGCCCAAAAGCACAAGGTGTTCAATACTCAGAGACATGGCCAAGGTAAGAAAGTCTGAAAGACGACCACCACTGAACAAGACACACAAGCTGAAACGTCAAGACTGGGCCAAGAAATATCTCAAGACTGATTTTTCTAAGGTTTTATGGACTGATGAAATGAGAGTGAGTCTTGATGGGCCAGATGGATGGGCCCGTGGCTGGATTGGTAAAGGGCAGAGAGCTCCAGTCCGACTCAGACGCCAGCAAGGTGGAGGTGGAGTACTGGTTTGGGCTGGTATCATCAAAGATGAGCTTGTGGGGCCTTTTTGGGTTGAGGATGGAGTCAAGCTCAACTCCCAGTCCTACTGCCAGTTTCTGGAAGACACCTTCTTCAAGCAGTGGTACAGGAAGAAATTTTCCTGGCCTGCCGCAAGACGTCCTGGACCCTGGGGTATTTGCCAACGAATCGCTGCACAACTAAGTTCAGGACATGTGCCATGCACGGCACCGTTGTCGCACACCACTTTACCAACTGTCAAAATAAGCAGGGTTAGCCACTGATCGGCTTATAACCGCAGAGCTGAAAGCAGTGCAGGACCGGTGTGGATCTTTGCTTCCAGGCACAACAGCCACAGCACAGCATGGCAATGTCTCAACTGGCACGTTGAATAGGTTCTGGGGAGCTGGGGAGTGCAGCAAACGAGGCGGTAGCAGTGGAAAAGGAGGAGTCAGCTGAGGAGGAGACAGAGGATAGAGTAGGAGGAGGAGAAGGAGAAGAAGAGGCAGACCTGCATGCAATCCGTGGCGGTAACACTAAATCCACACAGATTCCACGGGTTACATGCTTGACAGCCATCAGAAGGTACACCCAGTGGGCAGTAAAAGTTATGTACCTTCCCTGCCCGTGTTTGCTAGACCACGTGTCTGTGGTCAGATGTATCTTGGCACCAACACTGTGTGCCAGAGATACATTCACTTGCCGCTGAACATGGCCATATAGCTTTGGGATGCCCTTCTGGGAGAAATATTTCCGTGGACCTTCCATTGCGGTGTGCCAATGGCCACAAATGTTTTAAAGGCCTCCAAGTTCACCAATTTATATGGCATTAGTTGGCAGGCTAGCAGTTTTGACGAGCCAGCGGTCAGCCGTTGGGTAAGAAGATTGTCCGGCATCATCATTTTTATTACGCTCGAACATTTGGGCCACGAAAGCCTGCCTTGTGCCAGATGAACACGAGGACGGCAGAGAGGAAAAGGAGAAGAGGCAGAACGTGGAGCACCAGGAGTGTGGCTTTGTGGGTTCTAACGGCGTTGCTCCCACTGGGCTCGGTGATGAGGACAGGTGCCTTCTTAAGGCAGTCGTCCCTAGGTGAGTGTTGGGCTTACCATGACTTATGCGTTGACAGCACAGGCTGCCGATGGCAACACTATTATCAGCATCTGAGAATTAAAAAAAAAAGGCCACACTTTAAAGCCATATGCTTGCGTCCTGGGAGCACAAGATGTGACCGGGCATGGTGGATGGCTCGCTCCAGATACATTTGCAGTCTGCTTTTTGCCTCCTGTGCACTGTAAGTTCTGCCTTTTTCTCCTCCCTGTCTGCTGCTCCGTCTCTCCCTCTGAACTCCCCTCCTCTTCCTCTCTTGTGGGCACCCACGTGACGTCCATTGACATGTCATCATCGTCACATTCACCACCACTGACTTTATAGATCTCGGAGTAGACAGCGACAGCGGGGACCACTCTCCTTGGGATGATCTGGGTACTGTCGTCAGACCGCTGGGTGGCAGCTGTTGCTACCTCCTATTCCTCATCCGATGCCAAGAATGGCTGCACATCGGTAAGATCTGGGAATCGATGGGAAAATAATTCTTCTGACTCGAGTGGAGGGGCTATGGTGGTGGTGGTAGAGTCTTTGGGGTGCACACAGCAGAGAGTGAGGGGGTGCAGATACAGAGGATGAGGAGGGTGCAGAAGCGGAAGGCTGAGTGAGCCACTCTTCCAACTCTGGTGCGTCCTTTGACATAATCACACGCACCTTCTCCAACTTCCCACTTTCAGTTTTTTTGGGGGGCAACTGGTATATCACACCAGTTGAAATGATTTGTTCAAATAGCGTTTGTCACTCTGTATAGCAGGGGTATTTAAGAAGAACCGCACACAACTCCTGCAAATTACAAATGCTCTATACGGAAAATATATTCTAGGTATATCACACCCCTGCCTCAATCCATTTTTTTTTTTTTTGGGGGGGGGGGGGGGGCAACTGGTATATCACACCAGTTGAAATTATTTGTTCCAATAGCGTTTGTCCCTCTTTATAGCTGCAGTATCTCAGTAGAGTAGAACCATACACAAATGCTTTACAATACAAATGCACTATATGGAAAGTATATTCAAGATATATCACACCCCTGCTACATCTGCTGGGCAATACGAATGCACTATAATATACTTTCTATGTTAGAAAGTATATTATAAGAATATCACACCCCTCAGTATGTCACACCTATCAATAGCACACCTATAGCATTCCTTAAAAGGACTTTTGTGGCCCTACTAGCTAGCGTTTGGTGTCCCTAACAGTCTTTCCCTGCTCCTCACAGCAACCTCTCCCTACACTGGCAAAATACTGAATGTAAAATGGTGGCCAGATCGTGTTTATTTATAGGGTAGGGGGTGTGTCCATGTGCTGAAACATCTCAATTGGCAGTTCTGTCCCACCTGATGGATGTGTCATGGGTCAAAGTTCGGCGCTATGCAAGAAAAAATGTTGCGTGCGAATATCACCATATGTTCGCATGTTTGGCGAATCGTGAACAAGCAAATTTTGCCGCGAAACGACTGCCGTGCGAACGGCAAGGCCATCTCTAATGGTGATAAGGGGGATCATTAAGCAGTTTCATGAACAATGCCAGGATATATATAGCGTCATTCTGGATGTGAAAACGGTGAGAGGGGAGAAAATATACAGTAGGTGTCAGGAGCGCGTTGAGTACTTGAGTACTATGCGGTCATGTGCCATGATCCTGTGGGTAGATAAGCAGTGGGTACCCTAAGGCCAAGGATGTCAAAACAAACCTCCCATTCACATCCTCTGTTGGGGACACTTTCAAAGTTTTCCCAATTTTTCAGACTGACTGACCTTCATTTCCTAAAGTAATGATGGCCACTCGTTTTTATTTATTTAGAATTTGTATTATGGCAAGAAAAAAGCAGCTAACAGTCTATTCAGTAGGACTATCAGCTGTGTATCCACCTGACTTCTCCACAACACAACTGATAATCCCAACCCCATTTATAAGGCAAGAAATCCCACTTATTAAACTGACAGGGCACACCTGTGAAGTGAAAACCATTTCAGGTGACTACCTCTTGAATAATGATATGATCCTACACACACCAAAATCCACAATAGACTACCTCAAAAGATGCAAGCTGAAGGTTTTACAATGGCCCTCACAGCCCCCTGATCTGAACATCATTGACAATCTGTGAATAGGCCTCAAAAGAGCAGTGCATGCAAGATGGCCCAGGAATCTGACAGAACTGAAACACTTTTGCTAGGCAGAATGGATTAAAATCCATCAAACAAGAATTGAACAACTATTGGCTGGGTACAAAAAGTATTTACAAGCTGTGATGTTTGCCAAAGGGGGAGCTACTAGGTATTAACCATGCAGGTGGCTCAGACTTTTGCTTTAAGCCCTGTTCCTTTTTTGTTATTTTGAAATAGTAAAAGATTTTTAAAAAATGTTTGTGCAAAATATAAGGAAATATGTTATCTTTAACTGTATACCATCTGGAGATATTTTCATTCTCAACTTGCTTAACTGTTCACAGTAACAATAATTTATACCAGGGAATGCACTGTGCGCTTTTGTGTATTCCGCAGGCTTCTTCATGCTTACCAAGCACAGCTGATGTGCTTGGTATCAATACCCAGCCCCAGACACCTCCAATCTGTCCAGATCCATCTGTTGCAGTAAACTGTCCTCTTTTGTGTTAATTAATTTACACAGTTTAGTGTAGTCTGCAAAAATGTATATTTTACTGTGCTGCCCCTGTACAAGATCAATAATAAATATACTGAAGAGAACTGGGACCAATACTGACTCCTGAGGTACCGCACTAGTGAATGTGACCCAATCAGAGTATGTACCATTAATAACCACCCTTTGTTTTCTATCACTGAGCTAGTTACCCACATACACATATTTTCCCCTAGTTCAAGCATTATTATTTTATGTACTAACTTTTTTATGTGGCACAGTATCAAATGCTTTGGAGAAGTCCATTCAGTCACCTCAATCCAGTCTAGAATGTACTTCCTCATAGAAACTGACTAGATTCTTTTGACAGTACCAATCCCTCATAAACCCATGCTGAAACATTGAGATAAGCCAAGATAGCATCTCTTACAAATAGATTACACATCACAGATGTTGGACTTACCGGCTTATAGTTTCTGGGCTCAGTTTTTTGCATCTTTTTGAATATTGGCACCACAAATCCTGAGGAGCAGACCCTGTTGTTGTAGAATCCTTAAATCCTAGAAATAAGGCTCTGTCTATTACATTACTTGATTATTTTAGAACACGGGGGTGTATGTCATCTGGACCCAGTGATTTGTCTTTTTTGATCTTTTTTGAAGCCACATATAATGGAGAGTTTACTTTCACACTCTGCATTTCATCTGAAATTTCATTTTTCTCAGTGATTACAGTGGAGAAAAAAGTCATAAGTTTGCTTTCTCATCATCACTCTCTACAACCCCACCCTCATAACTTCTTAAAGTTCCAACACGTTCAGGTTTAAACTTTTTACTATTTATATAATTGAAGAACCCTTTAGGGTTGATTTTACTGTCTTTGGCAATGAGCCTTTTTATCTCCAGCTTGGCTGTCTTTATCCGTCTTTTACATATAATTTTTTTTCTCCTTGTAGTTTTTTCGCTACATTCCTGTTTTAGTAATTTCAATGCTTTCTTTGTCATTAATTTCCCCCTTTACATTTCTGTTTATCCACATAATTATAATTTTTTGTTCTTGATTAGTGTTGGTTTATCCAGATTTGTCCTGCTTTGGACGAACCTGAATTTTTATGCTGCTTACAGTAAACATTAGGAGTGTCCAATCGATGTAGGTTCCTGATACCACCAATAACAAGAGACAATGTGGGTCTCCAATGAATATGGCCACCATCAACAAGAGACAATGTGAGTCTACTGTAATTAGCAATGCATGCCAAACTGTATTACAGAACAAATCCGAACCTGGATGATGGATTTATTCTGTAATACAGTTCAGTGTGCACAGCTGATTACAGTAATTCCACATATGCAAGATTCATATAGTCTCAGGCTACTGGAGGCCTTGTTCATTTGGCCACAGCAGAGACCATACAGTCTAAGAAACCTACTGAAATCAAAAATCCCTAATGTTTACTGTAGGCAGCAAAAAGATTCAGATTCATCCAAAGCAGGACACATTTTACAAACCAACACTATTCCCGATCCTTTTATTCCTATAAGGTATGTAACATAGTAACATAGTACATAAGGCCGAAAAAAGACACTTGTCCATCCAGTTCGGCCTGTCATCCTGCAAGTTGATCCAGAGGAAGGCAAAAAAAAAAACTGTGAGGTAGAAGCCAATTTTCCTCACTTTAGGGGAATAGAAAATTCCTTCCCGACTCCAATCAGGCAATCAGAATAACTCCCTGGATCAACGACCCCTCTCGAGTAGCTATAGCCTGTAATATTATTACACTCCAGAAATACATCCAGGCCCCTCTTGTATTCCTTTATTGTACTCACCATCACCACCTCCTCAGGCAGAGAGTTCTATAGTCTCACTGCTCTTACCGTAAAGAATCCTCTTCTATGTTTGTGTACAAACCTTCTTTCCTCTAGACGCAGAGGATGTCCCTTCTTCACAGTCACAGTCACAGTCCTGGGGATAAATAGATGATGGGAGAGATCTCTGTACTGACCCCTGATATATTCATACATAGTAATTAGATCTCCCCTCAGTCGTCTTTTTTCTAAAGTGAATAACCCTAATTTTGATAATCTTTCAGGGTACTGTAGTTGCTCCATTCCAGTTATTACTTTAGTTGCCCTCCTCTGGACCCTCTCCAGCTCTGCTATGTCTGCCTTGTTCACTGGAGCCCAGAACTGTACACAGTACTCCATGTGTGGTCTGACTAATGATTTGTAAAGTGGTAGGACTATGTTCTCATCACGGGCATCTATGCCCCTTTTGATGCAACCCATTATCTTATTGGCCTTGGCAGCAGCTAACTGACACTGGTCTTTGCAGCTTAGTTTGCTGTTTATTAAAATTCCTAGATCCTTTTCCATGTCAGTGTTACCGAGTGTTTTACAATTTAGTATGTATGGGTGACTTGAATTATTCCTTCCCATGTGCATAACTTTACATTTATCAGTGTTAAACCTCATCTGCCACTTATCTGCCCAAGCCTCCAATCTATCCAGATCCCTCTGTAGTAGTATATTGTCCTCTTCAGTGTTAATTACTTTACACAGTTTAGTGTCATCTGTGAAAATTTATATTTTACTATGCAAGCCTTCTACAAGATCATTAATATATTGAAGAGAATAGGGCCCAATACTGACCCCTGAGGTACTCCACTAGTGACAGTGACCCAATCTGAGTATGTACCGTTAATAACCACCCTCTGTTTTCTATCATTGAGCCAGTTACTTACGCACTTACAGACGTTTTCTCCCAGTCCGAGCATTCTCATTTTATATACTAACCTTTTATATGGTACAGTGTCAAATGCTTTGGAGAAGTCCAGATACACGACATCCATTGATTCACCGCTGTCAAGTCTAGAACTTACCTCCTCATAGAAACTGATTAAATTAGTTTGACATGATCGATCCCTCACGAAGCCATGCTTATATGGCGTTATTTGCTTATTTCCATTAAGATGCTCTAACATAGCATCCCTCAGAAAACCTTCAAACAGTTTACCCACAACAGATGTTAAACTTACCGGCCTATAGTTTCCATGCTCTGTTTTTGGACCCTTTTTGAATATTGGCACCACATTTGCTATGCGCCAATCCTGTGGGACATTCCCTGTCAGTATAGAATCTGCAAATATCAGAAATAAGGGTCTGGCTATGACATTACTTAATTCGCTTAGGATACGGGGGTGTATGCCATCCGGTCCTGGCAATTTGTCTATTTTAATCTTTTTAAGTCGCTGTTGTACTTCTTCCTGTATCTCTTATCACAGTTTAAGAATGCCTTTAACCCCTTCAGGACCCTGCTATTTTTCACCTTAAAGACCAGGCTATTTATTGCAAATCTGACATGTCACTTTATGTGGTGATAACTTTAAAATGCTTTTACTTATGCAAGCCATTCTGAGATTGTTTTCTCGTCACATATTGTACTTCATGTCAGTCGTAAATTTGAGTCAAAATATTTCATTTTTATTTGTAAAAGAAAATCAAATTTACCAAATTCTTGGAAAAATTTTCAATTTTCAAAATTTCAATTTCTCTGCTTTTAAAACAGATAGTGATACCTCCTAAAATAGTTATTACTTTACATTTCCTATATCTTTACTTCATGTTTGGATCATTTTGTAATTAACATTTTCTTTTTTTGAGACATTAGAAGGCTTAGAAGTTTAGAAGCACACGGCTGCGTTGCGCTCCTCCTCCTCCCCTCCCACCTTGCCACACTGCGCTTGGTTTGTTTGCCGGCCGAAGCGCTGAAATTCTCCACGCCGGCTCGAGCCAATGGGTGCCTGCAGGGGGTGAAGTGCCCTGAAGTATAGCGCTTGGTGCTTCTGGCTGAAAAATTTGCCTGTTTTTTTTTTTCTTCTGGCCCTCTCCGTCCTTTTCTGCTGCCGCTACTTGCTGGCTTTTGAATAAGGAGGCCTGAACTGTTCTGGTGTCTTCTTGTCTCCAGCTGTAATTTACTACCTCCCCATGTGTTACACCCGCCTCCAGTTCAGTTCGTCTGTTGATGGTTATCCTCCGGCTGCTCTTCTGATGCCATAGTTTTTTCTGCTGTGGTGTTCCTGCTCTGCTGTTGAAGTCCCCCTGCTGTTTCCTTGGATGAACTGCTGGTCTATATCTGTTTATTATAAGAGTGGTGAGATCTGCCCATAGTGGCTTTGTTTTCTGTTTTTCTGTTTTTTCCTTTTTTCTTGTGTGTTGCTCTGTCTATGGATAAATATGAGGTAGTTGAACAACCTAACAGAAACCCAGTTAATTATTGTCTTTGGTTGGACATTTGTTGGAAAAGAAGAGTGAAGGAATAGAGGAAAGAAGAAAAGGAAGGAAAGTAAGGGGTGAGAAATTTAGAAATGAATATTTTTGGTCATTATTCCTGGTGGAAAGAGCACATCGGGTCCAGGGGGAAAACCTATCCCTGGAAGGCAACCACTGGTACTTCTGACGAAAATATTGGTTTCCCGAGACATTATTTTGAGAAGGGCCAGGGAATGTCCTCCTATCTTATACAATGGAAATAAAGTGTCCTTTTTTCCTGACTTTTCTAAAGAGATCCAAGTAAAGAGATGTAGCTTTGTTTCACTGAAAAAACAGCTCCAAGGTAAGGACATTAAGTATTAATTTGTTTATCCAGCTAAATTCTGGATAATTTTTAATGGGGAAACTCATATTTATTTTGTATACCACTAGTCTTGTGACAGATTGGCTTGACCGAAACTATATATAGGCATTTGCTTTCTAAATGTGTTTTTTTTTTTGTTTTTTTGTTTTGCTGGCAGTGGTGTGGGTGGAGAAGAGGGGGAGGTGTGGTCTTGGTTAATTGATCTGGTGCAGTAATGTGGAAGATCAAGAGGTGTGTGGGAGGGTTATGGGATAGATTACGGTGTGTCTCTTTGGACTTTGGAGGAAGGGCTGGGAGGGTGTTTTTTTTTTTGAGTTGGGGGGTTTGGGAATCTATTGATTGGGGTTTATGTCAACCACAATTCTAATGTGGAATGTTCAGGGTTTGAGGGATAAGTTAAAAATACAGGCAGGTTTTGACATGGTACAGAGACACCTACACGAGATTGTCTGCCTAGTGGAGACTCATCACACTGAAGAGACAATCAGGCAGATCGGCAGGGGATCGGCCAAACAGACTTATCGCTCTACTTTCTCTAGTTATTCTAGAGGAGTGACAGTGTTAGTTTATAAGCGGATTGATTTTGTCTGTCGGGCATTCTTTGTTGATAAGCAGGGTAGATTTGTGTTTCTTTATGGAAAGCTTGCTAGAACAATATGTATCTTGACTTTTATTTATAACCCTCCACCCTTTTCTTTTCATGTACTTATTTGTTTGTTAACCTTAATGAATCAATGTTCCTCAATAGTCAATGGGAACTTTAATTGTGTTATTAACCCAAGAACTGATAGAATCTCAATGGGGGGAGATATCTATACCCATACACAAGGGTCCCCCTTGGCATGATTCTTAATGGAATCAGGCTTTGTTGATGTATGGGGGTACTTAGGAAAGGGGAAAAGAGCATACTCATGTGTAAGCAAAGCTGGAAATTCTATGTCCAGGATAGACCTGGCTCTGATAAATAAAAACTATCTTAGATGTATAACTTGGATGAAATATGAAGCCAGGGCCCAATGTACTATTTACTCTTGAAGTATCTATGATGGTTAACAAATATCGGATTAAATCCCCACTAGATCTCTATAATGGACAATCTTGAGATGATTGAACAGGAAATTGTCAGTTTTTGGGCTACCAATTGCAAATCACCAAAAACCCAATCAGTATGGGATGCCTTTAAGGCTTTTATGAGGGGCTCATTTGTTAGTAACATCTCTAATCTAAGAAAGGGGTACGGTATGAAAGAACACGAATTAAAAGAACTAGTGGTAGGTGCCACCAAAGAATTTTCCAGGAATGAAACAGATGAAAATAGGGAAACTATGGAGAACGCAAGTCTAGCGTATTCCGATTTTCTTCTGGATAAGGCTCAGTAGAGGCTTTTCTTTAAGGGACAAAAATACTTTGCTGAATCGGGCTGGATACATATTTGGACTCCATCTCTCTGCCAATCCTAACGGATACTCAAAGAGAATTCATTGATTATGAAATCTCTTCGTAAAAGTTACAGGCTGCAATAAAGGCTTGTTCAGGAAATTCCTCCCCTGGTTCAGATGGATTTCCATATGAATTCTACCGTAAATATAGGGAGGATATTCTCCCTTGTTTATTGGAGGTATTCACTGAATCTCTGGAGGATGGTACCCTCCGGAATCAATGACAGAGGCTGTTATAATATTAATATAAAAAAAAGGCAAGGACCCGTTAGATATAGAGGCATATAGGCCGATTTCCTTATTGAACACTGATGTAAAGCTTCTCTCAAGGGTTCTTGCTACAAGACTTGCAAAGGTTATTACATCAATTATACATTCTGACCAGAATGGCTTCATTCCTAATAAGGGCACGCATTATAACCTGCATCTCCTTTATGCCAATATGCAATCTTCTGGGGGGATGTCTTGCAACATCCTGTCGCTTGAAGCCTCTAAGGCCTTCGATAGGGTGGAGTGGGGATTCCTCTGGAAGGTTCTGGGAAAGACTGTATTTGGAGTTAGGTTTATAAACATGGATAAGATTTTGTATAAGTCCCCCAATGCTATTATTGTTATTATGGTAGTTTGACAAATAGTTTTTTATTGAATAGAGGTACCCGTCAAGGATGTCCTCTTTCCCCATTATTAAGATATATATATATATATATATATATATATATTGAGCCTTTGGCAGCTAGGGTAAGGCAATAATCTCTGGGTGAAGGGCTTGGGACACTGGGAAGGGATGATCATATTTCTTTATATGCAGATGATGTATTTTTTTTTATACAGAATACTAATATTACACTACCAAGAATTATTCAGATAGTTAATTTGTTTGGTGAACTTTTGGGTTTGGTGAATTTGTTTGGTGAATTGGTCAAAAACCACTCTTATGCCTGTAGACAGATTTAAGCTCTCCAATGAGGGGCCTCTGAACATCTTGAAGATTTCAGAATTCTTAGAATATTTGGGTCTGATGATATCCTCTAAGATTGAAGATTTCTTGCATCTTAATTTGATTCCACTGATAAATAAAATTAGATCTAAAATTACGACATGGCTGAGACTCCCCCTATCAAGAGCCGATAGAATATCCCTAATTAAGATGGTGATGGTTTACCTCAGTTTCTATACATTTTGAGGAACTCCCCAATATGGATTGAGGATAAGTTTTTCAAATTGATGGAGAGAATCATTAGTGATTAGGGTTGAGTGAACCCAAACTATAAAGCACTAGCAATTATTATGCATTTTTGTACTTTATTTGCAGAGAGCTGTTACATTGCATGTTTTGTTTTACAGTGTTGTTCTCAGCCATAGTAACGTGCCCCTGCGCATTGTGATGTGCTGACTGCCCCCCTTTCTTCTTTGCAGTTTGTACTGGAGGTGTGGCTGACACCTCAGTCGTGCACTCCTAACCAGCTCGTCTGCCCTATAGGCTGATTTTAATTAGTGTGAGTATATAGCTTGGCCTGTTCCCCCTCACTCACTGGAAGCCATTTGACACTAGGAGAGATATAGTTGTGGACTCTCATTTCATTCTTTGGTGGCCATTTGGCACCAGGAGTGGTGTGAAGTGGGCCCGGCATGCATGTTGGTACCTGCATTCCTTGGATATAATGGAGGCCATTTTGGCACCAAAAATGACAGAAATTAAAGCAGGCCCAGCATGCATGAGGAACCTACACTCCCTGAATTGTATGGTAGCCATCATGGCACATAACAAGTAGAATTTAGTGTTAGGAACCAGTCTTGCAGAGATCGCCTTGATGTGCGGCAGACGGGCTCAAATAATTTTGTACAAAATGATTTGCCAAGCATCTCTAATTTATAAGTATAGCACTAGCAATTATTATGCATTTTTGTACTTTATTTGGTTTGCAGAGAGCTGTTGCATTGCATGTTTTGTTTACAGTGTTGTTCTCAGCCATGGCAATGTGCCCCTGCGCATTGGGATGTGCTAACTGACCCCCTTTTTTTTGCAGTAAAGTTCGGGTTCGTACCAAACTTTAGGATTATTGGATCCCGAACCTGAACATTTCCGTAAAAGTTCGGCTTCGGGTTCAGTGTTCGGCGCTTTCTTGCTGCTTTTTGAAAGGCTGCAGAGCAGCCAGTCAACACACGGTTAACTGTCTGACCTTAGAAGCCATCACAGCCATGCCTACTAATGGCATGGCTGCAATTGGCCAAAGCAGCATGTGACCCAGACTCTATATAAGCTTGAGTCACATAGCGCTGCACGTAACTCTGCTGTTACAAGTGTAAGAGGATGCTGCTGGACTTGTGATTTCAGGGAGAGAATAGGAGAGAATCTAATACAGCGATCTACAGAGAAATTGTTGTGTCGGTGCAGGGCACAATCATTTTACCCTGCCCTGAGGCCATTGAGCCCCAAAAAATAAAACTTTTATAATACTGTTAGTTAGGTGGGCGGCGGGCATTTTATGCAAGCTCAGTGCACCAGCACTGCATCTGCGCTTTTGGGACATTGCAAATCACCATTATTTTTGTCAAACTACAACATCTGGATTAGTCAGTGTGCAATATAAGGTAGAAATACACCCATAATTTTCTTGGGTTTTAAAAATACACTTTTTTGTAAAAAAAAAAAAATGTATTTTCCTGATCTGCAAGTGTTAACTCCAAGTTTAATATATACAGCTTTCATATTCTGTTACCCCCCCCCCCCCCCCCCCCCCAAAAAAAATTGGGGCAATCTACAACAGCTGGATTAGTCCAGTGTTTCCCAACCAGTATGCCTCCTGCTGTTGTAAAACTACAACTCCCAGCATGCCCGCACAGCCAAAGGCTGTTCAGGCATGCTGGGAGTTGTAGTTTTGCAACAGCTGGAGGCACACTGGTTGGGAAACACTGGATTAGTCCGTGTGCAATTTAAGTTAGAAATACACCCATCATTTTCAGGGGTTTGAAAAACACAAAAAACACTATTTTCAGGCCTTGCAGCATCAGCTTGTGTGAAATTACAGGCTTATATACTTCTGTCAAATTCAGTTGTTAAACAAACACTCGTTTGGGCACAAAACATTTTGTTGCCAGCCTTTGATGCAGAGGTCATTGTGAGATACACCCTTATTACATTTTGGTTATATTCAGAGATTTTAAATACCGCCATTTGGTGCACCAATATTGAATTCAGGCCTACACTGGTTCAGGCTGTGTGAGATACACCCTCTACATACAGGGGTTTGATTCAGGCATTTGAAATACAGCCATTTGAAATACAGCCATTTTGTGCAGAGAAATATTTAATTCAGGCCTACACTGGTTCAGACCATTTGAGATGCACCCTCTACATAAAGGGGTTTGATTCAGGCATTTGAAATACAGCCATTTGGAATGCAGCCATTTTGTGCAAATAAATATTTAATTCAGGCCTACACAGGTTCACATCCAGTGAGATACACCCTCTACATATAGGGGTTTGATTCAGGCATTTGAAATACAGCCATTTGAAATACAGTCTTGTTGGGCAAAGAAATATTTAATTCAGGCCTACGCTGGTTCAGACCGTGTGAGATACACCCTCTACATACAGGGGTTTGATTCAGGCATTTGAAATACAGCCATTTGAAATACATCCAATTTGTGCAAAGAAATATTAAATTTAGGCCTACACTGGTTCAGGACGTGTGAGATACACCCTTTACATACAGGGGTTTAATTCAGGCATTTGAAATACAGCCATTTTGGGCAAAGAAATCTTTAATTGAGGCTTAGCCTGGTTCAGGCCGTGTGATATACACCCTTTACATACTGTCGTTCTATTCTACTATTAATTAAACAACCATTTAGGGCAAGATCCTAAATTCGAAAAAATATGAGGAGAGCGTCAAATAAGGGATGTGGCCTAGGTCATGGTGCTGCTGGTGGAGCTCCTGTTGCAGGGAGAGGACGTGGTCGATCTGTGCCAGCTACACGCACAAGTGAAACACCTTCCTCAGGTGCGAGTAGGTGACAGAACCTGCAACGGTATTTACGAATGGTGAGGCCTGAACAAGTACAGGCGATAGTAGATTGGGTTGCTGACAGTGGATCCAGTTCCTTCACCCAGTCTCCTACTGAAAGACCACAGTTGCACCTGCAGTCGATGTCCACCAGTCTTTCACCTTACCCCCTTGCAAATCAGCCAAGCAGTCTGAGCCCCAAGTCATGCAACAGTCTCTTCTCCTTTTTGATGACTCTGTTAGCAGGGTTTCCCAGGGCCATCCACCTAGCCCTGCCCCAGAAGTGGAAGAGATTGAGTGCACCGATGCCCAACCACTTATTTTTCAAGATGAGTACATGGTAGGACTATCGCAGCATGTCTCGGATGATGACGAAACACAGGTGCTAACTGCTGGGGCTTTCGAAAGTGTGCAGACCGACAAGGAAGGCAGGGGTGAAGACTGGGTGGAAGATGATGTTGAGGACGATTAGGTCCTCGACCCCACATGGAATCAAGGTCATGCGAGTGACCTATGTAGTTCGGAGGAAGAGGCGGTGGTCGCACAGAGCCACCAGCACAGCAGAAGACTGAGCAGGGTGCAAAAGTGGAGCGGCCATCCTCTAGACAGTACGCCTCCTACTGCTCACCGTAGCAAGGGACCGAGCACACCAAAGCCAGCTCCAAGGAGTTACCTGGCGTGGCAGTTCCTCAGACAATGTACTACGGATATGTGGACCAGTAAGCACGGTCAGGGCCGTTATATCTCCATAACAGCACACTGGGTAAATGCAGTGGCGACTGGGCCTAAGGCAAATAGCAGTTTGGCGCATGTCCTTCCACCACCGAGGATTGCAGGGTGTTTCAGTTTGCCTCCTGTTGCTTCCTCCTCCTACTCTGCTTCCTCATCCTCTACCAGCTCATCATCCGGTCAGCGTAACACCTTCACCACCAACTTCTGCACAGCCAGGGGTAAACGACAGCAGGCAGTTTTAAAACGTATCTGTTTGGGGGACAAACCCCAGACTGCGCAGGAGCTGTGGACGGGCCTTGAACAACAGACCGATGACTGGTTTGTGCCAGTCAACCTCAAGCCCGGCCTGGTGGTGTGCGATAATAGGCGAAATCTCATAGCAGCTCTAGGACTATCCGATTTGACGCACATTCCTTGCCTGGCGCATGTGCTTAATTTGTTGGTGCAGAGCTTCCTTAAAAATGACCCTGATATGTCAGAGCTGCTGCATAAAGTGCTCGCCTGTCAGCGCTGCAGCGTAACTTCGGTCTTCCCGCTCACCTTCTCATATGTGGTGTGCCCACAAGGTGGAACTCCACCTTGTACATGCTGGCCAGACTGTGCGAGCAGCAGCAGGCGATAGTAGATTTTCAGCTGCGGCACGCTCAGCGGAACAGCACCACTTCACCACCAATGAATGGGCCTCCATGCGAGACCTGTGTTCCTTGTTGTGCTGTTTTGAGTACTCCACCAACATGGCCAGTGCCGATAACGCCATTCTCAGCGTTAATATCCCACTTCTATGCCTCCTTAAAAAAATGCTCTTGGCGATGATGGAAGAGGATGTGGCACAGGAGGAGGAAGAGGGATCATTTGATAAGGTTTCCGGACAGTCATTCGTAAGTGGCTCCGAGGGTGGGTTCCTGCACCCACAAACCAAGGGTACACAATTGTCCAGCCAGGGCACAGTTCTTAAGGATGAGGAGGTGGAAGATGAGGAGGAGGAGGAACTGTGTTCACAGCAGGGTGGCACCCAGATCAGCTCATGGCCATCACTGGTGCATGGATGGGGGGGACACAGACAATACACCTCCCATAGAGGACAGCTTTTCGCTGCCTGTGGGCAGCCTGGCACACATGAGCGTTTACATGCTGCAGTGTCTCCGCAACGACCGCCGAGTTGCGCACATTCTAACTTGTGCTGATTACTGGGTGGCCACGTTGCTGGATCCCGGTTACAAGGACAAAGTACTGTCCTTAATTCCATCACTGGAGCATGATCGTAAGATGTGCGAGTACAAGCGCACGCTGGTAGACGCACTGCTGGTGGCATTCCCACCTGACAGCGGGGGCACAATAGAAGCAGAAGGCGAAGGCAGAGGACGAGGAAGATGTCGCCAATGCAGCTGGGGCACTGCCAGCACCTCAGAAGGCAGGGTTAGCATGGCCGAAATGTGGAAAATCTTTGTCAGCACGCCACAGCAACCAGCACTACCAGCTAATATGGAACATCTTAGCAGGAGGCAGCATTTCACCAACATGGTGGAGCAGTATGTGTGCACACGCCTACATGTACTGAATGACGGTTTCTGCCCCTTCAACTTCTGGGTCTCCAAATTGGGCACATGGCCTGAGCTTGCCCTTTACGCCTTGGAGGTGCTGGCCTGCCCTGCATCCGGTGTATTGTCTGAACGTGTGTTTAGCACAACTGGAGGGTTATATTTCCCAATGTTTTGGGGTGTACCCTAATTTAAAAAAATACATTTTAAAACAAAAAGCAGTGTAGGCTACCTCCTCCTCCACCGCCACCTGGTCCTCCTAGATAAAAATTATCATTTTTATTTTTACATTTTTTATGTTATTTAAAGTCATTTCCCTATCCACATTTGTTTGCAGAGCACTTGCCATGCTCTTAACCACATTTTGCCTACCATTTGCAGCCCTCTAGCCCTTTCCATGACATTTTTACAGCAATTTTAGTGCTCAAAATTTCGGGTCCCCATTGACTTCAATGGGGTTCGGGGTCAAGTTCGGGTCCCGAACTTTTTTCCGAAGTTCGGCCGAACCCGTCGAACTCGAACATCCAGGTGTCCGCTCAACTCTATTAATGATTTCATTTGGGGAAGAAAGCGTGTAAGACTTAGTCCCCTTGCAGACAAGCGTGTCCGGATTAGGTCCGGATGCATCCCGGTTCATTGCGGCAAACCCGCGCGAGTAGGTACACAATTGCAGTCAGTTTTGACTGCGATTGCTTTCCGTTGTTCAGTTTTTATCGTGCGGGTGCAATGCATTTTGCACGCAGGTGATAACAAAATGACTGTGGTACCCAGACCCGAACTTCTTCACTGAAGTTCAGGTTTGGGTTCAAGGTTGTGTAGATTGTATTATTTTCCCTTATAACATGGTTATAATGTAAAATAATAGCATTCTGAATACAGAATGCATAGTACAATAGGGCTGGAGGGGTTAAAAAATAATAATAATAATAATAATTTAACTCACCTTAATTCACTTGTTCGCGCAGCCGGCATCTCTTCTGTCTTGTTGTGTGAGGACTAGGACCTTTGATGACGTCGCTATGTTCATCACATGGTTCGTCACATGATCTTTAACCATGGTGATGGATCATGTGACGGACCATGTGATGAGCGTAGTGACGTCATGAAAGGTCCTATTCCTCACAAAAGAAGACAGAAGAGATGCCGGCTGTGCGAACAAGTGGATTAAGGTGAGTTAAATTATTTTTCTTTTTTTTTTAACTCCTCTAGCCCTATTGTACTATGCATTCTGTATTTAGAATGCTATTATTTTCCCTTATAACCATGTTATAATGGAAAATAATAATGATCGGGTCCCCATCTCGATCGTCACCTAGCAACTGTGCGTGAAAATCGCACCGTATCCACACTTGCTTGCGGATGCTTGCGATTTTCACGCAACCCTATTCATTTCTATGGGGCCTGCGTTACGTGACGTGACCGTTCAAGTGCACAACCCCATAGAAATTAATGGGTCCGGATTTAGTGCGGGTGCAATGCATTCACCTCACGCATTGCACCGTGCGGAAATCTCGCCCGTGTGAAAGGGGCCTTAAAGTAGATAACCTTTACAAGTCAATAGAAATGGGAGGGTTGAACCTTCCATATTTTAATCTGTACAGCTATGGCTATATTGTGAATGGAAGAAAAGCACATTATGTAGGACCCTGGTGAATAGATCTTCTTATGATAACATGTTTACTCTATTGGAATCTGGACAGCTATCCAATATGCAACAAGACCACAGAGAGGCTGGGAAAATGTTTAGTAAGTCCTGGTGTATTATTAGAGGCTGGTTGAGAATAAAGTTTTTTTGGGGTTGTACTCCTTTATAACACAATTATTATTTACATGTAGTAGAAGAATTGGTACGGGATCACTATTTGCAAAAAAATAAAATAAAATTATGTGGCACTGGTAGTGAGCAATGGGGAAATAATTTAATTTTCTGAGTTAGCACAAAGAGAGAATATAAGTAATTTAGGTATCTTCAGTTACGTTCGGCATTGCACAGTGATAAAGATTTTTTTTTGCTAGAGGTAGATATTTCCACACCTTTAAATCAATGAATAGGGAATGTAGGTCACAAGGTTAAAATTGCTCAACTTTATAAATTATTTGTTAAAACACTATTTTATAACATATCCTTTCCTGGACAAATGGCCGGGGAGTTGAATGCTCAACTATACAAGTATATAATTGGCAGCCTATATTCTCCAACTTAAGACTAATTTCTCATAATTTTAATCACGTTTTAGTTCAATTTAATATTTTACATGGAGTTTGTTACGCCAGTATGGTTTAATAGATGTGGATTAAGGAATACTTCTAATTGCCCACGTTGCGATCTACCAGGAGCTGATTTTATTCATTTGTTCTAGCATTGTACAGAACTAAAAGATTACTGGACAGTGATAGATGATTTTATTACCCAAAAAATGAATGTTGTGATTCCTTTTAAGGTGGAGTGCTGGATACTGGGTGATCTCTCCATGGTTAACTGCCATAAATATAAAACGGTAACATAAAAGGTAATGTTTTTGGCAAGACTTTTGATTACACGGGTTTGGTTGTCACAGGATATTCCAAATGTGACTATATGGTTTAACTTGGTTAATAAGATAAAAAGATATGAAAAGCTTCTTTATAAACAAAGAAATATAGAGGGAAAATGGATCAGAATATGGGAGGAATGGAAATTTTTAACTTTATCCTCTTGGTTTTCCCTTTTTCTTAGAGAGACGCACTGGTGGGTAGGGAGCGTATCTGAGGTTGGGGTAAAAAGTACTAAAGTGGTAATGATTTGCATATGTACTGTATTTTCTGCCTCATAAGACGCACGTCATATGGGGCAAAAGCTGCCATTTTTACTATGCTATCAACACTGATACATCACCGGCTGCGATGCTACACAGCACAGCGATGTATCAGCAGGGAAACAGCAAATGCTGTTGGAATTGCGGTGGGGCCCGGTGCAGTCACTGTACTCTCACACTGGGCCCCGCCGCTCACAGCAGTCTTCATATCTAAACTGTAATCATCCTTATTGTCACAACCAGACATCTGAGAAGCTCTGACAGATGCTTTTCAGAACCTCCTCCTTGAGCTTCTTTGTTTTGGTTTTCAGTTCCTCATCTCGTTAGCCTCTCTCAGCTGTCTTGTAGTTGGACTGATTGTATCCCTTTAAATTCCTCCCCATAATGCATTAGTGTGCGGTTTATACAACTTCCTGGAGTGTGTGTGCATGCTGATCCATTCCCCAGTCTGCTACAAGATAAGTGTTGTACATTTATTTGTGATTTTATGTTTGCTGGATCCAGCCAGTGGTCGTGTAGGGAGCCAGTGGTCATGCCCCCTCACTATTGTAGGGTGTTCAGGTGTTATATAGTCGATGTTCGTGGATATGCGATCATCCACCATTGGGGTGTTTGCATAGGCTGAGCAGAGTCAGGAAGAGTGCCAGGTCTTATGCAGGGGTCTCCCTTTTGTTCCTTAGTTTTGGATCCAGTGAGTCATATATTCATTTTTTGCATTGTCTTGTTACCTGTACACCTTCCGTGACATTATAAACCGCCAAAACTGTCTCAAGCATGGATCCGGTTTCACTTTTGACTGAACGCTTCCAGGGTCTTTCATTGGAGGTAGCTGATCTCCGTAAGACTCTTTCTCAGTTTCTAGTGACCGTTTCAGTTTACGCTCATGGAGTTTGCTCTGAGCCTAAGATCTCGCTCCCGGATACATTCTCCGGGGGTAGTGAGAATTTTGTGCGTTTCAGAGAGGCTTGCAAACTCCATTTTCGCCTTCTTCCCCATTCCTCTGGTGATGAGGAACGGAGGGTGGGGATCATTATATCGCTGCTCAGGGGTAACGCTCAGTCATGCGCCTTTTCGCTGTCGGAGGGGGCACGGCCCCTCCGTTCAGTGGATGAATTCTTTTTAGCCCTGGGTCAGATATATGATGATCCGGATCGTGTTGCTTTGGCTGAGTCTAGACTACGTCTGTTATGCCAGGGTAAACAATCCGCAGAGATATACTGCTCAGAATTTCGGAGATGGGCAGCTGATACTGGTTGGAATGATGCTGCACTCCGAAGTCAATTTTGCCATGGTCTTTCAGAGGGCTTGAAAGATGCATTTGCCTTTCATGAGAGGCCTATCTCCTTGGACGCTGCTATGTCTCAGGCCGTTCGTATTGACAGGCGTCTTAGAGAGAGATGAGAGATCTCTCCTTCCTGTCATACTCAGTCCCAGGACAGTGCAGCGGTCTCATTCTGTGTGCAGGGGTCTCAGTCGCTGTCAGCCCCTTCTGAGCAGGAACCCATGCAGCTGGGGTTGATTGCCTCTGACAATAGAAGATTCAGCCCGCATGGGAAGGTTTGTTTTTGTTGTGGAGGTATAAATCAGTTGGCAAATGTTTGTCCCTCTAGGAGATTAAGGCAGTTTTCTGGGAATAATAAAGAAACAAAAAGGAAAAAAATCTTTTAAAAATGTTCCATCTGTTACTATTGGCAGGGTTCAGGTGGAAATTGAAGGTTTTCCGTTTGCTTGTAGTTCCCATTTTGTCCTGCCTGCCAGGGTGGCGCTAGAGAGCAAGAACATTTTTTGTGAGATTTTTGTAGATAGTGGAGCAGCTGTCAATCTCATTGATAATCATTTTGCGATAACTCATGGTTTCCAGGTATGTACTTTGGGAAAGGATATTCCTGTTTTTGCTATTGATTCCGCTCCACTTTCTCAGAAATCATTAAAGGGCATAGTTCACAATATTCGTTTAATTGTGAGTGATGCTCATGTTGAGGATGTGTCAGGTTTCATCCTTAGCGGATTACCTACTCTCGTCTTGGGGCTACCCTGGCTCACTAAACATAACCCCACCATTGATTGGCAAGCAAGTGGTTGGAGTGACTTTTGCAGAAAGAATTGCCTCACGACATTTGTTTCTGAGGTTTCTACTAAGACTGTACCACCTTTTCTCTTTGAATTTTCGGATGTCTTCTCTGAGAGTGGAGTTCAGGATTTGCCCACGCACAGGGAGTATGATTGCCCTATTAATCTCATCCCAGGCGCCAAGCTGCCTAAATCTCGTTTATACAATCTTTCCCAACCTGAAAGGGTCGCTATGCGTGCTTATATCTCTGAGAGTCTGAGAAAAGGACACATACGACCCTCGAAGTCACCTGTTGCCGCTGTTTTTTTCTTTGTTAAGAAAAAAGATGGTTCTTTAAGACCTTGTCTGGATTTCAGGGAGCTGAACTGTATCACCATTCGTGACCCTTATCCGCTTCCTCTGATCCCGGACATGTTTAACCAGATTGTTGGGGCTAAAGTCTTTTCCAAATTAGATCTAAGAGGGGCATACAACCTGGTCAGGGTCAGAGAAGGAGATGAATGGAATACCCCTGAGGGCCATTTTGAGAATTTGGTTATGCCTTTTGGTTTGATGAATGCCCCAGCCGTTTTTCAGCATTTCGTGAACAGCATTTTTTTTATCATTTAATGGGAACATTTGTATTAGTGTATTTGGATGACATTTTGATTTTTTTTCCTGATTTCAAAACTCATAAGGATCACTTACGTCAGGTCTTGCTCATCCTGCGGGAGAATAAATTATACGCGAAACTGGAAAAATGTGTGTTTGCGGTTCCAGAAATTCAATTTCTGGGGTTTCTTCTCTCCGCCTCTGGTTTTCGCATGGACCCTGAGAAGGTCCGCGCTGTGCTTGAGTGGGAGCTTCCTGAGAATCAGAAGGCGCTGATGCGTTTTTTGGGCTTTGCCAATTATTACAGGAAGTTTATTTTGAATTATTCCTCTATTGTTAAACCACTCACTGATATGACCAGAAAGGGGGTAGATTTTTCTTCCTGGTCGGTAGAGGCGCGTAAGGCCTTTTCTAATATCAAGGAGAGTTTTGCTTCCGCTCCCATCTTGGTACAACCTGATATTTCCCTACCCTTCATAGTTGAGGTTGATGCTTCTGAGGTGGGTGTGGGTGCGGTCTTGTCTCAGGGTTCCTCTCCTGCCAAATGGCGACCGTGTGCCTTTTTCTCGAAGAAACTCTCCTCCGCAGAGAGAAATTACGATGTGGGAGATAGGGAATTGTTGGCCATCAAGTTGGCTTTTGAGGAATGGCGCCATTGGCTAGAGGGAGCCAGACACCCTATTACCGTATTTACTGACCATAAAAATCTGGCCTACTTGGAGTCAGCCAAGCGTCTGAACCCGAGACAGGCCAGATGGTCTTTGTTCTTTTCAAGGTTTAATTTTGTTGTCACGTTCCGCCATGGGGTTAAGAATGTGAAGGCAGATGCCCTTTCACGTTGTTTTCCTGGAGGTGGGAATTTTGAAGACCCGGGTCCCATTTTGGCTAAAGGTGTGGTAGTCTCTTTTTCCTGAATTGGAGGCAGAGGTGCAGGCAGCCCAGTCAGAGGCTCCTGATCTTTGTCCTCCTGGGAGGTTGTTTGTGCCTTTCGCTTTAAGACACAAGATTTTTAAGGAACACCACGATACGGTCCTTGCTGGGCACCCGGGGGCAAGAGCCACAGTGGATCTCATCGCTCGGAGATTCTGGTGGCCTGCGCTTCGTAAGTCAGTTGAGGGTTTTGTGGCAGCCTGCGAGACGTGCGCTCGTGCCAAAGTCCCTCATTCACGGCCATCAGGTCCTCTCCTTCCCTTACCCATTCCTTCCCGTCCTTGGACACATCTGTCCATGGACTTCATTACGGACCTGCCTCGTTCCTCGGGGAAGACTGTGATTCTGGTAGTGGTGGACTGTTTTAGCAAAATGGTGCATTTTATCCCTTTTCCTGGTTTGCCCAATGCTAAGAGAGCTGGCGCAGGCATTTATTGATCACATTGTCAAATTGCATGGTATTCCTTCAGACATAGTCTCTGATAGGGGCACGCAGTTTGTTTCCAGATTCTGGAAGGCTTTCTGTTCTCGCTTGGGGGTTCGGTTGTTATTCTCTTCTGCTTTCCACCCGCAGTCGAATGGCCAGACAGAACGCGTCAATCAGAATCTGGAGACATATCTGTTCTGTTTTGTGGTGGAGAATCAGGAGGATTGGTGTTCTTTTTTGTCCCTTGCCGAGTTTGCTTTAAATAACCGTCGTCAGGAGTCCTCTGATTAGTCACCATTTTTTGGTGCATATGGGTTTCATCCGCAGTTTGGGACATTCTCGGGAGAGGGGTCTTCTGGTTTACCTGATAAGGACAGATTCTCCTCATCTTTGTCATCGATTTGGCAAAATATTCAGGATAATTTAAAGAGCATGAGTGTATATATAAGCGTGTGGCAGATAAGAGACGTGTGCCTGGTCCGGACCTGAATGTTGGTGATCTGGTGTGGTTGTCTACCAAGAATATCAAATTGAAGGTTCCCTCCTGGAAGTTGGGTCCTAAGTTTATTGGGCCTTACAAAATCCTGTCTGTCATAAATCCTGTTGCCTACTGTCTTGATCTTCCTCAGACTTGGAAGATCCATAATGTTTTTCATAAGTCCTTATTAAAACCTTATGTTTAACCCATTGTACCCTCGCCTTTGCCTCCTCCTCCGATTATGGTTGATGGTAATCTTGAATTTCAGGTCTCTAGGATTGTGGATTCTCGTGTTGTCCGCGGTTCTCTCCAGTACCTCGTTCATTGGGAGGGTTATGGTCCTGAGGAGAGGATGTGGGTCCCAGTGACGGACATTAAGGCCACTTGTCTCATCAGGGCTTTCCTAGGTGCGTCTTATAGGGCGAAAAATACAGTATTTGTATGGAAAATATTGTTTGATTCACAATAAAAATATTTAAAAAAACAAACAAACTGATTTTACAAACTTTCTTGTTCCACAAGAGTTAAAGGAAAATGTAGAAGAAATTTCTGAATTTAACTTTTTTGGCAGATTTTCCATTTTATTCAATTTTTTCTAGTAACAAAGCAAGGGTTAACAGCCAAACAAAACTCAATATTTATTGCCCTGATTCTGTAGTTTACAGAAACACACCATATGTGGTCGTAAACTGCTGCACGGGCACATGGCAGAGTGCAGAGGGAAAGGAACGCCATAAGGTTTTTGGAGGGAAGATTTCATTGGGATAATTTTAAGTTGCCATGTCACATTTAAAGACCCCCTGACGCACCCCTAAAGTACAAACTCCAAAAAAAGACCCTATTTTGGATACTACGGTATAAGGTGCCAGTTGGTACTATTTTAGGGTACATAGGATTTTGGGTTGCTGTACATTACACTTTTTGTGAGGCAAGGTAACAAAAAACACCTTTTTATTTTTTGTTATTTACAATATTCATCTGACAGGTTATATTATGTGGCATTTTATAGAGCAGGTTGTTACGGACACGACAATACTAAATATGACAACTTTTTTGGTTGTCGGTTTCAGTTTTACATAATAAAGATTTTTTTTTTAGCGTCTCCATATTCTGAAAGCCATATTTATTTTCTTTTTTGGGCGACTGTCTTATGTAGGGGCTCATGTTTTTTTGTATGAGATGACGGTTTTATTGGTACTATTTTAGGGTGCATATGACTTTTTGATTGCTTGGTATTACACTTTTTGTGAAGTAAGGTGACAAAATATTGCTTTTTTGACACACTTTTTATTTTTATTTTTTACGGCGTTCACCTGAGGGGTTAGGTCATGTGATATTTTTATAAAAAGGTTATTAAGGAAGCGGCGATACTTAATTTGTATCTTTTTTTAATTTAAGTTTTACACAATAATATCATTTTTGAAAGAAAAAATGGGACTGGGGGGGGTTACATTATAGGAGGGGAAGATAGAGACCGGGGGCAAGGTAGTGGGACTGGGGGAGGAATGGAAGGAGGGACTAGAACAGTTCAGAACGAAAGGTGTAGGGTAAAAAATATACATAAACCTCTCAAATGTATGTATACTAATGCCAGAAGCATGACTAATAAAACTGGGGAGCTGGAATTACTGATGTGTGAGGAGAACTATGACATAGTGGGAATAACTGAGACATGGCTGGATGAAAGCTATGACTGGGCAGTTAAAGTACAAGGTTACAGTCTGTTTAGAAAGGATCGTCAAAACCAGAGGGGGGGAGGGGGGGTTTGCCTTTATGTAAAGTCTTGTCTAAACGTCTAAACCACACTCCGCGAAGATATAAGTGAGGGACATGAACATGTGGAGTCACTGTGGGTAGAGATACATTGAGCTAAAAACAACAATAAATTACTAATAGGAGTTTACTATAAACCACCTAATATACCAGAGTCCACAGAAAATCTACTACTAAACGAGATAGACGAGACGGCAAATCATAATGAGGTGGTTATCATGGGGGACTTCAACTACCCAGATATAGACTGGGAAACTGAAACTTGTATATCTCATAAGGGAAACAGGTTCTTGGCAATAACCAAAGATAATTACCTCTCCCAACTGGTTCAGGACCCGACTAGAGGGACGGCCATACTGGACTTAGTATTAACCAATAGGCCTGACAGAACAACAGACGTGCAGGTTGGGGGACACCTGGGAAATAGTGACCATAATGTAATAACCTTCCAATTATCATTCAAAAGAGCGTTTCTACAGGGAGGAACAAAAATACCAAACTTCAAAAAAGCTAAATTTAGCCAACTAAGAGAGGCCTTAGGCCGAACTAACTGGGACAAAGTCCTCAAAAATAAAAATACAGCCACAAAATGGGATATCTTTAAAAACATCCTAAAATCTCATTGTGAGAGGTACATACCGTATGGGAATAAAAGGTTAAGGAACTAAAAGAAACCAATGTGGATAAACAGAACTGTAAAGAAAGCAATAAATGACAAAAAGAAAGCATATAAAACACTAAAACAGGAGGGTAGCACGGAAGCACTGAAAAACTATAAAGAAAAAAATAGAACATGTAAAAAACAAATAAAAGCGGCCAAACTAGAGACCAAGAAATTAATTGCCAAAGAGAGTAAAACTAAACCTAAAATGTCCTTCAATTATATAAATGTTAAAAAGTATAAATCTGAAGGTGTCGGCCCTTTAAAGAGTAATGAGGGGGAAGTCGCAGAGAGCGATGAGGAGAAAGCAAAGCTGTTAAATATTTTTTTCTCCAATGTATTCACTGAGGAAAATAAACTGTCAGATGACATGCAGAATGCAAAAATCAATTCCCCATTAAAAGTGTCCTGTCTGACCCAGGAAGACGTAAATAAGCAACTTAAAAAGATTAAAATAGACAAATCGCCAGGACCGGATGGCATGCACCCCCGTATCCTAAACGAATTAAGTAATGTCATAGCCAGACCCTTATTTCTGATAGTTGCAAACTCTATACTGACAGGGAATGTCCCACAGGATTGGCGCATGGCAAATGTGGTGCCAATATTCAAAAAGGGTCCAAAAACAGAGCCTGGAAACTATAGGCTGGTAAGTTTAACATCTGGTGTGGGTAAACTGTTTGAAGGTTTTCTGAGGGATGCTATATTAGAGCATCTCAACGGAAATAAGCAAATAACGCCATATAAGCATGGCTTCGTGAGGGATCGGTCATGTCAAACTAGTTTAATCAGTTTCTATGAGGAGGTAAGTTCTAGACTTGACAGCGGTGAATCAATGGATGTCGTATATCTGGACTTCTCCAAAGCATTTGACACTGTACCACATAAAAGGTTAGTATATAAAATGAGAATGCTCGGACTGGGAGAAAATGTCTGTATGTGGGTAAGTAACTGGCTAAGTGATAGAAAACAGAGGGTGGTTATTAACGGTACACACTCAGATTGGGTCACTGTCACTAGTGGAGTACCTCAGGGGTCAGTATTGGGCCCTATTCTCTTCAATATATTTATTAATGATCTTGTAGAAGGCTTGCATAGTAAAGTATCAATTTTCGCAGATGACACTAAACTGTGTAAAGTAATTTACACTGATGAGGACAGTATACTACTACAGAGGGATCTGGACAGATTGGAGGCTTGGGCAGATAAGTGGCAGATGAGGTTTAACACTGATAAATGTAAAATTATGCACATGGGAAGGAAAAATGCAAGTCACCCGTACATACTAAATGGTAAAACACTCGGTAACACTGACATGGAAAAGGATCTAGGAATTTTAATAAACAGCAAACTAAGCTGCAAAAACCAGTTTCAGGCAGCTGCTGCCAAGGCCAACAAGATAATGGGTTGCATCAGAAGGGGCATAGATTCCTGTGATAAGAACATAGTCCTACCACTTTACAAATCGCTAGTCAGACCACACATGGAGTACGGTGTACAGTTCTGGGCTCCTGTAAACAAAGCAGACATAGCAGAGCTGGAGAAGGTCCAGAGGAGGGCATCTAAAGTAATAACTGGAATGGGGCAACTACAGTACCCTGAAAGATTATCAAAATTAGGGCTATTTACTTTAGAAAAAAGACGACTGAGGGGAGATCTAATTAATATGTATAAATATATCAGGGGTCAGTACAGAGATCTATCCCATCAGCTATTCATCCCCAGGACTGTGACTGTGACGAGGGGACATCCTCTGCGTCTGGAGGAAAGAAGGTTTGTACACAAACATAGAAAAGGATTCTTTACGGTAAGAGCAGTGAGACTATGAAACTCTCTGCCTGAGGAGGTGGTGATGGTGAGTACAATAACTGAATTCAATAGGGGCCTGGATGTATTTCTGGAGCGTAATAATATTACAGGCTATAGCTACTAGAGAGGGGTCGTTGATCCAGGGAGTTATTCTGATTGCCTGATTGGAATCGGGAAGGAATTTTTTATCCCCCTAAAGTGGGGAAAATTGGCTTCTACCTCACAGGGTTCTTCTTTTTGTTTGTTTTTTTCCTTCCTCTGGATCAACTTGCAGGATAACAGGCCGAACTGGATGGACAGATGTCTTATTTTGGCCTTATGTACTATGTTACTATGTTACTATGTTCCAGTGTCTTCATAGTCTGAGAGCCATAGTTTTTTTTATTTTGTATGCGACTGTCTTAGGTAGGGTCTCATTTTTTCCAGGATGAGATGACTGTTTGATTGGTATGATTTTGGGGTGCATATGACTTTTTGATAGCTTGGTATTACACTTTTTGTGATGTAAGGTGACAAAAAATTGCTTTTTTATGCCTTTTTTTTTCCACAGTGTTCACCTGAGGGGTTCACATGACATTTTTATAGAGCAGGTTGTTACATATGCGGCAATATCTAATATGTCAACTTTTTTATATTTTTTTGACATTTAACACAATAAAAGCATTTTTGAAACAAAAAAAATCGTGTTTTAGTGTCTCCATAGTGAGAGCCATAGTTTATTTTATTTTTTTGGGACATTGTCTTAGGTAGGGGGCTCATTTTTTGCAGGATGAGGTGACGGTTAGATTGGTACTATTTTGGGGGTCATATGCCTTTTTGATTGCTTGGTGTTGCACCTGTAGTGATTTAAGGTGACAAAAAAAAACTTTTGGGGGTCTGATACCCTTTACAATGCATTACAATACTTCTGTATTGTAATGCATTGGCTGTAAGTGTATTACACACTGTAATACACTTACAGTTTCCTGCCTGTGAGATCCAGGGGGCAAATGCATAGAGGTTCAGAATACCCTACCTTTATTCCACCTTCAGTGTTTTTCCTGTCCCTGTGCAGGACAGATATTCAGAGAGGAGGTGTATTTGTTGTCTTCAAAAAAAATTCCCTCATCTCTACTGCTTATTGCAAGTCACTACAACCAAATTATCTGTGTTCAGATAAGGAGGCAGTAATAAGCGTCAGCTCACTGCCGGTGTCTACTGAATTACCTGTTAACGGTTGGCGAGACTCTTGGAAATGTAAGCCTTCCCTTCCCCAGATGGACTGTAGGATACACTGGTGCTTTGCATCACACACAATGTAATATAGGTAGGTAGCCAACATGCCAGAGAACGGCCAGGTAGTTGCAAAGGAGCAGTCAATCCATTTCCACCAGTTGCATCACTTCTGTTGACTTGTTAGACTCAGATATTGCATTTGATTCTGATTGTGTCACTTCCAGTGACATGGAATGTGATGATGTCACTGAGGATGACGTAGTTTCGGTGCACACTCATGTAAAGCGACATCTTGGATACCTGAACTATTATCCGTGTCCTTCTGGATATTTGAACAAACATGGATGGATAACAGCACAGGGCAGGTGGCAGTGGTGACATCAGGAGCTGTAAGTTTGGTCACTGACCTTGCTATACCAGGTGTATTTGGATTTTGTGGTTTATGAGCCTGCCTCTAGCAATAAGTGTGCTATATGGGGCAAGAAGCAAGAGCCCTCGTATAAAAAAAAACCTTTATGAATGATGTTAAGTCTCTTGTAAAAGGCTACATTAATTCAGCTATGTGAAGTTTCTGCATCTTTGATTCCTAAAACTCATGGTCTCGGGTTCAGGTAACTTCAGATTTAGACTACTGGGAAGAGAAGGAAGAGTAGGAACAGGATTCTTCCTCAGCAGTAGATTAGAGAAATATTATTATTGTTTTGCTTCTGAGGATATAGAACAGTTGCTTAAAGTAGTTTGTAGTACTATGAATATAGTAGAGAGGAAAAAAGCTAAAACGGTCAGGATACGATGTTTCATGAATTGGGGGAGAAGCAAAAGAGGATTTTCACAGTCCATGAAAAGATACATAAATTAATCCAGAGGAAATGGAGTACTCCAGAAAAGAGAATTTTTCTTCCTAGAGGTCTTAAGGGAAGGTACCCGTTTAACAGTTGTGGCCATGATAGATGTGTCAGTGGACAAATTAATCAGAATCACATCCATTCCCTTTGAAAACTCCACTCAAAAGACCAGATGGACAAGAAGGCAGAGGGTATAATTAAAAACACCTGGGAAACAGCAGCTGCTATGCTTAAACGAGGGGTGTCCTCCATTTGTGTTGTTAGATACCTGTGTTTATGGTTTAATCAATTAGAGTTTTATCTGTAAAATAAGACACCCGGGATCAAATACTTGCCTCCCTTCCTCTCTTAAAAATAGTTGCAGTTTTTTTTGTGGACGAATCTACTGATTCTGTAAGGATTGGCAGCCAGAACATCAGAGCTAGCTAACTAAGTCAGAAGAGTATTATGGCTTAGATCATGGGACGGTGAAATAGCTTCTAAGAATAAGAAATGTTCCATTCCCATTCCATGGGCAGTATTGGTGAATTTACATGTCCCTATTGTCGGGCAGATTATCGGGAATAAACGTTTCTGTGATAATCTACCCATCTAAATGTGCCGCCAATCTTCCGATGCTCAGTTATCTGGTGGTCCTGTTGTGCACACACATCAAATATAATTCTCATCTCCTCCTCCAGAAAAAAAATTTAGGCTGACAAGTCCTCCATCTCCCCAACTAAACAGGAATCTCTTGACAGGGATTCAGGAAATCCTTCAGTTAGGGGCCATTCAGCAAGTACCTCCTTTAGAACAATTCAGAGGTCAGTCTTTTTCTTATGAACAACACTAAAAGGACATATCAAACGGGTATACATTTGAAACATCTGAACAACTTCATAACCTACAGGAAATTCAGGATGGATTCCATAAAAACAGCCATTCCCCCTCATAGGAAAGGATTCAAACATGATCACAATAGAATTGAAAGATGTGTATTATCACATATTATTTAGAAATACCTAAGGTTTGCAGTAAGGACAAGGGAGGAAATATGTCACATCAGTTTGTTTGCCTTCCATTTGGAATTTCTTCAGCTCCCAAACTGTTCATGAAACTAATGGCTGAGGTTACATCACGCCTAAGGTTGAAAAAGGTAATGTTGGTTCCATACCTAGATGATCTCTTGCTCATAGAATCTCACCTTATCCCTTTTCAGGAGCAGATTCAGGTGGTGCTTCAGACCTTCCAGACATTAGGCTGAATTGTTAACTGGAAGAAATCAAACTTAATCCCTTCAATAAAGCTAAAGTTTTTAGGCATGATAATTGATTCTCATCTTCAAAAGACATTCCTTCCTGAGGATAAATTACAAAATTTAATAACAAAAAAGAATGTGACAATCAGACAGGCTATTAAATTCTTAGGTCACATGACATCCTGTCAGTTTCCTGGGTGCAATTTCACTCTCTACAACATCTGGTACTGCGACAGTGGAACAGGAAAATGTGGTTGTTAGTTCAGAAGATAAACCTATTCCCAGTAAGTGTAATAACACGTTTGTGGCTATTAGTGAGGCTGATGACCTCTCTAAATGAGATCCACAGGTTTCAGTTTCCCAGTCTATATTTGTGTAGTGTGAGGCAGTGACAGGCCTCATATATGAAGGACAGTATGTGTCTCCGAAAGTGGTGCAGGAAGTATATTAGAGGGAATGCACCTGAGATGTGCCACCAAGGTACCCGGCCTTGGTGGAGTGGAAGCCACTAGCTAGAGTGTCCACTAAGAAAGATAGTGTACACTGTTGCTACCTAGTATAGCTGGTATCAGCTAATCCGGGCCTGGTATTTACTGGGAGTAAGCAAAGAGCTGGGTGGGTGCTTACTTCCAAGTATCTACTCTGGGGTTTTATACGTGGCTCGTGTCCAAGATTGTGTTTTAAAAGTGAGTAGCAGGAAGCAGGGTGTGTCTGTTGAGTGAAAGGCAGCAGATTACAGCCTGCAAGGCACGTGTGGAGCAAACACTGGCCTGTGGACTGATTCTGCTGCGATCCGGCTGTAACTGAACTGTAAGTTTGCTGGAACAAGAAATAAACCATATTAAAAATACTTTGCTGTGTTCCTGCCTTTCTTTGAACTGGCCATAGGAGCCCACAGCATTACAGTAGTTAAAGACCCCCATAATAACAACCCTATTATGATTTGCCACCTCATTTATTTTCCTTAGTAATAGATTTTCTGTGGACTTTGTATTATTTAGGTGGCTTATAACAAACCCCTGTCAGTGTTTTATTATTGGATTTCCCATTACGGATATCTACCCAAAGTGACTCCACATATTCATTACCCCTACTTATATATTGTGGGCTTTAGACAGGACTTTACATAAAAGAAAACTCCTCCCCTTTTCCAGTTTTTACAATCCTTTCTAAACAGACTGTAATCCTGTAACTTTTCCACCCAGTTATAGTTATGTTCCCACTATGTCATAGTCCTGCCTAGACTTTACAGATTCCAGCTTAACAATTTTATTAGTCAGGCTTCTGACATTAGTATACATATAATTGAGAGGTTTTTGGATATTTTCTACTCTACACATTTCCTTATGAACTATTCTATTGTCTCCCCCAATTCCACACATTCATTCTGAGCCATATTTCTGTATTGTACCATACAACTGGTAAAAATACACTGAGAAATCTCCTGCTTCCCTTCTATTACAAAGCCGCCTGCTTGCAGCCACCACTAGGGGGAGCCCAGTGCATAGGAATGTATACAATTACAATGAAAAGCTATACACACTTCTTTACATTGAGCTCACCCTAGTGATAGCTGCTTGATCATGCATTGTTTTCACACAGGAGAAGAAGTTCAGTGCTGAGCTCCCTTTTCCTCTGGGCCTTGTAGCGGTCGCATGGTTTGTCTACATTGCACATATGCCACTGACTGTGGTGAAAGGGAAAACTATTACTTTCACTAAATTTCCCTCGGTCAGATAAACACAGATAATTTGGTTGTAGTGACTTGCAATAAGCAGTAGAGATGAGGGAATTTTTTTTGAAATTTCAGTTCCCATTCTAAAGAAATGGTGAGAAGATTTGATTCAGGTACAAATGGGTATGAATCAAAAGTACTCCAGTGGGCTTGAAATTTGTGTATGACAATCTGAGGTCTCCATGTTTTTCCCTGTTTTCCTCTCTTTTAAAATTTTATTTTATAAATCTCTCTTTCTCCCCTCCTTCAAGCACTTTAACACAAAGACATCATTAGTAGTATCAGAGTGACAATGACATACATCTGTGTAGAGGTAGCAATAGTAGCCACTGCAGCAGCAGTTTACTATGGAACCTAATGGATAGGAGATGTGTGGCTATGTAGGGGTCGTAGTATTGGCAGGGCCACATTAAGGGTTCCAGGAGTATGAAGCACTTCATTCATTGGGGGCTTCCTAAGTAATAAGAAGCCCTCCTCCACCACATACTGGAGAACATTTAGTAAGACTCGTAAACTTCCTTGGCGTAAAGCAAGAAGAATTTTCAGTGCAGTGTGCACTGCACTTTACCATACTTAAATCGAAATATGGGCTGGCTCACAGTATTTTTGCATAAAATTTTATTAATAACTATATAAACAATCTTTGTGTCATCACATCAGCATATGTAAACATATAAATTACACAAGTATGTGCGGAGCTCACGCACAAACTTAAATAGCTGGAGTACTCCTAAGTATAGGACCAAAGTGACTACAGTGGGGCTGCAAAAAAATGATTACTTATGCCACTTGAATGTCCGGGACGTGAGTCTCGATTGCCAGGTAATTGAGACAAAATTATAACTCAGTCGCTACAGCGGTTCCAATGTATCCTTGCTGTAATTAATACAAAAAAGGTTTCTCTGTTCGGGTATCCTGTATTATAACAGGACCGCTTTTTTGTGTAAGCGATGTTACACTTACTGTTAGCTGTTAACTTGCAGCACAAGACCTCAGACCCGTTGTTTCACTCAGCGTCCCACGTGTCCAGCCAAGCAGTTGATCGCTGGAAGATGACGTAGGTGCCCGTGGCCGTCAAGCACACGGAAGATGGATAAGCTGAGCTGAGCTGGTGGTTAGCTGGGCCTGTCTGGCCGGCAGTCGTAGATACAGCAAGGTTGTGATAGTATTGGATATAGCAGCATAAGTTTTAGTCCATTTAGTAGATGGTTATAAATACCAAAAGGCTTTTCAGGTGGTTTGTAGCGTCTTCAAATCCTTGTAGTTGTTTCAAAGGTTGAAGATTAAAGAAAGTCCTTTTCTTGCATATTAAGTAAAAAACCGCACCTGTAGTCTTGGTCACTATACAGTGTGTAGTCTTGGTCACTATATTAGTGTGTATAGTGACCAAGACTACAGGTGCGGTTTTTTACTTAATATGCAAGAAAAGGACTTTCTTTAATCTTCAACCTTTGAAACAACTACAAGGATTTGAAGACGCTACAAACCACCTGAAAAGCCTTTTGGTATTTATAACCATCTACTAAATGGACTAAAACTTATGCTGCTATATCCAATACTATCACAACCTTGCTGTATCTACGACTGCCGGCCAGACAGGCCCAGCTAACCACCAGCTCAGCTCAGCTTATCCATCTTCCGTGTGCTTGACGGCCACGGGCACCTACGTCATCTTCCAGCGATCAACTGCTTGGCTGGACACGTGGGACGCTGAGCGAAACAACGGGTCTGAGGTCTTGTGCTGCAAGTTAACAGCTAACAGTAAGTGTAACATCGCTTACACAAAAAAGCGGTCCTGTTATAATACAGGGTACCCGAACAGAGAAACCTTTTTTGTATTAATTACAGCAAGGATACATTGGAACCGCTGTAGCGACTGAGTTATAATTTTGTCTCAATTACCTGGCAATCGAGACTCACGTCCAGGACATTCAAGCGGCATAAGTAATCATTTCTTGCAGCCCCACTGTAGTCACTTTGGTCCTATACTTAGGAGTACTCCAGCTATTTAAGTTTGTGCGTGAGCTCCGCACATACTTGTGTAATTTATATGTTTACATATGCTGATGTGATGACACAAAGATTGTTTATATAGTTATTAATAAAATTTTATGCAAAAATACTGTGAGCCAGCCCATATTTCGATTTATTTATTCCTATTTTTCAGCTGGTAACTGAAGGGCTGAGCTCCAGTAGTCCGCTGGCAGAGCCTTTCTAAATATTTGTTAGTAGTATATACTTTACCATACTTGCCAATGTTAACATGTCGGCCTGTAGAAGACACCACCCCCTTCAGTGTATGACCCCACCCCTTTCATGATGTGTCCGCTATGCCGGGTGCAGGGGATTTATCAACTCCTCTAGAAGTTCGAGAGATATCCCATTTTTTAGTACTAATAAATATAAAGAACTTCTACTTTGTACATACATACTGTAGGAAGGCGCAAGGGTCTGTCGTTGATGGAAGATATGTGTCACCGAGGATTCTGGCCTCAGTGAAGTAAGAGCCGGTATTTTCAGGTGTCAGCTGTGAGTGAGTACCTCTCTCTGGTGTGGGAACTGAGCCCTCTGCTGGGCTGAAAAGCTGAGACCTGTGTGTTGGGACTCGGGAGAGCAGGCAACCTAAAGCCTGCATTTTGACTGCTGGAGGCAGAACTGCCGACAAGGTGACGTTTTTTGTTATGCACAAACTTTCTACTTGGTGTGAACAAACAACAACCTTGCAAAGAGTGTTTTTGTTTGACCTTATGTGTGAATAAACACGGACATTTGAATTAAGAACTTGTACTTTGCCTCTGTGCTGCACCTGCTTATCCCAACTACCAGAGCGAATCCCCACAATACCTATAGTACTCATAAACTCTCCCTACAAGCATAACTTATTTATAGACCATATGCATAGACAGCCCATTCACTAAAAACTAAAATGAACGTAGCTGAACAGACTCTATTGATTGTCATGGGTTCTGCTTAGGATGCTTCTTTACCAGCAAAAAAGACCTCCATACAGAACTTTTTTGTCAGATCATGCATAACTTATTTATAGACCATATGCATAGACAGCCCATTCACTATGTAATGAGAGATGGGGAAAGATGTAGAGTGCACACAGTTCTATTCTTACACCCTCTAAATACAGGTTTTACTGTTAAACCGTGTTCTCAGGGGCATTATCATATTTTGTTGTTCTGCTCTGTAACGGGAGCAGAAAGATGAAAATAACAGTTGCAAGCTTCAGCACAAAACTAAAAACGTAGCTGAACAGACTCCATTGATTTTCATGGGGTCTGCTCAGGATGATGCTTCTTTGCCAGCAAAAACGACCTGCATACAGGACTTTTTTGACAGAATCTGTTACAGAGGCTCAGATGAAGTCTCCAAAGCAGATGTGTATAGACAAGTTCACTACATAAATACAGCACCAGAACCAATCCCGTACCATTAATACAGTGCCAGAATTGTCATCTGTACATAAATATAGCACCAGAACCAATTGTATTACACATATACTGTACATCACCAGATTAAAAAAAAAAATAAGAAGCTAACTACAGATACTATTTGAGTAGTCAGGATAGTCCTTGTCATAAAAGCTTGTACAGTGTGAAACTACAGCTCCCAGTATGGCCTGAAAAAGGTGTACATGTATGCTGGGAGTTGTTGCTTCACAAAATAGCATAATGCTACCCACAATCAGCTGTAGATCATACAGGTTACTATAGAACTTGTTATACACAGTCAGTGGCAAAATAAACATTTGCATTTAGTGACTTGCAGGTGACGTTTCCTCTGGTCCTTCAGGCCACCATGATGATATCTCCTAGCCCAGAATCCTCTCTGCAGATTTAGCCTTCAAGATCCCTTCAGCTTCTCACTTTTCCAACACATCGACACCCTGTATGCTAATGTAAACTCCTCTTGGTGCCACACTTATGGCTATAAATATAAAAGCAGCACATACTATGTCCATTTAAAATAAAATCCCTCACACAGTGCCAATAATGGTAGTGCCATACACTCTGTGCCATCAGTATATAGTGCCCCATGCTTGGCGAGCCTTTAAATAGTGCAACACACTCTGTGAAACCCATTTATAGTACCTCATGCTCACAAGTTAGATATATTTGGCATATACAGTATACAGCATATATACACCGGTCTATTCTCTAGCAGTATACACTATGTATGCCTCTGTCCATTCTCTAGCAGTAAATAGTATATATACTGGTCCGTTCTCTAGCAGTTTACAGTATATATATATATATACACCCATCCATTCTCTAGCAGTATGCGGTATATACAGCAATCCATTCTCTATTGGTATACACCATATACACTCACCTAAAGAATTATTAGGAACACCATACTAATACGGTGTTGGACACCTTTTTGCCTTCAGAACTGCCTTAATTCTATGTGGCATTGATTCAACAAGGTGCTGATAGCATTCTTTAGAAATGTTGGCCCGTATTGATAGAATGGCATCTTGCAGTTGATGGAGATTTGAGGGATGCACATCCAGGGCACGAAGCTCCCGTTCCACCACATCCCAACGATGCTCTATTGGGTTGAGATCTGGTGACTGTGGGGGCCATTTTAGTACAGTGAACTCATTTTCATGTTCATGAAATCAATTTGAAATGATTCGAGCTTTGTGACATGGTGCATTATCCTGCTGGGAGTAGCCATCAGAGGATGGGTACATGGTGGTCATGAAGGGATGAACATGGTCAGAAACAATGCTCAGGTAGCCTGTGGCATTTAAACGATGGCCAATTGGCACTAAGGGGCCTAAAGTGTCCCCAGAAAACATTCCCCACACCATTACACCATCAGCCTGCACAGTGGTAACAAGGCATGATGGATACATGTTCTCATACTGTTTACGCCAAATTCGGACTCTACCATTTGAATGTCTCAACAGAAATCAAGACTCATCAGACCAGGCATTATTTTTCCAGTCTTCAACAGTCCAATTTTGGTGAGCTTGTGCAAATTGTAGCCTCTTTTTCCTATTTGTAGTGGAGATGAGTGGTACCCAGTGGGGTCTTTTGCTGTTGTAGCCCATCCACCTCAAGGTTGTGCGTGTTGTGGCTTCACAAATGCTTTGCTGCATACCTCGGTTGTAACGAGTGATTATTTCAGTCAACGTTGCTCTTCTACCAGCTTGAATTAGTCGGCCCATTCTCCTCTGACCTCTAGCATCAACAAGGCATTTTCGCCCACAGGACTGCCGCATACTGGATGTTTTCCCTTTTCACACCATTCTTTGTAAACCCTAGAAATGGTTGTGCGTGAAAATCCCAGTAACTGAGAAGATTGTGAAATACTCAGACCGGCCCGTCTGGCACCAACAACCATGCCATGCTCAAAATTGCTTAAATCACCTTTCTTTCCCATTTTGACATTCAGTTTGGAGTTCAGGAGATTGTCTTGACCAGGACCAAACCCTAAATGCATTGAAGCAACTGCCATGTGATTGGTTGACTAGATAATCACATTAATGAGAAATAGAACAGGTGTTCCTAATAATTCTTTAGGTGAGCGTATATACACCAGTTCATTATCTAGCAGTATACAGTATATACACCAGTCCATTCTCCAGCAATATACAATACTAGCTAAAGAACCTGGCTTAGTTCGGGTATATTTCATCTATTTCATATAATGTTTGTGTGTGTTGTTAAAAGAAATCGACAGTATCCCCCATAACAGTAACATCTACAGTACTCCACCGCCTTAACAGTGACCTCCACAGACCTCCAACCCTTAACACTGATTCCCCCCCACAGTGTCCAGTCTCCTTAAAATGGGACCTCTACAGCAGCCCACCCCCTTCACTTTGACCTTCACAGCAGCCTTCCCCTTTAACATTGAGTTTCACAGTTCACCACCCCATTGACAGTGACCTCCATAGAGGCCCGTCCCCTTAACAGTGGCCTTTACAGCAATCTGCCCTTTAACACTGACCTCCATAGCAGACCATCCCCTTAACTGTGACCTCCACCGCAGCCTGACCCTGGGGTGGCCAGAGGTCCAGTTTTAGGCCGGACAGTCTGGCTTTCAGACTACCTGTCCTCTGTCTGGTGCAGGGCCTGAGCGGACACAGGGATGTCCTTTTAAACAGCTCACTCTCAGAAAGCAGCACTGTGCTGTCTGAGCGTGAGCTGCAGGGAGAAAGTCACCCTCACTTCCACCCCTGCAGCTGACAGAAGTTGATTCTTAACTTCATTTTTTCAATCCCTGTTCACTGAGCAGCGGAAGGGGGCATGAGCTAACCAGATCGGGGGGGGGGGGGGGGGGGGGGCTTAGCGGGACCTAGAAGTTGATTTTTAACTTCATTTTTTTCAATCCCTGTCAGCTGAGGAGTCAAGGGGTGTGGCCAAAGCCGGATCAGAGGTGTGTCCTTTTGAACAGCTCACTCTAAGACACCAGCACTGTGCTGTCTGAGTGTGAGCTGCAGGGAGAAAGTCACCATCCCTCCCACCTCTGCAGCTGACAGAAGTTGATTTCTTCATTTTTTCAATCCTTGGTGGCTGAGGAGTGGGAGGGGTGTGGCCTAACCGGATAGGAGGCATTGCATAATGGGGCCTGGGGGTGGGGTTTCAAGTCCGTGTTTCAAGGGTGGCCTAAATGGCCACCCTACCTGCCCCCTGAACTGGGACCTCCACAGCACTCCGCTCCCTTAGCAGTGTCATCCACAGCTATTAAGCCACGGCTTTACTTCCATAGCGATTATCCTGGTGACAGATTTCCTTTAAAGCTCACCTACAGCAGTGAATTAAAATGGTTGGGTTGTTATGGAAACCTGGAGATTCTATTGGCTGATAAGGGTCATATAACTTAGCTTCTATTGGCTAATGCATTTTTGGGGAATATCTTAGGAACGGCACGTCCTAGTGAGCTAAGACCTGGTCTAAAACCTTCCCGGACACCTGATGTACCTGTGTGCTAAATTTTGTGATTGTAAATGTGACGGTGCGGATTCCTTTAGCAGACATACATACACCCATACACTCAGCTTTATATATTAGATATAAAAAGAGGGGGTGGGATGGGCGGGGAAAAGGGCTGGGCTGGCCTGTCTCATTTATCACTTTCTACACCTGTTTCAGATGTAGAAAATGGTCTAAATCAGGCATGCTCAACCTGCGGCCCTCCAGCTGTTGCAAAACTACAACTCCCAGCATACCTGAACAGCCTACAGCTATCAGACTACAGCAGGGCATTGTGGGAGTTGTAGTTTTACAACAGCTGGAGGGCCGCAGGTTGAGCATGCCTGGTCTAAATCTATCCCAGCAAGGGGAGCCCCTACATAACTTAGGCGGTCCAGCACCAGCGCAGGAGAGATGAATACTGGTGTCTAAATCGCCAGTCTTCATAAATGTCCCCCCTATATCTACACCGGTCCATTCTGTAGCAGTATACAATATATATATATATATATATATATATATATACACGCCGGTCAATTCTCACTGTATATACACTGGTACATTCTCTAGCAGTATACATCATATACACCAGTCCATTCTCTAGCAGTATACAATGTATACATCAGTCCATTCTGTACCAGTATACTGTATACTGCAAGAGGATGGACCGGTGAATATATAATGTATCCATGCTCTAGCAGTACTCAGTATATACACTGGTCCATCCTTTAGCATTGTTCAGTATATACATCAGTCCATTCTCTAGCAGTATACAATATATACACCAGTACATTCTCTAGCTGTATACACTGGTCTATCATCTAGCAGTATACACTGGTCCATCCTCTAGCAGTATACACTACATACACACCGGTCTATTCTTTAGCAGAATACAGTGTATACACCAGTACATTCTCTAACCGTATACAGTATATACACCGGGCCATTCTCTAGCTGCATTCAGTATATACAACAGCCCATTCTTTAGCAGTGTTCAGTATATACACCGGTCCATCCTTTAGCTGTATATACTGTATATACACTGGGCCATTCTCTAGCAGTATACAATATATACACTGCTAAATTCTCTAGCTGTGTACATTATATACAATGGTCAATTCTGTTGCAGTAGAGTGTGGTGTACATACTGTGGACTGCAGGAGAATGGTCTGGTATATATACAGTATACCAGTGTTTCCCAACCAGTGTGCCTACAGCTGTTGCAAAACTACAACTCCCAGCATGCCCGCACAGCCAAAGGCTGTCCAGGCATGCTGGGAGTTGTAGTTTTGCAACAGCTGGAGGCACACTGGTTGGGAAACACTGCAGTATACTACCACTGCACTGAGAATCACTGAGCACTTCCACAGTTACAGTAAGTGAAATCAGCCTTATATTCACAGAGTATGCATTAGTTCTCGGGGACAGTATCACAAATGAGAGAATTAGATACACATCTTAGTAGTCAGTTTCACAGATGAAAGGCTTAGATACACAGCTTGGCAGACAGTATTACGCATGAGAGGCTTAAATACATAGCTCAGCGAAAAGTATCACACATGAGAGCTTTAGATATATAGCCCAGTGAACAGTATCCTGCATGAGAGGTTTAGATACACAGCCCAGCAAACAGTACCCTGTATTGGTTTAGATACATAGCTCAGAGGACAGTATTACACATGATAGGCTTAGATACACAGCCCAGCAAACAGTACCCTGCATGAGTTGCTTACATACACAGTTCAGTGGACAATATCATGTGTGAAGGTCTTACATATATGGTCCAACAGACAGTATCATACATGACAGGATTAGATACCCGCTTCAACACCCAGATTCAGTTCTACCAGGACTCCGGACTTTATCCAGCACATACCTGTTTTCTGACACCATGGATTTTTTGAAAAATAAAAAATGGCTGCACACCGTTATATATACAAACAATAGAGCTAAGAAATTGGGGTCATTCTAGATAAAAGTGGTACAATACCGATTATAAATGAGTAATGTAAGCTCTTAGCGCACATACGTGTCGGGCCCATCTACCAGGCGTCAAGGTGGCTTTCGCAGATGGGTCCCTATCACTAAATATACTGCCTCACTTTGGACTTACTTAAGCCTCCAATATTCAGGGCAGTGTAGGAACTAGCTACAAACGTACTCTTCTCAGAAGCCCCAGGTAGATGGGCGTGTTGCATGTATTTCTGGGTAGGAAGACTGGAACAGTGGCCCAAACTAGCCCAGTATGCTCTGTCCCAGCCTCCAGTGTAATCTCAAACAGGGTTTTGAGCACATGGGACCAAGTTGTCTTCTACCAGTGTCCAAAACATCACCTTTGCCAAAACAAACCAAGACTGGATTCAGGAATATATTCACACTCCTCCGGCTAAAACTGATGAATAGATCTGGCCTTGCTGATGGTGGCATGTCTTGCCACTGTTGCTATGTGCCTGCCTGGAAACATGTACAATATGGCTGCTGCTGTGGACCACAGTTGCTACTCTTCGCTGCTAGTCCCCTACTGCCACCACTATTTATGCTATGCATCTGCCACTACTACTACCACTACTACCTGGAATATGAAAAATAGCACTTGTGACAGAGCGGTGTGTTTTTATTTTATTTTTTAAACATTCTGTTCGCTAGCGCTGTCAAACATTTACCTATAGTTATGTAAGTCAGTGTCACTCTGACATGATTTACTGTCACTGTCATTGCATTCAAGAGCTTGCAGTGGGGGGAGAGAAAAAGGAAAAATGTATATAAAAAAATAATGAAAAGATATAACATCTTTTCTTAAAAAGACTAGAGACTATGGGGTGTAATATACCTATTTCCAGGTCAATTGGAGCCACTTTGGTTCAGATAGAATCAATTTGGGTCCAAACCAAACTTTAAGCATTCGGCGAGCCAGAACCAAACCTAATCTGAAAAGATTTGCTTATGTCTAGAGTCTTAGTAGTCTGTCACACAGTACAATCAATTTATTACTGATTAATAGTTAAGGCTGCGTGCAGCCTGTAATTGTGGGAGGTCCCCTTCTTAAACCCCCTCGACCAGTTCACCTCACCGCGCCCGCCTACTGGTACTTCCGGTGACTCCCGTCACTTCCGGTAAGCACGCCCCCCGGGTAAGCATTGCCTCACGCCTCCCGGCGTGCACCTCGTCTCTCCGGTCCGTCCGCCCGCTGGTCTGCTCCCCCTCACCACCTCCTGATTCCCTGCACCCGCGAGCTCCCTCCACCGCCGACCGGGCCTCTCCTCCAGTCAGACGCGTCCGTCCTCTCGCGAGAGGTCGCGCGCATGCGCAGCCGGCTCCCGGTCCCAGCTGCCGTCTGCAGCACTGCGCGCTGGCCGCTGGGAGGGGGGGGGGGGCAGAGGAGGAGTACCGCTTGCCATCTCCGTCCCTCACCCACAGCAGAGCCACACATCACGGCCGCCCATGCCTCCCCCGCTCCCTGCACAGCTGGGCTCCCGATCAGTGCTGCTGGTGGCAGGAGCCATGTCCCTGCCACGTTTTCACCAGTCTGGGTGAAACGGGGTCACATGTGGCTCCCACCCACCGGGCCCAGCTCTTCACACAATCCTTCTTGAACATGCATGACCCCTGCATTGTGCTGGCATCACTGTCCGCAGAGCTGTCTGTGCCCCCAGATACCAGGTCCCCAAACATCCGTGGGATGCCAGTCCTCATTCCATTATGTCTCACCCAGCTCCATCCAGTTCCCTCGAACCCGGCTCCTGTGTCCCACCACCTTGCCACCCGCACCTGCCAGGTCGGTCCGTGGCGCAGGCTCCCCCGCCTCTACACTCACCCAGGTTCGGACCCATGGCCCTCCAGGCCCTCTCACGCTCCTGCCAGCCATGCACCATCCTGCAGTCCTGCGGCCTTCCAGCCTGGCCTCGCGGGGGTTCCGGCCCTTGCTGCTCCCATCCTCCGGGGCTCACACCTGGATACATGGCCCTACTTTTCCTGGACCCAGCATGCCCCTCACTCAGTCAAAATTCTCACATTTGTGTTCCTTTCCCAGGTGCCAGTAGCGTTCGTGGTCCCCGTCGTGTCTTGTCTCGACTTCCTGACGTCAGGTTTAGGTATTGGGCGGGGTTTTATGTTCTTACCAAAAAGAAAAAAAAAGAGAAAAAAAATATTTTTTTTTCCAACAGGCTCTGCAGAAGGTCCCTGCCGGCCACTTGTGGGAATTCTCAAGCTTGAGGGTTTTCAGGTAGGTAATTCTGGGCTGCACCCCGCAGTTCCTCTTGCCAGCATCCCGTGTTGCCTCCCTGGAAGCATTCAGGGGATGTTTCTATCCTGCTTAACCTGAGGCATTCAGGTGTCTTCTCTGTCCAGGTACCCTGAAGCGTTCAGGTGTCTTCTCTGTCCATCTTAGCCTGAGAAGTTCAGGTGTCTTCTCTGTCTAGGTACCCTGAAGCGTTCAGGTGTCTTCTCTGTCCAGGTACCCTGAGGCGTTCAGGTGTCTTCTCTGTCCATCTTAGCCTGAGACGTTCAGGTGTCTTCTCTGTCCAGGTACCCTGAAGCGTTCAGGTGTCTTCTCTGTCCATCTCAGCGTGAGACGTTCAGGTGTCTTCTCTGTTCAGGTGCCCTGAAGCGTTCAGGTGTCTTCTCTGTCCATCTTAGCCTGAGGCGTTCAGGTGTCTTCTCTGTCCAGGTACCCTGAAGCGTTCAGGTGTCTTCTCTGTCCATCTCAGCCTGAGACGTTCAGGTGTCTTCTCTGTTCAGGTGCCCTGAAGCGTTCAGGTGTCTTCTCTGTCCATCTTAGCCTGAGACGTTCAGGTGTCTTTTCTGTCCAGGTACTCTGAAGCGTTCAGGTGTCGCCCCCGTCCACTGTTGCCTGTAACGTCAGGGTCTCGTTCCTGGTTTCTTTAGCCCACTGCATGCAGCCACCATTACTGTCGTTAGCCGGTACGTCAGGTGTCTTCCCGGTCCTACGTAACCTGCGGCACCCAGGCAACCCTGCTCACGTCCCCAACCTGAAACGTTCAGGTCGCTCCTCGCCACTCATCCTGGAATGTCCAGGCCTCCTTCTCGCCGCAGTCTTCGACTCCGCCTCCTGGCTCTCCAGATACCCCTCTGTTCTTGGTTTCATTTCATCCACGTCTCTCTGTTTCCATTGTTAGCTGACACAGCGGTGTGTCCGTCCGCATCATCATTGGTTTTCAGGTCCCGCTCCGCAATTCTCTCACGTCGCTCCTAACTTTTCCAGTCCTCAGGGCCAGCCGGGTCGCTCCCGTCGATCCTCAGACGGTAAGGCAAGGGTATTGAATCCACGCTCTCAGGTACGTTCTCGAATACGTTCGCTCACGGCCTTAGTAGTCTCGGTACACGGTCCCCATGATCTCTCCAGCTGCCATATTTTTGTCTGTAATTCCAGGTCTCGCGTAAGGTCTCTACTATCTTCGGAGCCATGTCTCAGGCCTCGGATTTCAACGACACGTTGTCCCTCCCGGGTACTTCGGTCTCTGGCCAAGGCGGCCCTGAATCCCTCCGAAGATGGACCGTACCAAGGCTCGTTGCAGAGTTAAGCAGAAGGGGCATCAGGCACCCAGCGTCAGCCAGAAAGGCTGAGTTATACAGGCTTTTGATGACCGAACCCGGTCCTCCTGAAAGAGAAGATCCACCCCCATCCATCCAGCAGTCCTTGGTGCAGTTACAGGCCTCCATGGATTCGCTCGTCTCATCTGTTGCCGACATCAGGACCAGGGTGGTGGACTTGGAATCTAGAACACCGGCGTCATCCCAGGCGGTGGTCCCTCTCACCGATCCCCCTCTGTATCATCTACCGGCTCCAGGTACGACCCCGGCTGCTCCCGTGGTGGCTCCTGCACATTTCGTGCCGGACAACATCAGGAAGGACATCTTGGCAGGCAAGGACGTGAATCTCGCTTCCATCCTGATTGCGTCCCATGATGCCGCCGACAATAAGACCTTCGACTGCGGGGAAATCTCGGTGGTCCTTCGGGCCAAGGATGCCCGTCTCAACCGCAAGCTCTCGGTACCTGAGTTCGTTTTGGCCTTTAGCCTGTATAGAGATGTGATCTACTCCGCCTACCCAGCCTGCCGGGAGGAGCTGGACACGTATTTATACAGGGTTACTGATCTTGGGCACAAGTACGGCGGCACGGCCTTTTATGATTACCACCGCTCCTTTTCAGCCAAGGCCGCCGCCGCGCTGACCCAGTTTCAGTTCTCCGTCAACTGGGCTACTCTGGACATGGAGTTGTTCTGCCGGCATTTTGCCAGTCTCCGGGCCCCCGCCTATTCGACTTGTCAGTCGATTTTTCATTCCACAGAGTGGTGTCCTCAAACTGCCATGGCCCAACCAGACAGGGTCATCCCAGGCCCCTCCGGGGTCTCCCGCAGCCCCTCCTCCACTGATAAGTTAGGCAGACCCATTGTTTACCTTGGCAACAGCCAAGTATGTAACAACTTCAACTTCGGTTCTTGTCTCTTCAGCGGTTGCAGGGCCCTGCACATCTGCTCCATCTGCTTCAGGGCTCACCCCAGGTCCACGTGTCCCAAAAAGGCGTCCAAGCGCCTATGACTGTAATTGTAACATTTACAATCCTGTTACGGGAACATCCGGTTCCGGGATTCATGGACTTCCTGATCACGGGCCTCTGCTTCGGCTTCGACACAGGGTTGGTGGCACTCACCTATTCCAACTGGGAGTGCGACAATCTGCAGTCAGCCAGGTCAGATCCTGCCGCTGTTCAGGAACTCCTGAACTCGGAGGTTGAGAAAGGGTTCCTCCTGGGCCCTTTCAACTAGATTCCTTTTTCTCGCTGGCGGATCAGCCCCATAGGAGTAGTGTCCAAAAAAGATTCAAATAAAAAACGTTTAATCTACGATCTCTCAGCCCCCCATGATTCCGTCATCCCCAGCATCAATTCACTAATTCCTTCCGAAGAATTTGCCATGACATATGCGTCCATCGACGCAGCCATTGCTCTCATCCTTAGCGCTGGGAAAGGCACCTGGTTGTCTAAAACTGACATAGCGGACGCCTTCAAACTGCTGCCTATCGCCCCACACCTATGGCAGTTCTATGGTATTCAGTGGGAGGGCAGGTTCTATTTTGCCAACCGGTTGACGTTCGGCTCTAAAAGCAGCCCGTGGTTATTCGACCAACTGGCGCAGGCTCTACACTGGATCCTGATCCATCACAGCAGCACCCCAGTGGTCATCCACTACCTGGACGACTTTCTCCTCATAGAACCTCCGCTATGTCAGCCATCCGGGCTGCACTCCCTCCTGGAGCTCTTTGCCGCCCTTCGTATCCCAATATCGCAGGGGAAGACCTCGGGGCCGGTCACTTCCATCACCTTTCTGGGTATTGTCCTGGACTCCGACAGGATGGAGGCCAGGCTTCCAGAGGCAAAGCTGTCCCAAATCCGGGAAGTCGTTGCAGGGGCCATCACCTCTTCCCAGGTGACCAAGGTCGAGCTACTGTCCATCCTGGGTCGGCTGAACTTTGCCTTGAGGGTGATGCCCCAGGGCAGGGCCTTCATTTCCCGCCTGCTCTCGCTCCTTCCTGCAGCCTCCGAACCCAGCAGCATTGTCCACTTGGACAGGGCTGCCATGGCAGACTTGCGCATGTGGGACAGCTTTCTTTCAGCCTGGAACGGGGTCAGCCTGTTCGTCCCCTCATGGACCCAGTCATCCGCCAGGGTGTTTTCCGATGCCGCGGCGTCCCGGGGGTTCGCTGCCATCTTCGGGTCCCAGTGGTTAGCTGATCCATGGCCACCTCAGGTCAGTTCTGACCCTCAGTCCCTCAGTTCGTCTCTGTTTCTGGAATGTTATCCCATCGTGGCAGCCGCGTCTGTCTGGGGTCACCTCTGGGCTAATTCCAGTGTCATGTTCATTTCTGACAGTCAGGACCTGGTGGACATCATCTCCAAAGGCCGTGCCAAGTCTGCCAAGGTCATGTCCCTTTTGCGCAAACTAGTCTGGCTGGCCATGATCAATAACTTCCATTTCTCATGTTCCCATATTCCAGGTGTCAGCAACACGGCGGCCGATGCCTTATCCAGATTCAATTTTCAAACCTTCTTTCAGGTATGTCCAGAAGCAGACCAGACCAGGGCCCGGATTCCCGGCTTCAGCAACCTGATGTTGGATTGAGGTCTCTGCTGGCAACCGCCAAGGACCTCATGCACCGATCCCTCTCTGTCAACACGGCCCGCAATTACAGCACAGGTTGGAACCTCTTTCTAAAATTTTCCAGGGACCATCCTCAACAGGATACAGCCTTCGTTTCTTACATCATGGCTTTCATGGCCCATTGCCATGTCAACCTCAAGCTGGCACCCAACACCATCCGTTTGTACCTAGCCGGGGCACAACATTTCTTAGTCCTACAGAATCCAGAGGTTCGCTCGGCTTTCACATCCCAAGCCGTCAAGGCCACACTCAAGGGCATTGAGAAAAGCAGTAAGGACTCAAATCCTTCCCGTCGGCCGGTCTCCGGCGAACTATTCAGGCAGCTGTCAGCAACCCTAGATGGCAACCCTTTTGGCCCTTCCGTTAGTCTGGTCATCAAGGCCGCAATGTATCTAAGCTTCTACGGCTTCCTACATCCAGGAGAATTCTCAGTTTCTTCCCAAAAGATGATCTTTCTGAAAAAGAAGCAGCTATCCTGGAGCCAGGATCATCTGGTGTTAAGCCTTCCTTCCACCAAGATGTCCCAAACCGGTCCTCCCATACAGATCCGCTTCTTTGAGTCCGAAAACGCCTGGTGTCCGGTGGTGGTACTCCGACGTCTCCTGGATTCCACGCCATCTCCAGATCCAGAGTCTCCTTTGCTTCCATTCCAAGGGAAACCCCTATCCACGCCACAGTTCGTCTCACACATCAGATCCCTGGTCGCAGGGTTGGGGGAGGACCCCAAAACTATATCGGGACATTCATTCCGCATCGGAGCTGCCTCAGCAGCTTCCACCTACCCATGTGACGTCATTCGTCACATGGGTAGGTGGAGATCTGCCTGTTTTTCCCTGTACATTCCGGATCCGCTGACTGAAACCCACCAGGTATTCCATTCCTTGGTTTTGTAAACATGTTCTAACATGCATTAAACAACAGCACTTCCCCTACCCGGTGTCTTTTGGCCCTCTTTTAGGCAGGCCCACGTCCCGTGGCTCCAGGCACACACCAGCCACTGTTAGGGCCCCTTCTTGTCACCTTACTGACCGTGGCCGCGGCCACAATTGTCAATTACACCATTTTCACTGTTCAGATGCCAAGACTTAGATCACTTTATATCAAAACATGTCAGCAAGTTTTAATGTGCTCCTGCCATGATGGATAAATAACCTAAATCTTCATGTCACTTCTGAAGGATTTAACATTTCTATTTCAATTTTTTATTCAAAACAGGAGCAACATGAGGGGAGGAAAGTCAGCTGTGTCTGCTTGGCAAAAGCTGTGGCAAGCTGGGTGAAGAGTGTATCTTTGTAAAACAACAATTATGTCTCCTATGTCCAAAGACCCATTTGTTTCAGGTTTCTCCCCAAAAATGTGATGGTCACAGCCAGGGTTATCATTAGTAGCAGATTGTCATAACAAGTATCAGCCTCTTCCCCTAGCTGTGTCTGGAAAACTCCTTGTACCCCTGCACCACCAACTTCTACTCCAGTTGTAGCTCCTCATCCTCCTCCACTTCATCCTCCATGAGACTTCATCCACAGGGCAATGAGCAAAATGCGGAGCCTGTTCTTTCACCATCCCTTGTTGCATCAGCATTTGCTCTATTATAATTATCAGAGGGATGACATATTTGATGCTGCTGTTGTTTCAACTGACAAATATGGTGGCCTTTTTGAAGGGCCTGAGTATGCAACATTTGTCCCTGATGAGCTGCCAGTGCCTGACTTCAGCTTAAAATAACACATGCTCCCTGCTGTGGTGGTCTAGTGAGTAATGTAATCATTGACCACTTTACACTGCTCTTACAGATGTTCCAGCATATGGAAGTGGAATTGCATTGAGTTGGAATCTCTCAGATCATACATTATAATAAAAGACCATTCTGTCGCTGCAAGTCCCAGAGGGCCTTTTTAGCCACATAAGAATGACTGAAATGTGCAGAGGCTCTCTTGGACATGGCCCTATCTGCAAGCCATACATTTGTGGTGCAATGCTTTATAAAAAAAAATAATAATAATGTATCACATGTGCTGTGAATTGAGCTGGTCTTATATCCCCCAAATGTGGCACATCCATGAAGTACCTGCCATTTTCGCTGACCACATTGCCCAGTTAATACTGGTGGGAAAACATTCAGCAGGAAAGTTGCTGGTTGATACATTTGCAACTGATTTATTGTTTGGCTTCTCTCTGAGGCTCAGCAAGTGGAATGCTTTACTTTACACAAACGAAAGGGGGGTGGAATGGAAGCAATGTTCCGCTATGTTTATTTTGGGCATGGGGAGGGAGGAAGATAGATGAGGAGGATGTGGACTAGATGGGTAAGCATTTGGTATGGGAACCAGTCTAGAACAACCATTGAGGTGTCAATAGGAACCGGCCTCCTTGCTGTTGTGCAGCATCAATGCTGCCAAACAAAACATGGACCCATTGGGCTGTGAAAGATATGTACTATTCCTGGCCCTAACAACTGTTTCTTGTCACTGGTGGCATATTAATTAAAGGGGCTGTGCCACCATTAAATGTTGTTTTAATATATTTCAGCATGAAAAACAAGTTACTTAACTTTTTGTTATAAAAATGTTCCAGTTTTGAGATATTTTTATACTTCATTTTAATGGCACCACCTGGTGTTCATCTGTATACATCCACCTGCTGAGGCAATTGCACATGCTCAGTTCCATCCTTAAACTGCCACCAGCCATATCTATTATGAAAAGCTGTGACAGTTACAGGAAGCTGTACCAGGATGGCACTCCCCATGAACTGCTAGCCTGTAGAACATCTAGCCAAGAATTGGATCACTAAATGTAGAAGCTCTGGATCCACATATACGTAGTCTGGTTGTAGCACAGTTTTTGACGTGGTTGTAGCACAGTTTCTGCCAGCACTTTGAATTCTATGGACCTGCTTGCAGTTTAGCACCATTTTGTTTCCTTTTTCTTTAATGTACTCTTTATTTCAGTATATAACATGCACATAATGAAAAAATATATATACATAAAGAACACAAAACAGTGGGTACATACATGATGCAAAGTTGCAAAATGTGGCAAATATTATTTGACAATTAAAGTGCAATTCTATAGGTAACTATTATAGGAATGTCAAAGGATCAGCCACGTAGCTATACATGTTTCATATTTTGACTCAGAGTGAAAGGTCTGATGGTAAAAGTGACTTAGGGGGTGAGGCAAAAGAAGAAGAAGAGAGCCAGGAACATCAAGTGATCATATTTATATGAATTCATCATAGAAACATATTTCCCAACTGGGTAATTTCCACCCTCTACATTCATTCATGCAAGGAGGGGCAATTTGCTGAGCCAGTACAATGATATTGCAGCTAAAATGAGAACAGAGGATAAATAATGGGGGAAATTTATCAAAACTGGTGCAAAGAAACACTGGCTTAGTTGCCTGTAGCAACCAATGTGATTGATAGTTTCATTTTGCAAAGAATCTTTGAAAGGTGTGATATGGTTGCTTTGGGCAACTAATTACTATAAACTGTATTCCCCCAATACCATGGGCCAATATAGACCCAGTTAAGGATACCATTAAACACAGTATTTTAAAGAACCAAGAAAATGGGGTCTTACCCACTGTAATTGTAGATGGTGTATTACTGCATCATGTAATGATGCAGTCCTTGTATTGTTGAACTGTGGGGTGTTTGTGGTGTCCGTGGTGCATATGGTTATTCCAGACTTGGGTCGCAGGCATGGATGGATCTCCTGGTAGACAGAAACAGCAGGATCGCATGTGATTCTTAGCACAGCTGAAGACTTTGTAGGCTGTAAGATAGAACAAACAGGTCGCCCCTCCCCCTTGCCATGTGGCTTTAGATGGTTTAAATTATTTTCATGGAGAAAAACATTTATCTTAGTTTCACCATTATTACATACACTTAAATCTTCAGCATTTGCAACATTGGACATACTTACCTTCTTCCCCCCATCTATAATTGGGGAGGACACTTTACAGGAGTAACTGCTCCTAAAAAAGGATTTTAGGACTTAACAAAAAATGCCTTGGACAATTCTTCCATTCGTTGCATCATCACTCCAAACTGGTTCTGGATTTGATCCATTCAATCACATAAATTAACTCTCTTTTTCCCATAACCTTTTGTATGTGGTATTTGAAATTGAAATGATTGAGATTTACCAGAACCATCTGATGAGCCCACGTTGGAATCTCGTGTAATAATTTCTCTGGTGTCTTTGGACAGGAGGGAACCGCTAATTTCTAAACTGATTCTTTTTATATGGGCTTTCTCTAACACTAGGCCCCTTATTATCCATATAGTGGCGTACTATTTTTGGATGGATATATAAAAATATTTACAATATTTAAAAATATACAATGAAATGAAATAAAAGAAGCAATCAAAATACAGCTATAGAGTGCCGTGGTTTTTCAATATTAATTATATGCACCTTTACCACTGAGCACCGCCTTCCACAACCAGGAGTGCCGCTCAATCACCCTCTCCCTTATTATCCTCTGGCTTAGGCTGAATTTTATTTGGATGGGAAGGCCTAGAGCTTTTAGCCACGTCAGCAGAACTCCTTTTGGGGCTCTCAAATTTGAACAGACACAGAAACAAATAACGTTTGTGTGTATTTCAATGGGTCCGCAAAAAATGCAGAGTGTCCGTTCCGTAGCCCCGCAAATAAAATAGAATATGTCCCTTTCTTGTCCATTTTAAGCATTGTTACAATGGATCCGCAAAAAAAACGGATGGCATATGGATGTCATCTGTTTTTTATTTTTTGCGGACCGCAAAACACATATGATCATATGCATGTAGCCTTAATCTCTAACACTACCTCTGACCAGGTATCTTTACCCACATCTCTGAGGGAATGAAAAAAATACTGGTACTTTGGCTCGAATACCCAGGCAATAAATTCTGCTTGTAAAGTTCTAAATGTAATGTTTTCATTGCCTCTTCATAAGTTTCTACATGATTGATTATGGAGGGGGGATGCCTTTTTAGTGAATTGACCCACAGTTTCTTTTAGAAACGTAATCACTTTGGTGGTATCAATCATAGGCTGATAGGCTTTCTGTGACAAACTTTTAGAAGACCTAGTGGGTGATATGGGTTTTAACTTCGGAATAGAACGTTCTCTCAGGGACATTAGTTCTTATTCAGAGGGGCCACCATATTCACTTTCTGCCTCTGACCTCCATATTGAATGTCTAACTTTCACTTTACTGGCAGACTTGTTGTTCTGTAACTTTTTATTGTCATTACACAACTTCTCGCATTCTTTTTATAATTCTGATTTTAATTGTTGACATCCTGACAATTCTCTAGAGACTTGATTCAAATCTCTTTTCAAAGTCCTGATCATCTCACTATTCTGAATATCTCTGTTTTTGGATTCTGATAATTTAGCAGACAATTGTGCTAATTCATCAGAAACCGTGATATATGTATATGTTTCCAAAGGAAAAAACTTTAGTTACTGAAAATCTGAAACAAACTATATAAATATATAACAAAATATATAAAATGGTGTCATACTCACTATAGAAAATATACTAGCACTATATAAATGTGAGATTCTTGGCAAATCAATTTTTGACAAAATCATTTGTGCCTGTCCACCATGGCAAGGTGATCTCTTTTAGACAGAAACCTATGCTAAATGCTTCCTCTTTCCCCAATAAATTTGGGGAAGGCAGTTTCCACATAAATTCTGAGCCCACTCTGTATTTTACCTCCAATAAATACTTATGTGCAATGCAGCAGATGCCGTATATATGTAAACAGTTCCAGCCCTGTATCTCAGAAGTATAGACTGACTCACCCTATCGTGTCCCTAGTGCTAAAAAATTGTCTATTTACTGTATGTAACTTTCTATCAAGCCATTCTGGTCTTCTGTAAAGTGAGCATTATTAAGTATAACATGGGCATTCAAGTATTCTGGTTCTGGTGGTTCCTATAGGAAATTGCTGGGAAAGCACGGTAAGAAGGGCTGGTCAGCTTCTGCAGTGTAAAATATTCTGACATGTTATAATTTTGTGGTGTCATTTTTAACCTGCACTTTGCTTTTTTAATGTTTGAGTTTTATTGTAAAGCATATGGAGAAAGTCTTGATTAAGCAACATACTGTACGCAGAGGAAGCTGCATTTTTAAATACAAACCACACTAACCCTAAAATTGGTACTAAACTTTGGCAAACTAAAATTCTGTTGGGTGAGATTTATCATTGCCTGATCGCTGATTTTGGCGCACACATCAGTTGCTCAAAAATTTAAAACTTTTGGCCATTTACTGCCCCTCTGGAGCTTTCCCAAAAAGTGGTAGGGGTGTGGGAAGGGCTTAGCAGAAGGGTGTGTTGACTCCTGCAGTCCAGAAAATGTACTATAATTTATTACAAAAACTGGAATAAATGATGGTGGAAGTCTATGCCAGCTCATAGCTTGTAGTACCAAAGATGTGCCTAATTTATTAATAGTCTGCCTGTCACTCCAGCATGTATGAGATCAAAACTAGTATAGGAAAAAACAGTTTTGATAAATCTCCTTCTAGATTTTAGTATATATTATAGTATGCTTAACTTGTAACTAAAAAGCAGAGTAGATGGCATGGATCTAATTTATTATGTTTAGTGATGAGCGAAACTGGACCGCCACGTTTGGGACCATACCAGACATTTTGGTGTCCGTGAACCAAACTCAGATTTTGGCTCCAAAGTCTGTGTCCAGGTTCGTACTTTAAATAACGCTTGTTGAAAGGCTGCAGCACAGCCAATCAACGAGTGTTTAAGCTGTGAACACTTGAAAGCCATCACAATCATGACTAGTATTGGCATGGCTGTGATTGGCCAGAGCACCATGTGACCAGGCATGCATAAATGCTGGATCACATGGTGCGCCGCCATTCTGCTATAATTAGTGTATGGACAGGACGCTGCAGCAGGCAGGTAGAGTCTTAGGCTTTAATTATTTTTAAAAAGTCGGTTAATTGTGTTGGCGAGACATACCTATATTTAATTTTTTTTTTTGCTTAAACTTTTACTTGCCACTGTCACAGGAAAATATATTAGTTATTCAGCGGTTAATTGGGTCGGTGTGACCTACCTATTTTATTGGTGGAAAAAACACTGTACTTGCCACTGTCACAGGGATATATAATAGTCATTCAGCCGGTTAATTGATTTGTTGTGACCCACCTATTTTTATTTGTGCTAAACACCTCTTTTGCATCCATGAAATGGATATACAATTGTTCGTCTTTCAGCAAATTTTGTGGGTGACTGTAACAAAATGAGGAGAGCATCACCTGGGGACATAGCCATGGTCATGGTGTTGCTGGTGGTGGAGCTCCTTCTGCAGGGAGAGGACGTCGTTGATCTGTGTCAGCTAGGCACCCAAATGAAACACCTTCCTCTGGTCCACGCAGGTGTCAGGACATTCTTCGACATTTTGTAGGCCCCAATATAGCTCTAAGAATGGTGAGGCCAGAACAAGTAGAGGCGGAAGTAGATTGGATGGCTGAGAGTGCCTCGAGTTCTTTCACATTGTCTTCCAACTGGTCCACTGCTGAAAGCGCAGAGTTGGCACCAGCGGCCCATGGGCATCTGTATTCCACCTTAACCCCTTTCACATCGCCCAAGCAGTCAAAGCCCCAAGTCGTGCAGCAGCTGTTAACTGCTGGGGCTTTCTGCTGTATGCAGACCAGCCAGGAGGGCAAGTGTGAAGAGTGGGTGGGAGATGATGGGAGTATGATGAGGTCCTAGATCTCACACAGCATCCAGGTTATGCCAATTAAGTGTGCAGTTCGGAGGAAGAGGACGGGGGCTTTTTTTTTGTGTATTTGATGTTTTTTCTCTATCCACATTTGTTTGCAGGGCAATTGTACTGCTCTTATGCCCACTTTGAAGTCTTTTGCAGCCCTCTAGCTCTTTCTATGACTTTTTTAGAGCCATTTTAGTGCTCCAAAGTTCGGCTTAACCTCTCGAACCCGGACATCCTGCGGTCCACTCATCCCTAATTGTTTTGTTCTTCATTGGACAGTATTTAAATGCTTACAGGCAGGTTTTGTGGGTAAAAGGAGTCTTAAAAAGAGCCAGGTTTATTAACAGTATGCACCATTTATTTGTTACAGAATACTGGTATACTTAAGTACCTTAAGCCAAGATCTGGTGTAAGAAAGTTAAGGGTGGCTAACATGTTTAGCAACATGTGCCAGATTAAGGCTACTTTCACGCTCGCGTTTTGGGCGAATCCGTCATGGATCTGCAAAAACGGATCCGTTACAATAATACAACCGCATGCATCCGTCATGAATGGATAGGTTTGTATTATCTGTAACGTAGCCAAGACGTCATGAACTTCAATTGGAGACGGATCAGTTTTCTATTGTGCCAGACTGTGTCAGAGAAAACCGATCCGTCCTCATTGACTTTGTGTGCCAGGACAGATCGTTTTGTCAAGCGGACAGCAAAACACTGCAGGTAGCGTTTTGGTGTTCACCTCCAGAACGGAATGGACACTGATCAGAGCAGATCCTTTTCCATTCAAAATGCATTAGGGCAAAACTGGTCCTTTTTTGACCGCTTGTGAGAGCCCCTTGACGGATCCCACAAACGGAAAGCCAAAACACGAGAGTGAAAATAGCTTTATCATGCAGTGGACACAATTGTGATATATTTTTCTCAATTTCTGCCTTTCTCATCTGCCTTTCTCTAGTTCTAAATGAAAGTATTAATAAATCTGCCCACTGTTTATATTTTTCTTTTGATTTCATAATACAGATGCCTCAGTTATTACTAGATGTATGTAAAATATTATCTAATTATGGAATGTTTTTGAAATTTTTAGCCCTTCTGCAAGCCTATGGATCCAGTCTGTGGACACAATGGGGAAACATATACTAATGTATGCAGTGCTTTTTCCGACCGTGTTGGTGTGGATTATTATGGCAGATGTCAAGATGTTGGGATATTCTCAGAACACAGTTTTCATTCACATTGTGCCTCCATTAAGTGCCCTAACAAGCCTAAAGTGGGCTGTAAAGCATTCATACCTCCTGGTAAGTATATGTTCTAAAAGTGTAAGGCCTCTTTTACATCTCCGTTTGTAGACCCAGCAGGTTATTTCAGAACAGAGCAGCTTGCTGGATCCTCTACTTCCCCATCCCCAGTGACTGCAATGGAGTCTGTCAGTTATCGGTCTGATTTCCAGCATAAATGCCAGGTTTCTGCCTGATCACCACCAGACCTCACTGCAGTCAATGTGGATCCGGTGGTGAAGTAGACGATCTGGCAGACAGCACTGTGCTGGAAGAACCTGCCGGATCTACAAATGGAGATCTGACTGATGCAGATCCGCTCAGAATGCATCAGTATGGCTCCGCTTGGCTTCCGCTCCGCTCAGCAGGCGGACACCCGAACGCTGCTTGCAGCGTTCGGGTGTCCGCCTAGCCATGCGGAGGCAAACGGATCCATCCAGAGTTACAATGGAAATCAATGGGGGCGGATCCATTCAAAGGTGACACAATATAACAAAACAGGAAACTTTACAAATAAGATTCATATATACTACTGCCTAGTTCCCCGGTATGGCTTCACACTCAGAGAACACCTCCTCGGTCTCCGATAGCCAAGAGTCAGTGTCCTCCTCAGCTTCCGATAGCCAGGAGTCAGTGTCAATGTTAGGCTCCATTCACACGTCCGCAAATGTGTCCGCATCTATTCCGCAATACCGGGAACGGGCGCGGACCCATTCATTCTCGATGGGGCAGAACGGGATGTGGACAGCACACTATGTGCTCTCCACATCTGCACTTCCGGGCCGCAGCTCTGGAAAAAAATAGAACATGTCCTATTTTTGTCTGCAATTGCGGACAAAAATAGGCAGTTCTATGGGGGGTGCCGGCCGGGTGTTTGCAGATCCGCAATTTGCAGATCCGTAATACACTACGGACGTGTGAATGGACCCTTAGGCTACTTTCACGCTGGCTTTTTGGCTCTCCTGTGAGAGCCGTTCAGGGCTTTCACAAGCGGTCCAAAACTGATACGTTTTGCCCTAATGCATTCTAAATGGAAAAGAATCCGCTCAGAATGCATCAGTTTGACTCAGTTTGCCTCCGTTCCGTCTCCATTCCGCTTTGGAGGCGGACACCAAAATGCTGCTTGCAGCGTTTTGGTGTCCGTCTGACGAAACTGAATCAAACGGATCCGTTCTGACACACAATGTAAGTCGATGGGGATGGATCCATTTTCTATGACACAATCTGGCACAATAGAAAACGGATCCATCCTCCATTGACTTTCAATTCACTTTAGGGGGATAAAAAATTCCTTCCCGACTCCAATCAGTCAATCAGAATAACTCCCTGGATCAGCGACCTATCTCTAGTAGCTATAGCCTGTAATATTATTACACTACATCCAGGCCCATCTTGAACTCTTTTAGTGAACTCACTATCACCACCTCCTCAGGCCCCCTGCACACGAACGTGTGCTTCTCATTTCCGTATTGCGGACCGCATATGCGGATCTGTAATACACGGGTGCCATTCCGTTGGATTTCCGCATCACGGATGTGGACCCATTCACTTGAATGGGTCTGCAAATCCGGAGATGTCGAATGTTGTAGAACGGAAGCACGGAATGGAACCCTACGGAAGCACTACGGAGTGCTTCCGTGGGGTTTCACCCCATACTTCCGTTCCGCAAAAAGATAGAACATGTCCTATCTTTTTGCAGAACAGCCGGATCGTTGACCCATTTTGCGGGCCACAGCACGTTCGTGTGCAGGGTGCCTCAGAGAGAGACTTCCATAGTCTCCCTGCTCTTACAGTAAATAATCCTCTTCTATGTTTGTGTACAAACCTTCTTTCCTCCAGACGCAGAGGATGTCCCCTCGTCACAGTCCTGGGGATAAATAGATGATGGGAGAGATCTCTGTACTGACCCCTGAGATATTTATACATACATTAGTTATTAGATCTCCCCTCAGTCCTCTTTTTTCTAAAGTAAATAACCCTAATTTTGATAATCTTTCAGGGTACTGTAGCCCACCTATTCCAGTTATTACTTTAGTTTACCTCTGAAGCCTCTCCAGGCCTGCTATGTCTGCCTTGTTCACAGGAGCCCAGAACTATACACAGTACACCATGTGTGGTTTGACTAGTGATTTGTAAAGTGGAAGGACTATGTTCTCATCAAGGGCATCCATGTCCCTTTTAATGCAACCCATTATCTTATTGGCCTTCGCAGCAGCTGCCTGACACTGGTTTCTACAGCTTAGTTTGCTGTTCACTAAAATTCCTAGGTCCTTTTCCATGTCAGTGTTAGGCCTCATGCACATGACAGTATTTTTTCACTGTCCGCAAAACGGGGTTCCGTTGGTCCGCGATCCGTGACAGTTTTTTCATCCGTGGGTCTTCCTTGATTTTTGGAGGATCCACGGACATGAAAATAAAGTCGTTTTGGTGTCCGCCTGGCCGTGCGGAGCCAAATGGATCCGTCCTGAATTACAATGCAAGTCAATGGGGACGGATCCGTTTGACGTTGACACAATATGGTGCAATTGCAAACGGATTCGTCCCCATTGACTTTCAATGTAAAGTCTGGAGTCCCTTTTATACCATCGGATTGGAGTTTTCTCCAATCCGATGGTATATTTTAACCTGAAGCGTCCCCATCACCATGGGAACGCCTCTATGTTAGAATATACTGTCGGATATGAGTTACATTGTGAATACTCATATCCGACAGTATATTCTAACACAGAGGCATTCCCATGGTGATGGGGACGCTTCTAGTTAGAATATACTACAAACTGTGTACATGACTGCCCCCTGCTGCCTGGCAGCACCCGATCTCTTACAGGGGGCCGTGATCAGCACAATTAACCCCTCAGTTGCCGCTCCTGAAGGGGTTAATTGTGCGGATCTCAGCCCCCTGTAAGAGATCAGGGCTGCCAGGCAGCAGGGGGCAGACCCCCCCTCCCCAGTTTGAATATCATTGGTGGCCAGTGCGGCCCCCCCCCGCCCCCCCTCCCTCCCTCTATTGTAATAATAGCATTGGTGGCACAGTGTGCAGCACCCCCTCCCTCTATTGCATTAACATTGGTGGCAGTGTGAGCCCCCCCCCCCCCCCGGCCCCCCCTTCCTCTCTCTATTGTTTTAATACATTGGTGGCAGTGTGTGCCCCCCCCACCCCCCCCTTCCTCCCTCTATTGTTTGAATAAATTGGTGGCAGTGTGCGCCCCCTCCCCGCCCCCCCTTCCTCCCTCTATTGTTTTAATACATTGGTGGCAGTCCTACTGCAGTCCTGATTGCCATGGTTACTTATCAATAGTAGAAGCATCATACTTACCTGCTGGCTGCTGCGATGTCTGTGTCCGGCCGGGAGCTCCTCCTACTGGTAAGTGACAGCAATGCGCCGCACAGACCTGTCACTTACCAGTAGGAGGAGCTCCTGGCCGGACACAGACATCGCAGCAGCCAGCAGGTAAGTATAATGCTTCTACTATCGGAACTCCGCTTCCACCAATGATCAGGGAGGGGGGAGAGGGGGGGCCGCACACTGCCACCAATGTATTAAAACAATAGAGGGAGGATGGGGGGTCGGGGGGGCGCACACTGCCGCCCGCCAATGTATTAAAACAATAGAGGGAGGAAGGGGGGGCGGGGGGGCGCACACTGCCACCAATGTATTAAAACAATAGAGGGAGGAAGGGGGGACAGGGGGGCCCACACTGCCACCAATGTTAATGCAATAGAGGGAGGGAGGGGGGCCGCACACTGTGCCACCAATGCTATTATTACAATAGAGGGAGGGAGGGCGGCCGCACTGGCCACCAATGAAATTTAAACTGGGGAGGGAGGGGCCTGGCAGCCCCGGATCTCTTACAGGGGGCTATGATACGCACAATTAACCCCTTCAGGTGCAGCACCTGAGGGGTTAATTGTATGGATCACAGCCCCCTGTATGAGATTGGGTGCTGCCAGGCAGCAGGGGGCAGTCATGTACACAGTTCTTTTAGTATATTCTAACCTGAAGCGTCCCCATCACCATGGGAACGCCTCTGTGTTAGAATATACTGTCGGATCTGAGTTCAGAACTCAGCTCTGAAAAAGCTTTTATGCAGACGGATCTTCGGATCCGTCTGTATGAAAGTAACCTACGGCCACGGATCACGGACACGGATGCCAATCTTGTGTGCATCAGTGTTCTTTCACGGACCCATTGACTTGAACCGGTGTGAACCGTTGTCCGTCAAAAAAATAGGGCAGGTCATACTTTTTTGACGGACAGGATACACGGATCACGGTCTCGGCTGCAAAACGGTGTATTTTCCGATTTTTCCACGGACCCATTGAAAGTCAATGGGTCCGCGAAAAAAAATGGAAGACGGCACAACGGCCAAGGATGCACACAACGGTCGTGTGCATGAGGCCTTACACAGTGTTTTACCATTTAGTATGTACGGGTGACTTGCATTATTCCTTCCCATGTGCATAACCTTACATTTGCCAGTGTTAAACCTCATCTGCAACTTATATGCCCAAGCCTCCAATCTATCCAGATCCCTTTGTAGCAGTATACTGTCCTCTTCCGTGTTAATTACTTTACACAGATTAGTGTCATCTGCCTTCTACTAGATCATTAATAAATATATTGAAGAGAATAGGGCCCAATACTGACTCCTCTAGTGACAATGACCCAATCTGAGTATGTATCATTAATAACCACCCTCTGTTTTCTATTTCTGAGCCAGTTACTTACCCACATACAGACATTTTCTCCCAGTCTAAGCATTCTCATTTTATATATTAACCTTTCATGCGGTACAGTGTAAAATGCTTTGGAGAAGTTCAGATATACGACATCCATTGATTCCCTGCTGTCGAGTCTAGAACTTACCTTCTCACAGAAACTGATTAAAATTGTTTGACATGACCGATCCCTCATAAGCCATGCTGATATGACGCTATTTGCTTACTTTCATTGACGTACTCCAAGATAGCATCTCTTATAAAACCTTCAAACAGTGTACCCATGACAGATGTTAAACTTACGGGACTATAGTTTCCGGGCTCTGTTTTTGGACCCTTTTTGAATATTGGCACCACATTTGCTATGCGCCAATCCTGTGGAACACTCCCTGTCAGTATAGAGTCCTTAAATATTAGAATAAGGGTCTAGCTATGACATTACTTTATTCTCTTAGGATGCAAGGGTGTATGCCATCTGGTCCTGGCGATTTGTCTATTTAAAGCTTATTAAGACGCCACTACTTCTTCCTGGGTCAGACAGGGCACTTTTAATGGGGAATTTACTTTTACATTCTGCATTTCATCTGACAGTTTATTTTCCTCAGTAAATACAGAGGAGAAAAAATATTTAATAGCTTTGCTTTTTCCTCATCGCTTTTTGCAACTCCCCCCTCATTACTCTGTAGAGGGCCGACACCAGATTTATACTTTTTACTTGTCCGAGTTAGTTAAGCCTTATAGCCTCTCTTAGGCTACTTTCACACTTGCGTTCGGAGCGGATCCGTCTGGTGTCTGCACAGACGGATCCGCACCTATAATGAAAACGCTTAGATCCGCTCAGAATGGATCCGTTTTCATTACCATGAACAAAAAATAAAATAAAATATTTTTTTTTGTTCATGATAGTGCAAACGGATCCGTTTTGACTTTACATTGAAGGTCAATGGGGGACGGATCCGTTTGAAAATTGAGCCATACTGTGTCAACTTCAAACGGATCCGTCCCCATTGACTTACATTGTAAGTCTGGACGGATCCGTTTGCCTCCGCACGGCCAGGCGGACACCCGAACGCTGCAAGCAGCTTTCAGGTGTCCGCCTGCTGAGCGGAGCGGAGGCCAAATGGTGCCAGACTGATGCATTCTGAGCGGATCCGCATCCACTCAGAATGCATTAGGGCAGTACGGATCCGTTCAGGGCCGCTTGTGAGAGCCTTCAAACGGAACTCACAAGCGGAGCCCCGAACGGTAGTGTGAAAGTAGCCTTAGTTGGCTAAATTTTGGTATTTTTGTTCCTCCCTGAAGAAACACTCTTTTGAATTACAATTGGAAGGTTATTACTTTATGGTCACTATTGGTTAATACTAAGGCTACTTTAACACATGCGGCAGAGTGATCCGCCGACGAAACTGCCTGCCGGATCAGGCAATCTGCATGCAAACGGACAGCATTTGTAGACGGATCCGGATGCGGATCCCTCTCACAAATGCATTGCAAGAACGGATCCGTCTCTCAGTTTGTCATACGGACAAACTGATCCGTTTCTATTTTTTTTCACATTTTTACCGCAAGGACGGATCCGGCACTAATACATTTCAATGTAAATTAATGTCGGATCCGGCAAGTGATCTGGAATTTTGGACGGAGATAATACCGTAGCATGTCCAAAACGCCGTTCAGTGACTGAACTGATGACATTCTGATGCATCCTGAATGGATTTTTTCTCGATTCAGAATGCATTGGGACAAAACTGATTAGCTCTTTTCTGGTATTGCGCCCCTATGATGGAACTCAGTGCCGGAAAAGAAAAACGCTAGTGTGAAAGTACCCTAAGGCTGGGTTCACACCTGAGCGATTTACAGCGCATTCCTACGTGCTGTAAAACGCTCAACAGGCAAGAACCAATGATTCCCTATGGGAATAGTTCTCACCTGAGCGTTTTACAGCGCGTACGATCACGCTGTAAAACGCCTGATGCCCCAAGAAGTACAGGAGCTTCTTTGGGGCGTCTTGTCACGCGTTCCCGTACATAGACTTCCGGGAACGCGTGACAATGGGCGTTCGCTTGTTCCGGAGCATACAAACGCGCATACATAGCGCTGCATTCCGTACGCTCAGGTGTGAACGCAGCGTAAGTCCAGTATGGCTGTCCCTCTAGTCGGGTCCTGAACCAGTTGGGAAAGGTAATTGTCTTTGGTTATTGCCAAAAACCTGTTTCCTTTATGAGATATACAGGTTTCAGTTTCCCAGTCCATATCTGGGTAGTTGAAGTCCCCCATAATAACGACCTCATTATGATCTGCTGCCTCCTCTATCTCGTTTAATCAAACAAAAATCACAGTAACATTATAACCTCCCCTAAAACCCAAAACCTAAAAAAAATGTATACACTGGGGATCACGGGTAGGTATAGTTTATACCATTCCACGCAGTCTAAAAAGACAGGGGATCTAGCCCTATTCTGTCCTTACTTAAAAGGGTTCAAAGGGTTCTCCGGGAATTAAGAAAATGAAAATACTTAAATATTACTTTATTATAAATATATTACCAAATACCTTTCATTAGTTCTAATGGCTCGTTTTCTCTGGGGAGCAATTATTACAGGAAATAAAATGGCTGCTGCACTATTAATGCACACAAAATCTGTCCTAATCACACAGCAGGACAAGTTACTTCACAACAGCTAAAGAGCTGACTCATTTCTGCTTGTCAGGGATTATGATCTTGAATACAGATAAGATCTTCAGCTGAATCTCTGTAGGAATGAAGATCATGAGGAGACATGAGAGGACGGACAGGATAGACTGTGGTAATGGAGACTGCATACAAGTGCTGCTGCTCATAAGCCTCACCATCCTCTCTGTACTTCATGTCTCCTCATGAGCTCCATTCTTATAGAGATTCAGCCGAAGTTATTGCTTTGTGAAGTCTCAGATATACTGTACCATGGCAAGCTTCCGGCTTGCCATAGTATATCTGAACCTGATCGGGCTTCTGTACATGCAAATACAATGCACTACACTACATACAGTGTACTGCAGTGTATTGCGGATGCATCAGACCCACTGGATCTTCAAGAACCAAGTGGGTCTGGGACAAAAAAGTGTGGAAAAAAAAAAACATACTTCTAACTATAATATATATATATATATATATATATATATACAGTACAGACCAAAAGTTTGGACACACCTTCTCATTCAAAGAGTTTTCTTTATTTTCATGACTATGAAAATTGTAGATTCACACTGAAGGCATCAAAACTATGAATTAACACATGTGGAATTATATACATAACAAAAAGTGTGAAACAACTGAAAATATGTAATATTCTAGGTTCTTCAAAGTAGCCACCTTTTGCTTTGATTACTGCTTTGCACACTCTTGGCATTCTCTTGATGAGCTTCAAGAGGTAGTCACCTGAAATGGTCTTCCAACAGTCTTGAAGGAGTTCCCAGAGATGCTTAGCACTTGTTGGCCCTTTTGCCTTCACTCTGCGGTCCAGCTCACCCCAAACCATCTCGATTGGGTTCAGGTCCGGTGACTGTGGAGGCCAGGTCATCTGGCGCCGCACCCCATCACTCTCCTTCATGGTCAAATAGCCCTGGAGGTGTGTTTGGGGTCATTGTCCTGTTGAAAAATAAATGATGGTCCAACTAAACGCAAACCGGATGGAATAGCATGCCGCTGCAGGATGCTGTGGTAGCCATGCTGGTTAAGTATGCCTTCAATTTTGAATAAATCCCCAACAGTGTCACCAGAAAAGCACCCCCACACCATCACACCTCCTCCATGCTTCACGGTGGGAACCAGGCATGTAGAGTCCATCCGTTCACCTTTTCTGAGTCGCACAAAGACACAGTGGTTGGAACCAAAGATCTCAAATTTGGACTCATCAGACCAAAGCACAGATTTCCACTGGTCTAATGTCCATTCCTTGTGGTCTTTAGCCCAAACAAGTCTCTTCTGCTTGTTGCCTGTCCTTAGCAGTGGTTTCCTAGCAGATATTCTACCATGAAGGCCTGATTCACACAGTCTCTTCTTAACAGTTGTTCTAGAGATGTATCTGCTGCTAGAACTCTGTGTGGCATTGACCTGGTCTCTAATCTGAGTTGCTGTTAACCTGCGATTTCTGAGGCTGGTGACTCTCGGTCTTCCTTTCCTGGGGCGGTCCGCATGTGAGCCAGTTTCTTTGTAGCGCTTGATGGTTTTTGTGACTGCACTTGGGGACACTTTAAAAGTTTTCCCAATTTTTCATACTGACTGACCTTCATTTCTTAAAGTAATGATGGCCACTAGTTTTTTTTTACTTAGCTGCTTTTTTCTTGCCATAATACAAATTCGAACAGTCTATTCAGTAGGACTATCAGCTGTGTATCCACCTGACTTCTCCACAACGCAACTGATGGTCCCAACCCCATTTATAAGGCAAGAAATCCCACTTATTAAACCTGACAGGGCACACCTGTGAAGTGAAAACCATTTCAGGTGACTACCTCTTGAAGATCATCAAGAAAATGCCAAGAGTGTGCAAAGCAGGAATCAAAGCAAAAGGTGGCTACTTTGAAGAACCTAGAATATGACATATTTTCAGTTGTTTCACACTTGTTTGTTATGTATAAAATTCCTCATGTGTTAATTCATAGTTTTGATGCCTTCAGTGTGTCCAAACTTTTGGTCTGTACTGTATATATATGTATATATATATATATATATATATATATATATATATAATTATAACTTATAATTGGTTAAAAATTTAAAAAATGAAAAACATTAAACATGTTTGGTATCGCCGCATCCGTAATGACCTGATCTATAAAAAGATCACGTTACTTTTACCGCATGGTGAACGCCATAATATTTTTTTTTTAAACTATGATGGAATTGCAATTTTACCTACCTCACTTCCCAAAAATGGTATAAAAACTGATCAAAAGAGTCATATGTACCCAAAATTAGTACCACCTCATCCCGCAAAAAAATTGCCCCTACATAAGACAATCAGACAAAAAATAAAAATATGGCTTAAAAAAAAAAAATAACAGGATTTTTTTTTCAAAAATGCTTTTATTGTGTAAAATAAAATAAAAAAATTTACATATTAGGTGTTTCCCTGTACATAACAACCTACTCTATGCAAATATCATGTGATCCAACCCGTCTGGTATACACCGTAAAAAATAAAAATAAACGGGCCAAAAAAGCCATTTTTTTTACCTTACATCACAAAAAGTGTAATACCAAGCGATCAAAAAGTCATATGTGCCCCAAAATGGAACCAATCAAACCATCATCTCATCCCACAAAAAATTAGACCCTACCAAAGACGAATCACGCTAAAAATAAAAAAATATGGCTTTCAGAAAATGGAAATACATAAACATGATTTTTTTTTCAAAAATACTTTTATTGTGTAAAATAAAATTTTAAAAATGCACATAAGTAACAACCTGCTTTCTAAAAATAGCATGTGATCCAACCCATCTAGTGAATGCCGTAAAAAAATAAAAATAAAAATATAAAATGTGCCTAAGAAGCCATTTTTTTTAATCACCTTATATCACAAAAATTGTAATACCAAGCGATCAAAAAACTCATATGTGCCCCAAAATGGTACCAATCAAACCGTCATCTCATCCCAGAAAAATAAGGCCAAAAAACAAAAAGATATGGCTTTCAGAAAATGGAAACACAAAAAAGTTTTATTTTATTTTATTGTGTAAATAAAAAAAATAAAAAAATTGCCATATTAGGTATTGCGTCGTTGTTACGAGCAGCTCTATAGAAATAGCACATGATCTAACCTGTAGGTGTAAAAAACAAAGAATAAAAACTGCCAGAACAGACATTTTTTGGTTACCTTGCCTAACAAAAAGAGTAAGGCCTCATGCACAAAGCTGGGAAGGATCGAGACCCATTCAGCTTGAATGGGTCCGTAATCCGCCCGCACCGTAAATTATTTTCCAAAGTTCCATTTTATTGCATTGCAGAGGCATGGACAAAAATACTGTTTCGTGCCCCCTTTCCGCACCGTAGCTCCGGATTGCAGGACCAATTCAAGTGAATGGGTCCACTTCCGTGATGCTGTTTGCGGGCCACAATATGAGCCATGGCCGGCAACGGCCAAGTGCATGAGGCCTTTTATATATATAGGCAGAAAACAGAAGAAAAGAGCTTAGAGTACCATTAATTAGGAAAAATATATACGTTTTTATTAAATACATGATAAAAAACACACATATGATGAATGCCAAGGACAAGGTAAGGGAGCAGAGGAAAAGAAAACGAGCGCCATCCTGGATGGACACACTGGTCACAAGATATAATAATCTATAAGGTTACTGTAAATATGGGAAAAGACAAATAATAATGTGTGGTACAATGACCAACCCATAGATACAGACCTAAGAAATAGTAAATTGTAAACGGTGAGTGGAGATCAGAAAAATGGTCAAACGGCCATGGCTATAGTGCATAAGGAATGGTACAAAAGACATGAATCATGCAAAGTATAGACAATGTACCAAAAGATCAACAATAATAAACCAGGCGAAAATAGCTCAGCATTGGCAGCACATAGCCATGGCTGGAAACCTGTGATCAAACACTCACCGATATGGGACCAGTTGTGAACAGAAAACCAGGATGGCGCTACCCCAACGCGCGTTTCGGCGTGCCTTCGTCAGGGGGCTTTTATATATATACTATATATATACAGAAGGACCCGACTTCGCACAGGAATTATGTTTCCGTTTGTCGTAAAAAGATATCATCAACAGTATTCCCCATAACAGTGACCTCTACGGTACGCGCCCCTTTAACAGTGACCTCCACAGTGCCCGCCCCTTTAACATTAACCACCCATTTAACAGTGACCTTCATATTGGTTGCCCCTTTAACAGTTACCTTCACAATGCCCCCCATTTAACAGTGACTTCCAAAGTTCCCGCCCCTTTAACAGTGACTTCCACAGTGCCTGCCCCTTTTACTTTGACCACACCTTTAAAAGTGACCTTCATAGTGACAGCCCCTTTAAAAGTGACCTTTGGAGTGCCCGCCCCTTTAACAGTGACTTCTACATTGCCTGCCGCTTTAACAGAGACCTCCACAGTGCCCGCCCTTTAATAGTGACCTCCACAGTGTCCGCCCCTTTAACAGTGACCTCTACATTGCCAGTCCCTTTGATAGTGCCCGCTCCTTTAACAGTGACCTCCGCAGTGCCCCGCCTATTTAACAGTGACCTACACAGTAACTGCCCCTTTAACAGTGACCTGAACAGTGCCTGCCCCTTTAACAGTGCCCACCTCTTTAACTCTTTTAAGACACAGCCTCATTTTTACCTTAAGGACCAGGCCATTTTTTGCTAATCTGACCAGTGTCACTTTAAGTGGTGATAACTTTAAGGGTCCATTCACACGTCCGTTTTTTCTTTCCTGATCTGTTCCGTTTTTTGCGGAACAGATCAGGACCAGATCTGGACCCATTCATTTTCAATGTGTCCTGGAAAAAATCGGACAGCACAATGTGTGCTGTGCGTTTCCGTTGTTCCGTTCCGCATGTCCGTTTAAATATAAAACATGTCCTATTATGTTCCGCAAAAATCGGATCCTGGTACAATGCAAAGTCAATGGATCCGCAAAAAAAGGAAGATATTCGGATGTCATTCCGTATGTCATCCGTTTTTTGCGGATTCCGTTCCTGGAAACACATAACAAATTTTTTATTTATTTTTTTTTCAATTTTTTTTTCAATGAATTCCAAACAACTTTATTTGATTATTGAAATTTATACATGTTTCCGTTTTTTGGGGATCCGCAAAAAACGGATGACATACGGAAACATTTTCAGGAACAACGGATCCGCAAAAAACGGACCGAAAATCGGGATATAGGAAAATACTGACGTGTGAATGTAGCCTAAAACTCTTTGACTTATCCAGGCCATTCTGAGATTGTTTTTTCATCACATATTGTACTTCATGACACTGGTAAAATGGAGTTAAAAGAAATCATTTTTATTTATAAAGAAAATACAAAATGTGCCCAAAATTTTGAAAAATTAGCAAATTTCCAAGTTTCAATCTCTCTACTTCTATAATACATAGTAATACCTACAAAAATAGTTACAAACCGGATTCCAAAAAAGTTGGGACACTATACAAATCGTGAATAAAAACTGAATGCAATGATGTGGAGGTGCCAACTTCTAATATTTTATTCAGAATAGAACATAAATCACGGAACAAAAGTTTAAACTGAGAAAATGTACAATTTTAAGGGAAAAATATGTTGAATCAGAATTTCATGGTGTCAACAAATCCCCCAAAAGTTGGGACAAGGCCATTTTCACCACTGTGTGGCATCTCCCCTTCTTCTTACAACACTCAACAGACGTCTGGGGACTGAGGAGACCAGTTTCTCAAGTTTAGAAATAGGAATTCTATTCTTGTCTAATACAGGCCTCTAACTGTTCAATCGTTTTGGGCCTTCTTTGTTGCACCTTCCTCTTTATGATGCGCCAAATGTTCTCTATAGGTGAAAGATCTGGACTGCAGACTGGCCATTTTAGTACCCGGATCCTTCTCCTACGCAGCCATGATGTTGTGATTGATGCAGAATGTGGTCTGGCATTATGTTGTTGAAAAATGCAGGATCTTCCCTGAAAGAGATGACGTCTGGATGGGAGCATATGTTGTTCTAGAACCTGAATATATTTTTCTGCATTGATGGTGCCTTTCCAAACATGCAAGCTGCCCATGTCACACGCACTCATGCAACCCCATACCATCAGAGATGCAAGCTTCTGAACTGAGCGTTGATAACAACTTGGGTTGTCCTTGTCCTCTTTGGACCGGATGATATGGCGTCCCAGATTTCCAAAAAGAACTTCGAATCGTGACTCGTCTGACCACAGAACAGTCTTCCATTTAGCCACACTCCATTTTAAATGATCCCTGGCCCAGTGAAAACGCCTGAGTTTGTGGATCTTGCTTAGAAATGGCTTCTTCTTTGCACTGTAGAGTTTCAGCTGGCAACAGCGGATGGCACGGTGGATTGTGTTCACTGACAATGATTTCTGGAAGTATTCCTGAGCCCATTCTGTGATTTCCTTTACAGTAGCATTCCTGTTTGTGGTGCAGTGTTGTTTAAGGGCCTGGAGATCACGGGCATCCAGTATGGTGTTACGGCCTTGACCCTTACGCACAGAGATTGTTCCAGATTCTCTGAATCTTCGGATGATGTTATGCACAGTTGATGATGATAGATGCAAAGTCTTTGCAATTTTTCGCTGGGTAACACCTTTCTGATATTGCTCCACTATCTTTCTGCGCAACATTGTGGGAATTGGTGATCCTCTACCCATCTTGGCTTCTGAGAGACACTGCCACTCTGAGAAGCTCTTTTTATACCCAATCATGTTGCCAATTGACCTAATTAGTGTTAATTGGTCTTCCAGCTCTTCGTTATGCTCAAATTTACTTTTTCCAGCCTCTTATTGCTACTTGTCCCAACTTTTGGGGGATTTGTTGACACCATGAAATTCTGATTCAACATATTTTTCCCTTAAAATGGTACATTTTCTCAGTTTAAACTTTTGTTCCGTGATTTATGTTCTATTCTGAATAAAATATTAGAAGTTGGCACCTCCACATCATTGCATTCAGTTTTTATTCACAATTTGTATAGTGTCCCAACTTTTTGGGAATCCGGTTTGTATTACTTTACATTCCCCATATGTCTACTTCATGTTAGGATAATTTTGGGAATGACATTTTATTTTTGGGGGACGTTACAAGGCTTAGAAGTTTAGAAGTAAATCTTGAAATTTCTCAGAAATTTTCAAAAAACAACTTTTTAAGGACCAGTTCAGGTCTGAAGTTACTTTGTGAGGCTTACATAATAGAAACCACACCCCTCAAGGTATTCAAAACAGATTTTACAAACATTGTTAACCCTTTAGGTGTTCCACAAGAATTAATGGAAAATAGAGATACAATTTCAAAATTTCACTTTTTTGGCAGATTTTCCATTTTAACATTTTTTTTTGCCAGTTACAAAGCAAGGGCTAACAGTCAAACAAAACTCAATATTTATGGCCCTGATTCTGTAGTTTACAGAAACACCCCATATGTGGTCGTAAACTGCTGTACGGGCACACGGCAGGGTGCAGAAGGAAAGGAATGCCATACGGTTTTTGGAAGGCAGATTTTGCTGGACTGGTTTTTTGATACCATGTCCCATTTGAAGCCCCCCTGATGCACCCCTAGAGTAGAAACTTCAAAAAGTGACCCCATTTTAGAAAATACGGGATAGGGTGGAAGTTTTGTTGGAACTAGATTAGGGTACATATGATTTTTGGATGCTTTATATTACACTTTTTGTGGCACCGTTTTTTTTGTTATTTACAACATTCATCTGACAGGTTAGATCATGTGGTATTTTTATAGGGCAGGTTTTCACAGACGCGGCGATACCAAATATGTATACCATTTTTTTTAGTTTTATAAAAGTTTTACACAATGATTTCATAAAATAAAAAATAAAAATAAAAAATATATCATGTTTTAGTGTCTCCATAGTCTGAGAGCCATAGTTTTTTCAGATTTTGGGCGATTACCATGGGTAGGGTATGATTTTTGCGGGATGAGATGACGGTTTTATTGGCAATATTTTGGGGTGCATATGACTTTTTGATCGCTTGCTATTACACTTTTTGTGATGTAAGGTGACAAAAAATAGTTTTTATTTTTTACGGTGTTCATCTGAGGGGTTAGGTCATGTGATATTTTTATAGAGCTGGTCGATACGGACGCGGCGATACCTAATATGTATACTTTTTTATTTATACAATAACAGCTTTTTTAGTTTTACACAATAACAGCTTTTTTAAAACAAAAAAATTACGTTTTAGTGTCTCCATATTCTGAGCCATAGTTTTTTTATTTTTTGGGCAATTGTCTCAGGTAGTGTCTCATTTTTTGCAGGATGAGGTGACAGTTAGATTGGTACTATTTTGGTGGGCGTATGCCTTTTTGATCGCTTGCTGTTGTACTTTTTGTGATGTAAGGTGACAAAAAAAATGGTTTATTTAGCACAGTTTTTATTTTTTATTTTTTACGATGTTCATCTGAGGGGTTAGGTCATGTGATATGTTTATAGAGAAGGTCGATACACACGTGTAGATACCTAATATGTCTGTTTGTTTTTCCCCTATTTTTTACCAATTTTGTTTAACTTTATTTGGGGAAAATGACATTTTTGTTTATTTTTACTTGAAACTTTTAATTTTTTGGGGGGGAAAACTTTATTTTTTAAAACTTTTTTTCGCTTAATTTTTTTTCCCACTTTGGGACTTCAACTTTTGGGGGTCTGATCCTTTCCAATGCATTCCAATACTTCTGTATTGGAATGCATTGGCTGTATGGGTAATACTGTGTGTATTACTTATACAGCTTCCGGCCTGTGAGATCCAGGGGGCTCGTCACCGGAAGGCAGTGCAATGCCTTCCTTAGGCATTTTGCTGCCTTCCATGTCATTGGGTCCCCCCTACAGCCGCAGGGGGACCCGATGGCACCGCCGCCTGCCGCCACCGCAATAGGTAAAAACCGCAAACCACAGATCTGAATTTTCGGGACCCCCCGCGCATTTAGCCAAGGTGCTTGTTCAATTATTTGAGCAGGCACTGGCTTCTGATCACCGCCTGCCACGCGGCGGTGATCAGAAATACACAGGGCATACAGGTACCAGGACATCAGGGCGTGTCTGTACGCCCTGTGTCCTGAAGAGGTTAACAACAGTGACCTCCACAGTACCTGTCCCGTTAACATTGACTACCACTTCAACTGTGACCTCCACAGTGCCTGCCCCTTTAACTGTGAACTTCACAGTGCCCGTCTGTTTAAAAGTGGCCTTTGCCCCCCATGCATATAGCAGTGTAGTTGTGCCATCATTCGTCATATGACTGAATATTTTAGGACGTGCGAACTGCTAAAACCTGTGATCAGTTGTTATCGCAACCTGGAGTAGGACCTGCAAGCTTCTATTGGCTAATACAGGACATGTGACCGTGTGTATGGCAGTTCGGATTTAAGTGATAGACTTGCTGGCTTCTATTGGCTAATGCAGGTGATTTTTTTTTTTTTATATCTCAGAAACGGTAAGGCCTCTTTCACACGAGCGTGACGGATTAGGTCCGGATGCGTTCAGGGTGCGTTCAGTGAAACTCGCACTATTTTGCAAGCAAGTTCAGTCAGTTTTGTCTTCGATTGCGTTCAGTTGTTCAGTTTTTTCAGCGCGGGTGCAATGCGTTTTGATGCGTTTTTCATGGGCGTGATAAAAAACTGAAGGTTTACAAACAAAATCTCTTAGCAACCATCAGTGAAAAATGCATCACATCCGCACTTGCTTGCGGATGCAATGCGTTTTCCACGCAGCCCCATTCACTTCTATGGAGCCAGGGCTGCGTGAAAAACGCTGAATATAGAACATGCTGCGATACCTGTGTGCCAAATTTGGTGAAGATCGGTCCAGTCGTTTGGTCCCGCATAAAGAACGTCCAGACAGATGTCTAGACAGACAGACAGACAGAAACTCATTTATATATATATAAGAGACTATCAGAAGGACCCGGATTCACACGGGTATATTTCATCTATTTCATTTTATGTTTGTGTGTTGTAAAAATATATCAACAGTTTCCCCCATAACAGTGACCTCTACAGTACCCACCCCTTTAACAGTGACTGCCCCTTTAACGGTTACCGCCCCTTTAACAGTACCCTCCGGAGTGCCCTCCCCTTTAATAATGACCTCCACAGTGCCTGCCCCTTTAACATTTACCACCTCTTTAACAGTGACCTTCATAGTTTCCGCCCCTTTTATAGTGACCTTCACAGTGCCTGCCCCTTTAACAGTGACTTTTACAGTGCCCGCCCCTTTTAAAGAGACCTTAACATTGCCTGCCCCTTTAACAGTGACCTCCACAGTGCCTGCCCCAATAATGGTGACCTCCACGGTGTCTGCCCCTTTAACAGTGACCTCCACAATGCCCACCCCTTTAACAGTGACTTCACAGTGGCCGCCCTTTAAAAGTGGCCTCCACAGTGGCCGTCCCTTTAACATTGACCGCCCCTTTAACATGACTTTGACAGTGACCACCCCTTTAACAGTGACTTTTACAGTGACCGCTCCTTTAACAGTGACTTTCACAGTGACCGCCCCTTTTACAGTGACGTTCACAGTTATCGCCCCTTTAAAAGTGACTTTCACAGTGGCCGCCTCTTTAAAATTGACTTTTACAGTGACCGCCCCTTTAACAGTGGCTTTTACAGTGGCTGCCTCTTTAAAAGTGACTTTCACAGTCTCCGCCCCTTTAACAGTGACTTTCACAGTGACCGCCCCATTAACAGCGACTTTCACTGTTACTGCCCCTTTAACAGTGACCGCCCCTTTAACAGTGACTTTCACGGTGACCGCCCCTTTAATAGTGACATTCACAGTTACCGCCCCTTTAACAGTGACTTTCACAGTGACCGCTCCTTTAACAGTGACCGTCCCTTTAACAGTGACTTTCACAGTGACCTCCCGCATTATAACAGATTTACGTTATTGAGTTCCGTCACAGGAGCTCAATACCGGAAAAAAACCGGATCAGTTTTATCCTAATGCATTCTGAATGGAGAGGATGCATCAGTTTAGTCCCTCTTATTTTTTCGGCCGGAGAAAATACAGCAGAATGCTGCAGTTTTCTCTCCGGCCAAAAATGCTGAACACTTGCCGGAATGCCGGCATTAATTTACATTGAAGTGCATTAGTGCTGTATCCGGCATTAGGTGTTCCGGCAAAATGGATCTGGCTTTCCGGTCTGCGCATGCGGAGACTTTTAAAAATGCAGAAAATAATAATACAGGATCCGGTAATTCAATGCATTCGTCAGAATCCAGATCCGTCTGACAAATGCCATCAGTTTGTGTCCGGAACTGCTTGCCGGAATCCAATGCCGCAAGTGTGAAAGTACCCTTAGCGTATCCACCTGTCAACTGAAAATGCTGACAGGTTGACTGTTATAAAAATTAACAAGGCCTGGATTGACCATGACTTCTCGACTCCACCAGAGGAAAGCTGATAAACATAAAGGCACTTTAAATGTGTTGTTTATAATGTATTGAATGCACTGTATTCCCATGCACCCCTTCCACCACAAACAAGGGTATATGGTTGAATCTTTCTTTTCTCATCCTCCTTCTCCTCTTCCATCACATCAACACATGCTTATTCGGCACAGATAATGCCCTCACATATATGCCCTTCGCATATAATGTTTTACAAGGTAAGCTAACCAACAGTCCTTCATCTACAATGTTTTACAGGGTCAGCGCACCAGCAGGCCCTCACATATAATTTTTTTGGAGGGTCAGCTCACCAGCAGGCCCTCACATATAATGTTGTACAGGGTCAGCCCACAAGCAGGCCCTCACATATAATTTTTTAGAGGGTCAACTCACCAGCAGGCCCTCGCATATAATGTTTTACAGGGTCAGCTCACCAGCATGCCATCACCTAAAATCTTTTACACAGTCAGCTCACCTGAAGGCCCTTGCATATGTTTTAGAGGGTCAGCTCACCTGCAGGCCCTCACCTACAAACCTTTAGAGGGTCACCTCACCAGCAGGCTTGCACCTAAAATCTTTTACAGGGTCAGCTCACCAGCAGGCCCTCGCATATAATTTTTACAGGGTCAACTTACCAGCAGGCCCTCACATATAATGTTTTACAGGGTCAGCTTACCAGTAGGCCCTCACCTACAATCTTTGACAGGGTCAGCTCACCAGCAGGCTTGCACCTTAAATCTTTTACAGGGTCAGCTAGCCTGTAGGCCCTCACCTAATTATACCTAATGGGAAATTTGCACATGCTGCCTTGCTTGGAGATGGTAGTCGTAGCTGTTTCTCAGACTCCCTCTCCGGAATCGAATCATGATTCCTCCGTTACCCATGGTCACCATGGTTTGCGCTGAAAATTTCATTGAAAGTTGATAGGGCAGACATCCGAATGGATCGTCGCTGTCACAGGGACGTGTGATCGGCCCCATGTTATCTAGAGTCACCAAAGCGGCAGCAGGCCCTCGCCCATAATGTTTTAGATGGTCAGATCAGCAGGCCCTTGCTCCAAATGTTTTTGAGGGTCACCAGCAAGCCATCAATCATACTTTTTCAAGGGTGTGTATGATGCCCTCCTTTATGTGTAACAAAGGGTGTATTGGAGTGCCAGATCCTTGTAATTTTTTGCAGCCCTTTCACTTAGTGCATAGACTTTATGAGTCCCATTATGAGTCCCAATTTGGAGACCCAGAAGTTGAATGGGGCAGACCCATCAGTCAGTACGTGTAGGCATGGGCACACGTACTGTTCCACCATGTTGCTGAAATGCTGCCTCCTGCTAAGACGTATCAGCTGGTGGTGCTTGTTATTGTGGCGTGTTGACAAAGCTATTCCACATTTCGGCCATGCTATCCCTCCTTTCTGAGGTGCTGGAGGTGCCCCAGCTGGGTTGGCCACTTCTTCCTCCTCTGCCTTCGCCTTGTGCTTCCACTGAGCCCCAGCTGTCAGGTGCAAATGCCATCAGCAGCGAGTCTACCAGCGTGTGCTTGTACTGATACATCTTCCAATCACGCTCCAGTGATGGAATTAAGGACAGCACGTTGTCTTTGTAGCAGGGATCCAGCAGGTTGGCCACCCAGTAATCCGCACTTGTTAGAATGTGGGCAACTCGGCGGTCGTTGCGCAGGCACTGCAGCATGTGTGCCAGGCTGCCCAGAGGCAACGACAGGCTTTCCTCTGTGGGAGGTGTATCGTCTGTGTCCTCTGGATTCCCCCAGCCACGCTCCATTGATGCCCATAAGCTGCCTTGGGTGCCACCCTGCTGTAAACACTGTTCCCATCTTCCTCAACATCATCCTGCACAACTGTGCCCTGGCTGGACAGTTGTGTATCTGGCGTCTGTTGGTGTAGGAACCCACCTTCTGAGCCACTTGTGAATGACTGGCCTGATAGCCATAAAAATTATCCCTCTTTCTCCTCCTCTTCCTCCTGTTCCACATCCTCTTCCATCATCGCCCGAAGTGTTTTTCAAGGAGACATAGAAGTGGGATGATGCTGAGGACTGCGTCATTGGCACTGGCCATGTTGGTGGAGTACTAGAAACAGAGCAACACGACACACATGTCCCGCATGGAGGCCCACTCATTGGTGGTGCTGTTCCGCAGAGCGACTCACCCGTGCATGCTGCATCTGAAACTCCACTATCGCCTGCTGCTGCTCGCACAGTCTCTCCAGCATGTGCAAGGTGCAGTTCCACCTTGTGGGTTCGTCACATATGAGGCGGTGAGCAGGAAGGCCGATGTTACGCTGCAACGCAGAAAGGTGAGAATGCCAAAAGTGGGGCCATCTGTGCGCACTTCCTGCAGCAGCTCTTACATATCAGGGTAATTTTTTTATGAACCTCTGCACCACCAAATTCAGCACATGCACCAGGCAAGGGATGTGCATCAAACAGGCCAGCCCCAGAGCTGCTACGAAATGTTGCCAATTATCGTACACCACCAGGCCAGGCTTGAGGCTCAGTGTCACCAACCACTCATCGGTCTGTTGTTCCATGCTCATCCACAGCTCTTGCACGGTGAGGCATTTTTCCATCAAACAGAGAAGTTTTAAAACATCCTGCTGTTGTTTCCCCCTGGCTGTGCTGGAGTTGGTGGTGAAGGTGTTAAGCCGACCGGATGAGGAGGCGGTATAGGAGGAAGCGGAGTAGGAGGAGAAGGCAACGAGAAAAATGTCCTGCAATCCTCAGTGGCGGTAGGACATGCACCAAACTGCTATCCCCTCAGGCCCAGCCACCACTACATTTACCCAGTGTGCAGTTAGGGAGATATAATATCCCTGCCCGTGCTTACTAGTCCACTTATCGGTAGTTATGTGGACCTTGCCACAGATGGCGTTGCACATTGCACACCTGATTTTGTCTGACACTGTGAGGGCATTCTGGCATTCATGGCCAGGGATCACGGGTGGGTAGGGGGGTACTTCCTCTTTCTCTCCAGTGTTTGGGGGGTGGACAGCTGAACACTTTCATGGGACAGTGTGGACATGCTGGGTGATTGTGGTGGTGTAGGTGGTGGTGTTACTGCCACATCCTCTGTTTGTGGGGTGGCATATGCCACTGTCACTCCAGAGGGGGAGAAAGAGGCTGAGACCACAGCAAAAGAGGGAGTAAGAGGAGCCTGAGATCTTTTGTGGTTTTTCAGGTGTGTACTCCTCTGCAGCTCTTGCTTTGGATGCCTGGTCATGCAGGTGGTGCTCAGGTTTAGAACATTTATGCCTCGCTTCAGGCTCTGATTGCATAGCGTGCAAACCACTCTCGTCTTGACGTCAGCACGTTTTCTGAAGAACTGCCATGCCAGAGAACTCCTTGGAGCTGGCTTTGGTGTGCTCATTCTCTGGGTGCAGTGAGCAGTAGCAGGCATACTGGCTAGGGGGCGGCCACTCTTCTTTTGCACCCTGCTCCCTCTTTTGCTGTGCGGCTGGCGCTTTGTGCGACCACCACCCCTTCGTCTGAACTGCACACGTCACTCACATGACCTTGATTCCATGTGGGGTCTAGGATCTCATCATTCTCTACATAATCTTCCACTCACTCTTCACCCCTGCCCTCCCTGCCGGTCTGCATGCATCAGAAAGCCGCAGCAGTTGGCACCTGTGTTTTGTCATCATCATCCGAGTCATGCTGCGGTGGTCCTCCCATGTCCACATCCCGAAACATCAGTGGTTGGGCATCAGTGCACTCAATCTCACAGCATAAATAGAAATATGTCACCCACCGAACTAATAGACGGATTAACTATATTAATTTCCATGTCAGATATGCAGTGCAGGTGTACCTCAGACCAAAAATGGGTATATGTCACCCACCGAACTAACAGACAGATTAACTATATTAATTTCCCTCTAACATATGCAGTGCACGTGTATCTCACATCAAAAATGGGTATATGTCACCAGCCGTACAAACAATAGGAAAAAGAAAATTTGTGCACTAATACAGTACACCAATTGATACCTTCTGCAAAGACACGACCTCAGTAGATAAATAAAGGGTCTTTATTGGTGGGTGACAACGCGTTTCGGAGTTGGTACACTACTTTTTCAAGTCTAAGAAATCACAAATTTAGAGGGTTTTTTTTCCGGGTACAGAAGTAAAATAGAATGTATACACATAGTCATTAAAAATAAAAATAAATATAAAATGAATTGGAAATAAATGTGTACGTAAAACGTATGCAAACCTTTAAGTGGCCACATGTAAAATCACATATAGAATTAGAACCCCTGTTGGTAATATAAAATAAGCTAAAATGCCGTAGGTATGGTAATATTTATTACATACTAGTATCGATGGACATAATACAAACAATACCACAAGTATGATAATACATACCACTATTAATAATCATCATAAAATTGACATTGAATGTCAAAACCTGGTCAACAGTAGTGGAAAAAATGGCTGATCTATTAGCAAATGCATATCTACTGTGCAATGTTGGAAGAGGGCACTGGAAGGTCAACATGAAGGACCATAGTGGATGAAGAATCTCATTAGTTTAGTGCGTATATGTATAAATAAATGATTTAGTAAGGAGATGGATCCAGATTTTCGCAATTTCATAGGTAATATAAAAATATTAAAAAAATATATAAAGAATATGTATAATAATACATGTGCTCACATAAAGCCATATGCATACATATATACACATACACCTTCAAATATATATATTTGAAGGTGTATGTATGTATGTATGTATGCATATGGCTTTAGGTGAGCACATGTATTATGCTACTTTCACACAAGCGTTCGGGCGGATCCGTTCTGAACGGATCCGCTCATAATAATGCAGACGGAGGCTCCGTTCAGAACGGATCCGTCTGCATTATTTTTAGCATATAACAGCTAAGTGTGAAAATAGCCTCGTACGGATCCGTCCAGACTTTCAATGTAAAGTCAATGGGGGACGGATCCGCTTGAAGATTGAGCCACATTGTGGCATCTTCAAACGGATCCGTCCCCATTGACTTACATTGTAAGTCTGGACGGATCCGCACGGATCCGCACGCCTCCGCACGGCCAGGCGGACACCCGAACGCTGCAAGCAGCGTTCAGCTGTCCGCCTGTCCGTGCGGAGGCGAGCGGAGCGGAGGCTGAACGCCGCCAGACTGATGCAGTCTGAGCGGATCCGCTCCATTCAGACTGCATCAGGGCTGGACGGCTGCGTTCGGGTCCGCTCGTGAGCTCCTTCAAACGGAGCTCACGAGCGGACACCCGAACGCTAGTGTGAAAGGAGCCTTATCATACATATTCTTTTTATATATTTTTTTATATTTTTATATTACCTATGAAATTGCGAAAATCTGGGGAAGGGTCCTCAGGGATGAGTCTAATTGCACCTAAGGCCTAATTTGCATATTATAAAGTATTAGAATTCAGGAATCATCTAAAGAAAAACAGTGTTATAATCAGGTGAACCACGGCTGTGTGTCTATTCAAACAGCTGTATAGGGAGGTAACCAGTGACAGATTTCCTTTATGCTTTGCTTTGTATTATCTATAAATTAATTTTTTTTTTCCCCCTATACAGGTGCATGTTGTCCTTTATGTGCTGGAGTTCTAAGGATCTTATATGATAAAGAAAAGATAGACAAATTTGCTGAGGTATAGTATAATTTCCACACAATAAACATATATCTTCTAATGTTTTAAAGGGAGACCACTGATTTGTGAGCAGAAAAATCCTATGAAAAATCAGTCTAATTTAGGCATGTACAAATAGTCCTTGACTTGGGTAGCAGTACATAACATTACATACATAATAAAAGTTTATCTCTAAAAATGTATTTCACATCTCATTCTTTATTGAAGGTTGTTGTATAATAATTATATAAAAGGATAATCACACAAACGATGGGGCAACATCACCAAGAGGGAGAACACAAGAGCTAATGAATTGATATATTCATTTCTATACAGCCTCGTTCACATTTCCGTGTCCAATTCATGTCCGTGGAAAAATCAGTCTGTGTTTTAGCCATGACGATATCCACAAAGGATCCATGTGCCCACTGTGTGTTATGGAAACCGCTGAAAATTAATTACCTGAGAATCTCCTACCAGTAGCCATCCGTGTTGTGTCAGTGATTTTTCATCGACCCATAGACTTTAATGGGTATGTTTGGTCTATTTTGCATGTGTACATGATTTTTTTCACTGCCCACAAAGATATGCACTGCTTTGGTCTACTTCACGGAAGTCTTCACGAATGAAACACATAATGATTTTATCAGACTTCAAACGGGTATGGAAATGTGAACAAGACCTTAGGCTGCCATATACTGAACAAAATGACCTCAGGGAAATGCTGACAGCTGTCAAGTGCAGCGTGCAACAGTATGTATAATTAACTGAGGCATACTTCTCTAACAGAAAAGACATACACGGCACTTAACTAAGGTGCACATGTATAAAATTTGTAGCTCATTGCTCAGACAATGTATGAATCAGACAAATAAAAGTCCTTACACACATGAATATGTTTATGGATTTTTTCCCTTCTTTGGTGTGAGTAAAAGAGACATACAGGCAGCTCCACAGTGGCTTCTTCTTGCCTAGTTTAATTGACCGGTTTCTCCTTATTTGGGTATATTGATGCAAAACACAAAAAAGATGCCTACAGTGATATAAAACTAGGAGGATCTCCTGCAAGGTGGTAGCTGACCAATAAGAAGAGAAAGGGGCGATGGAGTAATAGTATTGTATGCCTATACATAAATACAGTTGTGCTTGAAAGTTTGTGAATCCCTCAGAATTTTCTATATTTCTGCATAAATTTGGACTTAAACTACATCAGATTTTCATACTAAAAGTCTTGAAAGTAAATAAAGATAACCATATCAAACAAATGTGTTAAAAAATATTAAGCTTGGTCATTTATTTAAGGAAAGTGATCTAATATCACATATGAGTGGCAGAAATATGTGAACTTTTAGGATTAGCAAATAGTTTGCAGGTAAAATTAGAGTCAGGGGTTTTCAATGAATGGGACGATGATCAAATGTGAGTGGGCAACCTGTTTTATTTAAATAGGGATCTTTAAAAGTCTGATCTTCAGCAGCGATATGTAGAAGAAGGAGAAGGTCTCCTCGAGCAGCACTGGACAGAAGCAGGAGATTGCCAAGATAATATAAAACCTTTTGGATTCTTTATTATTATGCAGACAATGTGTTTTGGAGGATGGTGTCTTGAGCAGCAGAGACAGGTGTCTCTGGTATAGCAGGGTAGGAGCACAGTTGTAGTAGATAAAGATGTAGCTGGACTGTTGATGTATTAGAACCAGGCTCGGACTGGCCCACAGGGGTACAGGTGCTACCTCAGATTTTTTTCTGTATATCTGATCTTCGAAATATATGTTTACGAAAGAGTATCATGGCATGATGAAAGATTTTTGAGGACCTCAGAAGAAGAGTTGATGATGCTCCTCAGGCTTGAAAAGGTTACAAAAGTATCTCTAAAGAGTTTGGACTCAACCATTTCACAGTCAGAGAGATCATTCTTATAGCTTGTGTCAGAAAAAAAAATAGTTTATCTTTTTTTTTGGTCAGGAAAGCTTATTTGCATAGCTTTGGTTTTTTTGCGGGGAGAAATTCAAATTTGATTTTCTGACAAAAAAAGGGTTATTCTTTCTGATGCCAACTGATGTTAAGCATGCTAATTTGCACATATATATATATATATATATATATATATATATATATATATTTCCCAGAAACCAAGAGGAACATTGGCAAGCCAACAATAGTCATCTAATAAGTGGTCTCCATAATAGAAATAGTACTTACCCAGAGTACCTCCAAGGCTTTTCAATTAGAAAAGATGATTTTGTCTGCTTTGATAAAGGCCCTTTCTCCTGAAAGAGCTAGTTTCTGATGCAAGCCTGGCTTATGCTACTTTCACACTAGAGTTAATATTTTCTGGTATTGAGATCCGTCATAGGGTCTCAATACCAGAAAAAACGCTTGTGTTTTGTCCCCATTCATTGTCAATGGGGACAAAATAAATGTTTGCTTTCTGTCCTCGGATGCGGAGCAAGACGGATTCTTCATGACCCACAATGCAAGTCAATGGGGACGGATCAGTTATCTCTGACACAATAGGAAACAGATCCATCCCCAGCTCTCCAATTCTCCAGCATACAATTATCAGGAACTCCAGTATAAGATCACCACTAGATGGTATAGAACTCCTCTGTTACTAAGTGGATATAACTCAGAAGTTTCTGATGTGTGCTGGAGATGCGGACAGGGCATTGGAAATTATGATCATATTTGGTTCTCCTGCCCTTCTCTGACCACCTTCTGGAAGGATGTATGCAGTGTGATCAACAAGATTTTTGGCACGGATATTACCTTGTCAGTTAACTTGGTTTTGTTTAACTTGTATAACACACATCAACAAGTCGTTAAATCCGATCTCTGCAATTACTTCCTAAATATTGCCAAGATACTTATTCCAAGGAGATGGCTTCAGAAGGACCCTCCGACTTTGAACGACTGGTTCACTGAATTGTTTAAAGTGTATGATTTTGAACGAAAAAGATGGCTTACGGTACACAGACCTGATAAGTTTGAGAAGATTTGGGAAAGATGGCTGGCTGCTGAGAAATCAGATACCTTTTCTGCTTGGAGTGCAACAGATGGTCGCTATAATGTACCTAGATGATTTAGGTACATTATAGCGAGATGGAGATGATCCCACCTCCTTTCCCACCTCCTTTAGATTTGTTCATCACTAATGTGTATATTTATACATATCTTCTTGTGCTTCATAGATCAAATTTCCCTTATTTTTTATCCACAAAATTTTTGGTGGTAGCCTCAAACTGTTCAACTAGTCTTTTGTCTACTGCTATGCTTGCATCTATACACAATGCTTTTTTGGGAAAGAGAAATGCAAGCTAGTCTTCTTTCTAAACAGAAAGTATAACTCTATATCTCCTACCAGGAATCCATCTCTTTCTGGTTAAACTCTAATTAATCTTTAACAGATCTGAGCAAAGACACTGCCTGAGAGGCCTTGGTGGGGGTACTATTTCTTCTTATGGAGGACACAGAGTGTGCTTGAAGAGTATCATAAGCAAGTCAACGTTCCTGGGTTTCTGGAAAAAATATATGAAAATGAATGCATTGGACATCTGCTGGCATTAGATAGGCTTTGGAAAGCCGATTTGAATATCTTTCCCAGAAACTGAGAAGGCATTGCCTGCCCTACAATACTCCACACACGTACTATGCATAATAGGTGCTCTCCATAATAAGAAAGAATACCCCCCCAGACAATGCATATATATTGCTAGGAAACCTAGAGTAGCATACTAGTCTGTCTCTTTCTCCCTCTTCTCTCTCTCTCTTGAAATGAACCACAAAAAAATAGGGCTCGTTAGAACTTTTTGGGAAATTCTAGACACATTTTTGCCTGGTAGAATTGATTCGCTCACCGTTAACTCCCAGATGTGTGATGTTAGACAATTTTCCTCAATAAATAAATGATTGAGTCTAATATTTTAGACTCATTTGGTTATCTGTATTCACTTTTAGGACTTGTGTCAAAAGATGTAGTTTATGCAGAGATATAGACAACTCTGAAACGTTGATAAAACTTGCAAGCACCCCCTCCCCTCTCTCTCTGTATGCATATAACCACAGTTCTTAGAGAAGTGGGAACAGGAACTCACTGATACTATACCTCTCCAACAGCTGATGTTTGAGAACACCTCTAAAGCGTAAAGACCTTAAATATAAATCAGACTGAGTCTTTTTTTTAAAGAATCTAATCTCCAGAGCTTAGTCAGAAGTTATCAAGCACAGCTCAAAAAACACTTGAAAACAGTCAGTTAATTTCAGATGTAGAGAATTTAGGGAACATTGGACATATAATTTTGATAAAAATCAGAACCTCACAATAAGTGAAGCAGAGATGTCTTCTTCAGACACTGAATACTCTGATCGAGAACCCTCCAGACGTAGCAACAAGAGCTATCAGCAAGGATTTGCCTCTTACAGTTTAATTGTGCTAAAAGAGCAATAATCACAGAAATAGCTGTGATTTTCTTAAAAGAGTAATAATGCCTGCTTCAGAGCTGATTTTGTTAAAGGAAGAATTCCCTTACCAGTTCCAAGAAAAACAGTCCATCTGGAAGAGGCAGGCTCACTATGTAGCTCTTGAAGGAGATTATATGCAAGTCTTAAAGTCAAGATTTTAATACTTTGTGTAATAAAACATATATTTTTTAACAGGCAACAAAGGAATGGCCTATAAGTATCTTCGACATACTTCAGAAAATAAGACTTCACATATCTGTACCCCAGTGTGATGTATTTGGGTACCTCAGTGTGGAATCAGAAATAATTGTCCTTGTCGTTCCAGTTGACAATCAAACAAAATCAATACAGGTAAAAATGACATATTGTTTTAGGTCATTCTGTCAGAACTGATAAGACCAAAGTGTTAAAATTTGTGGAATGATCCACTGAATACTCGCTATATATTGGTATAGTTTTTATGCTCATTTGAGGTTGAGATGTGAAAATCAAATTCATTTTCAGTGCAGTTTCTATGGGTAGAAAGGGTGAATCAACTGCAGTTTCATCGTGGTCACATGACCATCATTGGACAGATTCTGCACCTAGCAAGTAGTGGTCTGGAGACTACAAATAAACTGCAGAGGACAGGAGGTAAGAGAGCAGGCCGGAGAACTCTCCGGACATGCCTTCAGCATCACCTTTGATACTTGATACTGATGGCTGGATCTCAGGCTGTGTATCAGCTAGATATTCAAGCTGACAATCTCTGCTTTAAAACAAGACCAAGATCGAGGCTCTAGATGCAACTTATCACAAAACAAGATCTGGATGAATCTCTAGCTGTTACACTGCTTAAGATATGAAGCAGAAATCAGCCTCCTCCCTTCAGCTAGATGATTTGTCAGCATGGAGGGAATTGGAGAGCTATTAGGGGAGTTCTGACCAGGAGAGAGAGAGAGACACACACACACAGCCTTTACCAACAATAAGAGAACATACTTGTTCTCTGATTGTGACACATGGGGATCTTTTTTTCAAAAAAAGTAGTGAGCAGATTAGCTCATCTAATAATTAGGCCATCTATTGATGCTATGACCCAGACATTTACCCACGATCATGACACCAAATGAGTTTCACCAAACACAACACAAACATCAATACAATTTTCATTTGACATTGTCCCTATCCTGTCCATATCTGATTGGTTTGATTTGATTCAACTTTATTGTCATTACACATGTACAGTATAAATACAGGTTAATGAAATACAGTTTGCATCTAATCAGAAGTTCAAAGAGCAGCAAGTGCAATAGAAATGTATGTACAACTAAGTTAAAGGGAGTCTTTTACCTAATCTGAACGTTTTAGACTGCTCAGATCAGGTTATAGACTCTTTGACCCTCATTACAATGGTACCTTTCTTTCTGTGTCCCTCGTCTAGATCATAAAAAAACCCCACCTTTTTAACGTATACAAATGAGCTTCTGAAGGTGCCCAGGGGTGGCGTTACTGGGCGATGTGCTCAGAAAAACACACCTCTTTCAGCCTTCTGGCCCGCACTTCTGTCCTATTACCTCCTCCGCCTTCAGCTGGTGAAATTCACGCTCAGATTAGGTGAAAGACTCCCTTTAAGTATAAAGGTGTTTATACTGCTATATAGAAAGCAAATATACTGATGTACTATGGACAAATATACAGATGTACTGATGTATACATATATACAGATAAGCAGATGTGCTGATGTATACATATATAGATACACAGATGGATTGTTCTATATTGCTATACAAACGGCAAATATACACATGTACTATGAACAAGTATAGAGATGTGCTACATATATACAAATTTACAGATGTATAGTTCAGTAGGGGGTGGAGTTCAGTAGGGTGACAGCTGTGGGGAAAAAACTGTTCCTAAACCTGCTGGTTTTAGTCTGAAGGGTCCTGTAGCGCCTTCTGGAAGGAAGGAGCTGGGAGAGTTTATTGGCAGGACGAGAGGAGTCCCTAAGAATGATGTGTGCCCGACGTAGACATCTCGTCTTGTGAACAGCCTCAGTAGCAGGAAGTGAAGTCCCTGTGATGCATTGGGCGGTTTTCACCACCCACTGCAGTGCCTTGCGGTCAGCAACAGAGCAATTCCCATACCAGACTGTAACACAGTTGGTCAGGATGCTTTCTGTTGCACAGCCATAGAAGTTACCCAGTATGTCAGCAGACAGATGGTTTTTCTTCAGTGTCCTCAAAAGAAGGAGGCGCTGATATGCCTTCTTGACCAGGCTAGAGATGTTGCTTGACCAGGACAGATTCTCAGAGATGTAGGTCCCCAGAAAAGTAAAGCTGGAAACCCATTCAACAGCCATGCCATTTATGTGAATGGGGTCATGGTTGTCTCTCTTCTCCTTCCTGAAGTCCCCAATAAACTCTTTTGTTTTTTCTGGTATTCAGGAGCAGTTTATTGTCAGCGCACCATACAGCTTAGAGTTGAGCGGACACCTGGATGTTCGGGTTTGACGGGTTTGGCCGAACTTCACAAAAAAGTTTGAGTTCTGAACCCGAACTTGACCTCGAACCCAAACCCCATTGAAGTCAATGGGGACCCGAACTTTTCAGCACCAAAATGGCTGTAAAAATGTCATGGAAAGGGCTAGAGGGCTGCAAATGTCAGCAAAATGTGGTTAAGAGCATGGCAAGTGCTCTGCAAACAAAAGTGGATAGGGAAATGACTTTAAATAACATAAAATATTAAAATATATAAAAATAATAAATAATAAACTTGATCTAGGAGGACAAGGTCCATATGGAGTAGGAGGTTGAGGAGGCGGTGGATGTGGCAGTGTAGGTGGAAGCGGAGGTGGAGGAGGTAGCCCACACAGTTTTTTGGCTTTAAATTTTAATTTTTATTTTTAACTTGGGGTACACCCCAAAACATTGGTAAATATAACTTGTGATAACCCACTTCAGTCGTGCTAAACCCACCTTTCAGAGAATACACTGACTGGCTGCAGGGCAGGTCAGCACCTCCAAGGCGTAAAGGGCAAGCTCAGGCCATGTGCCTAATTTGGAGACCCAGAAGTTGAAGGGGGCATACCCATCATTCAGTACGTGTAGGCGTGTGCACACATACTTCCCCACCATGACGCACGCTTACCATAGTGATCATGGGTGGTGGGGATTCAGGGTTCCAGGCCAGAGAGGGAGCCTGCGAAAGGGATACCACATCCAAGGGAGGTCAATGGAGGAAATTAAATGTAATCAAGCGGAAATGTGGGACAAAGTATTGACGCATAAGCTTCCAAGTTAAGGAGGAGGCGCGCGGCAATTACCCACTCCCGACTCGAAGAGGTAGTGACGATAAATAACAATACAGGACTCTTAAGATGCCCTGTTATTGGAATGATTAATAAAAAATTATAGGGCGACGGTATGAGCGAGGATGTCTGATGCGACGTGCACCGCCTCCCTCCCAGGCTAAGAGCCTCCTCCGGCAGGAAGTATGCGGAAGTAGCGCTAGGTCGGCGTGCAGGGATCTGGTGAGCAAGCTCCGGACCTCTACAATGAGGACCCTGGTACATGGCTGAGTGGAGCGGTAAAACCCTCGCAAGGCGCGGTGACAATATTGAGGAGGGCTCGTCTGCGTTGTGTCGGGAGACAGAAGACGTGTGCCAGAAACAGAGCCGTGCATCAGCCAGGATACCGGGCAAAAAGGAATGGGTGAAAAGGAACGGTGCAAACACCCCCACCGCGGAAAAAAGAGAGCCAAGCAGCACCGTGATGTTCTCAACAACGGAACCGAGTCACCGGGGTCAGCCATGAAAGAGTCACATGAGATATTTTTAAGAGCTTACCTGCTATCTGAAACAGTAGACCTTTCTAAGTCTGGCAACAAATCAGAAAAAGGACCTGGCTATGAGTGGTTACAGGGGAGAGTACTAGCTCTATCTCGGGGCAGCCAAACACTTGCCAGATTGAAATATGTGGCTGAGGATTGAATGGAGGGAAAAGTGACTGAGTATGGTTATATATGAGAGATTGCTTTATTTCCTATAATAACCAACTAACCTTCCAGACTGATACTTGTGGCTTATGACCGAAGGGAGGAAGAAGATACTTCACACGGTTATGAGAGCTTGTTTTAACCCCTGCATTAACCAACTAACTCGTTCTATTGACTTCGATGGCTGTGAATGATAGCAGTAATATTAGATGGCGAGTGGCCAAATTGGAGAGCTATGGCCCTAATGCAAGTGGAGTCCAATATTGTAACCTGCCGACAGTAACTTTGGGGCGTTGAATCCAGGTGCATAAAGTGATTGATGAATATGTGCTGATTTATTTCGGGTTTACTAACAAACGAGTTTAGAGGGGGCAGTAACTCCTACACTGTGAAATAGGAATATTTTGCATCATGCGTTAAAGAAAGGAATGTTATAAAATGTATGAAACGCAAAGCACTGATTGCAGTGAGCATATGGATTGATCAGAAACACAGTGCTCGGGTTACGCCCCTCTCTTTTGCGCCGGCTGTAGCACAAGAGATTGCTGAAGCAGGGAATAATATGAACAAAGTGGGTGGTACGCAATTGAACTAGCTGTGTAAACCTGTAGCGTTTTAAGCAGTGTACGATACAAACTGGTTTATATTGTCAGGCGCCACCGACTCTGCTTGGATGGGGAACTAACAGTATTAATAATGAGTAATTTACAGCTACTAACCAGGCCCAGAAGTGAACAGAGTTCGATTAAACCTTAAATAAGAAGGTATAAAGCATGTTCTAAAGTCGCTCAGGACTAAGAAACAAAGACGGATACTACTGTGTACTTTTTGGGGTTTATTGCCTATGTGGTTCTGGAAGCCCCAAAGGTATTGCATGTATATGTAATTTGGAAGCTCCCTGTCTATATCTTAGAAATTGAAGAAAAAAATATAGGGGATAATGGCCAAATATATGGTGGGAAAACGGGGGAAGGTACATACTGCCCTTGATACATCCACCTCTCCTGGGAATCGTAAGGTCGATCTGTGTAGGCAACAATTAATAACAACTATGACTAGACAGTCTATGTCCCCACAAAATAGTAAAATAAAAACAAACAGGACAGAATACAACAAGATAAGGGGGAACAGATTTCTCAAGGGGAGGGGGGGACGTACTGGGTGGAGGCTGTAGATTTGCGGGAGGATCTCCCGCCTGGAGAGGGAGAGCAAAAACAAACACATCTAATGACAAAAGAAGTAAAAGAAGCAGAGGAGGGGCAACACCCCAGTCTGCAAGATATATTTCTTGAAAGAAAAAAATGGAATTTAGCAATAACAGATCTCTCTCTCTCCAGGTGGGAAATGTAAAATAATCATTGGGTCTCCTCCGGGTTGATATGCAGAAATATAAAAACATATTGGAGGAAGCTGAAAAAAGGATGTCCGATGTGGAAGATCAGCTACCGATAATTACTGGGGCACAGGCAAAAATAATACAGGATAACAAAGAAATTAAAGAAAACTTATTGGATATGGAAAATAGATCTAGGAGGACTAATCTGAGATGTTCCCAGAGGGAGTGGAGGGTCAGGATGCTACCCTCTTTCTTCAAAACTGGTTGATGGAACAATTTGGGCAGGATATAACAAAACTCCCAGACCTGGTAGAGAGGCACACAGAATCCCCCCAAAAAAACCTCCCCCAGGTATGAGACCGCGCCCTATTATGGTACAAATAATGAATGTCAAAGTCAGGGATGAGATTCTTCGTAGGGCCAGAAAAAAGGGCAGCTTATCGTATGCTGGGGCCACGGTATCAATCTTTCCAGATTATGCTAGGGAAACAGTACAGGATAGGAGCCATTTTATAGGAATTAAAAAGGAACTTTGCACAAAAGGAATTAAGTATTCCATGATGTTTCCCGCAAAATTACGGATTGAATGGAATGAGAGAGTACAATTCTTTAACAATCTGGAAGAAGTTAAAGAATGGATTAGGGATAAATAATAAGGTATAGGAATGCGCCTGGGGAGGAGGTTGAGAGGGAGGGTAAGCGAGTTAGGGAGTCAGGGGTCATATCGGTCTCCTGGGTCAAGCTGGTAAGGGATACAATGGGGTGGTAGGTGGGTGGGAAATCACCTCTGGGAGAAGAAAAGGTGGAAGAGAATAAGAAGTATTATTTATTTATTTTTCTCCCTCTCCTCTCCCTTCCGTTCTCCCTCCTTCCCTGTGCGTCTCTTCCCTCACCGCCCTTCGCTCCCCGCATACTCGGGGAATAGAACATTATTTAAAAATCAGGAGAATATATGTGTGTAGTCTCATGGAATGTTAGAGGACTGGGAAAAGGATCCAAGAGAATAGCAGTGTTTGACATGATCAACAAATTCTTACCTGCTATAGTATGTCTACAAGAGACCCAATTAACAAAAGAAAACTGTGGGTATATAAAGAAAACATGGAAACATAAGGCATAACACTCCATATTCTCTTCATACTCTAGAGGTGTGAGTATAATGTTGCATAAGGATATTAGAATGCAGGTTAAGGAGGAGATGGTAGACCCCGAAGGGTGTTATGTGATACTGGATTGTATAATAGCAAATAAGCCTTGGATTATAGCAAATGTTTATATACCTCCCCCTTTTAAAATGGTCGTGCTATTAAAGATATATGAATTCTCATTGAACCGAGCTGATAGGGCATTATTAATAGTGGGTGATTTTAATATGGTAATGGATGAAACAATGGATAGGTGTAGATCAGGGAAAAAAATGGGAAGTAGCTCAAAAACTAGTCTTAAAGCTATCACAGAAGAAATGAATCTGGTAGATATTTGGAGGTTGCACAACCCTTTGGGGAAAAGATTCTCATGTTTTTCTAAAACACATAATAGTTTGTCACGGATAGATATGGCATTTAGAAACTATAGTACAATAAACAAAATCACTAAGGTTAAGTATACACAGCGTGGTATTTCAGAACACAGTCCAATGGTGGTAAATATAAGGGACTTAGGTGAGAAGAAAGAAGTTAGGATTATAATTAATTTAGGTTGGATAGATATAAATGTGAATCATGAAAAAATTAAAAATGAACTTAGAGAATATTTTGACCAAAATGTAGGCACGACAGACACCAAGATCGTATGGGAGGCAGGTAAAGCCTATATGATATTCATGAAACATATAGCTACTTGTAAAAAAGAAAAAAGGCAAAAGATACAAAAATTAGAACAGGAGTTGGATATAACACAAAGGGAATATATCGCTAACCCAATAGAGGAAAACTTCCAGACATGGAGAGATAAACAAGCTGAATACTCAGATGCAATGTTCTTATTAGCAGAGCAAGAAAGAGTGAACTATATACAAGATTATTATACCCAGGGGCATACACCAGGGAAGAGGCAAGCTGCTATTGTAACAGCACAACGTAAATGTAACGATATCCAAAGACTGGTAAACAGATCAGGGCATGTAGTAGAACAATCAGTGAAAAAGGAGATAATACGAGAATATTTGAAAGATATGTATAAGAGCAGATTAGAGGCCGATGTAATGGAAATAGAGGAGTTTTTGGATAATATAGAATTGAACGTCCTGACGGTAGAAAATAAAGGAACCCTTGAAAAAGAGATAAATACCAGGGCGATAAATAAGATATTGCAAAATGTAGGGAAAAACAAATCCCCCGGATTGGACGGAATTCCCTTTGAGGTATATCAAGAATATAAAGAGATATACACCCCTAAACTCCTAGATATGTGGAATGCCGCAAGGACAAGTAAAATATTACCTGACTGCCTACGGGAGGCCATGATTACCCTTATTTTAAAACCTGGAAATGACCCAACGCTGATGGACTCATACCATCCAATCTCCTTGATAAACTCCGACAACAAAATACTTGCAAAAGTTTTAGCAGCTAGACTAAAAAGGATAATCAACAAAATAATACATGAAGACCAAACTGGATTTATGCCAGGTAAGACTACATCCGAAAACATCCTGAGATGTTTTGTGAACATGCAGATAGTACCTAATAATAGAGGGGAACAGATAATAGTTTCAATTGATACTTCAAAAGCGTTCAACACTGTTGAGTGCCCTTTTTTGTTAGCTACATTGAGGAGAATGGGGTTCAGAGATTATTTTATCTTTTGGATCCAACTCCTGTACACCAAAATTAGTGCCAGAATAATAAATGACGATCTGACTGATTCGTTCCAGATAGGCAGAGGGGTCAGACAGGGCTACCCCCTCTCCCCACTATTAGCACTGGAGCCCCTCTGTCATGCCCCACTCTGACGATGTGTGGAGGTCGGCCAGGATAGCAGCACGAGTTTAGTGTTTGTTTTGGAGCCGTGCTGGATCTGCCTCTCATCAGGTGCTCTGGGTGGGGTCATTAGTTTAAATAGCACACCAGCCCAGTGCTCTGAGTGGATTATACAAATCATTGTGGTCTTGGAAGCTAGGAAGGAAGGTTGTCTGTCTGTTCCAGCTCAGAAAGATAAGTGTGATTTCTAGTTTGGTTGTTTTGTCATCCCTCCCATCCAGGTTCTGTGCGAGCAGGCTGCTCCAATTTCCCCTCTTCTCCATCTCAGGGAATTTAGGGTTTTGTCAGCCCAGGCATAGGGACACATCATACCTACCTTTAAGGTCTGCATGTGGGCTGAGCAGTGCAGGGAAAGAGGTCAGGGATTAGCTAGGAGGTGACCCTTCCCCTGTCTCTCGCCCAGAGCCTGGTTGGTGGGTTATCTGTTAGTCTGAGTGCATGCCCGCCGTGACATTATAATCCGCCATACTGTGACTGCCATTACTGAGCGGTTTTGTGATGGCGTCAATTGATGCACTGGTTGACCGCATGCAGGGTTTATCCCTAGAGGTTGCGGATCTGCGTAGTTCGGTCACACAGTGTCAGAGGGTTCTGGCATCAGGTACAGGTCAAATGGGTGGGGAGCCTAAAGTCGCTCTTCCCGAGAAATTTACAGGGGGTACGGATGATTTTTTCTGCTTTAAAGAGTCATGCAAATTGTATTTTCGACTGCGTCCATTTTCGTCAGGTGATGAAAATCAGAGGGTTGGTATCATCACATCTCTGCTTAAAGGGGATGCGCAATCCTGGGCTTTTTCTCTGCCGCCCGGTTCTCTGGCCCTCCGGTCGGTGGAGGAATTTTTCAAAGCCCTGGGATTGATTTACGATGACCCAGATTGGATCTCGATGGCAGAATCAAAATTGCGTAACTTACTACAGGATAAACATACTGCAGGTTACTGTATAGAGTTTAGGAGATGGGCTATTGAGTTGGGGTGGAACTACCCCGCGTTACATAGTCAGTTTTGTCAGGGGTTATCTGAAAGGTTGAAAGATGCCCTGGCTTTTCATGAGTACCTGGGTACTCTAGAGAATGCAATGTCTTTGGCTATACGGTTGGATAGACGTATCAGAGAGAGGTGTAAGGGTCCCTCCGTGCAAGGGATCCCTACTGCCTGTGGTTTTGTCTCACCTGCTCCCAAGGTAGGGGAGGAACCCATGCAGTTAGGTCAGATGTCTTGCTATTCTGATAGTAGAGACTTTAGGAAGGTGCACAATCTATGGTACTATTGTGGAAAGAGGGGTCATTTTATTTTTTCTTGTCCTTATGTTAAACCACAGGTGGAAGAGAAAAAGAAAAAAAAAATTCCCTCACACTTGGTAGTATGAATGGTGTGGTGGAGCAGACAGGTATGCAAGCTCCCCGCAGTTCCCGTTTTCTCCTTCCAGCTATGGTGGCGCTAGAGTAAAAAAATGTGTTTGTTGATGTATTCCTTGCTTGTGGTGCTGGGGTAAACCTAATTGACTTTCTTTTCCTTCAAAACCTAGGACTAAGTACTTGCACTTTAGAGAACGAGATTTGTGTTTTTGCAATTGATTCTTCCCCTCTTTCTCAAAGGAGCCTTACTCACATTGTTCATGGTATTCACTTCCGGGTGGGTGAGTCACATGCTGAAATTATTTCTTGTTTTGTCATGAAGAATTTGCCAGCTTCTATAGTTTTGGGGTTGCCATGGTTGACTAGACATAACCCAATTATAGACTGGCAAGCGAGACAAATCATTGGTTGGAGTGAGTTTTGTTCGGATAATTGTCTTGGCACATCTATCTCTGGTGTGTCCATTACGGCTTTACCTCAGTATATCTCGGATTTTGCGGATGTCTTTTCGGAGGGTGGGGCTCAGGAATTGCCCCCTCATCGTGACTATGATTGTCCAGTTAATCTCATCCCAGGGGCTAAGTTGCCAAAGTCTCGGCTTTACAACCTCTCTCAACCCGAAAGAGAGGTCATGCGAAAGTATGTCGCCGAGGGTTTGGCAAAGGGTCATATTAGACCATCTAATTCTCCAGTGGCAGTAGGTTTGTTCTTTGTGAAGAAAAAGGATGGATCACTGAGACCGTGTTTGGATTTCCGGGAATTGAACCGTATTACAGTCCGGGATCCATATCCCCTGCCTTTGATCTCTGATCTTTTTGATCAGATTGTTGGAGCCAATGTGTTCTCCAAGTTGGATTTGAGAGGGGCCTACAATCTGATCAGAATCAAGGAGGGGGATGAGTGGAAAACGGCCTTCAATACACACGAGGGTCATTATGAGAACCTGGTGATGCCTTTTGGGTTGACGAACGCGCCAGCAGTATTTCAGCGATTCGTCAATGACATTTTTCATCACTTGGTGGGGAGGTTCGTAGTAGTTTACCTGGATGACATTTTAATTTATTCTCCTGATCTGAAGACCCATCAGGATCATGTGAGACAGGTTTTGACGATCCTTCGGGAGAATAAGTTATATGCCAAGTTGGAGAAATGTTTGTTTGCGGTGCAAGAGCTTCCGTTCTTGGGATACATGTTTCTGATTCCGGTTTTCGTATGGACCCCGAAAAGGTCTGGACAGTTCTGGAGTAGGACCGACCAGAGAATCAGAAAGCTTTGATGCGGTTCTTGGGGTTTACGAATTAGTATAGAAAATGTATTTCAAATTATTCTACCATAGCAAAACCTCTTACTGATATGACCAAGAAGGGCGCTGATGTCTCTGTCTGGTCGGATGAGGCATTGCAGGCCTTTTCGGCTATTAAGGAGCGTTTTGCGTCTGCTCCCATTCTGGTGCAGCCGGATGTGTCTCAGCCATTCGTAGTGGAGGTTGATGCATCAGAGGTGGGGGTTGGGGCGGTGCTGTCACAGGGTTAATCTCCTGGCAAGTGGGTCCCGTGTGCCTTCTTCTCCAAGAAGCTCTCAGTCGCCAAGAGGAATTATGATGTTGGAGATAGAGAGTTGTTGGCTATCAAGTTGACCTTTGAGGAATGGCGTCACTGGTTAGAAGGTTGGTCTCACCCCATTACGGTGTATACTGACCATAAGAATTTGGCTTACCTGCAATCTCCCAAGCGTCTGAACCCTAGGCAGGCCAGATGGTCACTGTTTTTTACCAGGTTCAATTTTGTGGTTACCTTTCGCCCAGGGGTCAAGAACGTAAAGGCAGATGCCTTGTCTCGCAGCTTTCCTGGGGGAGGTGATTCAGAAGATCCTGCGCCGATTTTGGCGGATGGGGTGGTGGTCTCTGCTCTGTACCCTAAATTGGAGATGGAGGTGTTGGGAGCCCAGGAGGGGGCTCCTGGGTCTTGTCCCCCAGGGAGGTTGTTTTTTCCTGAGGGCCTACGATACAAGGTGTTCAAGAAACATCACGATACTGTTCTCGCTGGATATCCTGGTGGTAAGTCCACCTGTGATCTAGTATCCGGGAGGTTCTGGTGGCCAGGGTTACATAAGAGCATTGAGAATTACGTGACAGCTTCTGAAACCTGCGCTCGGTCAAAGGTTGGTTCACTTCTTCCATTGTCTATTCCGTCTCGTCCTTGGACGCATTTGTCTATGGAGAACTGTGATTTTGGTGGTAGTTGACAGTTTCAGTAAAATGGGTCACTTTATACCACTAATGAGTCTGCCTAACGCTAAGACTCTTGCACAGAGTTTGTGGATAATATTGTGAAATTGCATGGTATTCCTTTGAATGTAGTCTCTGATAGGGGCACGCAGTTTGTCTCCAGGTTTTGGAGGGCGTTCTGCTCTCGGCTTGGCATTCAACTTTCATTCTCTTTGGCTTTTCATCCGCAGTCGAATGGTCAGCCGGAGCGTACTAATCAAAACCTGGAGACCTACTTGAGGCGCTTTGTGGCATTCTTGTCCTTAGCAGAATTTGCGTTGAATAACCGTAGGCAGGAGTCCACGGGTAAGTCACCATTTTTTGGCGCATACGGTTTCCATCCTCAGTTTGGTACCTCCTCTGGGTCTGGTTCCTCTGGGATGCCAGAGGAGGAGAGATTATCTTCTGCCTTATCCTCCATCTGGCGGAGGATTCAAGGGAATTTGGAGAGGATGGGTGGGAGGTATAAACGAATGGCTGACAAGAGACGTGTGACTGGTCCGGACCTGTGTGTGGGTGATCTAGTGTGGTTGTCCACTAAGAATATCAAATTGAAGGTGCCATCTTGGAAACTGGGTCCAAGATTTATTGGTCCGTATAAAATTTCTGCGGTGATCAATCCTGTGGTGTTTCAGCTGGATCTTCCGCAGACTTGGAGGATCCATGATGTGTTCCACAGGTCTTTACTAAAAAAAATTGTGAGACCGGTGGAACCATCGCCATTGCCTCCTCCTCCTGTTCTAGTCGAGGGAAACTTGGAGTTTGAGATCTCCAGGATTCTCGACTCGAGAGTTCTTCGGGGTTCCCTTCAGTACCTGGTGCACTGGAAGGGATACGGTTCTGAGGAGAGGATGTAGGTTCCGGCGTTGGATGTCAACGCCAGCCGACTGGTGAGGGCTTTTCATAGGTCCCATGCGGATAAGGTTGGTCCGGGGTGTCCGGAGGTCACCCGTAGAAGTGGGGGTACTGTCATGCCCCACTCTGACAATATGCGGAGGTCGGCCAGGATAGCAGCATGAGTTTAGAGTTTAGAGAATGTTTGTTTTGGAGCCGTGCTGGATCCACCTCTCATCAAGTGCTCTGGGTGGGGTCATTAGTTTAAATAGCACACCAGCCCAGTGCTCTGAGCGGATTGTTCAAATCATTGTGGTCTTGGAAGCTAGGAAGGATCAATTGATGCTTCAAAAGCGTTCAACACTGTTGAATGGCCTTTTTTGTTAGCTACATTGAGAAGAATGGGGTTCAGAGATTATTTTATCTCCTGGATCCAACTCCTGTACACCAAAATTAGTGCCAGAATAATAAATGACGATCTGACTGATTCGTTCCAGATAGGCAGAGGGGTCAGGCAGGGCTACCCCCTCTCCCCACTATTAGCACTGGAGCCCCTCTGTCATGCCCCACTCTGACGATGTGCGGAGGTCGGCCAGGATAGCAGCACGAGTTTAGTGTTTGTTTTGGAGCCGTGCTGGATCCGCCTCTCATCAGGTGCTCTGGGTGGGGTCATTAGTTTAAATAGCACACCAGCCCAGTGCTCTGAGCGGATTATACAAATCATTGTGGTCTTGGAAGCTAGGAAGGAAGGTTGTCTGTCTGTTCCAGCTCAGAAAGATAAGTGTGAATTCTAGTTTGGTTGTTTTGTGTCATCCCTCCCATCCAGGTTCTGTGCGAGCAGGCTGCTCCAATTTCCCCTCTTCTCCATCTCAGGGAATTTAGGGTTTTGTCAGCCCAGGCATGGGGACACATCATACCTACCTTTAAGGTCTACATGTGGGCTGAGCAGTGCAGGGAAAGAGGTCAGGGATTAGCTAGGAGGTGACCCTTCCCCTGTCTCTCGCCCAGAGCTTGTTTGGTCGGTTATCTGTTAGTCTGAGTGCATGCCCGCTGTGACACCCTCGCAGCCATAATAAGGCAGCATGACATTATTAAAGGATTCGGATACGGGAACCAAGAGGAAAAAACTTCAATGTATGCAGATGATATAATGCTGTTTGTGAGATCACATGATTCGCTGACTCATATATTTGCTCAGTTTGAAAAATACGGCAAGCTGGCTGGTCTGAACATCAACTGGGGGAAATCCGCATGTATCCCATTGGACCCTCTGGGTAGTTTCTTACCTGGACCATTAGAGATAAAGGAAGAAGGAGGGTGTATAAAATACCTAGGTATAATATGTCTGCAAATATACAGGACTATATTCTACTAAATGTTATCCTCCTTATAACTAGAGTTAAAAGCAAGATTAAGGTATGGCAAGGGATTTCTCTCTCTGTGGCTGGGAGGATCTCACAGATTAAAATGTGTTTGTTACCGATTAATGTTATGTTGTTTGGAATTATGTTGTTTGGAACTCCCCAATAGAAATCCCAAGAAGAGTCTTTAAGATTATAGAGAATTTGTTGAGTGAATTAATTTGAAGGGGACGGAAGCCTAGAATTAAGAAACAAATATTGCAATGTCCGGAAGAAAAAGGGGGAATGTCAGTCCCAGATTTAAGATTGTATTATTTGGCAGCACAAATAAAGAAGACTCAGATTTTGAGTGCTCTTCAGATTTATAGATCAAACATGATGAGGATAAATAATAAACAAATAGAATTTAAACTGTGTTTTATATTGAAGACAGGAGTACTATTAAATCAACAGTTTTCAGAAGTTTTGACAATAAAATTAATGGAAAAATGCTGACAAGAGATAAAATCCCTATGGCAAGAGATTGAGATACACGAAGACTCTCTGATATGGTATAATTCAAGATTGGGAGAATTAGAAACAATAGATAAAGAAATCTGGATGAAACGTGGTGTTCTTAGTTTAGGTCAGGTATGGAAAAATGGGGATATGATAGGATTTCAAGAAATTAAGGAAAGGTACGGATTTCTGGACTGGGAAACTATCTACTATCTCCAGCTGAGACATGCTTTGAAAAAGTCAATAGGAAAGCGAAAAATAAAAAAGCTCCCCAAAACACTAATAAGTATAATAAATTTAACAACAGAGAGAAAGCAGATCTCAACAGTTTACAACATATTAATCGCCCAAAGATCGAAAGAAATAGGGATACTAAATGTAAAGCGAAATTGGGAGGGAATAGCGGTTCAAATGACTGAAGAGATATGGGGACAGATTATAGGGAATAAAAGGAGAATTTCAAGAAACCCATCCCATAGAACGGCCCGTTTTTCGTGATGCATCGTCTATACTAGTCCCAAAAAAAGCTCATGCGGTTTTATAAAAACAAAGAATTTAAATGCCAAAATGTGGGGAAATGGGAGTAGACGATGTACATATACTTTGGGACTGCCCCTGAATACAGGTATTTTGGGATAAGGTGATCTCCCGGATAGAAGAAGAATACCCGGTTAAAATCCCCAGAAACATAGAATCATGTATTTTGGGAGAGATAGGAAGGCAGGGAGATAGCAGTACTCAGGAGATTGTGTCTAAATTACTATTTCAGGCCAGGCACTCTATAATTAAACAATAGGTAAATAAAAGGTCCCCTCAATAAAAGAATGGGAGAATCAAGTAAAATGTGTAGTTAAGTGTGAACAATACAGTATTGGTTCTTGTTGGAAAAATATTTGTAAGGCAATGGAGGAATTGGTTGGATTAACCGGTGACGGGGGGAGGAGGGGAACAGAGGAGAAGTAACATAGTAACATACGGCCGAAAAAAGACATTTGTCCATCCAGTTCGGCCTGTCATCCTGCAAGTTGATCCAGAGTAAGGCAAAAAAAACTGTGAGGTAGAAGCCAATTTTCCTCACTTTAGGGGAATAAAAAAAATATATATTTATTTATTTATTTTCCCTTTCCCTCTTTTCTTGGTGAGGGGATGCTGAGTCAGGATGGGAAAATAAAATATCTGTAAAATGGAAGTTAAGTTACATTGTGTATGGTATGTTTTGGAAAATCAATAAAGACGATTTATAAAAAAATAAATATATATTTTGGATTTGGAAACGTTAGCCAGGAGAGGCCCTGCTGACGCTTTGTTGACCCTAGATAACTTCTGCCTGATCGCACCTCCCTGTGACGTGCACCATCCATTTGGATATCTTCTCAATCAACTTTCAATGTTCTTTTCTGAGCCTACCATGTTGATCACGGTTATTGGCGAATCAGGGTTCCACGCCAGAGAGGGAGCGTGAGAAAGAGAGACCACGTCCAAGGGAGTTTAATTGTTTCAAATTAAATATGATAGAGTGGAAATATGGGACAAAGTATTGAAGTGCAAATGTGACAACTTGTTAAAGGTTTAAGCATTGAATGAAGGGAGGTGCCGCGCATGAATTAAAGAATTTCTGAAATTTTATTCCCTGTCACCTATACAGAGCAGGGGTTTCTATCCGGCAAAATTTGAAAAATGTCACCTTACAATGTAACAGACGATTTTTTTTTAAATGTATGTTCCTGTCACTTATGCAGAGGTGCCCCAGTGACGTACACCATCCATTTGGATATCTTCTCTATCAACTTTCGATGTTCTTTTCTGAGCCTATCATGTTGATCACGATTATCGGCGAATCAGGGTTCCACGCTAGAGAGGGAGCGTGAGAAAGAGAGACCACATCCAAGGGAGATAAATGGATTCAATTTTTTTTGATTGAGCGGAAATATGGGAAAAGTGATTGAAGCATAAATGTGGGACAAATCATTAAAGCGCAAATGTGTGACAAATTATTGAAGCGCAAATGTGGGACAACTTGTTAAAGTTTAAGCATTGAATGAAAGGAGGTGGCGCGCATGAATTAAAGAAGAATTTCTGAAATTTTATTCCCTGTCACCTATGCAGAGCAGGGGTTTATTCATGACCACAATTGTAAAATGTCAACCCAAGAATGTAACTGAAAAATTTGTGAAATGTATTAAATATCTGAATAGAACCACAGTATCTACAGTGTGTATCTCACAATGACATATGCAGCAAAGGCTGCAAAATTACGTTTTTGGCCCAATATGTGTGTTTGTTTAATAACAGAATATGACAGCAGTATATAACTCTTGAATTTCACACGTGCTGATTCAGCAAGGGCTGTAAAATTGTGTATTTTGCCCAAGAAGGTTGTTTTATTAATAGAAGAATATAACCACAGTATCTAAAGTGTGTATCTCACACGTACAGATCCAGACTAGGCTGCAATTTAAGTTTTTTGCCCAAAATGGTTGTTTTTCAAATGTCTGAATAGAACCACAGTATCTAAAGTGTGTATCTCACACGTACAAATTCAGACTAGGCCGCAATTAAAGTGTTTTTTTTTGCCTAAAACGGGTGTCTGTTTAATAACGGAATATGACAGCGGTATATAACCCTTGAATTTAATTTCACACATGCTGATGCAGCTAGGGCTGTAAAATAGTGTATTTTGCACAAAAAGGATGTTTTTAAAAACCCAGAAAATTATGGCTGTATTTCTAGCTTAAGATGCACACTGACTAATCCTGCAAAGGCACCAGATGTTGTATAGTGCCAAAAAAGTTTGTTTTTTTACTAACAGAATATGAAAGCTGTATATAATGTTTGAATTTCACACGTGCTGATGCAGCAAAGGCTGTAAAATTGTGCATTTTGCAAAAAAAAGGGTGTTTTTAAAACCCCCAAAAATGATGGCTGTACTTCTAGCTTAAATTGCACACTGCAAAGGAACCATATGTTGGATATTGCCAAAAAAGTATTTTTTTTTACTAACAGAATATGAAAGCTGTATATAATGTTTGAATTTCACACGTGCTGATGCAGCAAAGGCTGTAAAATTGTGTACTTTGCCAAAAAAAGGGTGTTTGTAAAAACCCAGAAAATTATGGCTGTATTTCTAGCTTAAATTGCACACTGACTAATTCTGCAAATGCACCAGATGGTATATATTGCCAAAAAAGTTAATTTTTTTGTTAAAATCAGATTATTAGTGCAGTAGTTCAAGCTTGGATCTGAATGTCACAAAAGCTCAGATGCGCTGCTGGTGCACTGAGCTTGCATAAAATGGCCGCCGCCCACCTAACTAACAGATGGATAAAAGTTATTTTTTTCTGTCACTGGGCTCAGGGCAGGGTAAAAAGATTGTGCACTGCACCCACACAACTAAATCTATGTAGATCGCTGAGTTCAATTGGAGTTCTTATCACAGATTGTGTCCTATTCTCTTCCTCAAAGCACCAGCAGCATCCTCTCCCTACACTAAGCACAGAGTGATGTGCAGAGTTACATGACTCCAGCTTATATAGAGGCTGGGTCACATACTGCACTGGCCAATCACAGACATGCCATTAGTAGGCATGGCTGTGATTGCTTCTAAGATCACACAGTTAAACGCTTGTTGATTGGCTGCTCTGCAGCCTTTCAAAAAGCACCAAGAAATGTTCGGGTTCAGGTCCGGGATCCAAAAATCCTAAAGTTTGGTACGAACAGCATTCTTGCATAAGTATTCTTGTTATCCAGGTGTGAGAGTACACAGTGAAGCGCTGTAGAAACAGCATCCTCTGTACTCCGTCCTATTACTTCGATAGGCAAATTGGTAAGGATCCAATGTGGGGGGGGCAAGCATAACTATAGGTGTGCCAGTACCAGTCGTTCAAAGCACTTCATACCTATAGGCGTGAGTGCTACAGGGCAATAGTCGTTCAGGCACATTGGTGATGAGTGTTTTGTCACTGGCACAATAGAATTGGTTTTAAAGCAAGCTGGTACTACTGGCTGGGCAAGCAACAGGTTTAATAAATCAGTAAAGACCCCTGCAAGCTGCTCAGCACATGCTCGAAGCACACGTCGAGGAATGCCGTCAGGGGCAGCAGCCTTGCGAGCGTTGATACTACTCAGTGCGTTATGGACATCTATGATGGTGAGAGTAAATGTATGGCAGTCCACAGAGGGTACTTTTCCTTATTGTCCTTATCAAAACAAGCGTAGAAGTAATTTAGCTCATTGAGGGAGGACGCAGTCATGGCTGTCTGTGTGAAATTGCTGAGCTTATAGTCAGAGATGGCCTGAATGCCCAGCCACATGCGTCATGGGTCAGAGTTGATAAAGTGTTCCTCCACCTTCAGCTTGTAGCTGTGCTTGGTCTTGATGCTCCTCTTCAGATCTGCCCTGGACGCACTGTAGGCCTGAGCGTCACCTGATCTGAAGGCAATGTTACTTGCCTTTAGTAGAAGCCGCACTTCCTTGTTCATCCATGGTTTCTGACGTGAATACATTGTTATCTGCTTTTCTGTGGTAACATTGTCAATTGTGGTGGTAATGTATTCCAGTACTGAATACGTGTTAGAGCCAATATTAGTGGCTTGAAAGGCAAACATGCTCCAGTTCATGTCTTTAAACCTGTCCTGGAGTACAGAATCTACCCCCGATGGCCACACTTTGATTGTCTTCACTGATGGTTTCACATGGTTGATAAGCAGCAAGTACTTGGGGGTGAGAAACAAAGAAAGAGGTGTTGCCTTGTAGGCTCGAACAATGTTACCATAAACATAGATTTAAAAAAAATCATTTTTAAACAACTTTATACAGCAGCTTTTCAGACAGGTGTAATACAGAGCGTTTTTTGTGGATGGAACAGCTGGACCTCCTGAAGTGCAGGAGGTTCAGGTGTTCGGTCCATAATACTGGGTCCATTAATGCATTATATAAAGTTCAGAAATTTATCATTGTTAATTAGGAATACAGTTTGTGTAGGGGTTGGAAGTTATATACTACATAATTTATTTTACGCACTTGCCAACACTTCCCAATAATTCCCAACACTTGCATGCAAAAGTTTATTGGTGCATTCCTGTAATATTTAATTTTAGTAACACATACAGCATTGTTTATAGGCACATGTGGCATGTATGAACTTTTCAAATCTTAAAATTTTTGCAGACAATATGTTATTTGTATAGGGACTCTGCTAGAATACGCATTTTAGCCACAAATTAGGATTTATGTCCAAGTTTTTCTAATAATCAATGTTTGCTGCAAAATGGCATGAAGGTGGTTTTGTGTCTTAATTATTAGGTTATTGTCACGGATGGTGTTGCAGAAAGCTGGAACTTATAAATAACATCCGACTGGCTTGATCCCAAACTAAGGAGCATATAGGTGAGCCCTATAAAACCCCTAGAGCTCTCCCTGACTGCTATGCCCATGCAAAGGTCTTTATGGTAGACTATTGCATGTCCAGATACCTAATACTATGTGACACCTGAAAACCCTATAATAGTGAGGGGGCACGACCATCGGCTCCCTGCACTTAATACGGACGGAGTCAGGGTCACCTAGAATCAAGCCAGCAAGGAAACACAAATAAAGGAAACAGACTTATCTGATGAATCAGCTGAAGCAGGCTCCAGCAGTGAACAACTCATCCAGGAAGAAGTATAAACCGCAAAGTGAGGCAGTATGGGAGGGAATATAAAGGGAGACAGTTAGTGTAAATAGGTGACAGATGGGAGAAGGAAAGGAGATGACAAAGTGAAACCAAAACAACGTCATGCAAGAGGTAGAGAAGAACATCTAACAGACCTTCTCACACACCTGGCGGTGACAGTTATGAACGTAATGATTTGTGCTCTCATAAAATGTAGATTTGGGTAGCTTAGAAGTGGTTTGCCGTATACAGTATATATTACTAACACACAAGGATTTTATGATCATATGCTACATGGCCTCTGTTTCAGTGTTGTTAAGAGCACAAGCTCTTGTTGATGCATACACTTGTGGCTTAAACCAGATTAATGGTCTTTCTAGTTCTGTTCATTTTATGAAGATATGTGCATGTAAATTTAGGCCTAAGTAGCATGTTACATAGTTAATACGGTTGAAAAAAAGACATAAGTCCATCAAGTTCAACCAAGGGATAGGTTGGGATGCGAATCCCATTGAGATTCAGATTTCTACGCGTTTTCATGAGCATTCATGTTTTTTACTTTTAAGAATTCATCTAAACCCTTTTTAAAACTGTCCACTGTTTCTGCTGTGACCACGTCCTGAGGAAGTCTATTCCACAGCTTCACGGTTCTTACAGTAAAGAAGCTTTGATGTTTCCGGAGACTGAACTTTTTCCTCTGCAATCGGAGACACTGCCCCCTTTTGAGTGCATTTTACATGGAGCAGTTTTTCACCGTATTTTTTGTATGGCCTATTTATATATTTGTATAGGTTAATCATGTTCCCCCTTAGACGTCTCTTCTCAAGACTAAATAAATTAAATTATTTTAATCTTTCTTTATACCTAAGACACTCCATGCCTCTTATCATTTTAGTCGCTCTCCTCTGTACTTTTTCCAGCTATAGTGCGTTCTTTCTATGGACTGGTGCCCAGAACTGAAGTGCATATTCCAGATGAGGCCGCACCAACGCTTTGTAAAGTGGTAGTATTACATCCCCCCTCCCCCACGAGTCCATGCCTCATTTAATACATGACAATGGATGCCCCTATAGTGCCCACCAATAGAGTTGAGCAGATACCTGGATAATTGGGTTCGACGTCAATGGGGACCCGAACATTTAAGCACTAAAATGGCTGTAAAAATGTCATGGAAAGGGCTAGAGGGCTGCAAATGGCATCAAAATGTGGTTAAGAGCATGGCAAGTGCTCTGCAAACAAATGTGGATAAGGAAGTGACTTTAAATAACATAAAATAGGTAAAAATATAAAATAATAATCTTGATCTAGGAGGACAAGGTCCATATGGAGTAGGAGGTTGAGGAGGCGGTGGATGTGGCAGTGTAGGTGGAAGCGGAGGTGGAGGTAGCCTACACTACTTTTTTGTTTTAAATTTTATTTTTAAAATTGGGGTACACCCCAAAACATTGGGAAATATAACCTGTCATAACCCCCTCCAGTCATGCTAAACACACGTTCAGACAATACACTGGCTGCAGGGCAGGCCAGCACCTCCAAGGGGTAAAGGGCAAGCTCAGGCCATGTGCCCAATTTGGAGACCCAGAAGTTGCATGGGCTGACCCCTGTCAGTCAGTTCGTGTAGACGTGTGCGCACTTACTGCCGCACCATGTCGCACGTCCCCGTGATGTTCACGATCCAATTTGATATCTGCTCTATAAACTTTCGATGTTCTTTTATGCGCCTACCATGGTGATCACTGGTGGCGTGGAATCAGGGTTCCAGGCCAGAGAGGGAGCGTGAGAAAGAGAGACCACATCCAAGGGAGGATTCATTTTTTCAAATTTAAAATTATAGAGTTGAAATGTGGGAGAAATTATTAAAGCATAAAAGTGTGACAACTTTTAAAAATTTAAACATTGAATGAAAAGATGTGGCGCGCATTAATTACTGAATAATGTATTAAATTGTATTCCCTGTCACCTATGCATAGCAGGTGTTTATTCACGTCTAAAATTGTATAATGTCATCCCAAGAATGTAACAGAAAAATTATTGAAATGTATTAAGCTGTCAACTAGGTAGAGGAGGGGTATATTGCACCCAAAAATTGGTGAATTTCACTAGCATATATAACTGACAATTTTTTTATTTATTTTTTAACGGTCTTCTAGGTATAGCAGTGGTACTATACACTCAAAAAGTGGTTCATTTCACCCGAAAATGTAAATGGCAATTATTATTTTTTTAACTGGCCTACTATGTATAGCAGTGGTATTATACACCCAAAAATGTATGAATTTCACCCGAAAATGTAAATGGCAATTATTATTTTTTTAACTGGCCTACTATGTATAGCAGTGGTATTATACACCCAAAAATGTATGAATTTCACCCAAAAATGTAAATTACAATTTTATTTATTTTTTAACTGGCCTACTAGGTATAGCAGAGGTACTATACACACCAAAATTGGTGAATTTCACCCGAAAAGGTAAATGACAATTTATATTTTATTTTTAACCGGCCTACTAGGTATGGCAGTGGTACTATACACCCAAAACTTGGTGAATTTCACCTGAAAATGTAAATGACAATTTATTTCTTTTTTTAAACCTGTCTACTTGGTATAGCAGTGGTACTATACACCCAAAAATTGCTGAATTTCACCAGAAAATGCAACTGACATGAAATGATATAAAAATAAAATACGTACAAATAAAATAAAAAAATTGATTTATGAGTTCGAGTTCCATATGGAGTAGGAGTTTGAGAAGGCGGTGGACGTAGCGGTGTAGGTGGAAGCGGCGGTGGAGGAGGAGATAACCAACACAGGTTTTTGGTTTTAAGATTTTTTTTAAATTAGGGTACACTCTAAAAGAGTGTGAAATATCCAAAATACAAGAATGAGCAATTGCGCTGCAGTATAACAATGGCTGGTTACTGCCGGTATACATGTCTATTCTGTACAAGGTACGGACAAGTCCTGAGGGATCCATGCCTTGTTAATTTTAATGAACGTGAGCTTGTCCATATTAGCTGTGGACAGGCGGCTGCATTTGTCTGTGATAACACCCCCTGCAGTGCTAAACACACATTCAGACAAGACACTGGCTGCAGGGCAGGCCAGCATCTCAAGGCGTAAAGGGCAAGCTCAGGTCATGTGCCCAATTTGGAGACCCAGAATTTGAAGGAGGCAGACCTATCATTCAGTACATGTAGGCGTGTGCACACATACTGCTCCACCATGTGGCTGAAATGCTGCCTCCTGCTAAGACGTTCCATATCAGCTGGTGGTGCTGGCTGCTGATTGTTGTGGTGTGCTGACAAAGCTTTTCCACATTTCGCCCATGCTAACCCTTCCTTCTGAGGTGCTGGCAGTGCCCCAGCTGTGTTGGCAACCTCTTCCTCCTCCTCTGCCTTCGCCTTGTGCTTCCACTAGGGTCCCGCTGTCAGGTGAGAATGTCACCAGCAGCACATCTACCAGCGTGCGCTTGTACTTGCGCATCTTACGATTATGCTACAGTGACGGAATTAAGGACGGTACGTCCAGCAGTGTGGCCACCCAGTAGTCAGCACAAGTTAGAATGTGGGCAACTCGGCGGTCGTTGCAGAGACACTGCAGCATGTAATCGCTCATGTGTGCCAGGCTGCCCAGAGGCAACGAAAAGCTGTCCTCTGTGGGAGGTGTATCGTCTGTCTCCTCTATATCCCCCCAACCACGCACCAGTGATGGCCATAAGCTGGTTTGGGTGCCACCCTGCTGTGAACATGGTTCCTCCTCCTCCATCTCCTCCTCCTCATCCTCCACCTCATCATCCTCCAGAACTGTGCCCTGGCTGGACAATTGTGTATCTGGCTTTTGTGGGTACAGGAACCCACCCTCGGAGCCACTTGTGAATGACTGGCCTGAAACCCTATGAAATGATCCCTCTTCCTCCTCCTCCTCTTCCTACTCCTGTGCCACATCCTCTTCCATCATCACCCGAAGCGTTTTTTCAAGGAGGCATAGAAGTGGCATAGTAACGCTGAGAGCATGTTGGTGTCGTACTCAAAACAGTGCAACAAGGCACACAGGAGGCCCAGGTGGTGAAGTGGTGCTGTTCCTCAGAGCTACTCACCCGTGCATGCTGCAGCTGAAACTCCACTATCGCCTGCTGCTGCTTGCACAGTCTGGCCAGCATGTGCAAGGTGGAGTTCAACCTTGTGGGCACGAAGCGGTGAGCGGGAAGGCCGAAGTTACGCTGCAGCGCTGACAGGCGAGCAGCAGCAGGGTGAGAACACTGAAAGCGAGCACAGAGGGCACGCACTTTTTGCAGCAGCTCTGACATATCGGGTTAATTTTTAACCTCTGCACCACCAAATTCAGCCCATGCGCCAGGCAAGGGATGTAAGTCAAACCAGCTAGTCCCAGAGCTGCTACCAGATTTCCCCCATTATCGCACACCACCAGGCCGGGCTTGAGGCTCACTAGCATCGGCAGTCTGTTGTTCCATGCCTGTCCACAGCTCCTGCACGGTGTGGGGTTTGTCCCCCAAACAGATACTTTTTAAAACTGCCTGCTGTCGTTTACCCCTGGCTGTGCTGAAGTTGGTGGTGAAGGTGTTACACTGACCGGATAAGGAGGCAGTAGAGGAGGAGAAAGCTGAGTAGGAGGAGGAAGCAACAGGAGGCAAACTGAAGCACCCTGCAAACTGAAGTGCCAAACTGCTATCCGCCTCAGGCCCAGCTGACACTGCATTTACCCAGTGTTCTGTTAGGGAGATATAATGTCCAAGACCGTGCTTACTGGTCCACGTATCCGTAGTTAGGTGGAGCTTGCCACAGATGGCGTTGCGCAGTGCACACCTGATTTTGTCCCCTACTTGGTTGTGCAGGGAAGGGATGGCTCGTCTGGAAAAGTAGTGGCAGCTGGGCACGGCGTACTGGGGGACAGCCACCGCCATAAGGCTTTTAAAACTCTCCGTCTCCACCAGACAGAATGACAGCATTTCAAAGGCCAGTAATTTTGAAATGCTGGCATTCAGGGCCGGGGGGGTACTTCCTCTTTTGTTCCAGTGTTTGGGAGATAGAGAGCTGAACGCTTCCATGGGACATTGTGGAGATGCTTGGTGACCCAGATGGTGGCGTTGCTGGCAGATCCTCTGTTTGCGGGGTGGCAGGTGCCACTGTCACTCCAATGGTTGATGAAGAGGCCGAGACTGCAGCAGAAGAGGAAGCAGGAGGAGCCAAAGACCTTTCTTTGTTTTTTTAGGTGTCTACTCCACTGCAGCTCGTGCTTTGCACTTAGATGCCTGGTCATGCAGGTTGTGCTCAGGAATAGAACGTTTATGCCTCGCTTCAGACTCTGATTGCACAGCGTGCAAACCACTCTCTTCGTCAGCACATTGTCTGAAGAACTGCCATGCCAGGGAACTCCTTGGAGTTGGCATTGGTGTGCTCAGTCCCTTGCTGCGGTAGGCAGTAGCAGGCATACTGTCTAGGGGACGGCCTCTCTGCTTTTGTGCTTGTGGCTCTGTGCGACCACCGCCTCTTCCTCCGAACTACACAGGTCACTCACATGACCTTGATTCCATGTGGGGTCAAGGACCTCATCGTCCTCCACATTATATTCCACCCAGTCTTCACCCCTGCCCTCCTTGTTGGTCTGCACACTGCAGAAAGCCACAGCACCTGTGTTTTTGCCATCTTCCAAGATGTGCTGCGATGGTCTTCCCATGTACTCATCCTGAAACATAAGTAGTTGGGCATCGGTGCATTCAATCTCTTCCACTTCTGGGGCAGGGCTATGTAAATGGCCCTGGGAAACCATGCTAGCAGAGTCATCAAAAATCAGAAGAGACTGCTCCATGACTTGGGGCTCAGACTGCTTAGCTGATTTGCAAGGGGGTGAGGTGAAGGACTGATGGATATGGGCTGCAGGTGCCAAGTCTGATCTTTCAGCAGGAGACTGGGTGAGAGACAATGTAAAAGAACTGGAGGCATTGTCAGCCACCTAATCTACTATCGCCTATACTTGTTCTGGCCTCATCATTCGTAGAGCCGCATTTGGCCCTACCAAATAATGCTGAAGGTTCTGTTGCCTACTCGCACCTGAGGAATGTGTTTCACTTGTGCGTGTAACTGGCACAGAATATAATTGCAGTATTTCAAGCTTGTATTTCACTGTCACAAATGCAACAAAGGCCACAAATATATTATCTTGCCCAAATGGGTGTTTTTTTTATACCAGAATATAACAGCGCTATCTAACACTTGTATTTCACTGTGACAAATGAGGCAAAGGCCCCAGATGTAGGGTATTGCAAAAAATTGGTGTTTTTTTAAAACCAGAATATAATTGTGGTATTTCACTGTGACAAATGCAACAAAGGCCATAAATTATTATCTTGCCTAAAATGGGTGTTTTTTTAAAACCAGAATATAACAGCAGTATCTAACGCTAGTATTTCACTGTGACAAATGCAGCAAAGGCCCCAGATGTAGGGTATTGCAAAAAATGTGTGTTTTTTTTTAAACCCAGAATGTAATTGCAGTATTTGAAGCTTGTATTTCACTGTGACAAATGCAGCAAAAGCCCGAGATGTAGAGTCTTGCAAAAAATTTGTGTTTTTTTAAAACCCAGAATATAATTGCAGTATTTCAAGCTTTTATTTCACTGTGACAAATGTAGCAAAGGCCCTAGATGTAGTGTATTGCAAAAAAATGGTGTTTTTTTAAAACCCAGAATATAATTGCTGTATTTCAAGCTTGTATTTCACTGTGACAAATGCAGCAATGGCCCCAGATGTAGGGTGTTGCAAAAAGGCGTGTTTAAAAAAAACCCTAGGTTCTCCCCTATTTCAAGCTTGTATTTCACTGTCACAAATGCAAATATGCTTTGCTGGTGCACTGAACTTGCATAAAGTGGCCGCCGATGCCAACCTAACTAACAGATGGATAAAAGTTATTTTTCTGCGTCACTGGGCTCAGAGCAGAGCAGGCTTATATAGAGGCTGGGTCACATGCTGCACTGGTCAATCACAGACATGCCATTAGTAGGCATGGCTGTGATGGCTTCTAAGGACACACGAGTAAAACACTTGTTTATTGGCTTCTCTGCAGCCTTTCAAAAAGCGCCATTAACTCACCGAACACTGAACCCGAACTTTTACTGAATAGTTCGGGTTTGGGGTCCAAAAATCCTAAAGTTCGGTACAAACTTTTTGTGAGTAGTGTATCAATAAATCCAGGGCCCTCTTGAATTCTGTTAGTGAGTTCCCTCTTACAGTAAAGAATCCTCTTCTATGTTGATGTACAAACCTTCTTTCCTCTAAAAGTAAAGAATGTCCTCTTGTCACAGTCCTGAGTATAAACAGATCACAGGAGAGATCTCTGTATTGACCTTTGATATACTTACATCGTTATTAGATCTCCCCCCCAGCCTTCTTTTAAACTAAATAACCCTAATTTTAATAATCTTTCTGTGTACTGCAGTTCACCAATTTTATTTATTACTTTACTTGCCTGCCTGTCTTTCTTCTGCACAGTTGTCCAAAATTGTATGTTCTCGTCAAGTGCATCTATGCCCCTTTTGATGCAAACCATAATTTTATTTGCCTCTTTGTAGCCTGTCTGATACTGGTTACTATAGTTAAGTTTACTATCAACTAAAATTCAATTTTACCCAGTGTTTTACTATTCAATATGTATGCACAATATCGTATTTTTGTCCATATACAATCAGCATATTTTTTTTGGCGGATTATACACTGACCTATTATTTTCTATGGGTCTTCAAAAAAATGGACCGCACACGGATGTCACATCCATGTGGTAGGGCCACAATTAAAGAGCCTATCCTATTCTTGTCTGTTTTAGAATAGGATTTTTTGTTTACATTGCGTCCTTTAAAAATTGCAGGATACATACAGACCACATCCGTAATTTGTAGATCCTAAATCTGTGCACTGCAAAACGGATACAGTTTTGTGCCGGAAGCCTTAGTGTCTTGTATTTTCAATTCCTATATGCATAAACTTTCATTTATCAGTATTACGCCACGTTTGCCACTTCTTTGCTTAAGCCTCCAATCCATCGAGAATAGATATGAGCAAAATTACTGAAATTTGTTTTGCATCCATTCTAACGAATCAGTGCAAAAATTCTATTCGGGTCGGAACTGATTATACCTGAATCAATAGTGCTCCAAATGGCCTGAAAATTGGTATATGTCACTCTGAGGTCTCGCACGACTAATATTTTTTCTCTTTTATATTTAATTTTTTTATTTTAATTGTAGTTTTTGTCTTGCTCCCCCCATCTTAAGTTTTTTAAGGTAATGACGGCAATTGTAAAAAATGTCAGAATGACACTGGCATATATAGTTACAGTATGATCTATGTTTAACAGTTTTAACAAACCATTCCATAGAATTTCCATTACTGGGGGGAGATCAGGGGCAGACATATCGCCTGTGTAGCTGATTCAGCTGCACAGGGGCCCAGAGAGTCAGGGGGGTCCTTCCAAATGCCAGCTGAGTTTTTTATTTTATTACTTTTTCCCTCCCTTCCTCTGTCAGGGTAACCTGGTCACCTTGGGGTGGAGGGTGTGCTTGGGGAGGGGGTCCTGATTACTACTTACTGTGAATCTGCTGCCCGTTCTGCCTATACTCCATAGTTGAAGGACCTGCGATCACATCATAGTCATGTGACCTTTGGAAGTGGTGGTAGGACCTGTGATAAGGTCATCATCATGTGACCAGTTCAGAAAAAGGCAGCGCTCAGCAGTGGAGACCTGTGATGCCATAAAATTAATGAAAGTGCCAGAGAAATGCTTAGAGATGTGGTTCTCCCCTATTAAACCTCCTCCCTGCTTAGTGGGAGGGAAATATGTTATTTAACTGGGACTGTATGTTAGAAGGGCTGAATGGAGGGGGTGGGTGTTAGTTATATGGGACTGTATGTTACAGAAGATTGTGGGGGAGATGATTGGTGTTATTTACATGGGACTGGATACTATAGAGGTGTAAGCCGTATACCGGGTGGGCTCCCCAGGATACACAGTCACAGTCAAGGAAAGCAACACTGACACCAGCTTAATATGCAAGAACAGAAACTTTACTTTAGCAAAAGTAATAACACAAGTATAATCGCAACAATACAAACATGCACAGAAAATGCTATACCCTGGACCCACAGTCACTGTCCCTGCCCACTGGACAAGCCTAGCCGATGGCGGACACAGCAGAGCCTGCAAAGTCAATACTGTGCCACAGAACAGGACAAACCTAGCCAATGGAGGACACAGCAGAGCCTGCAAAGTCAATACTGCGCCGCAGAGCAGTTCTGTACAACCTGGCAAACACACAACCCTAGCTATCTATCTAGTTTCAGGCCTAGGCTTATTCTCTGTTGCTTCAGGCGCCACTAGTATAAATCAAGGAGTAAACAGGTGTACTGACCTGCGTCCATTCTGGGCCCTAGGATGCTGCTTACCCGGGATGGCCACCAAGCTCTCAGCAACCGTGCGGCCTTGCTTGATGATAAGGCTTTCTGTCCACACACTGTAACTGGTCTTCCTGGGACAACCTCTCTTTAAAAGGGCTGGATCCAGTAAGGGAACAACAGCTACTCTCCTTCCTTTGAGTGTCCATTCACTGCCAGACATCGGATTCCGGCCCTCACAGCACAATCTTTCGACCTTAGCTCAGACTTCCTGTTTTTCAGAAGCAGCTTGCATAAGTCATCATCTGCTTTGCATATGCAGATCCCAGAGTGTGCTGACTGTAGCTGCAAAACAGTGGCCTCTAGTGCCCGGAATGCCAAATGACAGCTTCAATACAATCTAGGCATAAACATTATGCAGGCAGCGCTTTTCCACAATCTCACATGCCACCCCACTTGAAGTTGTCGTCCTCTGCACCTTTCCCCATACAAACTCATCCTGGTCATAGCGCTGTGGAGGCACACCAGCATTGGGCCTCACTGACCTTCTCAGATTGAGGGTTTCAGAAGTACTGGGGACATCAGGCATATTTTACTAGAGAGGAGCTGTTGACTGTTCAGCACTGCACCTGGGTGGCAAACCTGTCACAGCCGAAACCTCTGTGGACACCTCGGCAGGGACAACCCACCATTCCTCCTCTTCCTCATCTGACGGACTTTCCTCCATGCACTCCGGCTCATCAAAATTGCAATGTCTCAACATATTGCGGTGTAAGTTCCGTGAGGGTCCCCCTGTCCCTACTGGCTCTACCTCATAGACCGGAATAGTGGGGTCTACCCTTCTCTTCAACATGTATGGAATTGCCTCCAACTGTCCATCCAACTTCCCAGACGGCCGTTTGGCTTTGACCATCACCCGATCACCCGGAACATACCCATCTTTCTGCTTTGGTCTTGGGTTAGGGTGTACCACCTGTCCCAGGCACTCCCCCACAACCTTGTGGACTACTCTCAGCCGGCGGTGGTGCTCCTGCACTGATGCTGTGGTACTTCTCAGTGGGGGCTCCATCAGGTTGGGCATGTGGAGATCTTCAATCTCCCGTCCAGCTCGTCCAAACATGAGCATATGTGGAGAGTATCCGGTGGCACTGTGTACTCTGTTGTTAAAGGCCCACATCAACTCAGGTAGGTACGCAGGCCACTCGGCTTTTTGACTGTCTTCCAGAGTCCGCAGCATCAGAAGCAAGGTGCGATTGAAGCGTTCACATGCCCCGTTTCCTTGTGGGTGATACGGAGTGATGCGGGAGCGTTCAATCCCATACAGTTGGTACAGTTCATTCATTAGAGTACCCTGAAAGCATGCTCCCTGGTCAGAATGTATGCTCGGTGGACACCCGAACACCTGTATAAAGTGTTTACAGACGGCTTTGGCGGCCGACTCTGCGGTTTGGTCTCTGGTGGGCACAGCCACCACATACTTGCTAAAATGATCTGTCATGACTAGACAGTACGAGTGTCCCGAGGTAGAGTATCCAATCTGTAAATAATCGATCATCAGAAGCTCTAGGGGCGCTGAGGTGCTTATGGCCTGCACAGGAGCCCGCTGTTCAGTAATCTTATTCAACCCAGAAGATCGACACTTAAGACATGCCACGGCCACCATGTCGTCTAGATCTGGACAGTATACCAGCCGTTGGAGCCACTTGAACGTTTTGTCACTCCCAAAATGAGCTCCCTTTTCATGAGCTTCCCTGGTGGCCTCCGGTCCCAACGACATGGGAATGACAGTCTGTTGCCGGTACTGCAACTCTGACTGTAAGTATATGATCCAGCATAGGAGGCCCTGGGTAATTGTCAGCCTATCCGACTGCCTCAACAACTTCTGACTAGGGTTGAGCGAACCCGAACTATAAAGTTCGGGTTTGTACCGAACTGTAGGATTTTTGGACCCCGGACCCGAACATTTCAGTAAAAGATCGGGTTTGGCGCTTTCTTGGCGCTTTTTAAAAGGCTGCAGAGCAGCCAGTCAACAAGCGGTTAGCTGTCTGACCTTAGAAGCCATCACAGCCATGCCTACTAATGGCATGGCTGTGATTGGCCAGAGCAGCATGTGACCCAGACTCTATATAAGCTTGAGTCACATAGCGCTGCATGTCACTCTGCTGTTACAAGTGTAGGGAGAGGATGCTTCTGGACGTGTGATTTCAGGGAGAGAATAGGACAGAATCTAACTCAGCGATCTACAGAGAAATAGTTGTGTGGGTGCAGGGCACAATCGTTTTACCCTGCCCTGAGCTCATTGACCCAAAAAAATGTACTTTTATAATTCTGTTAGTTAGGTGGCCGGCGACAGCCATTTTAGGCAAGCTCAGTCCACCAGCACTGCATCTGAGCTTTTGGGACATTGCATAAAACAGCATTTTCATGATCTGCAAGTGTTAAATTCAAGTTTAATATATACAGCTTTCATATTCTGTTGCAATCTGCAACATCTGGATTCATCAGTGTGCAATTTAAGCTAGAAATACACCCATCATTTTCTGGGGTTTTAAAAACACACTTTTTGTCAAAAAAACAGTATTTTCAGGCCTTGCAGCATCAGCAGGTGTGAAATTACAGGCCTATATACTGCTGTCAAATTCAGTTGTTAAGTAAACACTCATTTGGACTAAAAAAAATTAGTTGCCAGCCTTTAATGCAGATGTCATTGTGAGCAACACCCTTAATTAATTTGGGTTAGATTTGAAATACCGCCATTGTGTGCACCAATATTGAATTCAGCCCTACACTGGTTCAGGCCCTATGAGATACACCCTCTACATACAGGGGTTTGATTCAGGCATTTGAAATACAGCCATTTGAAATACAGCCATTATGGGCAAATAAATATTTAATTCAGGCCTACACTGGTTCAGACCGTGTGAGATACACCCTCTACATACAGGGGTCTAATTCAGGGATTTCAAGTACAGCCATTTTGGGCAAAGAAATATTCAATTTAGGCCTACACTGGTTCAGGCCCTGTGAGATACCCCCTCTACATACAGGGGTTTGATTCAGGCATTTGAAATACAGCCATTTGAAATACATCTATTTTGTGCAAAGAAATATTTAATTTAGGACTACACTGGTTCAGGCCCCCTCTACATACACTGGAAGAGTTTGAGTGCACCGATGCCCAACCACTTTTCTTTCAAGATGAGTACATGGGAGGACCATCGCAGCACGTCTCGGATGATGAGATACCCCCTCTACATACAGGGGTTTGATTCAGGGATTTGAAATACAGCCATTTGAAATGCATCCATTTTGGGCAAAGAAATATTTAATTTAGGCCTAAACTGGTTCAGGCCCTGTGAGATACCCCCTCTACATACAGGCGTTTGATTCAAGGATTTGAAATACAGCCATTTTGGGTAAAGAAATATTTAATCCAGGCCTACACTGGTTCAGACCATGTGAGATACATCCTCTACATAGAGGGGTTTGATTAAGGAATTTGAAATACAGCCATTTGAAATACAGCCATTTTGGGCAAAGAAATATTTAATTTAGGCCTAGTCTGGTTTAGGCCGTGTGAGATACACCCTTTACATACTGTTGTTCTGTTCTACTAATAATGAAACACACATTTAGGGCAAGAAAAATATGAGGAGAGCGTCAAATAAGGGACGTGGCCAAGTTGTGGTGCTGCTGGTGGAGCTTCTGTTGCAGGGAGAGGACGTGGTTGATCTGTGCCAGCTACATGCACAAGTGAAATCCCTTCCTCAAGTGCGAGTAGGCGACAAAACCTGCAGCGGTATTTGGTCAGGCCTAATGCTGCTCTACGAATGGTGAGGCCAGAACAAGTAAAGGCGATAGTAGATTGGGTTGCTGACAGTGGATCCAGTTCCTTCACATTGTCTCCCACCCAGTCTCCTGCTGAAAGACCACAGTTGGCACCTGCAGCAGATGTCCATTAGTCTTTCACCTCACCCTCTTGCAAATCAGCCAAGCAGTCTGAGCCCCAAGTCATGGAGCAGTCTCTTATGCTTTTTGATGACTCTGTTAGCAGGGTTTTCCAGGGCCATCCACCTAGCCCTGCCCCAGAAGTGGAAGAGATTAAGTGCACCGATGCCCAACCACTTTTCTTTCAAGATGAGTACATGAGAGGACCATCGCAGCACGTCTTGGATGATTACGAAACACAGGTGCCAACTGCTGGGGCTTTCGAAAGTGTGCAGACCGACAAGGAAGGCAGGGGTGAAGACTAGGTGGAAGATGATGTGGAGGACGATGAGGTCCTCAACCCCACATGGAATCAAGGTCATGCGAGTGACCTATGTAGTTCGGAGGAAGAGGGAGCAGGGTGCAAAAGCGGAGCGGCCGTCCTCTAGACAGTACGCCTGCTACTGCCCACCGCAGCAAGGGACCGAGCACACAAAAGCCAGCTCCAAGGAGTTTCCTGGTGTGGCAGTTCTTCAGACAATGTGCTGACAACAAGACACAAGTGGTTTGCACGCTGTGCAATTAGAGCCTGAAGCGAGGCATAACACTCTCAACCTGAGCACAACCTGCATGACCAGGCATTTAAGTGCAAAGCACGAGATGCAGTGGAGTAGACACCTCAAAAACCAAGAAAGGTCTCTGGCTCCTCCTGCTTTCTCTTCTGCTGCAGTCGCAGCCTCTTCATCCACCACTGGAGTGACAGTGCCACCTGCCACCCCGCAAACAGAGGATCTGCCAGCAACACCTGGGTCAACAAGCATCTCCACAATGTCCCATAAAAGCGTTCAGCTCTCCATCTCCCAAACGCTGGAGAGGAAGAGGAAGTACCCCCCTACCCACCCACGATTCCTAGCCCTGAATGCCAGTATTTCTAAATTACTGGCCTTTGAAATGCTGTCATTCCGTCTGGTCGAGATGTATAGTTTTGAAGGCCTTATGGCGGTGGCTGTCCCACAGTATGTCGTGCCCAGCGGCCACTACTTTTCCAGGCGAGCCATCCCTTCCCTGTACAACCAAGTAGGGGACATAATCAGGTGTGCACTGCGCACCTGACTACCGATACGTGGACCAGTAAGCACGGTCAGGGCCGTTATATCTCCATAACAGCACACTGGGTAAATGCAGTGGCGGCTGGGCCTAAAGCGGATAGCAGTTTGGCGCATGTCCTTCCACCACCGAGGATTGCAGGGCGCTTCAGTTTTCCTCCCGTTGCTTCCTACTCCTACTCTGCTTCCTCATCCTCTTCCAGCTCCTCATTCGGTCAGTGTAACACCTTCACCACCAACTTCAGCACAAACAACAGCAGGCAGTTTTAAAACGTATCTGTTTGGGGGACAAACCCCACACCGAGCAGGAACTGTGGACGGGCCTTGAACAACAGACCGATGAGTGATTTGTGCCAGTGGGCCTCAAGCCCGGCCTGGTGGTGTGTGTTAATGGGCGAAATCTCGAAGCAGCTCTGGGACTAGCCGGTTTGACGCACATCCCTTGCCTGAAGCATGTGCTGAATTTAGTGGTGCAGAGATTCCTTAAAAATTACCCCGATATGTCAGAGGTGCTGGGGGTCTGTGCGTGCTTTCAGCGTTCTCATCCTGCTGCTGCTCGTCTGTCAGTGCTGCACCGTAACTTTGGCCTTCCTGCTCACCGCCTCATATGCGACGTGCCTACAAGGTTGAACTCCACCTTGCACATGCTGGCCAGACTGTGGAAGCAGCAGCAGCACGCACAGGTGAGTTGCTCAGCGGAACAGCACCACTTCACCACTAATAACTGAGCCTCCATGCGAGACCTGTGTTCCTTGTTGCGCTGTTTCGAGTACTCCACCAACATGGCCAGTGCCGATAACACTGTTCTCAGCGTTACTATCCCACTTCTATGCCTCCTTGAAAAAACGCTCCTGGCGATGATGGAAGAGCATGTGGCACAGGAGGAGGAAGAGGGATCATTTCGTAGAGTTTCCCGCCAGTTATTCCCAAGTGACTCCGATGGTGGGTTCTTGCGCCCACAAACCCAAGGTACACAATTGTCCAGCCAGGGCACAGTTCTGGAGGATGACAAGGTGATGGATTAGGAGGAGGAACCATGTTCACAGCAGGGTGGCACCCAGACCAGCTCATGGCCATCACTAGTGCGTGGATGGGGGGATACAGAGGACACAGGCGATACACCTCCCACTAAGGACAGCTTTTGCCTCTGGGCAGCCTGGCACACATGAGCGATTACATGCTGCAGTGACTCCACAACGACCGCCGAGTTGCCCACATTCTAACTTGTGCTGATTACTGGGTGGCCACGATGCTGGATCCACGTTACAAGGGCAACATACTGCCCTTAATTCCGTCACTGGAGCATGATCGTAAGATGCGCGAGTACAAGCGCACACTGGTAGACGTGCTGCTGGTGGCATTCCAGCATTACACCTGACAGCGGGGGCACAGTAAAAGCACAAGGCGAATGCAGAAGATGAGGAAAAGGTCGCCAACGCAGCTGGGGCACCGCCAGCACCTCAGAAGGCAGGGTTAGCATGGCCGAAATGTGGAAAAGCTTTGTCAGCACGCCACAACAACCAATGTATTATCTGAACGTGTGTTTAGCACAGCAGGGGGCGTCGTCACAGACAAGCGCAGCCGACTGTCCACAGTCAAGGTGGACAAGCTCACGTTCATTAAAATGAACCAGGCATGGATCCTTCAGGACTTGTCCGTACCTTTTCCAGAATAAACATGTATATCGGCACTAACCAGCCATTGTTATACTGCAGCGGAATTGCTTAGTTTGGAGTGTACTCTTTTGGAGTGTACCTTAATTAAAAAAAATGTAATTAAACCAAAAACCTGTGTTGGCTATCTCGCCCTCCTCTACCGCCGCTTCCACCTACTCCGCTACGTCCACCGCCTCCTCAAACTCCTACTCCATATGGAACTCGAACTCATAAATTTTTATTTGTACTTGTTTTATTTTATATCATTTCATTACTTTGTCATTAACATTTTCGGTTGAAATGAACAAATTTTTGGGTGTATAGTACCACTGCTATACCTAGTAGGCCGGTTAAAAAATAAAAAAATTGTCATTAACATTTTCTGGTGAAATTAACCAACTATACCTAGTAGGCCGGTTATAAAAAAAAAATTGTCAGTTACATTTTCTGTTGAAATTCAACAATTTTTGGGTGTAAAGTACCACTGCTATACCTAGTAGACAGGTTAAACAATAAAAAAAAATGTCTGTTACATTTTATGGTGAAATTCCCCAATTTTTGGGTGTGATGTACCACTGCTATACCTAGTAGGCCGTTTAAAAAAATAATAATTGTCAGTTACATTTTCTGGTGAAATTTTACAATTTTTTGGTGTGATGTACCACTGCTATACCTGTTACACTGGTAAAAAAATAAAATAACATTTGTCAGTTACATTTTATGGTCAAATTCACCAATTTTTGGGTGTAATATACCCCTCCTCTACCTAGTTGACAGCTTAATAAATTTCAATAAATTTTATTTTACATTTTCGGGTGACAATAAACAATTGTTTTCTGTCATAGACCCCTGCTCTACCAAGTAGACAGGTTAATTAATTTCTGTAATTTTTCTGTTACATTCTTGGGTTGACATTATACAATTTTGGACGTGAATAAACCCCTGCTCTGCATAGGTGACAGGAAATAAAATTTCTGAAATGCTTCTTTAATTGGTGCGCGCCACCTCCTTTGATTCAATGCTTAACCCCTTCAGGACACAGCCTTATTTAACCTTAAGGACCAGGCCATTTTTTGCAAATCTGACCAGTGTCACTTTAAGTGCTGATAACTTTAAAACGCTTAGACTTATCCAGGCCATTTTTGGGGCTGTTACAAGGCTTAGAAGTTTAGAAGCAAATCTTGAAATTATTAATAAATTTTCAAAAACCCAATTTTTAAGGACCAGTTCAGGTCTGAAGTCACTTTGCGAGGCTTACATAATAGAAACCACCCAAAAATGACCCCATTCTATAAACTACACCCCTCAAGGTATTCAAAACTGATTTTACAAACTTTGTTAACCCTTTAGGTGTTCCACAAGAATTAATGTGAAATAGAGATGCAATTTCAAAGTTTTACTTTTTTGGCAGATTTTCCATTTTAATAATTTTTTTCCAGTTACAAAGCAAGGGTTAACAGCCAAACCAAACTCAATATTTATGGCCCTGATTCTGTAGTTTACAGAAACACCCCATATGTGGTCGTAAACTGCTGTACGGGCACACGGCAGGGAGCAGAAGGAAAGGAATCCCATATGGTTTTTGGAAGGCAGATTTTGCTGGACAGTGTTTTTTTTTTTACAGCATGTCCCATTTAAAGCCCCCCTGATGCACCCCTAGAGTAGAAACTCCAAAAAAGTGACCCCATTTTAGAAACGACACCCCTCAAGGTATTCAAAACTGATTTTACAAACGTTGTTAACCCTTTAGGTGTTCCACAAGAGTTATGGGCAAAATGGAGATGAAATTTCAGAATTTCCATTTTTGGGCAAATTTTCCATTCTAATAAATTTTTCCAGTAACAAAGCAAGGTTTAACAGCCAAACTATACTCAATATTTATGGCCCTGGTTCTGTAGTTTACAGAAACACCCCATATGTGGTCGTAAACTGCTGTACGGGCACACGGCAGGGAGCAGAAGGAAAGGAATGCCATATGGTTTTTGGAAGGCAGATTTTGCTGGACTGTTTTTTTTGACAGCATGTCCCATTTGAAGCCCCCCTGATGCACCCCTAGAGTAGAAACTCCCAAAAAGTGACCCCATTTTAGAAAATACAGGATAGGGTGGAAGTTTTGTTGGAACTAGTTTAGGGTACATATGATTTTTGGTTGCTCTATATTACACTTTTTGTGAGGCAAGGTAACAAGAAATAGCTGTTTTGGCACCCTTTTAATTTTTTGTTATTTACAACATTCATCTGACAGGTTAGATATTATGTTATTTTTATAGACCAGGTTTTCATGGATGTGGCGATACCTAATATGTATACATTTTTTTATTTATGTAAGTTTTACACAATGATTTCTTTTTTGAAACAAAAAAAAATTGTGTTTTAGTGTTTCCATAGTCTGAGAGCCATAATTTTTTCAGTTTTTGGGCGATTACCTTGGGTAGGGTATGATTTTTGCGGGGTGAGATGGCGGTTTTATTGGCACATTTTTGGGGTTCGTTTTTTATTTAAATTTTTTAACGGTATTCACCTGAGGGGTTAGGTCATGTGATATTTGTATAGAGCAAGTTATCACAGACGCTGCAATACATAATATGTATACTTTTTATTTATTTATGTAAGTTCAACACAATGATTTCATTTTTGAAGCAAAAAAAATCATGTTTTTGTGTTTCCATATTCTGAGAGCCATCGTTTTTTAAGATTTTGGGCGATTACCTTGGGTAGGGTATGATTTTTGCGGGATGAGATTACTGTTTTATTGGCAATATTTTGGGGTGCATATGACTTTTTGATCACCGGCTATTACACTTTTTGTGATGTAAGGTGACAAAAAATGGTTAATGAGCACAGTTTTTATTTTTTATTTTTTACGGTGTTCATCTGAGGTGTTATGTGATATTTTTATAGAGCCGGTCGATACAAATGCGGCAATACCTAATATGTATACTTTTTTTTATTTATGTACGTTTTACACAATAACAGCTTTTTTAAAACAAAAAAAAAATGATGTTTTAGTGTCTCCATATTCTGAGCCATAGTTTTTTTTTTTTTTTTTGGGCAATTGTCTCAGATAGGGCAGATATTTTGGTGGGCAAACGCCTTTTTGATTGCTTGCTGTTGTACTTTTTGTGATGTAAGGTGACAAAAAAATGGTTGATGTAGCACAGTTTTAATTTTTTACGGTGTTCATCTGAGGGGTTAGGTCATGTGATATGTTTATGGAGCCAGTCGATATGGACGCGGCGATACCTAATATGTATAATTTTTATTTTCTTCCTATTTTTACCAATTTTTTTTAACTTTATTTGGGGGAAAATTAAGTTTTTGTTTATTTTTACTGTGTGTTAAATTTGGAATACCGCACACCGTGATTGCTGGTGCCAGCAAGGACTTGTTTAGTCGTGATCAAGTAGTAGAAAATTGCAGCACACAGTACAGGGAGTGCAGAATTATTAGGCAAGTTGTATTTTTGAGGATTCATTTTATTATTGAACAACAACCATGTTCTCAATGAACCTCAAAAACTCATTAATATCAAAGCTGAATATTTTTGGAAGTAGTTTTTTTTTTAGTTTTAGCTATTTTAGGGGGATATCTGATTATTTTTACCAGTGAAACCAATATAAGATCTCAACATTCACAAATATACATTTCTGACATTCAAAAACAAAACAAAAACAAATCAGTGACCAATATAGCCACCTTTCTTTGCAAGGACACTCAAAAGCCTGCCATCCATGGATTCTGTCAGTGTTTTGATCTGTTCACCATCAACATTGTGTGCAGCAGCAACTACAGCCTCCCAGACACTGTTCAGAGAGGTGTACTGTTTTCCCTCCTTGTAAATCTCAAATTTGATGATGGACCACAGGTTCTCAATGGGGTTCAGATCAGGTGAACAAGGAGGCCATGTCATTAGATTTTCTTCTTTTATACCCTTTCTTGCCAGCCACGCTGTGGAGTACTTGGACGCGTGTGATGGAGCATTGTCCTGCATGAAAATCATGTTTTTCTTGAAGGATGCAGACTTCTTCCTGTACCACTGCTTGAAGAAGGTGTCTTCCAGAAACTGGCAGTAGGACTGGGAGTTGAGCTTGACTCCATCCTCAACCCAAAAAGGCCCCACAAGCTCATCTTTGATGATACCAGCCCAAACCAGTACTCCACCTCCACCTTGCTGGCGTCTGAGTCAGACTGGAGCTCTCTGCCCTTTACCAATCCAGCCACGGGCCCATCCATCTGGCCCATCAAGACTCACTCTCATTTCATCAGTCCATAAAACCTTAGAAAAATCAGTCTTGAGATATTTCTTGGCCCAGTCTTGATGTTTCAGCTTGTGTGTCTTGTTCAGTGGTGGTCGTCTTTCAGCCTTTCTTACCTTGGCCATGTCTCTGAGTATTGCACACCTTGTGCTTTTGGGCACTCCAGTGATGTTGCAGCTCTGAAATATGGCCAAACTGGTGGCAAGTGGCATCTTGGCAGCTGCACGCTTGACTTTTCTCAGTTCATGGGCAGTTATTTTGTGCCTTGGTTTTTCAACACGCTTCTTGCGACCCTGTTGACTATTTTGAATGAAACGCTTGATTGTTCGATGATCACGCTTCAGAAGCTTTGCAATTTTAAGAGTGCTGCATCCCTCTGCAAGATATCTCACTATTTTTGACTTTTCTGAGCCTGTCAAGTCCTTCTTTTGACCCATTTTGCCAAAGGAAAGGAAGTTGCCTAATAATTATGCACACCTGATATAGGGTGTTGATGTCATTAGACCACACCCCTTCTCATTACAGAGATGCACATCACCTAATATGCTTAATTGGTAGTAGGCTTTCGAGCCTATACAGCTTGGAGTAAGACAACATGCATAAAGAGGATGATGTGGTCAAAATACTCATTTGCCTAATAATTCTGCACTCCCTGTATTTCTCTTTGCTTGTTAAATTTTAATCTTGTATCATCATATGATCATCATGATCCAGTGAAATTACAGAGTATATAGAGCAGGTATGTGCAAATTAGTATGGCGATCGGACCTTTCTTCTTCAGCGGTCTTAATCTAAAACGGAACAATACGTACATGCATACAGATCAACAAATGATAAAAATTTGTGGAAAAGGGTTTTTAATATGTAGAACACGAAATCAAAGCATAGTGAAAAGATATATGGAGGAACTAAAAACAAGAGACAATTTGTTAAAGTCTGAGAGTGAACAGAATTGTATTACCAAATATGGTATGGAAGTTGCAATGATGACATGGTAATATACATAAATGTGGTCTGTTGTTCTCATAGTGGGTCGCAGGACCTTATTAACTTATGGCCTAGTTAGGACAGTATATTTGTATAAATAGTATATACGTCTGTGTATATCTATGTGGCCAGTAGAAGTATATTGGACTAGACAGCACTAGCAGGAGTAGCAACAAGGAGGCAGGCATACAATAGAGGCAATATTATTAGGTATTCATATAAGTAGTATTGCATTCACAAATGCTGGGAAGTTAGCAAGGGGTTAAGGTCCCATCAGTATTTACCTGTATCTGTGTCCCTGTAGTGCGTGGCGCTGAATGCACGGCAGTGCAATGGAAAGCGCGCCCTTTAAAGCGGAGAGGGACGCCAGGCTTGCTAGTCACGTGCGTCATGAGTCACGTGACACGAGCAGCTTGATTCCTTCCTTAGGCATCGCGCTGCCTTCCATGCCATCGGGTCCCCCCTACAGCCGCATGGGGACCCGATGGCACTGCCGATCACCGCAGCAAACCGCAGGTAAAGCTGCAAACCGCAGGTCTGAATTGACCTACGGTTTGCGGCGATCGCTGACACGGAGGGGTCACGGGACCCACCTACTGGAACTCCAGAGAGTGCATCAGCGTTGCCATTCTCCCTACTGGACCGGAACTTGATGATGTATTGGTACTTAGAAAGTCGAGCCAACCATCTTTGCTTGAGTGCACCGAGCTTGGCATTCTCCAGGTGTGCCAATGGGTTGTTGTCCGTCATCACGGTCACTTCTGCACCAGTCAGGTATTCTGCAAACCTTTCAGTCATGGCCCACATCAGTGCCAGTAGTAACAGTTTAACCTCTTCAGGACACATGACGTACCGGTACGGCATGTTGTCCTGGTATTTAAGGACACATGATGTACCGGTACGTCATGTGTATTTCCGATCACCGCAGCCCGGCGGGCAGTGATCGGAACCCAATGCCTGCTCAAATCATTGAGCAGGCACCTTGGCTAAATGCGCGGGGGGGTCCCACGACCCCCCTGTTTCGGCGATCCCCACAAACCGCAGGTCAATTCAGACCTGCGGTTTGCGGCTTTTACCTGCGGTTTGCGGCGGCGATCGGCGGTGCCATCGGGTCCCCATGTGGCTGTAGGGGGGACCCGATGGCATGGAAGACAGCGTGATGCCTAAGCAAGGCATTGCGCTGCCTTCCGTTGACGAGCCTGTGAGATCCAGCCCAGCCCCCTGGATCTCACAGGCTGGAAGCTGTATTAGTAATACTCACTGTATTACTCATGCAGCCAATGCATTCCAATACAGAAGTATTGGAATGCATTGTAAAGGGATTAGACCCCCAAAAGTTAGACCCCCAAATTGGGACAAAAAATAAAGTGAAAAAAAGTTGAAAGAAATAGTTTCCCCCCAAAATATTTTACGTTTTAAGTGAAAATAAACAAAAACGTAATTTTCCCCAAATAAAGTTAAAAAAATGGTAAAAAATAGGGGAAAAAAAAGTATACATATTAGGTATTGCCGCGTCCGTATCGACCGGCTCTATAAGCATATCACATGACCTAACCCCTCAAATGAACACCGTAAAAAATAAAAATAAAAATTGGGCTAAATAAACAATTTTTTTGTCAACTTACATCACAAAAAGTACATCAGCAAGCGATCAAAAAGGAGTCTGCCCACCAAAATAGTACCAATCTAAGCGTCACCTCATCCCGCAAAAAATGAGCCCCTACCTGAGACAATCGCCCAAAAAAATATGGCTCTCAGAATACGGAGACACTAAAACATAATTTTTTTGTTTTAAAAAAGCTGTTATTGTGTAAAACTAACATAAATAAAAAAAGTATACACATTCGGTATCGCCGTGTCCGTATCAACCGGCTCTATAAAAATATCATATGACCTAACCCCTCAGATGAACACCATAAAAAATAAAAAATAAAAACTGCTAAATAAACCATTTTTTGTCACCTTACATCACAAAAAGTGTAATAGCAAGTAGGGATGAGCGAACTCGAACTGTATAGTTCGGGTTCGTACCGAATTTTGGGGTGTCCGTGACACGGACCCGAACCCGGACATTTTCGTAAAAGTCCGGGTTCGGGTTCGGTGTTCGTCGCTTTCTTGGCGCTTTTGTGACGCTTTCTTGGCGCTTTTTGAAAGGCTGCAAAGCAGCCAATCAACAAGCGTCATACTACTTGCCCCAAGAGGCCATCACAGCCATGCCTACTATTGGCATGGCTGTGATTGGCCAGAGCACCATGTGACCCAGCCTCTATTTAAGCTGGAGTCACATAGCGCCGCCCGTCACTCTGCTCTGATTAGCGTAGGGAGAGGTTGCGGCTGCGACAGTAGGGCGAGATTAGGCAGATTAACTCCTCCAAAGGACTTGATTAACTGATCGATCTGCAGCTGTGGATCATTGAGCTGCTGATCCTCAATTGCTCACTGTTTTTAGGCTGCACAGACCGTTTGTCAGTCTCATTTTTCTGGGGTGATCGGCGGCCATTTTGTGTCTTGTGGTGCGCCAGCACAAGCTGCGACCAAGTGCATTTAACCCTCAATGGTGTGGTTGTTTTTTGGCTAAAGCCTACATCAGGGTGAAGCTGTCACACCAAGTGCATTTAACCAGCAATAGTCTGTTCATTTTTTGGCCATATACAAAATCAGGGGCAAGCTGCGCCTGTCACCAAGTGCATTTAACCCTCAATGGTGTGGTTGTTTTTTGGCTAAAGCCTACATCAGGGTGAAGCTGTCACACCAAGTGCATTTAACCAGCAATAGTCTGTTCATTTTTTGGCCATATACAAAATCAGGGGCAAGCTGCGCCTGTCACCAAGTGCATTTAACCCTCAATGGTGTGGTTGTTTTTTGGCTAAAGCCTACATCAGGGTGAAGCTGTCACACCAAGTGCATTTAACCAGCAATAGTCTGTTCATTTTTTGGCCATATACAAAATCAGGGGCAAGCTGCGCCTGTCACCAAGTGCATTTAACCCTCAATGGTGTGGTTGTTTTTTGGCTAAAGCCTACATCAGGGTGAAGCTGTCACACCAAGTGCATTTAACCAGCAATAGTCTGTTTATTTTTTGGCCATATCCCAGTCTAATTCTGTCACTAAATCCATACCGGTCACCCAGCGCCTAAATACTAGGCCTCAAATTTATATCCAGCTAAATCTGTCCCTAGTGCTGTAGCTGGGCGAGTTATTTAGTGTCCGTTCAAGCACATTTCTTGTTCTGGGTTGAAATACAATTCCCAATTTAGCAATTTCATAATTTAGTGGTTCCTGCTATATCAGAGCTATTTGAAATCTATCCCAAAAAGGGTATATAATATTGAAGGTGCACATTGGGTCATTCAGAATAACTTCACACACACCCGCTACTGTGTATTTCCAAGTCTAATTCTGTCACTAAACCCATACCTGTCACCCAGCGCCTAAATACTAGGCCTCAAATTTAAATCCCTCTAAATCTCTCGTTACCGCTGTACTGTTGTTGCTGGGCAAGATATTTAGTGTCCGTCAAAGCACATTTTTTGTTCTGGGTTGAAGTACAATTCCCAATTTAGCAATTTCATAATTTAGTGGTTCCTGCTATATCAGAGCTATTTGGAATCTATCCCTAAAAGGGTATATAATATTGAAGGTGCACATTGGGTCATTCAGAATAACTTCACACACACCCGCTACTGTGTATTTCCAAGTCTAATTCTGTCACTAAACCCATACCTGTCACCCAGCGCCTAAATACTAGGCCTCAAATTTAAATCCCTCTAAATCTCTCGTTACCGCTGTACTGTTGTTGCTGGGCAAGATATTTAGTGTCCGTCAAAGCACATTTTTTGTTCTGGGTTGAAGTACAATTCCCAATTTAGCAATTTCATAATTTAGTGGTTCCTGCTATATCAGAGCTATTTGGAATCTATCCCTAAAAGGGTATATAATATTGAAGGTGCACATTGGGTCATTCAGAATAACTTCACACACACCCGCTACTGTGTATTTCCAAGTCTAATTCTGTCACTAAACCCATACCTGTCACCCAGCGCCTAAATACTAGGCCTCAAATTTAAATCCCTCTAAATCTCTCGTTACCGCTGTACTGTTGTTGCTGGGCAAGATATTTAGTGTCCGTCAAAGCACATTTTTTGTTCTGGGTTGAAGTACAATTCCCAATTTAGCAATTTCATAATTTAGTGGTTTCTGCTATATCAGAGCTATTTGAAATCTATCCCTAAAAGGGTATATAATATTGAAGGTGCACATAGGGTCATTCAGAATAACTTCACACACACCGCTACTGTGCATTTCCAAGTCTAATTCTGTCACTAAATCCATACCTGTGACCCAGCGCCTAAATACTAGGCCTCAAATTTAAATCCCTCTAAATCTCTCGTTACCACCGCTGTACTGTTGTTGCTGGGCAAGATATTTAGTGTCCGTCAAAGCACATTTTTTGTTCTGGGTTGAAGTACAATTCCCAATTTAGCAATTTCATAATTTAGTGGTTTCTGCTATATCAGAGCTATTTGAAATCTATCCCTAAAAGGGTATATAATATTGAAGGTGCACATAGGGTCATTCAGAATAACTTCACACACACGCTTCTGTGCATTTCCAAGTCTAATTCTGTCACTAAATCCATACCGGTGACCCAGCGCCTAAATACTAGGCCTCAAATTTAAATCCCTCTAAATCTCTCGTTACCCACCGCTGTACTGTTGTTGCTGGGCAAGATATTTAGTGTCCGTCAAAGCACATTTTTTGTTCTGGGTTGAAGTACAATTCCCAATTTAGCAATTTCATAATTTAGTGGTTTCTGCTATATCAGAGCTATTTGAAATCTATCCCTAAAAGGGTATATAATATTGAAGGTGCACATAGGGTCATTCAGAATAACTTCACACACACGCTTCTGTGCATTTCCAAGTCTAATTCTGTCACTAAATCCATACCGGTGACCCAGCGCCTAAATACTAGGCCTCAAATTTAAATCCCTCTAAATCTCTCGTTACCCACCGCTGTACTGTTGTTGCTGGGCAAGATATTTAGTGTCCGTCAAAGCACATTTTTTGTTCTGGGTTGAAGTACAATTCCCAATTTAGCAATTTCATAATTTAGTGGTTTCTGCTATATCAGAGCTATTTGAAATCTATCCCTAAAAGGGTATATAATATTGAAGGTGCACATAGGGTCATTCAGAATAACTTCACACACACGCTTCTGTGCATTTCCAAGTCTAATTCTGTCACTAAATCCATACCGGTGACCCAGCGCCTAAATACTAGGCCTCAAATTTAAATCCCTCTAAATCTCTCGTTACCCACCGCTGTACTGTTGTTGCTGGGCAAGATATTTAGTGTCCGTCAAAGCACATTTTTTGTTCTGGGTTGAAGTACAATTCCCAATTTAGCAATTTCATAATTTAGTGGTTTCTGCTATATCAGAGCTATTTGAAATCTATCCCTAAAAGGGTATATAATATTGAAGGTGCACATAGGGTCATTCAGAATAACTTCACACACACGCTTCTGTGCATTTCCAAGTCTAATTCTGTCACTAAATCCATACCGGTGACCCAGCGCCTAAATACTAGGCCTCAAATTTAAATCCCTCTAAATCTCTCGTTACCCACCGCTGTACTGTTGTTGCTGGGCAAGATATTTAGTGTCCGTCAAAGCACATTTTTTGTTCTGGGTTGAAGTACAATTCCCAATTTAGCAATTTCATAATTTAGTGGTTTCTGCTATATCAGAGCTATTTGAAATCTATCCCTAAAAGGGTATATAATATTGAAGGTGCACATAGGGTCATTCAGAATAACTTCACACACACGCTTCTGTGCATTTCCAAGTCTAATTCTGTCACTAAATCCATACCGGTGACCCAGCGCCTAAATACTAGGCCTCAAATTTAAATCCCTCTAAATCTCTCGTTACCCACCGCTGTACTGTTGTTGCTGGGCAAGATATTTAGTGTCCGTCAAAGCACATTTTTTGTTCTGGGTTGAAGTACAATTCCCAATTTAGCAATTTCATAATTTAGTGGTTTCTGCTATATCAGAGCTATTTGAAATCTATCCCTAAAAGGGTATATAATATTGAAGGTGCACATAGGGTCATTCAGAATAACTTCACACACACGCTTCTGTGCATTTCCAAGTCTAATTCTGTCACTAAATCCATACCGGTGACCCAGCGCCTAAATACTAGGCCTCAAATTTAAATCCCTCTAAATCTCTCGTTACCCACCGCTGTACTGTTGTTGCTGGGCAAGATATTTAGTGTCCGTCAAAGCACATTTTTTGTTCTGGGTTGAAGTACAATTCCCAATTTAGCAATTTCATAATTTAGTGGTTTCTGCTATATCAGAGCTATTTGAAATCTATCCCTAAAAGGGTATATAATATTGAAGGTGCACATAGGGTCATTCAGAATAACTTCACACACACGCTTCTGTGCATTTCCAAGTCTAATTCTGTCACTAAATCCATACCGGTGACCCAGCGCCTAAATACTAGGCCTCAAATTTAAATCCCTCTAAATCTCTCGTTACCCACCGCTGTACTGTTGTTGCTGGGCAAGATATTTAGTGTCCGTCAAAGCACATTTTTTGTTCTGGGTTGAAGTACAATTCCCAATTTAGCAATTTCATAATTTAGTGGTTTCTGCTATATCAGAGCTATTTGAAATCTATCCCTAAAAGGGTATATAATATTGAAGGTGCACATAGGGTCATTCAGAATAACTTCACACACACGCTTCTGTGCATTTCCAAGTCTAATTCTGTCACTAAACCCATACCTGTCACCCAGCGCCTAAATACTAGGCCTCAAATTTAAATCCCTCTAAATCTCTCGTTACCGCTGTCCTGTTGTAGCTGGGAAAGTTATTTAGTGTCCGTCAAAGCACATTTTTTGTTCTGGGTTGAAGTACAATTCCCAATTTAGCAATTTCATAATTTAGTGGTTCCTGCTATATCAGAGCTATTTGAAATCTATCCCAAAAAGGGTATATAATATTGAAGGTGCACATTGGGTCATTCAGAATAACTTCACACACACCCGCTACTGTGTATTTCCAAGTCTAATTCTGTCACTAAACCCATACCTGTCACCCAGCGCCTAAATACTAGGCCTCAAATTTAAATCCCTCTAAATCTCTCGTTACCGCTGTCCTGTTGTAGCTGGGAAAGTTATTTAGTGCCCGTCAAAGCACATTTTTTGTTCTGGGTTGAAGTACAATTCCCAATTTAGCAATTTCATAATTTAGTGGTTCCTGCTATATCAGAGCTATTTGAAATCTATCCCAAAAAGGGTATATAATATTCAAGGTGCACATTGGGTCATTCAGAATAACTTCACACACACGCTTCTGTGCATTTCCAAGTCTAATTCTGTCACTAAATCCATACCGGTCACCCAGCGCCTAAATACTAGGCCTCAAATTTATATCCCGCTGAATTTGAATACAATACATTGGGCCAAATAATATATTTGTTGTTGTGGTGAACCATAACAATGAGAAAAACATCTAGTAAGGGACGCGGACGTGGACATGGTCGTGGTGGTGTTAGTGGACCCTCTGGTGCTGGGAGAGGACGTGGCCGTTCTGCCACATCCACACGTCCTAGTGTACCAACTACCTCAGGTCCCAGTAGCCGCCAGAATTTACAGCGATATATGGTGGGGCCCAATGCCGTTCTAAGGATGGTAAGGCCTGAGCAGGTACAGGCATTAGTCAATTGGGTGGCCGACAGTGGATCCAGCACGTTCACATTATCTCCCACCCAGTCTTCTGCAGAAAGCGCACAGATGGCGCCTGAAAACCAACCCCATCAGTCTGTCACATCACCCCCATGCATACCAGGGAAACTGTCTCAGCCTCAAGTTATGCAGCAGTCTCTTATGCTGTTTGAAGACTCCGCTGGCAGGGTTTCCCAAGGGCATCCACCTAGCCCTTCCCCAGCGGTGAAAGACATAGAATGCACTGACGCACAACCACTTATGTTTCCTGATGATGAGGACATGGGAATACCACCTCAGCATGTCTCTGATGATGACGAAACACAGGTGCCAACTGCTGCGTCTTTCTGCAGTGTGCAGACTGAACAGGAGGTCAGGGATCAAGACTGGGTGGAAGACGATGCAGGGGACGATGAGGTCCTAGACCCCACATGGAATGAAGGTCGTGCCACTGACTTTCACAGTTCGGAGGAAGAGGCAGTGGTGAGACCGAGCCAACAGCGTAGCAAAAGAGGGAGCAGTGGGCAAAAGCAGAACACCCGCCGCCAAGAGACTCCGCCTGCTACTGACCGCCGCCATCTGGGACCGAGCACCCCAAAGGCAGCTTCAAGGAGTTCCCTGGCATGGCACTTCTTCAAACAATGTGCTGACGACAAGACCCGAGTGGTTTGCACGCTGTGCCATCAGAGCCTGAAGCGAGGCATTAACGTTCTGAACCTGAGCACAACCTGCATGACCAGGCACCTGCATGCAAAGCATGAACTGCAGTGGAGTAAACACCTTAAAACCAAGGAAGTCACTCAGGCTCCCCCTGCTACCTCTTCTGCTGCTGCCGCCTCGGCCTATTCTGCTGCTGCCGCCTCGGCCTCTTCCTCCGCCTCTGGAGGAACGTTGGCACCTGCCGCCCAGCAAACAGGGGATGTACCACCAACACCACCACCACCACCTCCGTCACCAAGCGTCTCAACCATGTCACACGCCAGCGTTCAGCTCTCCATCTCACAAACATTTGATAGAAAGCGTAAATTCCCACCTAGCCACCCTCGATCCCTGGCCCTGAATGCCAGCATTTCTAAACTACTGGCCTATGAAATGCTGTCATTTAGGCTGGTGGACACAGACAGCTTCAAACAGCTCATGTCGCTTGCTGTCCCACAGTATGTTGTTCCCAGCCGGCACTACTTCTCCAAGAGAGCCGTGCCTTCCCTGCACAACCAAGTATCCGATAAAATCAAGTGTGCACTGCGCAACGCCATCTGTAGCAAGGTCCACCTAACCACAGATACGTGGACCAGTAAGCACGGCCAGGGACGCTATATCTCCCTAACTGCACACTGGGTAAATGTAGTGGCAGCTGGGCCCCAGGCGGAGAGCTGTTTGGCGCACGTCCTGCCGCCGCCAAGGATCGCAGGGCAACATTCTTTGCCTCCTGTTGCCACCTCCTCCTTCTCGGCTTCCTCCTCCTCTTCTTCCACCTGCTCATCCAGTCAGCCACACACCTTCACCACCAACTTCAGCACAGCCCGGGGTAAACGTCAGCAGGCCATTCTGAAACTCATATGTTTGGGGGACAGGCCCCACACCGCACAGGAGTTGTGGCGGGGTATTGAACAACAGACCGACGAGTGGTTGCTGCCGGTGAGCCTCAAGCCCGGCCTGGTGGTGTGTGATAATGGGCGAAATCTCGTTGCAGCTCTGGGACTAGCCAATTTGACGCACATCCCTTGCTTGGCGCATGTGCTGAATTTGGTGGTGCAGAAGTTCATTCACAACTACCCCGACATGTCAGAGCTGCTGCATAAAGTGCGGGCCGTCTGTTCGCGCTTCCGGCGTTCACATCCTGCCGCTGCTCGCCTGTCTGCGCTACAGCGTAACTTCGGCCTTCCCGCTCACCGCCTCATATGCGACGTGCCCACCAGGTGGAACTCCACCTTGCACATGCTGGACAGACTGTGCGAGCAGCAGCAGGCCATAGTGGAGTTTCAGCTGCAGCACGCACGGGTCAGTCGCACTACAGAACAGCACCACTTCACCACCAATGACTGGGCCTCCATGCGAGACCTGTGTGCCCTGTTGCGCTGTTTCGAGTACTCCACCAACATGGCCAGTGGCGATGACACCGTTATCAGCGTTACAATACCACTTCTATGTCTCCTTGAGAAAACACTTAGGGCGATGATGGAACAGGAGGTGGCCCAGGAGGAGGAGGAGGAGGATGAGGAAGAGGGGTCATTTTTAGCACTTTCAGGCCAGTCTCTTCGAAGTGACTCAGAGGGAGGTTTTTTGCAACAGCAGAGGCCAGGTACAAATGTGGCCAGCCAGGGCCCACTACTGGAGGACGAGGAGGACGAGGATGAGGAGGAGGTGGAGGAGGATGAGGATGAAGCATGGTCACAGCGGGGTGGCACCCAACGCAGCTCGGGTCCATCACTGGTGCGTGGCTGGGGGGAAAGGCAGGACGATGACGATACGCCTCCCACAGAGGACAGCTTGTCCTTACCCCTGGGCAGCCTGGCACACATGAGCGACTACATGCTGCAGTGCCTGCGCAACGACAGCAGAGTTGCCCACATTTTAACCTGTGCGGACTACTGGGTTGCCACCCTGCTGGATCCACGCTACAAAGACAATGTGCCCACCTTACTTCCTGCACTGGAGCGTGATAGGAAGATGCGCGAGTACAAGCGCACGTTGGTAGACGCGCTACTGAGAGCATTCCCAAATGTCACAGGGGAACAAGTGGAAGCCCAAGGCCAAGGCAGAGGAGGAGCAAGAGGTCGCCAAGGCAGCTGTGTCACGGCCAGCTCCTCTGAGGGCAGGGTTAGCATGGCAGAGATGTGGAAAACTTTTGTCAACACGCCACAGCTAACTGCACCACCACCTGATACGCAACGTGTTAGCAGGAGGCAACATTTCACTAACATGGTGGAACAGTACGTGTGCACACCCCTCCACGTACTGACTGATGGTTCGGCCCCATTCAACTTCTGGGTCTCTAAATTGTCCACGTGGCCAGAGCTAGCCTTTTATGCCTTGGAGGTGCTGGCCTGCCCGGCAGCCAGCGTTTTGTCTGAACGTGTATTCAGCACGGCAGGGGGCGTCATTACAGACAAACGCAGCCGCCTGTCTACAGCCAATGTGGACAAGCTGACGTTCATAAAAATGAACCAGGCATGGATCCCACAGGACCTGTCCGTCCCTTGTCCAGATTAGACATTAACTACCTCCCCATAACCATATATTATTGGACTCCAGGGCACTTCCTCATTCAATCCTATTTTTATTTTCATTTTACCATTATATTGCGATGCTACCCAAAGTTGAATGAACCTCTCCTCTGCCTGTGTGCTAGGCCTAAATATATGCCAATGGACTGTTGCAGTGGTGGCTGACATGAAGCCTGATTCTCTGCTATGACATGCAGACTAATTCTCTGCTGACATGAAGCCAGATTGTCTGTTACGGGACCTCTCTCCTCTGCCTGGGTGCTGGGCCTAAATTTATGACAATGGACTGTTGCAGTGGTGGCTGACGTGAAGCCTGATTCTCTGCTATGACATGCAGACTGATTCTCTGCTGACATGAAGCCAGATCCTCTGTTACGGGACCTCTCTCCTCTGCCTGGGTGCTGGGCCTAAATTTATGACAATGGACTGTTGCAGTGGTGGCTGACGTGAAGCCTGATTCTCTGCTATGACATGCAGACTGATTCTCTGCTGACATGAAGCCAGATCCTCTGTTACGGGACCTCTCTCCTCTGCCTGGGTGCTGGGCCTGAATATATGCCAATGGACTGTTGCAGTGGTGGGTGACGTGAAGCCTCATTCTCTGCTATGACATGCAGACTAATTCTCTGCTGACATGAAGCCAGATTGTCTGTTACGGGACCTCTCTCCTCTGCCTGTGTGTGTGCTGGGCCTAAATATATGCCAATGGACTGTTGCAGTGGTGGCTGACGTGAAGCCTCATTCTCTGCTATGACATGCAGACTGATTCTCTGCTGACATGAAGCCAGATCCTCTGTTACGGGACCTCTCTCCTCTGCCTGGGTGCTGGGCCTAAATTTATGACAATGGACTGTTGCAGTGGTGGCTGACGTGAAGCCTGATTCTCTGCTATGACATGCAGACTGATTCTCTGCTGTCATGAAGCCAGATTGTCTGTTACGGGACCTTTCTCCTCTACCTGGGTTCTGGGCCTAAATTTATGAAAATTGACTCTTACAGTGGTGGGTGACGTGAAGCCTGATTCTCTGCTATGATATGAAGACTGATTCTCTGCTGACATGAAGCCAGATTGTCTGTTACGGGACCTTTCTCCTCTGCCTGGGTTCTGGGCCTAAATTTATGAAAATTGACTCTTACAGTGGTGGGTGACGTGAAGCCTGATTCTCTGCTATGATATGAAGACTGATTCTCTGCTGACATGAAGCCAGATTGTCTGTTACGGGACCTTTCTCCTCTGCCTGGGTTCTGGGCCTAAATTTATGAAAATTGACTCTTACAGTGGTGGGTGACGTGAAGCCTGATTCTCTGCTATGATATGAAGACTGATTCTCTGCTGACATGAAGCCAGATTGTCTGTTACGGGACCTTTCTCCTCTGCCTGGGTTCTGGGCCTAAATTTATGAAAATTGACTCTTACAGTGGTGGGTGACGTGAAGCCTGATTCTCTGCTATGATATGAAGACTGATTCTCTGCTGACATGAAGCCAGATTCTCTGTTACGGGACCTCTCTCCTCTGCCTGGGTGCTGGGCCTAAATTTATGACAATGGACTGTTGCAGTGGTGGCTGACGTGAAGCCTGATTCTCTGCTATGACATGCAGACTGATTCTCTGCTGACATGAAGCCAGATTCTCTGTTACGGGACCTCTCTCCTCTGCCTGTGTGTGTGCTGGGCCTAAATATATGCCAATGGACTGTTGCAGTGGTGGCTGACGTGAAGCCTCATTCTCTGCTATGACATGCAGACTAATTCTCTGCTGACATGAAGACAGATTCTCTGTTACGGGACCTCTCTCCTCTGCCTGGGTGCCGGGGCCTAAATATCTGAGAATGGACTGTTCCAGTGGTGGGTGACGGGAAGCCAGATTCTCTGCTATGGAACCTCTCTCCAATTGATTTTGGTTAATTTTTATTTATTTAATTTTTATTTTAATTCATTTCCCTATCCACATTTGTTTGCAGGGGATTTACCTACATGTTGCTGCCTTTTGCAGCCCTCTAGCTCTTTCCTGGGCTGTTTTACAGCCTTTTTAGTGCCGAAAAGTTCGGGTCCCCATTGACTTCAATGGGGTTCGGGTTCGGGACGAAGTTCGGATCGGGTTCGGATCCCGAACCCGAACATTTCCGGGATGTTCGGCCGAACTTCTCGAACCCGAACATCCAGGTGTTCGCTCAACTCTAATAGCAAGCGATCAAAAAGTCATATGCACCCCAAAATAGGGCCAATCAAACCGTCATCTCATCCTGCAAAAAATGAGACCCTACCTAAGATAATCGCCCAAAAACTGAAAAAATATGGCTCTCAGAATATGGAGACACTAAAACATGTTGTTTTTTTTGTTTCAAAAATGATATAATTGTGTAAAACTTACATAAATAAAAAAAAGTATACATATTAGGTATCGCCGCATCCATATCGACCGGCTCTATAAAAATATCACATGACCTAACCCTCAGGTGAACACCGTAAAAAATAAAAACTGTGCTAAATAAACCATTTTTTTGTCACCTTACATCACAAAAAGTGTAATAGCAAGCAATCAAAAAGGCATTTGCTCACAAAAATAGTACCAATCTAACCATCATCTCATCCCGCAAAAATCATACCCTACCCAAGGTAATCGCCCAAAAACATAAAAAATTATGGCATTCAGACTATGCAAACACTAAGACATGTTTCTTTGTTTAAAAAAATAAATCATTGTGTAAAACTTACATAAATAAAAAAAAGTATACATATTAGGTATCGCCGCATCCATGACATTCTGGTCTATAAAAACACCACATGATCTAACCTGTCAGATAATTGTTGTAAATAACAGCAGTTACCTTGCCTCACAAAAAGTGTAATCTAGAGCAACCAAAAATCATATGTACCCTAAACTAGTACCAACAAAACTTCCACCCTATCCCGTAGTTTCTAAAATGGGGTCACTTTTATGGAGTTTCTACTCTAGGGGTGCATCAGGGGGGCTTCAAATGGGACATGGTGTAAAAAAAACTGTCCAGCAAAATCTGCCTTCCAAAAACTGTATGGCATTCCTTTCCTTCTGCGCCCTGCCGTGTGCCCGTACAGTAGTTTACGACCACATATGGGATGTTTATGGGATGTTTCTGTAAACTACAGAATCAGAATTGAGTTTGGTTTTTGCTTTGTAACTGGAAAAAAAATATTAAAATGGAAAATCTGCCAAAAAATGGTATCTCTATTTTCCATTAATTCTTGTGGAACACCTAAAGGGTTAACAAAGTTTTTAAAAATCAGTTTTGAATACCTTAAGGAGTGTAGTTTCTAGAATGGGGTCATTTTTAGGTAGTTTCTATTATGTAAGCCTCGCAAAGTGACTGCAGACCTGAACTGGTCCTTAAAAATTGGGTTTTTGAAAATTTCAGAAAAATTTCAAGATTTGCTTCTAAACTTTTAAGCCTTGTAACATCCCCCAAAAATAAAATATAATTCCCAAAATGGTCCAAACATGAAGTAGACATATGAGAAATGTAAAGTAATAACTATTTTTGGAGGTATTACTATGTATTATATAAGTAGAGAAATTGAAACTTGGAAATTTGCAATTTTTTTTACCAATTTTGGGTAAATTTGCTATTTTTTTATAAATCAAAATTTTTTTTTTTACTTCATTTTACCAGTGTCATGAAGTACAATATGTGACAAAAAACAATCTCAGAATCGCCTGGATAAGTCAAAGCATTTAAAAGTTATCACCATTTAAAGTGACACTGGTCAGATTTGCAAAAAATTGCCTGGTCCTTAAGGTGAAATAAGGCTGTGTCCTAAAGGGGTTAAAGGAGTTATAGTTATCAGGGTTGCGTTCTGACTCTCTTAGGGACCGGCTCCCATAGGCAATGACTCTCTCCCGTCCATCCTGGACTTGGGACAATACAGCCCCCAGACCATGTAGGCTTCCATCAGTATATAGCAGGAATGGGGTATCAAAATGTGCTTAAGCCAGGATCGGCGCATTGGTCAGCGCCTCTTTCACCGCTTCAAAGGCCTCTTGATTCCGGGGCCCCCAGCCATGCTTCTTAGCAACTCTTTTAACGGGCCCACCAGATGAGCGAATTTGGGTATAAACCTCCTGTAGTAGCCGGCCAGTCCCACGAACGCCCGTACCTCCCGTCGCATATTTGGCCGGGGCCACTTCTGAACGGCCTCCACCTTGCTGGGGGCCGGTTTTATCCCCTCCTGGGTGACCACATGTCCTAAGTACTCTATCTGCTGTCGGAACAGCTGGCATTTTTTTGGCTTGATCTTGAGTCCATGGTCTCGTAGCAGTCCCAAGACTTGTCGCAGCTTCTGGATGTGATCTTCAAAGGAAGCCCCGAACACTACTATGTCATCCAGGTATATCAATACTGATTCGAAGTTGAGGTCCCCCAGACAGTGTTCCATCAATCGCTGGAATGTCCCCGGAGCATTGGAGAGGCCGAAGGGCATCCGGTTGAACTCGTAGAGTCCCATAGGTAGAATGAAGGTCGTCTTTGCTTTGTCCTTCTTGGCCATCGGCACCTGCCAGTAGCCACTAGCCAGTTCAAGAGTTGAGAAGAACTTTTCTTGGCTTAGGGCTGATAATGAATCAGTGGAAGGGGTTAGGCATCCCGGACGGTCTGAGCATCCAGCTTTCGATAATCCATGCAGAACCGGAGACTTCCGTCTTTATTCCGCACCAAGACTACGGGAGCAGCCCACGGACTTTGACTCTCCTGGATCACCCGGTTCTCCAACATGCTGGCCACCATGTCTTTCACCTCCTGATACATCTTAGGTGGGATCTGCAAGTAACATTCCCTGATTGGCGCAGCATCGCCAGTTGGGATTTCATGTTTGATGGCAGTAGCACACCCAAAGTCCTCATCATGTCTTGAGAAGGCCTCCTGAAATTTCCGAAAGGGTGTCCTCCAGCAGCTTTTGGTCCCTATGGGTCACGGTTCTGCCCTATATGGGCAATGATCACTTGACCGTTCCACTCCGCTGTTGGGGTTTCCCTTGAATGGATCTCCACAGCATAGGCCCAGGCTGATCTCCTATCCGGCTGCAGCGTGAAGCCCCTTCGTTGAGCGATAATCCCTTCGGACACATAAACTTTGGCCAGCAGGGTGTTTGCGGGGACAGTTATCTCGCAGTCCTCAACATTACAGCAGTGTATAGGCACACATACGTCCTTCACACTGGCGAGGGCCCGGGCTACCAGTGGGCGAATCTACATTTCTTCTTGATAAGCGGGCTCAATTAGGACCTCCAGTCCATTTAGTCAAGGCCGCATCAATATTTGCTCTTGTCGAGGTAGGAACTTCAGCGGGGTCCTCCGGAGCACCCTCACGTCTCCAATGGCCCGACCAGACAGGTTTTGCAGGCTACAGCTCCTCACCATCTGTTGTAAGACCTTCTGGGTAGGCCATTGTGCGGTGGCCCGTTGCCAGTACTTCGGCATCCTTGGCATAAAGTTGATGATCTAGGTCTCTCGGTATATTCATGCCCTGGGTCACGTCCATTCCTTTCCGGGATGAATGGTCCACCAGCATGACCCCTTTTTTGCCCATGTCTTGCCCAAACAGTCGGACCCGCATCCAGACTATCCCTCGAACATCCATCTCTCTATTATCGGGTAGCCATCAGACTGATGACACTCCCGTCATCGGGCTCCATCATATGCCCGAAGTGCCTCTCAAAGAACTCCAGAGGCATTAGGGTGCACTCTGAGCCTGTATCAACTAGGCAGCATACCTTTCGGCCTTCCAACTCTGCTTCTAATATGGGGCTGCTGGCATATAGATCATGTTCTTCATGCAGAGGGCTTAACTTCCGGTGCACCGCCGCAGGACGCCCAGCTACTGCAGCCATCGGAAGTTTAACATCAGCTCAGAAGCTACCTGTTCTGGGCACTCTCTGGCCATATGGCTGTACTTTCGGCAAGCCCAACAGAGGGGTATACTTCTGACCGGCCCCCTCACCTGGGTTGTTCTGGGTGGAGTGACATGAGTTGCGGGGACCATTTCCGGGGGCCAGGACGGTTCTGCTCTCTCTCTACGGTGGCTAAGTAGACACTGTAGAATGTTATATCAGCCATTGTTCGGGTCATCTCTTGTAATTTATCTTGTAAGAATTTATTGGAGAGCCCCACTATGAACTGATCTCGTAGAAGCCGGTCCACCTCCCGAATGGCGCTCATTCAGCGTCTCCTGTAGAGCATTGGAATATTGCATTAGGGTCTTGCTCTCTTGCTGGGGTCGGTTAAAGAAGTGACGCCGTAACTGTACCACTTTGGGCTCTCTCTAGCAGGGAGAATATCTTCTCTAGGGTATCTCTCTCGGAGTTAGGCATTACCATCACTGTCTGCCTGACGTCATCCTCTAGGGCTTCAAACGCAACCTCGGCCCGCAGTTCGGGGGTCAGGTTACACATTTTAACCGCACTTCGCACCCTTTCAGTCCAGTCCTGCAATGTCATGTTTCTACTGTCATACTTTGGCAGATGACGCAGCAGTGCCCCTACAGAGCTTTTCCACAATCTGGAGGACTGGAGGGTAAGGAGTGATGTTATTTACATGGGACTATGTGTTGGAGGGGATTTAAGTTATTTACATGGGACTATATGTTATAGAAGACTGTAAGGAAGAGAGGTTATTTACATAAGACTGTATCATAGAGAAGACTGGTGGGAGAGGTCTGGTGTTATTTACATGGGACTTCATGGTATAGAAGACTGGAGGGAGAGTAGTGATGTTATATACATGGGACTGTATTGTATAGAAGATGGTAGGAGAGGACAGGCATTATAATTTATGGGGACACTACAGAGAAGATTATAACTCCAGGGGGTACAACAGGATGTATTATAATTACAGGGGGAACTGCAGGGAACATTATAAGTACTGTGGGCAGTGGTGGCGGGCATTACTACTTGTTTTATAGATTGGCCTAATTTCTATTAAGGGTGCCTTATTAGTACTGAGGGCACTGTAGGGGTACTATGGGGTGGGGGGCTTCCGTCTAGCAGTGAGCCCGGTGACATCACCATCACCATTGATGGGCTTTGGCCAGGGGCGTACATAGAATTCATTGGGCCCTATAGCAGGAATCTGAATTGGGCCCCCATGGTCCTTTCCAAGCCCCGCTGACTACCTATCTCTGGTCCCTCCAACCTTCCCAACCTTCTACTCCAGGTGCTCCCCTCCCTCACCCATGAACTGTAGGTACGTTGGTGCTAATTTACACATTACTACTGTTTTTGATAACCTGGGTGGGGGTGCTTATGAAACAACATGTACACAAGGGGTGAGATCAGTAGGTATAATGTACTATATAGCACTACCGTCCAAGCCCTCTTTCACATTACTGTTATTATTCCGTTCTTCTGATCAGTCAGAAGAAGAAAAAAAATACTTGATTCTGTATTTTATGCTCATTTATGCACATTTTGCATCCATTTTAGCCATTTCCATCTGAGATACGTTATTTTAGACGGTAAGAAAAAAAAATACTTTGTGTAGAACTTTTTTTTACATAAAAAACTGATATCATATGGAAATGGCTAAAGAGGATGCAAAATGTGCTTAACTGAGCATAACGGATGCAGGATCAGTGTTTTGTTTATTTATCTTTTCTTCTGACGGATCAGAAGAACGGAAAACGGAACGGTAATGTGAATTCGGCCTAAGGCTTCATTCATATCTCAGGTGACTACAGTGGGATGCGAAAGTTAACCTTGTTAATCGTCATGATTTTCCTGTATAAATCGGTGGTTGTTACGATAAAAAATGTCAGTTAAATATATCATATAGGAGACACACACAGTGATATTTGAGAAGTGAATGAAGTTTATTGGATTTACAGAAAGTGTGTTATAATTGTTTAAACGAAATTAGACAGGTGCATAAATTTGGGCACCACAAAAAAGAAATGAAATCAATATTTAGTAGATCCTCCTTTTGCAGAAATTACAGCCTCTAAACACTTCCTGTAAGTTCCAATGAGAGTCTGGATTCTGGTTGAAGGTATTTTGGACCATTCCTCTTTACAAAACATCTTTAGTTCATTCAGGTTTGATGGCTTCCGAGCATGGACAGCTCTCTTTAAGTCACACCACAGATTTTCAATTATATTCAGGTCTGGAGACTTAGATGGCCATTCCAAAACGTTGTACTTGTTCCTCTGCATAAATGCCTTAGTGGATTTTGAGCAGTGTTTAGGGTCGTTGTCTTATTGAAAGATCCAGCCCCGGCACATCTTCAGCTTTGTCACTGATTCCTGGACATTGGTCTCCAGAATCTGCTGATACTGAGTGGAATCCATGCGTCCCTCAACTTTGACAAGATTCCCAGTCCCTGCACTGGCCACACAGCCCCACAGCATGATGGAACCACCACCATATATTACTGTAGGTAGCAGGTGTTTTTCTTGGGATGCTGTGTTCTTTTTCCTCCATGCATAATGCCCCTGGCCAAATAACTAAATTTTAGTTTCATCAGTCCACAGCACCTTATTCCAAAATGAAGCTGGCTTGTCTAAATGTGCTTTAGGCCAGTGTTTCCCAACCAGTGTGCCTCCAGCTGTTGCAAAACTACAACTCCCAGCATGCCTGGACAGCCTTTGGCTGTGCGGGCATGCTGGGAGTTGTAGTTTTGCAACAGCTGGAGGCACACTGGTTGGGAAACACTGCTTTAGGCCATCTCAAGCGGCACTTTTTGTGCTGTGGACGGAGAAAAGGCTTCCTCTGCATCACTCTCACATACAGCATCTCCTTGTATAAAGTGCGCTGAATGGTGGAACAATGCACAGTGACTCCATCTGCAGCAAGATGATGTTGTAGGTCTTTGGTGCTGGTCTGTGGGTTGACTCTGACTGTTCTCACCATTCTTTCGCTTCTGTCTATCTGAAATTTTTCTTGGTCTGCTACTTCGAGCCTTAACTTGAACTGAGCCTGTGGTCTTCCATGTCCTCAATATGTTCCTAACTGTGGAAACAGACAGCTGAAATCTCTGAGACAGGTTTCTGTATCCTTCCCCTAAACCATGATGGTGAACAATCTTTGTCTTCAGGTCATTTGAGAGTTGTTTTGAGACCCCCATGTTGCTACTCTTCAGAGAAAATTAAAAGAGGAGGGAAACTTACAATTGACCCCCTTAAATACTCTTTCTCATAATTGGATTCACCTGTGTATGTAGGTCAGGGGTCACTGAGCTTACCAAGCCAATTTGAGTTCCAATAATTAGTTTTAAAGGTTTTGGAATCAATAAAATGACAACAGTGCCCAAATTTATGCACCTGCCTAATTTTGTTTAAACAATTATAGCACACTTTCTGTAAATCCAATAAACTTCATTTCACTTCTCAAATATCACTGTGTGTTTCTCCTATATGATATATTTAACTGACATTTTTTTTATCGTAACAACCAACGATTTATACAGGAAAATCATGACAATTAACAAGGTTGCCCAAACTTTCGCATCCCACTGTATATCCAGCATTGCTAGATTCTGCTGTTCACCATTGATGCCCAACCAGCACCCTTCAGCTGTTGCAAAATTACAACTCCCAGCATGCCTGGACAACCTACAGCTTTTAGGGCATGCTGGAGGGCTGCAGGTTGAGCTTTCCTGCCATAGAGTATGGCAGACTACCAGCAGGGTTTCGGCCTGACAAAAACTGTTCTACTGGTGAAGGACAGAAACCAGCAGTGGTGGACAGGATGTTCTCTACCACAGGGATCAGTACTCCAGCTATTGTGAAACTACAACTCCCAGCATGCTTCACTCACTTCTATGAGAGTTCTGAGAACAGCCAAGCAAGTGTGCATGCTGGGAGTTGCAGTTTCACCACACCTGGAGTGCCGAAGATTGCCGACCCCTGCTCTACCAGATGCTGATCACCAGAAATGTGAACAAAGAGCAGCAATCAGATGGCTTTATTTTGTCCGGGTTCAGAGCTGAACCCCGGACATAACCCCTTCTTCCCCCATTCAAACCCTTTAACCCCTTAGGGACACAGCCTTATTTCACCTTAAGGACCAGGCCATTTTTTTAAAATCTGACCAGTGTCACTTTAAGTGCTGATAACTTTAAAACGCTTTGACTTATCCAGGCCATTCTGAGATCGTTTTTTCGTCACATATTGTACTTCATGACACTGGTAAAATGAAGTCAAAAATGTATTTATTTTTTGCACAAAAATTACCTAATTTACCAAAAATTGGGAAAAATTAGAAAATTTCAAAGTTTCAGTTTCTCTACTTCTGTAATACATAGTAATACCCCAAAAAATTGTGATGACTTTACATTCCCCATATGTCTACTTCACGTTTGAATTATTTTGGGAATTATATTTTATTTTTTGGGGATGTTACAGGGCTTAGAGGTTTAGAAGCGAATCTTGAAATTTTTCATAAATTTTCAAAAACCTCAATTTTTAGGGACCAGTTCAGATCTGAAGTCACTTTGCGAGGCTTACATAATAGAAACCACACAAATTACCCCATCTAAGAAACTACACGCCTCAAGGTATTCAAAACAGATTTTACATACGTTGTTAACTCTTTAGGTGTTGCACAAGAGTTATTGGCAAATGGGGATGTAATTTGCGAATTTCCTTTTTTTGCCTAATTTTTCATTTTAACCAATTTTTTCCACTAATAAAGCAAGGGTTAACAGTCAAACAAGACTGTATCTTTATTCCCCTGACTCTGCCGTTTACAGAAACACCCAATATGTGGCTGTAAACTACTGTACGGCCACACAGCGGGGCGTAGAGTGAAAGGTGCGCCTTTTGGTTTTTGGAGGGCTGATTTTTATGGACCGGTTTATTTACACCGTGTCCTGTTTCAACCCCCCTGATGCACCCCTGGAGTAGAAACTCCCTAAAAGTGACCCCATTTTAGAAACTACAGGATAAGGTGGCATTTTTTGGGGGACTATTTTTAGGGTAAATATGATTTTTGGTTGCTCCATATTACATTTTTATGAGGCAAGGTTACCAAAAATTTAAATTCTGAAATTACATCTCCATTTGCCATAAACTGTTGAGGAACACCTAAAGCAGGGCTGGCCAACCTGTGGCTCTCCAGCTGTTGTAAAACTACAACTCCCACCATGCTTTGCTGTAGGCTGATACTTGTAGGCAGTCTGGGCATGCTGGGAGTTGTAGTTTTGCAACAGCTGGAGAGCCTCAGGTTGGCCAGCCCTGACCTAAAGGGTTAATAAAGTTTGTATAATCAGTTTTGAATACCTTGAGGGGTGTAGTTTCTTAGATGGGGGTCACTTTTAGGGAGGTTTTACTCTAGGGGGGCTTCAGGGGGGCTTCAAAAGGGAAATAGTGTCAATAAAAAAGGCCATCAAAATCGGCCTTCCAGAAACCATGTTGGTCCTTTCCTTTTGCGGCCTGCCTTTTACTGATACAGCTGTTTACGACCACAAATGTGGCATTTCTGTAAACTGCAGTATCAGGGTAATAAATTTTAACTTTTGTTTGGTTGTTAACCCTTGTTTTTTTTAACTGTGTTAATTTGGGGGGTTAGGTCATGGGATATTTTTATAGAGCAGATTCTTACAGACGCGGCGATACCTAATAAGTCTATTTTTTTTTACAATTATTTAGGTTTTTGACTATATTATCCTTTTTGTTACAAAAATAAAATTATGTGTCTCTAAAGTCTGTGTCTTTTTTTAAAAATCCGATTATCTTATGTGGGGGCTAATTTTTTGCGGGATGAGATGACGGTTTTATTGGCACTATTTTGGAGGCTATGACTTTTCGATTGCTTGCTATTAAACTTTTCATTATGTAAGGTGACAAAAAAAAACTTTTATATTTTTTTTTTCTGGACCGTGTTAATCTGGGGGGTTAGGTCATGGGGTAGTTTTATAGAGGAGATTATTACCAAAGCGGCGATACCTAATATGTCGCCGCGTCTGAGAACCAGTTGTTTTTTTTTTAATCCGATGTCAGTGCTAAATTGGGATACAAATTTAGTACTCCATGGAAGTGTGATACTCCCTGAAGCTACCGTCAATGCAGGATGATCGGGGCACATGTCACACTGAGTAGTGGTGTCCTTCCGTATCCCCCTCCTGCGACACACTCTGCACTTTTTTTTGGGCTCGTCCCTTCTTTCCAGTATGGGGGACCAGACCAGACCAGAAAAGTGTTGGGCAGGGACGATCCGGGCGCCTACAGTTCCCGAGGTACTCCAGCCTGCTCTTTCCCGGTCTGAAAAGATCAGGGCCTTGAGGACTGCCTCATAGAACTGGAGGAATGTCCCTGTGCTGCCAGCGCTTCGGGATAGTACAAAAGAGTTGTACATGGCAACCTGTACCAAGTAGACCGCAACTTTTTTGTACATGCCTGGGTTTTGCGCATGGCGTTATATGGCTTGAGGACTTGATCCGAGAGATCAACTCCTCCCATATACCGATTGTAGTCGACAATACAATCGGGCTTGAGGACCGTTGCCGCGGTACCTCACACAGGGACAGGGGTGATGCCGTTACCATGAATTGTGGACAGCATAAGGACATCCCTCTTGTCCTTATACCTGACTAGCAACAGGTTTCCAGTGGTAAGGGCACGGTTCTCACCCCTGGGGATAGGTACCTGGAGGGGGTGGGCAGGGAGGCCGCATTGATTTTTCCGCACAGTCCCACAAGCGGACGTGGATCTGGCGGCAAGGGACTGGATCAAGGGGATACTGGTATAAAAGTTATCCACGTACAGGTGGTAACCCTTATCCAGCAGTGGGTACATAAGGTCCCACACAAGTTTCCCGGTAACACCAAGAGTGGGGGGACATTCTGGGGGTTGAACCCGGGAATCTCGCCCCTCGTATACACGAAATTTGTAAGTGTACGCTGAGGTACTCTCACAAATTTTGTATAGCTTCACGCCATACCTCTCCCGCGTGGAGGGCACATACTGGCGGAAAATGAGTCTCCCCTTGAACACAATGAGAGACTCATCAACCACGACCTCCCTTCCAGGTACATAGGCCTCCATGAATTTGGCCCCAAAGTGATCGATGACCGGCCATATCTTATAGACGGTCATGGGCAGGATCACCTCGGGGGGGACATGCTGCATTATCAAAATAATGCAGACATTTCCGGATGGCCTCAAACCGGGATCGTTTCATGGCCGTACTGTAATGTCTTGTCTGGTATAGGACGTCCCCACTCCAGTACAGCCGGACACTGGGTTTCTTGACCAGGCCCATATGCAGCACGAGGCCCCAAAATGTCCTCATTTCGGCTGCACTGACCGGCGTCTAGCCACCGGGCCTGGCCAAAAAGGAGCCCGGTTGTTGAGCGACGAACTGTTGGGCGTACAGATTCGTCTGCTCCATCATCAGATTTACCAGTGGGTCACTGAAAAAATGACAAAAAAAAGTCATATTCAGTGTAGCCCACTGTGGAAATCTGGATTCCTGATTGGCCTACAAAATCAGGAATCACGGGATCGTATCGCTCTGGGCTACACCAGACAAGTTCACCGGCAGGGTGCTCCGGTGGATTTAACTGGTGGGCCGGGAACCCAGTACAAGCCCCAGAGCTGCTCATACTAATGTGGGCCACAGGGTCCCTAACATGGCGATCCCCTTGCTCCGCCTGGCGGCGTCTCCGCCGCCTTGGGGGCTCATCATCATCGCTAGATGATGAGGAGGACGTGGATGACAACAGGAATGTGGGGTCATCCTCGTCCTCACTGGGACTCTGGGAGTCGGAGGCAAGCTGAGCGTATGCCTCCTCGGCCGAGAACTTCCGGCAGGCCATAGGGGAGTGTATGTCTGCGTGTATATGTGCGTGTGTGGAAATCTTTATTTGGTGTGTGTGTGTGTGGGGGCACGGGTGTTCACGGACTTAACCCTAAAACTAACAGAAAAAAAAAAAACTAAAAAAAAAAGGGCAAAAAATGTGGAAAAAAAATTCAAAACCGCTGATCAACCGTCCGAAGTTGATCAGCGGTGGGGTGTGCGATGCGCTAACAGTGGCCGGCCACTAAGAGTGCCGGCCACAGTCAGCGTACCCAAAAAAAACTGCACCCCAAAAAAGTGTGGGAGATCTAGGGTCACACAGCTGTGCTGTGGACCCCAGACACCCTAACTTAGGGTAATGCAATAAACTGCAAAAACTAACGTTCCCTTTTTTTTCCCTACCTAACCCAAACTTTCCCTATGCTGTCCCTATGTACCTGATGGGGCGTGCTGGTGGCACAGATCGGGTCCTGGGGGCACAGATCGGGGTGCTGGCAGCAATGGTGGACACACGTGCAGGCAGCTCCTCTCTCCTCGGCTCTGGAACGCAAAAGTATCCCGCCGGACCGCCCACAGACCAATCAGAAGCGATCCTGAGTGGTGATGTCACCATCACCACTCAGGATCGCTGGATGGTGATTGGTGGGGTGAAATCACCCCACCATCACCATCCTGTTCCAGGTTATCGGGTCTTCAGAGACCCGAATAACCCGGAAACGCAGAAAACCGCAGGTCTGAATTGACCTGCGTTTTTCTGCGATGCATACATGGGGGGGTCACCGGACCCTCCGTCGCATTTGCCCCAAGTGCCTGCCCAAAACGGATCAGTTCAGCCCCAATGCATTCTGAATAAATAAGGATCCATTCAGAATGCATCAATTTGGTTTGGTCTCCGTTGCGTTTTTTAGACGGTCACTAAAATGCAGCTTGCAGCGTTTTGGTGACCGTCTGACTATGCGGAGCCAAACGGATCCGTTCTGACTTGCAATGTAAGTCAACGGGGATGGATCCGTTTTTCACTGACACAATATGGTGCAATTGAAAACAGATTCGTCCCCCATTGACTTTCAATGTAAGTCAAGATGGATCCATTTTGACAGACATTTTTTTTAATGAATAATGCAAACGGATCTGTTATGAACGGATACAAGCGTTTGCATTATCGGTGCGGATCTGTCTGTGCAGATACAAGATGGATCCGCACCGAACGCAGGTGTGAAAGGAGCCTAACAGTCACAGCCTTAACTAGTATTGAGTGGACTATTTTCAAGTTTGGCGTACAAGATTTGGGTTATCTAAGAATTCCATTATGGATTCTGCTACCACGGACCATAATAGAATCCTATGACGGCATAGCATGGTCAGTATAGACTTCTATTATGACTGAATGCAATACAGAAAGCCTCTTATAGACTTCAGTGGTGGATGCCGTCCTAGAATTACGTTGTGGTCCGTGGTGCTGGAATCCATAACGGGATTCTTAGAAAACCCAAACCTTATACGCTGAACTTGAAACACAAGTTCGCTCAACACTACTCATAACGCATTAACTAAATGTGAAAACTCATCAAGTGTGTGTTATCTCTGCTACATCTGTGTGTGTGTGTATATCTATATATATATATATATATATGTATACACGCACAGACACATCATCTATACTGTACATATAGTACACACACACATATATACTTTTACTCAGTCATTCACATATATACAGGTACATTAGACAATTACACACACATCACATACATATGTACAGAATACAGTACACTACACAGGCATAAGTGCAGGTATGTAAACACACACATATTACACTTGCACACACTTACCTTCTGAGCAGGTCTCCAGGGTAAACAGTCAGGACTGATAAGAGGACATCTTCTCCTCAGCAGAGCAGTGCAGCAGGCTCTCTTCCCCACTTCCTATGTCCTGACTGCTATACATGGATTACATACCAGCAGAGGAGGACTCTGCAGTGTGCCAGGACAGGGAGGAGGAGCAGAGTGGAGGAGGGGAGCACTGGGGGAGGCTTCTGATGGCAGCAGCACATCTTGCTGTAGCTTCTGAAAAACAACCTCTCCTCAGCAATGCAGCCCCTGAGGGCATGTGCAGGCTTCTGACTGATGCCATCTCCTCATGGTAGAATCTGGCCCTTGCTGGGGCACATCGTGCACAGGAGAAACAGTGAGGAGAGCTGAAAGGCTGAGCCAGAGGCCCTGGCAAGGACTCTGGACAGAGTTGTTGTGCTAATTTTAATAAGGGGCGGGGCCTTTCCACCACATCCAGGCCCCCTTCCCCTACGGGCCCCATAGCAGTTGCATGGTCTGCCTCTATTCAAGGTACGCCACTGGCGTTAGCGCTACCTTAGCCTGTAAAGCCGCCGATCAGTGCCAGTGACATCACCGGGAACACTGCTAGGGCTGTAAACAAAACAGCCCTTGCCCTACGCTTTACAGTGCAGGCCAAAGGAGAGCATTGGAGTATGAAATGTCAGAGGGGCTGAGAGGGGGGAGAAGTGGATATGTCCGGGTACAGCTCTGAACCCGGAGAACTGCTTTAAAGGGCATCTGTCAGCAGTTTTGAACCTATGAAAGGAGCAACGAGGGCATTGCCATTACACCTAGAGGCTCCGGTTTCTTTCCAACTGCCGCTCCCTGTCTACTTTGACAGGGCCTGGCAGTAAAAATGTCATCACAACTGGCCATGTCAAAGTGCAGAGGATGTGGCAGTTACAGAGATAGCTGAGCCTCTAGGAGTAATCGTAATGCCACCGTTTTCATATGATAAAACATCATTTTTATCAGCAATGCGGGCACATATTTTGACATAACTACTGTGAAGGGGCATATATTTGGACATAACTACTGTGAGGGGCACATATCTTGGCATAACTACAGTGAAGGGTGAACCTATCTGGACATAGCTACTGTGAAGGGGGCACATATCTGGGCATAACTACTGTGAAGGGGCACATAGCTGGACATAACTATTGTGAAGGGAGCACATATATGGCATAGCTACTGTGCATGTGGCACATATTTGGCCATAACTACTGTGAAGGGCATAAGTGGGCATATCTGGGCATAAGTGCTATGAAAGGGTGCATATCCGGAAATGAGTGCTGTGAAGGGGGCACACATCTGGGCATAGCTACTGTGAAGGGGGCACAGTGTGGGCATTACTACTGTGCAGGTACAAAGGGGGAATATTTACTATGTGGGGGCATTAAGGGGATTTGTTTACAGTTATGCTGTGGGCAGAGTTAGAGGCGTGACCTAGTATGAAAAAACATATTATACATACTGTAAACATATTGACCCATATATACAAGATGTTTTTTATTTGCACATATATATTTATATTTGCATGTGTGGTTTGGCGGCCCTCTGCTGTCTGTGAGATGTTTCCAGTTTTTATGCACACACTGTAGTTTCAGAAAAAATGCTTCAGAAGATCTCTTGGTCCTCTCTTTACTTTATTTTTCACAATTAAAAAGTGTTGCATGGCTCTCAGGCCCACTTGTTCAGAGTTTGCCGAGTTGTAAACCACATTCAAGCGCGACGTTTCGGAGGTCACGCCCCCTTACTCACGCGTGAAGATCAGGTGTAACCAACAGTCTTAAAGCTGTTACTAATGAGGTTATATATAAATGGTCCGATGTCCAAAAAAAGAAAAATAATTGTGCAAAATAAAAAAGAATGGCATTAGAAACACTACAAAAAAATACCTCTATAGTAGTGAAAAGAGCCGATAAAGGGGGGTCAATCGTCATTATGAATCGAGAAGCATATATAGCAGAGGCACATAATTAAATGATGAAAACACCTATAAAAAACTCAAAGGCGATCCCACAGCTATATTTACTAGAGAATTCAAAATATTACCAGCAGAATATACCAATGCAGGCATCATAAACGAAAAAACCGCAAAAGGATTGCTATGTGAACAACCTAAAGTACCCATTCTGTATTTGTTCCCCAAGATTCATAAGGATCGGGGAAAAAAAGCAGGACAACCCATTGTTTCCTGCATAGGATCCCTCTTACAACCTATATCTATCTACATTGATTCCTTTCTACAAGATAAGGTTAAAAAAATAAAAATAAATGCCTGTTAGATACTACTGACTTTCTAGAAAGATTAAATACAGAAACCAGCGAGGGGGTAACATATTTATGTACCCTTGGTGTACAAAGTTTATATACCAACATCCATCAACAGGAGGGTCTGCAGTGCATCAGGGAGATCCTTATTTATGCAGGATGCAACAATGTATAATAGGAACATAGCTTTTCTTATGAACCTCCTAGATTTCGTACTCACTAAAAACTACTTTTGATTTGACGATTCCTTTTACTTGCAGCTGCGGGGGACTTCGATGGGGTCCTCCACAGAAACAAGTTTGGCTAATATTTTCATGGCGATGTTTGACGAAAACTACATTTTCAGTACAGGAAAACTATCTGCCACAACCACATGGTTACGTTATGTGGACGATATTTTCCTTCTATGGAGAGATACTGAACAATCCCTATTGACATTTATTGAATATCTTAATTCATGTCATGAAACAATTACATTTTAACTACATTACCATCCCACTACAATACAATTTCTAGATGTAGAAATCACTAAAGAAGAAACAGGAAGGATGTTTTAACACCATATTATACTCCAAACCCACTGATCAAAACTGAATCAATTGCTTTATACTAGCCACCACGCCCCAGCTACAGTACAGTATTGAATACGGTGAACAGGCAGACAGCGGCAGTTGAATCATTGGGCTGGCGATAAATATGATCAGCATTGTCATCAGCCAGATTTATGGATCAATGTGCCTGATTCATTTTGACAAAGGTAATGTTTTGGATACTTGCACAGGACAGTTTTGTCCTCTTGCGTGTGATGACACCTTTTGCCTTCAGTATGCTTTAGTACATCAATAGCAAACTGGGTCAGTTCCAGCCACTGTTTAAATCTGCCTACCCAAAAGTCAATGGGGTCAGGGAATGAGGTATGTGCCAGAGAAAGTACACAGTGCTTTATAAAACAAGACAATTTTAATGGAGAGCTGTCCAGAAGTACTAACAGATAAATAATGGGGGGGGGGGGCACAGGTGGGATCCAATGAGAAAATCCCACCCATGGTCCGTAAAAAAAGGAAACACACAATCAGGCGCCAATTCCAGCACGATGGAGCCCCGTGCCATAAGGCAAAAGTGATAACTAAGTGGCTCGGGGACCAAAACGTTGACATTTTGGGTCCATGGCCTAGAAACTCCCCAGATCTTAATCCCATTGAGAACTTGTGGTCAATCCTCAAGAAGCGTGTGGACAAATAAAAACCCACGAAGTGATTATGAAAGAATGGGTTGCTATCAGTCAGGAATTGGCCCAGAAGTTGATTGAGAGCATGCCCAGTCGAATTGCAGAGGTCCTGAAAAAGAAGGGCCAACACTGCAAATACTGACTCTTTGCATAAATTTCATGCAATTGTCGATAAAAACCTATGAAACGTATGAAGTGCGTGTAATTATATTTCACTACATCACAGAAACAACTGAAACAAAGATCTAAAAGCAGTTTAGCAGCAAACTTTGTGAAAACGAATATTTGTGTAGTTCTCAAAACTTTTGGCCACGACTGTGCAAAGTACTCCATGTGTGGTCTGACTAGCGATTTGTAAAGTGGTAGGACTATGTTCTTATCACGGGCATCTATGCCCCTTTTGATGAAACCCATTATTTTATTGGCCTTGGCAGCAGCTGCCTGTCACTGCTTTTTGCAGCTTAGTTTGCTGTTTATTAAAATTCCTAGATCCTTTTCCATGTCAGTGTTACCGAGTGTTTTACCATTTAGTATGTACGGGTGACTTGCATTATTTCTTCCCATCTGCATAACTTTAGATTTGAAAGTGTTAAACCTCATCTGCCACTTATCTGCCGAATCCTCCAATCTATCCAGATCCCTCGGTAGTAGTATACTGCCCTCTTCAGTGTTAATTACTTTACCCAGTTTAGTGTCATCTGCGAAAATTGATATTTTACTATGCAAGCCTTCTACAAGATGATTAAAAAATATATATAGAAGAGAATAGGGCCCAATACTGACCCCTGAGGTACCCCACTAGTGACAGTGACCCAATCTGAGTGTGTACCACCCTCAGTTTTTTATCACTCACATACAGACCCACATACAGACATTTTCTTCCAGTCCGAGCATTCTAATTTTATATACTAACCTTTTATGTGGTACAGTGTCAAATGCTTTGGAGAAGTCCAGATACACGACATCCATTGATTCGCCGCTGTCAAGTCTAGAACTTACCTCCTCATAGAAACTGATTAAATTTGTTTGACATGACCGATCCCTCACGAAGCCTTGCTGATATGGCGTTATTTGCTTATTTCCGTTAAGATGCTCTAACTTGATGTTAAACTTACCGGCCTATAGTTTCCAAGCTCTGTTTTTGGACCCTTTTTGAATGTTGGCACCATATTTGCCATGCGCCAATCCTGTGGGACATTCCCTGTCAATATAGAATCTGCAAATATCAGAAATAAGGGTCTGGCTATGACATTACTTAATTCCTTTAGGATACGGGGGTGTATGCCATCCGGTCCTGGCGATTTGTCTATTTTAATCTTTTTAAGTCGCTGTTGTACTTCTTCCTGGGTCAGACAGGACACTTTTAATGGGGAATTTATTTTCACATTCAGCATTTCATCTGACAGTTTATTTTCCTCAGTGAATACATTGGAGAAAAAAATATTTAATAGCTTTGCTTTCTCCTCGTCGCTCTCTGTAACTCCCCCCTCATTACTCTTTAACGGGCCGACACCTTCAGATTTATACTTTTTAACATTTATATAATTGAAGAACATTTTAGGGTTAGTTTTATTCTCTTTGGCAATTAATCTCTCGGTCTCTAGTTTGGCCGCTTTTATTAGTTTTATTACATGTTCAATTTTTTTCCTTATAGTTTTTCAGTGCTTTTGTGCTACCCTCCTGTTTTAGGGATTTATATGCTTTCTTTTTGTCATTTATTGCTTTCTTTACAGTTCTATTTATCCACATTGGTTTCTTTTTGTTTATTATCCTTTTATTCCCATACGGTATATACCTCTCACAATGAGATTTTAGGATGGTTTTAAAGATATCCCATTTTGTGGCTGTATTTTTATTTTTGAGGACTTTGTCCCAGTTAGTTGGGCCTATGGCCTCTCTTAGTTGGCTAGATTTTGCTTTTTTGAAGTTTGGTATTTTTTTTTCCTTCCTGTAGCCACGCTCTTTTCAATGATAATTGGAAGGTTATTACTTTATGGTCACTATTTCCCAGGTGTCCCCCAACCTGCACATCTGTTGGTCTGTCAGACCTATTGGTTAATATTAAGTCCAGTATGACCGTCCCTCTAGTCAGGTCCTGAACCAATTGGGAGAGGTAATTGTCTTTGGTTATTGCCAATAACCTGTTTCCTTTATAATCTATACAAGTTTCATTTTCCCAGTCTATATCTGGGTAGTTGAATTCCCATATAATAACCACCTCATTATGATTTGCCGTCTTGTCTAGATTTTCTGTGTATATTAGATGTTTTATAGTAAACTCCTATTAGTAATTTATTATTGTTTTTAGCTCCATGTATCTCTACCCACAGTGACTCCACATGTTAATGTCCCTCACTTATATATTCACGGAGTGTGGGCTTTAGACAGGACTTTTCATAAAGGCAACCCCCCCTCCCCCTCTGGTTTTGATGATTCTTTCTAAACCTTGTACAATAACTGCCCAGTCATAGCTATCATCCAGCCATGTTTCCATTATTCCCACTATGTCATAGTCCTCCTCACACAGCACTAATTCCAGTTCCCCAATTTTATTAGTCAAGCTTCTGGCATTAGTATATATACATTTGAGAGGTTTATGTATATTTTTTACCCTACACCTTTCCTTCTGAACTGTTCTAGTCCCTCCTTCCATTCCTCCCCCAGTCCCACTACCTTGCCCCCGGTCTCTATCTGCACTATCTTCCCCTCCTATAATGTAATTTCTCTCCCCCCCCAGTCCCTAGTTTAAACACTCCTCCAACCTTCTAGCCATCTTTCTCCCCAACACAGCTGCCTCTTCCCCATTGAGGTGCAGTCCGTCCCTACAATAGATCCTGTAGCCGATAGAGAAGTTGGCCCAGTTCTCCAGGAACCCAAACACCTCCTTCCTACACCAGTTCTTGAGCCACTTGTTAATCTCCCTAATCTCCCACTGCCTTTCTTGTATGGCCCGTAATACAGGTAGTATTTTGGAAAATACTACCTTTGAGGTCCTTGTCCTAAGCTTTTGACCTAAATCCCTGAAATAATTTTTAAGGACTCTCCACCTACCTCTAACTTTGTCATTGGTTCCAATATGGACCATGACAGCTGGATCTTCTCCAGCCCCTCCCAGTAACCTGTCAACCCGATCCGCGATGTATCGAACTCTAGCGCCAGGAAGACAGCACACTGTTCAGCGATCACGGTCTTTGTGACAGATTGCCCTATCTGTTCCCCTAATAATGGAGTCTCCCACTACCAGCACCTGTCTGGCCTGCCCTGCTCTCCTGGTTCCCTGTTTACTGGAGCTGACATTCCCTTGACTGGCAGAGGAAGTGTCCGGCTGCAGCAGTGCCGTCCCTGCACTGACATCCCCCTTATCTGCCAAACGTGCAAGCTTGTTGGGGTGTGTCAGATCAGGGCTACACTCTTCCCTCTACCCCGCTTTCTTACTGTTACCCAGCTACCTCCCTCACTTTCCTCAGCCTCCTCTCTGTCACCCTCCCCCTCATCTACCCCAAAGAGTGCTTGCTTGGTGAGAAGTAAACTCTTTTGCAAATTGTCAATGCCTCTCAGTGTTGCAACTTGCCCGTTTAGAGACTCAATTTGCGATTCCAAATGGGTAATTTGTTAACATCTTGAGTAAAGATATACACCCTCGAACGGCTGTTCCAGGACTGCATACATCATGCAAGATCTGCACTAGACTGCGTTGTCAATTGTGCAACACATACTAAATGGGGATTACACCACAAAAGCAAAAAATACAATATAATATAGTAATAAGAAACTGGCTAATCGCAGTCCTTCACTGAAGTCCCTGAATCTAAAGTCACTTAATCTTAAGTCACACGCTTACAGAACCACACACTTAATCAACCACACGTTGCAGTCAAACTTGCATTATATATCTGCTTATATAAATATAAATCAAGCTCACTACACCAGCCTGGTTTGTGTTCCGTCCTGATGCAAATAGGTTTATACATACAAATAATCACAGAATAAAAAATAATAATAAAAAGTAAAAATAATATGAATCCTTCTGACATCAAGTTATAGATGTTTTAAAGGTTTTAAACAATGCATATAAAAAGCACAGAATACATAACTTCAAAGTATAATATAATCATGATAATAATATTAAAAATGAAAAATGATGCTGCCTTCCCATCGTAGGAATCCTAATTAACCTCTATTCACCGGCACTAATTTGCCTATTCCATCATAGGAACCTTAAATCTATTCATCAGCATTTAATTGCTTATTCTCACTCCCCTTTTTCTTCTTATATTCACTTCACCCTCTTGGCGCCTTATAACTTGAGGTACTTATTTATAATGTGGGTTGACCACCTGGGATAAGTACCTTGTACAATAACCTTTTCTTTTTTCTTTCTCTCTCATTTAGAAGTACTAATGCCATAGAGCAGAATTTCAGTTTGGTTAATGCATGGAAATGAAAAACACTTGAAGACGACACAATTTTAATGGACAATTGGTCAGAAGTACTGTACTAATACCATAGAGCCATGTAACATAAGTTTCTGAGAATGAAACCATTTTAATGACCAACTGGCAAAGCATACTAATATCATAGAGCTTAATTACATCAAAGTAAAGGCATGGAATTGCACAACACAGGTTTAAATGGACAACTGGTCAGATGTACTAATGCCGTAGAGCAGAATTACATTTGGATGAAGGCGCAGAACTGTTAAATTGCCACAGGTGGTACGGCAGCAACTGCACCGCCAGCAACTTAGCCAGGTAGTTCAACTTGCACATAAGCTAATGTCTAGTCAAAAATAGTTTTCTCATGGCTGCACATTCCATTATTGATGTCTCACGATGGAGCGGAGGACAAGGAGGAGAAGTCTAAGTAGGATAAGAAATGGCTTATGATGATAAGGACACTGCACTGCATGGGGTTATGGCCACAAAGAAGCCACAAAGAAGACCGGGAGAAGAAAGTCAGTCTTGCGCTGAATGCTGTCAAGTTCTATTTTCTCACTGGATCAGGTGATGCCACCTCATTTGCTAAAATAGAGTCCTGGTACTTATGTTTCAGTTTGAACACCCATGGCTTATTTTCATCCCACAGATCTTGCACACTGCAGTGGTTTTGTATGCTGACCTTGTGGAGAAAAACTGCCAAACCGGTGATACCTGCACATAGATAACAGCAGCTGAGCTTGGCCTAGGTTTGGCAAATTTTTAGTCTGTGTCAATAGTATCAGTAGCATCTCTAGTTCCTGAGCGGACCAAAATCGAAGCAGATCTTTCCCTCGCATTTTTTTTTACCACATTCTTTGATGCTACCAAAGCCACTTTTAACCCGGCTTCTCATGCCTGCGATTCTGTCCCCACATGCAGGTACAGGCGTTGGGCTCCCTCACTCCTCCCCGCTGCTGCACGGGCAGCGGGGTTCTTAGCTGTGGTCTGCACTACTGCCTCCAGCATTCCCCTACTGGCTCTGAGCAGAGCTTGCACTCTGGCTCAGAGTTTCTTATGTGTATTTAGGGTGTGTGCGGGTGTGTCCTTCTTTCTTATGTGAGGCACATGCGCACGCCTCCCATCTTCCTCAGCCTATGGCTGGCCTGCTGGTGGTATTTAGAGGTTCCTTCCTCTACAGGTAGGCATCTGAGCAACTTAGGTTCCTAGCTTTTTATATTCTTTGCCTGATTGCAGCCTGCCATGACTTCTGCCTTCATATCCTGACTACACTTCTGCCTGAACAGCCTCTGGCCTGCCAGCATCCACTGGGTGTATTGTGTTACCTGGAAGTCAGTCCAGTGAGTTCACACTCTGGTCCCAATTCCCTCGTGTTCCAATTCCCCTCTGAGGTAGCACCTGGTACTCCCCTCTGGAAAATCTCTCCTCACCATCAGAGGTATCGTGTAAAGAACGAGGGGTATGCTCAGACATTGTCTTCAGAGGGAGTTGGTCACGTGGGGCAGAGGGTTCTCACCCGCTGGTCATAACAGCCACATCTTATGTCATCTGCTCCTTAGCACACCGATCTGGCTACCATGTCCTGTGTACCTCACAATTAGAGTTGAGTGAATCGAATCCAACAAAGTGGAATTCAATCTGAATTTAAGGATAAATTCGATTTGCCACAAAGCCCAATTTCCTCGTGCTTCATGGTGGCAAATTGAACCTGAAATAGTTTAAAAATAAAAATCATACTTACCTAACTCTCAACGTGTTTGCTTGAAGATCTCGGCCGAAATCCTGTGCGTGGTGACGTCATATCTGTCGGGTGTTAATAATTCAATTAAGAATTATTAATTATGGTCATAAAAATAATTAACCGTAAAAAATTAAATTTATAAAATTTGTCATAAATTCTTAAAATCATGACCTGGTGAATTGTAGACAACCTAATTGATACAATTCACATCTGAGTCCGACTATTTCCTCAGATAAATAAGTTATTTTTGACGTGAGATGACGTTAATGATAAACATGTAGTTCTACATTATACAATAATACAGAGGTATGATAAAAATATGCAGATTTATTGGTTACAAGGTTATAAACATAGATAAGTAAATAAACACAATGATACATGCAAATGAATATATATAGCGTTAATATAAAGCATTACAAGCTTAACAATACATATGAGTGGAAATAACTTGTCACATTATAACCAAGCTATTATTAGGTTAGGATATCAAAGTAGGAACATGTGTTATATTTATTACTTCTGTTCAGAGAAAACCTCATGACCAGTAAAGAGAGGAGACAGCCACATATGGGTAAGGATAGCCCGCTCCATCCTCACCTCTCCGGCTGACGTCTACCTCTGTGCAGCATACATAGCTCCACCAGAGTCTCCATACTTCAATCCCGACAGCTTTGAGATCCTACAGAGGGAAGCCGCCCATTTCCAGGCCCTGGGCAATGTTCTGATCTCTGGAGATCTCAATGCAAGAACAGGGAGGGAGAGAGACTACCTGACAACTGACGAAAAATGTCTATATATTCGGAGCTGACACTGACTGTGACAGCTCAGTACACACCGAGAGGAACAGCTATGACAGCACAGTAAACAAAAGTGGCAGAACATTGCTGAACTTATGTCGAAGCCTGGGACTTCACATTCTCAATGGCCGCACCAAGGGAGACTCTCTTGGTAAATATACCCTAAACTCCCATGTAGGCAACAGTGTGGTAGACTATGCCATGACAGATATGGACCCCAAAAATGTTAGTAGCTTCATAGTCACCCCACAGACACACCTGTCAGACCACAACCAACTGCTCCTATACATAAAATCCACAAGTAAACTACCAGCACAAACATCTCAGCAGACCGGCCTCTTCAGCCTACCTCCATCTTTTAAATGGTCCAAGATGTCAACCCCAAAGTATATGGAGACCATAAACAGCACAGAGATCCAGGAGATGCTCCATAACTTCCATAGGAAAGTGTATGAGCTGAATACAGAAGGAGTAAATATCGCGGTAAGGGACTTTAATAATATATTTTGCACCATGGCGGAAATGTTTGACCTCAAAAGATGCAACAGAAGGCCAAAAAAGCAACAAACCAACAGCTGGTTTGACCGGGAGTGTAAAGATATAAGGAAGGCGCTAAGAATGGCCTCAAATAGGAAACACCAAGATCCGAACAACCCCAGTCTGAGGGAAGCCTACAACAACATACAAAGGCAATACAAAAATACCCTCAGAAAGAAAAAGCAAGACAACATCTCAACCAAGCTCCTCCAACTCCAAGACGCTCTCCAGGACAACTGCTTCTGGGAACTATGGAAACAGATGGACAAAACCAGCAAGAACACCAACCTCCACATCCAAAACGGCAACATCTGGCTCCAGTACTTCAAGGACCTGTACAAAGCCATTTCGAGGGAAGATCAAAGTCCAGAACAAAAAGAAATCACGAAAAAGCTGAAGGATATGGAGGAAAAAATCTAAGATTTCCAAAACCCTCTAGACACACCGATCACGCTGCAGGAGATAACAGAGAGGATCTCAATTATAAAGAGTAAAAAAGCCAGCAGCCCAGATGGGATTCTTCCAGAAATGATCAAATACAGCCCGCCAGGTATCCAGGCTGCATTAGTAAAACTCTACAATGTTGTGCTGAGTGCCGGCTACTTCCCCCAGAGCTGGAACCAGGGCATCATCACCCCCATACACAAGGGCGGAGACAGGTATGACTCAGCCAACCTGGGAAAACTCCTCAGCAGTATCCTGAATAAGAGGATCATCAGCTTCCTCACCCAGCACAACATCCTCAGCAGAAGCCAAGCAGGCTTCATACCAAACCACGGACCACATCTACACCCTGCAGAGCCTCATCAAAAGCCATGTCCACAATACAAAGCAGGGAAAGATCTATGCCTGCTTTGTGGACTTTAAGAAGGCCTTTGACTCAGTGTGGCATCCGGGCCTATTCCTGAAACTTTTTGAAAGCGGAATAGGAGGAAAAACATATCATGTCATCAGAAGCTCCTACACTGAGAACAGATGCAGCGTGAAGGTAAATGGGAGGAGAACGGCTTATTTCCAGCAGAACTGAGGAGTCAGACAGGGCTGCAGCCTCAGTCCAACCCTGTTTAACATCTACATCAATGAACTGGCGGCAGCTCTGGAGTCCTCCACAGCACCTGGTCTCACCCTCCATGACACTGAGGAGAAATTTCTCCTTTATGCAGATGATCTTCTGCTACTATCTGTATTTGCTCCAAGGGCCACAGTAGCCATTGCTGCCACTGCCTCTACTGCCACCACTCTGACTATAATTGCCACTACTACTACTACTGATACCAACGAGACAGTGGTACATCAGATCACCTAACTCTATCTGAACCTAACAGGACACTAAAGTCACTAAAATGCCAGGGCAGTATAAATACCCCACAAGTGACCCCAATTTGGAAAGAAGACACCACAAGGTATTCCGTGAGGGGCATGGCGAGTTCCTAGAATTATTTTTTTTTTTTGCACAAGTTAGCGGAAAATGATTATTTTTTTTTTTTTTTTTTTCCTTACAAAGTCTCATATTCCACTAACTTGTGACAACAAATAAAATTTTACATGAACTCGCCATGCCCCTCACGAAATACCTTGGGGTGTCTTCTTTCCAAAATGGGGTCACTTGTGGGGTATTTATACTGCCCAGGAATTTTAGGGGGCCTAAAGCGTGAGAAGTAGTTTGGAATCCAAATGCGTAAAAAATGCCCTGTGAAATTGTAAAGGTACTCATTGGAATTTGGGCCCCTTTGCGCACCTAGGCTGCCCTAGGCTGCAAAAAAGTGTCACACATGTGGTATCGCCGTACTCAGATTCTTCCGTGAGGGGCATGGCGAGTTCATAGAAATTTCCGCTAACTTGGGACAAAAAGTTCAATCTTTCACGGACTCAATATGCCCCACAGCGAATACCTTGGGGTGTCTTCTTTCCAAAATGGGGTCATTTGTGGGGTGTTTGTACTGCCCTGGCATTTGAGGGTCTCCACAATCATTACATGTATGGCCAGCATTAGGAGTTTCTGCTATTCTCCTTATATTGAGCATACGGGTAATGAGATTTTTTTTTTACGTTCAGCCTCTGGGCTGAAAGAAAAAATGAACGGCACAGATTTCTTCATTTGCATCGATCAATGTAGATGAAAAAATCTCTGCCCAAAAATTTGCAAAAAAAAAAGGAGGGGAAAGGCGTCTGCCAGTACATAGGAGCTCCGCCCCCAACATCCAAACCCACTCAGCCCGTATGCCCTGGCAAACCCGATTTCTGCATTCACATCAATCGATGTGGATGAATAAATCATTGCCGGAATTTTTTATTTATTTTTTATATACAAAGTGTTTGCCAAAGCATATGAACACCGCCCCTCAGCTCATAAGCCTCGGCAAACGTATCTTTTTTACTGCAGAGGAGAAATATCGTCTTACAGCGCCGCATACACCGACTTTTGTGTAATCTGACAGCAGCGCAATGCTTCTGTCTAAATGCACATCAGTGCTGCAGCTGGTTGATCGGTAGGTCCACCTAGAAGGTAAAAAAAAAAAAAAAAAACAGGCCGCAACGCAATAAATTTATTAACATTAACTTTATATAACATTTGAAACAGAACATTAACTTTTATAAACTTTATTGCACTTTTGGAACATTAACCACTTCAACCCCGCTAGCTAAAACCCCCTTAATGACCAGGCCACTTTTTACACTTCTGCACTACACTACTTTCACCGTTTATCGCTCGGTCATGCAACTTACCACCCAAATTAATTTTACCTCCTTTTCTTCTCACTAATAGAGTTTTCATTTGGTGGTATTTCATTGCTGCTGACATTTTTACTTTTTTTGTTATTAATCAAAATGTAACTATTTTTTTGCAAAAAAATGACATTTTTCACTTTCAGCTGTAAAATTTTGCAAAAAAAACGACATCCATATATTTCGGAAAGTAGACACCCTAAGGTATTCGCTGATGGGCATAGTGAGTTCATAGAACTTTTTATTTTTTGTCACAAGTTAGCGGAAAATGATGATTTTTTTTTTTTTCTTACAAAGTCTCATATTCCACTAACTTGCGACAAAAAAAATAAAATTCTAGGAACTCGCCATGCCTCTCACGGAATACCTTGGGGTGTCTTCTTTCCAAAATGGAGTCACTTGTGGCGTAGTTATACTGCCCTGGCAATTTAGGGGCCCAAATGTGTGAGAAGTACTTTGCAATCAAAATGTGCAAAAAATGGCCTGCAAAATCCGAAAGGTGCACTTTGGAATATGTGCCCTTTTGCCCACCTTGGCTGCAAAAAAGTGTCACACATCTGGTATCGCCGTACTCAGGAGAAGTTGGGGAATGTGTTTTGGGGTGTCATTTTACATATACCCATGCTGGGTGAGAGAAATATTTTGGTCAAATGCCAACTTTGTATAAAAAAATTGGAAAAGTTGTCTTTTGCCAAGATATTTCTCTTACCCAGCATGGTTATATGTAAAATGACACCCTCAAACACATTCCCCAACTTCTCCTGAGTACGGCAATACCAGATGTGTGACACTTTTTTGCAGCCTAGGTGGGCAAAGGGGCACATATTCCAAAGTGCACCTTTCGGATTTCACCGGTCATTTTTTACAGATTTTGATTGCAAAGTACTTTTCACACATTTGGGCCCCTAAATTGCCAGGGCAGTATAATCTAGGCTGCAAAAAAGTGTCACACATCTTGTATCGCCGTACTCAGGAGAAGTTGGGGAATGTGTTTTGGGGTGTCATTTTAAGTATACCCATGCTGGGTGAGAGAAATATCTTGGCAAATGACAACTTTTCCCTTTTTGTTTTATACAAAGTTGGCATTTGACCAAGATATTTATCTCTCCCAGCATGGGTATATGTAAAATGACACCCCAAAACACATTCCCCAACTTCTCCTGAGTACGGCGATACCAGATGTGTGACACTTTTTTGCAGCCTAGATGCGCAAAGGTACCCAAATTCCTTTTAGGAGGGCATTTTTAGACATTTGGATCCCAGACTTCTTCTCACGCTTTAGGGCCCCTAAAAAGCCAGGGCAGTATAAATACCCCACATGTGACCCCACTTTGGAAAGAAGACACCCAAAGGTATTCAATGAGGGGCCTGGCGAGTTCATAGAATAATTTTTTTGGGCATAAGTTAGCGGAAATTGATTATTATTCTTTTTTTCTCACAAAGTCTCCTTTTCCGCTAACTTGGGACAAAAATTTAAATCTTTCATGGACTCAATATGCCCCTCAGCAAATACCTTGGGGTGTCTTCTTTCCAAAATGGGGTCATTTGTGGGGTGTTTGTACTGCCCTGGCATTTTAGGGGCCCTAAAGCGTGAGAAGTCTGGAATATAAATGTCTAAAATATTTTACGCATTTGGATTCCGTGAGGGGTATGGTGAGTTCATGGGAGATTTTTTTTTTTTTACACAAGTTAGTGGAATATGAGACTTTGTAAGAAAAAATAAAAATAAAAAATTTCCGCTAACTTGGGCCAAAAAAATGTCTAAATGGAGCCTTACAGGGGGGGTGATCAATGACAGGGGGGTGATCACCCATATAGACTCCCTGATCACCCCCCTGTCATTGATCACCCCCCCTGTCATTGATCACCCCCTGTAAAGCTCCATTCAGACGTCCGTATGCGTTTTGCGGATCCGATCCATGTATCCGTGGATCCGTAAAAATCATACGGACGTCTGAATGGAGCCTTACAGGGGGGTGATCAATGACTGGGGTGATCAGGGAGTCTATATGGGTGATCACCCCTCTGTCATTGATCACCCCCCTGTAAGGCTCCATTCAGACGTCCGTATGTGTTTTGCGGATCCGATCCATGTATCCGTGGATCTGTAAAAATCATACAGACGTCTGAATGGAGCCTTACAGGGGGGTGATCAATGACAGGGGGGTGATCAATGACAGGGGGGTGATCAGGGTGTCTATATGGGTGATCACCCCCCTGTAAGGCTCCATTCAGACGTCCGTATGCGTTTTGCGGATCCGATCCATGTATCCGTGGATCTGTTAAAATCATACGGACGTCTGAATGGAGCCTTACAGGGGGGTGATCAATGACTGGGGTGATCAGGGAGTCTATATGGGTGATCACCCCTATGTCATTGATCACCCCCCTGTAAGGTTCCATTCAGACGTCCGTATGTGTTTTTCGGATCCGATCCATGTATCCGTGGATCCGTAAAAATCATACGGACGTCTGAATGGAGCCTTACAGGGGGGTGATCAATGACAGGGGGGTGAACAGGGTGTCTATATGGGTGATCACCCCCCTGTAAGGCTCCATTCAGACGTCCGTATGCGTTTTGCGGATCCAATCCATGTATCCGTGGATCCATAAAAATCATATGGACGTCTGAATGGAGCCTTACAGGGGGGTGATCAATGACAGGGGGGTGATCAGGAAGTCTATATGGGTGATCACCCCCTTGTCTTTGATCACCCCCTTGTAAGGCTCTATTCAGACGTCCGTACGTGCTTTGTGGATCCGATCCATGTATCCATGGATCCGTAAAAATCATACGGACGTCTGAATGGAGCCTTACAGGGGGGTGATCAATGACAGGGGGGTGATCAATGACAGGGAAGTGATCAGGAAGTCTATATGCGTGATCACCCCCTTGTCATTGATCACCCCCCTGTAAGGCTCCATTCAGACGTCCGTATGTGTTTTGCGGATCCGATCCATGTATCTGTGGATCCGTAAAAATCATACGGACGTCTGAATGGAGCCTTACAGGGGGGTGATCAATGACAGGGGGTGATCAATGACAGGGAAGTGATCAGGAAGTCTATATGCGTGATCACCCCCTTGTCATTGATCACCCCCCTGTAAGGCTCCATTCAGACGTCCGTATGTGTTTTGCGGATCCGATCCATGGATGCGTGGATCCGTAAAAATCATACGGACATCTGAATGGAGCCTCATAGGGGGGTGATCAATGACAGGGGGGTGATCAATGACGGGGGGTGATCAATGACGGGGGGGGGGTGATTAGGGAGTGTATATGAAGTGATCAGGGGTTCATAAGGGGTTAATAAGTGACAGGGGGGGTGTAGTGTAGTGTAGTGGTGTTTGGTGCTACTTTACACATCTACCTGTGTCCTCTGGTGGTCGATCCAAACAAAAGGGACCACCAGAGGTCCAGGTAGCGGGTATATTAGACGCTGTTATCAAAACAGCGTCTAATATACCTGTTAGGGGTTAAAAAAATCACATCTCCAGCCTGTCAGCAAACGATCGCCGCTGGCAGGCTGGAGATCCACTCTCTTACCTTCCGTTCCTGTGAGCGCGCACGCCTGTGTGCGCGCGTTCACAGGAAATCTTGCCTCTCGCGAGATGACGCATATATGCGTCGCTGAGCGCAGGGCTGCCACCTCCGGACCGCAGATCTGCGTTAGGCGGTCCGGAGGTGGTTAACTTACCTGTGAGCTGCAGCTCTGTGTGAAAGGGCCCTAAGACCCCTGTGTGCCTGTCCTGTGTCACGCAATCCCTATGCTAAGTGTACCTGTGTGTGGTACTTCCTGGAAACACTCCTCTAAGCATAGGGCAGGGTGGTCAGGGCGGTCAGGACAGAAATAGCGGGTGTCACGCCTTATTCCACTCCTGCTACAGACACGACATCTTTTTTGGGGTGAAATTTGAGGTACCAGCAACGACATTGGGGAACGGCTCACTACACTGGTGGTTGGGGCCACGGAACCTCCTGGATACAGGAGGTTCTCGATGATCTCTTCCTAAAATTTCAAGAAGGATCCTGTTCTCCCAGTCTTACTGTAGAGAACAAAACTATTGTACATAGCCAATTGAATTAGGTATACAGACGCCTTCTTATACCAGTGTCTGGTCCTGCGGGAGAGTAAATAAGGAGCCAACATCTGGTCATTGAAGTCCACCCCTCCCATGAGCAAATTATAGTTGTGGACACAGAGGGGCTTTTCAATGACTCCAGTTGCTTTTTCAATTTGGATTGTCGTGTCTGCGTGAATGGAGGAGAGCATGTAAACATCACGCTTGTCTCTCCATTTCACCGCAAGCAGTTCTTCGTTACACAAGGCAGCCCTCTCCCCCCTTGCAAGACGGGTGGTAACGAGCCGTTGGGGGAAGCCCCGGCGACTAGGTCGCGCGGTGCCACAGCAGCCAATCTGTTCTAGAAACAAATGCCTTTATGTGTAGAAATTGTCCACATAAAGATGGTACCCCTTGCCAAATAAGGGTGACACCAAATCCCAGACTGTCTTCCCACTGCTCCCCAGGTAGTCAGGGCAACCGACCGGTTCCAAGGTCTGATCTTTACCCTCATAGACACGAAATTTGTGCGTATGGCCCTTTCACAGAGCTTGTACAATTTGACCCCATACCGGGCGCGCTTGCTTGGGATGTATTGTTTGAAGGATGTACCTGCAGATGTTTTGCTCAGGGGTATACAAATCTGCAAATTTGGTGTTAAAGTGGTCTATGAGGGGCCGAATTTTGTGGAGCCGGTCAAAAGCTGGGTTGCCTCTGTGCTGTTGTCACTAAAGTGCAGGAAACGCAGGATGGTCTCAAATCGTGTCCTGGACATGGCAGCAAAGAACATGGGCATGTGATGAATTGGGTTTGTGGACCAATATGACCGCAATTCATGCTTTTTTGTCAGGCCCATGTTGAGGAGAAGGCCCAGAAAAGTTTTAAATTCGGAAACTTGGACGGGTTTCCACCGGAAAGACTGGGCATAAAAGCTTCCCGGGTTGGCGGCTATAAATTGAGTGGCATACCGGTTTGTTTCTGCCACGACTAAGTCAATGAGCTCCGCAGTAAAGAACAGTGCCGATCCAATCTGAGCTGTCTCAACCCAAACTCCAGACTGGGCGGTGAAAGGGGGAACTACTGGTGCGGCTGAAGATGGGGGCTGCCAATCAGGGTTTGCCAGCACCTCAGGGACTCTAGGGGCTCTGCGGGCCTGTCTGTGCGGTGGCTGCGACGGGGTAACTACTGCACGTGCCACCGTACCAGCTTTAACTGCCCTTCTGGTGCTCGCCACTTCACCATGTTCTACGGCAGTGCTGGTACTAGGTCCAGGATGGGCTGCGCTGCTGGTGTATGCCTCACCACGTAATCCAACAGCGCCAGCCCCACTCTGCTGCCCTTGAAGTGGATCCTGCGCAACCTGTGGTCTAGCAACACAGGGCCGGGTACGCCTGGTGGTATCAGGGACCTCAACCTCATCGTCCGAACTTTGGGTCAGACTGCCACTGCTTTCTACAGGTTCGTATTCTGACCCGCTGGATTCATCAGATGAGGGTTCCCATTCCTCATCTGACTGGGTCAGAAGCCTGTAGGCCTCTTCAGAAGAATACCCCTTACTTGCCATTTGGTCAACTAAATTTAGGGGGTATTTGGAAGGCTAGCAAAGTACAGGAAGCCGCTGCGATTGATAAAAAAAAAAAATCTAAACAGATCTTTTTTTTTATTGCCGCAGTGCTTGTGTAGTGATTGTGCAGTGATAAAAAAAATATATATATATTTTTGTCACTGCGGCAGGGCGGGCGTGGGTGAACGCACGTGTGGGCGACAGATCAGGCCTGATCTGGCAAACACTGCCTTTTGGGTGGAGGGTGAACTAAGGTGACACTAATACTATTTATAGATCTGACTGTAATCAGTTCTGATCACTTACAGATACTATAAAAGAACCAATGCTGATTAGCAATATGCTAATCAGCGACTCAGTGACAGCGGTGCGGTGGGCTGGGCGCTAACTGATGCTAATTACCTACCAAAGGGGCTTAAACTAACCTAAAACCGTCTTACACTGATCACTTTTTTCCCTTTCACTAGTGATTGACAGGGGTGATCAGGCGGTTAATTGGGGTGATGGGGAGGTGATCTGGGGCTAAATGTGTTGTGCTTGGTGTACTCACAGTGATCTGTGCTCTCTGCTGGAACCAACCGACTAAAAGGAACCAGCAGAGGAGCACAGAAGCCATTTAACACAATATATTTATAAATATAATGTGTTAAATGGCTTGTGATTTGATGTTTTTTAAAGTCACCAACCTGCCAGCACAGATCATTGGCTGGCAGGCTGGTGACAAAATTATCCTGCGACTTTTCCCGGCCCGCACTGCGCATGTGCGGGACGGCTTTGCGCATCATCACGCACCGATGTGTCAACGAGGAACAACCCGGCCTCCCGCAGGACGCATCCCTGCGTTAGGCGGTTGGGAGGCGGTTAAAGGGGTTGTCGGGGATCAAACTTATTTTTTTTTTAAACATCTTACTCACTTTTAGTAGCCAAGTCTATGTTCCCAAGGTGGTTTGAGGTATCTTTTACACTGGAGCATGGCTCCTACATCCCTGCCTGAACAGCTTGTTAACATATCTGTTTATCTGTTCTTTCACTTCCTGCCTCACTGCACTGTGGGTCCCAGTGCTTCTCCTGTCTAACATTGTGTCCCTGCACCCGCCCCCCTCATACATATTCATCCTCCTGCCTCATATTCCTCCCCCATATGTACGCCCATAAACTTCTCCTTGCTCTATCTCTGGCATCTGTCATGTGCTCAGTGTTTGCAGAGCAGAGAGACAATCGGACACCGTCACACTATAAGGGGCACGCTCCCACATGCATCCATAAACATACCGGACACCATCACACACACTGTAAGGGACACCTTCCCACATGCATCCATAAACATACCGGGCACAGTCACACTGTAAGGAGCACGCTCCCACATGCATCCATAAACATATCGGACACCGTCACACTGTAAGGGGAACGCTCCCACATGCATCCATAAATATACAGGACACTGTAAAAATTTAAGGGGCACGCTCCCACATGCATACATAAACATACCAGACACCGTCACACTGTAAGGGGCACGCTCCCACATGCATCCATAAACATACCAGACACAGTCACACTGTAAGGGGCACGCTCCCACATGCATCCAAAAACATGGGGGACACTGTCACACTGTAAGGGGCACACTCCCACATGCATACATAAACATACCGGACACAGTCACACTGTAAGGGGCACGCTCCCACATGCATCCATAAACATACTGGACACAGTCACACTGTAAGGGGCACGCTCCCATCTATATATATTTATTTCAAGGTAAACCTTATATACTGACCTGGCAATCAGTTGAAACCGACGTATAACCACAGGAAAGTGAAATGCACACACTACAACTCCAAAAGTAGAATGTGCAAAAAAGATTCATCCAAAACACAAGTAAGTGGCTAAAAAAAATATTTGAAACTAGACAAAAGCAGCCTCATTACATAAATAGGATTATCCGTTTATTTTAAATCAACAAAAAAAAGCAGACTGATTACACTATTATTACCTTTTCTTTCAACTGAGCCATTGTTTTATTATATTTTTTGTTTACACAATCAACATGCCATTGTCTAAATGCACCACATGGCCATGTAATCCTGTGGTGCTCTGGTGAAAGGAATTCCTCCTTTCTAAAGCCTTCTGCCTCATTAGCAAGTAATTCTGATGCTAACAAGCATAGTAATCCTCCTCCATTCATTGTAATGCTGATGTCACAGGCTGGGGGCGGGGCTTAGTGCAAAGGTGGCTGGACAAGTTACCACCTCTCCAACTTCTCAGCATAATTATCTAGACTGCCAGTGACGTCACCAGGCTCCCTGAGCAGAGGAAGAGGAGGCTTTGCTCGCCTGCCAGGGACCCAGTACGTCACTGAAGATAAGAAAACACTCACTTCCGGCCATGAATTGAAATGAGGAAAACAGGGCTTCAGCAATATATTCAAAAGGTACCACATACATGTTTGTAAGGTTTATGTTATTAGATTACTAATAGACAAATGTCCCCAATCCCGGACAACCCCTTTAATAGACCAGAGCATATCCTGCCCCCTAATTGGCTGAGAGGCTGCGTGGAAAGCATTGTGGGCAAGCCTGGAGACTGAGATCCCTCCCAGGGTCATGTGAACCTCCATCCTCAGACTGCTGGTACTAACCTAGGGATAGGGCAGGGAGATGAATGGGAGGGGGGGGGGAGGAGAAGAAGACCTCACCGGACCCCCTTACACTTAAACCAAATAAAAACTCAGACAACTTAGCTCTATAACCAATCCTTTACTGGGTGATGATCGGCCACAGCAAAATTTTTCCTTTAACAAAACGGTAACAAAACACTACCTCCTCCACAGACCATTCCTCTGATGCGGTATACCACCCTGGGTCCCCAGGGTGTACATACGCCAATCACTCTTCACCACGACTTGCTTTTCAAATGCCGCCGCCAGCTGTGACTTCCACTTTCCACCGAACCTCAAAAGAGAGAAACAGTGAACCAAACCGTTCAACAACCATTTATTTATTTATTTATTTATTATAAATGTATAAAAATAAACCTGCTATAAAATAAATCTGAAATCTAAAGGGCGGGCAACTCGGCTTACCCTGTCAAGAGGAAGTCCTCTTCCCTGAACTCCCCTATAAAAGCCTACCCCTATTCCTCTTCCCACCGTCTCTCCCACTTCATCCTCACTCCACCTACCACTTCTATTAACCCCTTCCTATCCTCCCTCATAACCACTACCCAGGCCTATTCTCCACCCCTACCAAGGGAAACATAAGGAGAGGGGAAGAGGGGACCAACAGTCCCTCATCACCCTCCTTACCCTGTTGGGTGCTCTCCATCCGCCCTGCCCTGTTTCTATTTAAAAGTACATAAGTGAATTGCAGTTTTTCATGATTCGTGTGAAGCAAGTCACCAAAACTTCAGATTTAATTGGCAGAAAATTTTGGGTGAAATTTGTGATGAATCTAATTAGTTTAGAATTGATTTGCCCATCTCTAATCCTGGACCATCTGTAGCAGTATACTGACCAATTTTGTGTTAATTACTTTACACGGTTTAGCATTGTCAGTAGTGTTAAGCGAAGCAAAGCATTTGAAAGTGGAGTTCGGTCCGAAGTTTAGGAAAAGCCAGATTTCCTTGCGCTTCGTGGTAACGAATCAGGTTTTCCTAAAATGGCGTCTGCACGTGTTACAAAGTAAAAGTAAGAAGCCTAAGAACGCAAGCTCACCAATAATGCCATGCAGCCAGCCAATGTGCAGGTAGCCATCTGCTGTGATGTCACAGCCCTATAAAAGCCTCGTCCTGTGTGGTCTCTGCCATTAACCTGCTGTGACCAAACTTTTGCATGCTACTGTATATATTTTAAACTTTGATTAATCACAAGGGCCGAACGGAAAACAATCTTTTGGACCATAATTTATTTTATTTTATTTGTAGATATTTGTATATGATCTTATTAGAATGAATTAAAAGGGATTTTTTTTTTTTGTGAGCCAGTGTCTTTTCTATTTTATTTATTAGTTATTTATTTGCCAAATAGTTATCTGTGCACCTTTAAATCCAGGTTTCCATAACAACCCAGCGGTTTTACTACACTGTTATAGAGACACTGTGCATGTCACTGTTATTGGGAGCATGGTGGATGTTGCTGTTTTAGGGGCACTGTGGATGTCACTGATAGGGGGACCTTCTGTATGTCAGTGTTATGAGGACACTGTGGATGTCATTTTATTGGAACACTGTTTACATCACTGTTATGGGGCACTGTGGCACTATTATAAAATGTGACGAATTAACCCCTGGAGTGCTGGTGTGCAAGGTTCAACGCTATTTGGCACAGCAATAAAGGCAATAAAAGTCCATTTCCAGGCTATAAACACAGTCTGTAGGCCTTGTAGCAGGGATAGGCACACAATCAGATCCTGTTAGGCAGGGATAGGCACACAATCAGATCCTGTTAGGCAGGGATAGGCACACAATCCGATCCTGTTCGTGACTCCGTTTAATGCAATGGCCAGGAACGGGTACGCTGACGCCACTTATGCAGTGGGCCAGGATACGGGTATTGCAGCGTGCACAGGGTACTACCCCAAGGCCCTTCTAAGGTGTTATAATGCACGTTCCAGATTAGGAATGCCAGAGTGGTGTAATGGCCTATAATGTCACCACTATAATGTTACCACAATTAGTGGTAATTATGTCAACAGTGTCTCCTACCTGGGTACGGCTGGACTCCTGGCTCCTGGCTCACTTGCAATAAATTTGAGTGTAGTGATAGTAGTAATAGAGGAATTTTGCAGCAGAAATGATGTCCAGACCTTTAGATGCAGTTTAAACATTTCTTAACTGAAGATAACTTGTATCCAAGCAGTATACAGCTTTACTCTCTTAGTCCCAGCAGGTCTTAGCAATGGTTGGCAGGAAATTAATTCTTCTGCTTTAAATTTGGAGCTTGCAGAAAAAGATGTCTGCTTAGTAGCTCTGTAATTGTGTCAGGAACTAATCTTCTGTACTTTTCTGTAACTTCTGCTGTATGGGGACAGACTAGCTGAGGAGGAATGGCTTCTCCTAGGTCTGTGGACTCACAGGAGGACATAAGCAAAATCACATCAGATGACAGTGTAAAAGCTCTTAGAAGATAGTAGCGAGGTAGAGGCGTGTAGTAACAGTTGCATGATGGATCAGGCTCTGAAGGATGATTCCACCCTATGATAGTTCACCCTACAAAGATGTTTTTAGGGAGTGCCTAAAACTGTGGATGTTGAAAAGTAATTTCATTTATTTGGATAGAGTGTTCGAGAGAACTGGGGCAGCTGGATAGAACTCTTGAAGCTGGAAGTGAGAGGTTTGAAATATGGCTTATGGTAGATATTAGGGCTGTATTATGCCAACAGATTTTCTGGCAGATTTTCGGACCAATCATTGATCAGATGGCCATTTACACGTTTGTTATACACACCAATTATTTGGTTTGATTGGACAGAAATTGGTCAGATAATCTGTTGGTGTAATACAGCCTCTAGTCTTAGAATGTAGAGAATGGGTAGGGTAGACACAGATGTGTTTGGACATATAGGGAGGTGCAGGACTGTGGAAAGCTTTTTCGGTGAGACTGATCATTTTAAATTGAATCCTATACTGTATGGACAACCAGTGCAATGATTGCCATAGGGTGGAGGCATCAGAGTGATCGTTAGACAGATAGCTAACCCTGTGGCTACTGCATTAAGAGTGGATTGGAGATGGGAGAATTTAGTAAGACGAAGACCAATTAGCAGTAAGTTATAGTAATCAAGGCAATAATGCACCCAGGTTTTTGTTGTTTCCACAGTAAGAAATTTGAAAATTCTACATATGCTTTTGAGGTATAGGTTGCATGAGTAATTAATTATATAGGAGGTGAAGGAAAGATCCGTTTCGAACACAACACGAGACAGTGGGCATATTGCCTAGGCATTTTTGTAGTGTCACACCCTGAGAGAAATATCAGGTTTAGGTAATTTAGCAGATGGAGAGAACACAAATAGTTTAGTTTTTGAAATTTTGTTTCAAATAGAAAGAGGACATTATGTTAAAGACAGCGGACAGGCAGTCACTGGTATTCTGTAGTACTGCAGGGGTGATGTCATGGGGTGAAGTGTTGGAGTCATCAGCATATAGATGGTACTTAAAACCAGATCTGCCAATAGTCTGTACAATAGGGGCTGTGTATAGAGAAAAGAGGAGAGGATCTACACTGCCTGTCCCAAAAAAAAAAAAAAAAAGGGCACACACTCTAATATTTCGCTGGACTGCCTTTAGCTTTGATTATGGCACACATTTGCTGTGGCATTGTTTCAATAAGCTTCTGCAATGTCACAAGATTTATTTCCATCCAGTGTTGCATTACTTTTTCACCAAGATCTTGCATTGATGATGGTAGAGTCTGACTGCTGCGAAAAGCTTTCTCCAGCACATCCCAAAGATTCTCAATGGAGTTAAAGTCGGGACTCTGTGGTGGCCAATCCATGTGTGAAAATTATATCTTGTGCTCCCTGAACAACTCTTTCACAATTTGAGCCTGATTAATCCGGGCATTGTCATCTTGGAATATGCCTGTGCCATCAGGGAAGAAAAACATCCATTGATAGAATAACCTGGTCATTCAGTATGTTCAGCTGACCTCATTCTTGGAGTACATACTGTTGCTGAACCTATACCTGACCAACTGCAGCAACCTCCGATCATAGCACAGGCTTGTACAGAAGGCACTAGGCATGATGGGTGCATCACTTCATCTGCCTCTCTTCTTACCATGATGCACCTATCACTCTGGAACAGGGTAAATCTTAACTCATCAGACCACATAACCTTATTCCATTGCTCCAGAGTCCAATCTTTAGGCTCCCTAGCAAATTGAAGCCTTTTTTTCTGGTTTGCCTCACTGATTAGTGGTTTTCTTGCGGCTACACAGCTGTTCAGTCCCAATCCCTTGAGTTCCCTTCGCGTTGTGCGTGTGTAAATGCTATTTCTCTCACATAGCCCTGAGTTCTACTGTTGTTTTTCTTTGATTTGATTTCACCAAACGTTTAAAGTATCGCCAATCATGATCATTCAGGATTTTTTTCCTGCCACATTTCTTCCTCGAATACGATGAGTCCCTACTATCCTTCCAGTTTTTAATAATGCGTTGGACAGTTCTTAACCCAATTTTAGTAGTTTCTGCAATCTCCTTAGATGTTTTCCCTGCTTGATGCATGCCAATGATTTGACCCTTCTGAAACAGGCTAACATCTTTTCCAGGACCACGAGATGTGTCTTTCGACATGGTTATTTAAGAAATGATAAGCAACTCATTGCACCAGTTGGGATTAAATAACTTATTGCCAGCTGAAAGATAATCGCCCATGCAGTAATTATCCAATAGGAGCCTCATAACTATTTGCTTAGATAAATCCAGGTGGCAACTTTTTTTTTGGACAGGCAGTGTAGGACTGAACCTTACAGAACTCCAACAGGAAGAGAAGTAGAAGCAGCTAATGACACAATGAAAGAGCAGAGAGAGATAAGAAGAAAAACAAAGGAGAGCAGTGTACTTAAAGGGAATTTGTCATCAGAAAGTGACCAGTTGTTTAAATCTCTTTTAAACGTTTAACATATTTTAATTTTTGATGCTATTTTTAATATTGCATGTCAACATCTGTATTTAAACAAAAATCTTAAAATCCTGAAGTTTTCACACTGGCTTAATAATAGGTGTCACTTGTTAGTCTGTAGAGATAACTGTAGTAAAATAATCTGCTTATCGTGACAGACAGATGTATAGATAACACAGAATCCACCATTCACAATAGGTGATGGTCAAAGCTTATTCGTCTTTTCTTGTACAATATCCTCTGCACAAGTCATAGAGCATGCCTGAAAAACTCTCCCATAGAAGTTTGAGATCCCCTCCAGTTCTGCTAAGAACAACTAAGGCAAGATTGAAGCCCCTATAATCATGTTTAGGAAATAGAATAAATAAAATTGCAATCAGAAAATACAAATATTTCTTTTATGACCAATGTTGAGTAGGGTATGTGGTCTACAGTGTGAAAATGTTGCAGAGAGATCCAGAAGAATGAGTAGAAAGTAGTAACTGTTGCATTTGGCTGTGTGTGCATCATTTGTCCATGTGTAACAACTCTATTACCTGCATTCTTTTCCATACGAATACTACCAACAGCAGCAGTAAAAAGGTCAAATAGCTGAAACTAAAGTGATAAAAATTCAGTCATGGGGAAGACAGCTGTATGATTTAAATCATTGCAGATGGAACTATGGCAAAATTACTGTATCGATAATACAAGTGATGCTATCTAAGAGGATATATTTTTCTGATTCTTTCTAAAAGGTCAATGTAGATAAGTAATGCTGGATTTGTTGAGAAAAATGCATGTAAAGCATAGTTCATGTTAGTTTAATCTATATATGTATATTCGATTAAACAAAGTTCTGAACATATACTTCTGTTTTGTCTAGATTGATGCATGTAATAAAGAAGCAGAGAAGATAAATTCACTTATAAATTCTGACAGCCCGACTCTGGCATCCCAGGTGCCATTATCAGCTCTTATCACATCTGAGGTTCAAATATCACCAACGCTTAATTCCAACTGTAACAAAATAATATGCAATCTGTATTATTTATGTACATATATATATATATCCTGTTTACTTTTCTCTGTGCATTCTGCAGTGTGTAATATGCTATCATAAAAAATAATAAAAAAATTTATAGTGTAAAAAATGTGTATTACTAGATTACGTTTTAAAGAGGATGTCAAAAGGTTTAAAAAACTGGCAGCAACAAATGTTACAAAAAAACCTCTGTGCTTACTGTTAAGTAAGGTCCCTTTACACGGGACAATTTAGCAAGCAATTGTCGGTAAGGAAGCATTCCTTCCTGCAAGCGCCTGCTTGTCAGTGAAGGGGACCACCACATTTACATGCATCAATTAACAAGGACTGTTCTTTTTTTATTTTGTAAAATTTGCAGCTGCCGGTTTTATATATTTTTACTCTCATGGAACCCCTTTAAAGTGAAGATCCACATATACTTAGCTTTTCTCCATAGTTAACCGATCATTTATACATTTATTTACGTTTGTAAAATGTCATCACAGTTATGCTGTTTTCTTATTGAACAGTCTTTGTTTATTTTTTCCATTCTTGGCATGTCTGTTTTAGTAAGTAATTGTATTCTACATAAAATGACAATTCTGGAGCATTTATTCCATTGCATTTATTTAAAAAAGAGCTTTAATAAAAATCAATGCCAAACACGGACTACTAAGCCCAACCCAAGCTTTTGTCCACTTTTGGCTTCTTCTCGGTCATAATCAGCATGTCTGTATCCTTATTTTACTAGTATCACACTAGCGCTTTTGGATCCAGCAGTGAACGGCCTGCCAGATCTGGCATTCTGGCATTGCTGTAAGCTACCGCATCACCTCCCGAGGACCTGAGAAGATCTGGCCGCAACCTGACAAGTATGCTGAGAATTGGTTGGTCGAAAACTGCTGTGCGCCAGCTAGTGTCAGGTAGCATCCAGCAGTGCCTGATTCAGACATTTCTGGCAGGCTGCTCTCTGTCGGAACAGCCTGTCAAGAGATTTCAAATGCTTAATGAAACAAGCCTTATATAGAATTATTCAAAAACAACACTAATTTTAATAGATGACATCAGTTAACAGTCAGGTTTTCACATAAGTCCTAAAAGTAGATAAAGATAACCAAATCAAAGAAATGAGTCAAAATATTAGATTTGGTCATTCATGTATTGAAGACAATTTTATGGACAAGACCTCTGTATAGATAGCATAAAAGACTTGACAATCAAGGTGGAATGCCTTATTAAACATAGAAAATGTCACAGAATTTCAACAAAGACTATATCATGAAATATAATCATCTTACAAACACATTGGTCAACAGTAACCAGAAAGTGACCAACTTCTTTAATCCAATAGAAATAATTAGGCTAGAAGATCATGGGAGGAAATTCACCAGTACAACAGAGTTAAAGCTGTTTTGTATGGAACAATGGGTAAAATTCCTCCTTTCCGCCAATTTCCAGGACTAATCAATTACCAGAAACACCAGATGCTGAAAGCAAAGGTTCACATACTTTTGCCACTCACAGACATGTACTATTGGACCATTTTCTTCAAGAAATGACTAGGTCTAATATTTTTAACTCACTTGTTAGATTTGGTTATCCTAAAGTACTTTTAGGACTTGTGTGATTATCCATTATAGTTTTATGTCAAATTTATTCAGAAATACAGAAAATTGGGAACGGTTCAGAAATTTGAATAAAATATATCAGTAAAAAAAATATAAAAAACTGTTTATGAATCTGCACTTCTTCCCCATCAGCTATTTTACATCAGCTTCCTTAGGGTACTTTCACACTAGCGTTTTTACTGGATCTGGCAGGGTCCAACAAAAACGCTTCTGTTACTGATAATACAACCATCTGCATCCGTTATGAACAAATCCGGTTGTATTATCTTTAACATATCTTTAACATTGCCAAGATGGATCCGTCGTTAACTCCATTGAAAGTCAATGGGGGATGGATCCGTTTTCTATTGTGGCAGATTGTGGCAGAGAAAACGGATCCGTCCCCATTGACTTGATCAGTTTCCCAGGACGGAAAGCAAAATACAACATGTTGCGTTTGCTCTCCGTTATGGGAACACCACTAAATGGACCGGAATGCATTTTGGAGCATTCCGTTCTGTTTAGTTCAGTTTTGTCCCCATTGACAATGAAAGGGGACAAAATTGAAGCGTTTTTTTTCCGGTATTAATCCCCTATGATGTAACTCAATATCGGAAAACGTAAACGCTAGTGTGAAAGTACCCTTAGATGGTAATAAATATCTGAGATATATTACCTGTTGTTAATTTGCCATTGTGTTCCATGTAATAAATATACTCATAATTAGGGATGTGCAAATCGACTTTGGATGAAGCAGGAGCTCCATACAGTATTAGAATGTATTGGCTCCAATGACCCGAAGTTATTGCTTGGTCCCTTGGAACCGAACCTGAGTTTGGGAAATGTTTTTTTACAGTACAAATTAATTTATGAAGTTATTGCACGAAGTCTCGCAAGACTTCGCAAAGCAGTAACTTCGGCTCATCGGATCCAATACATTCTAATACTGAACAGAGCTCCTGCTTCATAAAGTATTATAACAAAGTTTTATGCAAATCTACTTCGGATGTTTCATCTAAAGTTGATTCGCTCATCTCTACTCATAATAAATTCCCAAGTATAGCCCAATAAAAGCAAGTGCTCAGGACAACATATACAACTCATGAAACCTGGGCATCTTGATCATGTTACCTCACTCAAACAATAAAAGTTTGATTATTTCAGATGGCATTTCATGTCAGAAAATTCCCAACATTCCCTGTTGACACGTTTTTAGGGCATTACCATTAGTGATGTCCCGAACTATTCGCCGGCGAATAGTTCCCGGCGAACATACCTTGTACGCGTTCGCCGCTGCTGCGAACATATGCGATGTTCGGTCCGCCCCCTATACATCATCATTGAGTAAACTTTGACCCTGTACCTCACAGTCAGCAGACACATTCCAGCCAATCAGCAGAAGACCCTCCCTCCCAGACCCTCCCACCTCCTGGACAGCATCCATTTTAGATTCATTCGGAAGCTGCATTCACAGTGAGAGGAGGGAGAGTGTTGCTGCTGCTGATTCAATAGGGAAAGCGTTAGCTAGGGCATTGTTCTGTGTCCACAGACTCATCTGCTGTAAGGACAGCGTCCTGACAGCACCCCAAAAAGCCCTCTTCAGGGCTGGTACATCAGTGTGCTTTTATTTTATTTTATATATATATATATATATATAGCAAACAAATAAAGTAGCAGCACACCACTAAATGCACTAAGACTGAGTATACAGGTGAATATGTGAACAGGGTCAAATACATGACGCCAATATTATTATTATTATTATTATTATTTACTGCAAATGCAGTAAAGAAGCTATTAGCGCATATTATTGATCAAAAATATGTCGGGCCCACCTACCTGGCGACAAGGTTGCTTCTTATCAGGTGGGACCTACTCTAACATGGAGGGTCCAGCTCCATTTTCACTCTGATTTAAAAACACCAAGGGCTGGGGAATGGGCGAGGAGTGCTAAGTTCCAAAGAGGATGCCTAGTCCTCTATAATATACATATAAGCAAAAAACGGAACAGCACCTCCTGAGACTAATCGCAGGTGCAAGCTACCCGGCAATAATACAGCAAACAAATAAAGTAGCAGCACACCACTAAATGCACTAAGACTGAGTATACAGGTGAATATGTGAACAGGGTCAAATACATGACGCCAATATTATTATTATTATTATTTACTGCAAATGCAGTAAAGAAGCTATTAGCGCATATTATTGATCAAAAATATGTCGGGCCCACCTACCTGGCGACAAGGTTGCTTCTTATCAGGTGGGACCTACTCTAACATGGAGGGTCCAGCTCCATTTTCACTCTGATTTAAAAACACCAAGGGCTGGGGTATGGGCGAGGAGTGCTAAGTTCCAAAGAGGATGCCTAGTCCTCTATAATATACATATAAGCAAAAAACAGAACAGCACCTCCTGAGACTAATCACAGGTGCAAGCTACCCGGCAATAATACAGCAAACAAATAAAGTAGCAGCACACCACTAAATGCACTAAGACTGAGTATACAGGTGAATATGTGAACAGGGTCAAATACATGACGCCAATATTATTATTATTATTATTATTTACTGCAAATGCAGTAAAGAAGCTTGGCACTCCTCGCCCATCCCCCAGCCCTTGGTGTTTTTAAATCAGAGTGAAAATGGAGCTGGACCCTCCATGTTAGAATAGGTCCCACCTGATAAGAAGCAACCTTGTCGCCAGGTAGGTGGGCCCGACATATTTTTGATCAATAATATGCGCTAATAGCTTCTTTACTGCATTTGCTGTAAATATTAATAATAATAATAATATTGGCGTCATGTATTTGACCCTGTTCACATATTCACCTGTATACTCAGTCTTAGTGCATTTAGTGGTGTGCTGCTACTTTATTTGTTTGCTGTATTATTGCCGGGTAGCTTGCACCTGCGATTAGTCTCAGGAGGTGCTGTTCCGTTTTTTGCTTATATGTATGTATATATATATATATATATATATATAGTTGCCTGGCTGCCCGTGTGAGAGGCTGCAGGCTCAGTCACAGACAGCACTGTGTGCACTGCACACCATTCATACAGGGTGTGACAGAAAATACCTTGCAGATAAAAAAAATCTATTTAGCATTTTTCTGTGATATAATCACATTTGCAAGCCCGTGTGTGTCAGGCCCACACATACTGTATTGTGGCCACTGGCTAGTGGTTAGGCCTGCACTCATACTGTTAAAGGGTGTCATTCACTCAAGCAGTGTGGCATTTTTTTTGTGTGTCTGCCTCTGACAACAGCGATGCCATTTGCAACCTGTGCCAAATGAAACTGAGTCGTGGGAAATCCAACACCCACCTAGGTACAACTGCTTTGCGAAGGCACATGATCGCACATCACAAACGCCTATGGGATCAACACATGATGACGAGTAGAAGCAGCACACAGGCTCAAAGCCACCATCCTCCTCCTGGTCCAGCATCTTCAGCCACGTCAACCACTGCTGTCCTTCTTGCCCCCTCTCAACCACCCGCCACTCCGCCTCTCACCTTCAGCAGTTCCATCTCATCTGCCCACAGTCAGGTGTCTGTAAAACGAATGTTTGAGCCAATGTCACAGAGTCACCCCCTTGCACGGCGTCTGACAACTGGCTTGACGGAACTCTTAGCCCGCCAGCTTTTACCATACCAGCTGGAGGAGTCTGAGGCCTTCAAAAAATTTGTCGCTATTGGGACACCACAGTGGATGGTACCCGGACATTTTTTTTTTTCTAATAAGGCAATCCCAAGCCTCTACTGAGTGATTGAAAAGGAAGTTATGGCATCTCTGGCATACAGTGTTGGGGCAAGGGTCCATCTGACCACTGATACCTGGTCTTCAAAGCACAATCAGGGCAGGTATATCACCTACACTGCGCATTGGGTCAACCTGCTGATGGCTGCCAAGCATGGAATGCGTGGCTCTGCAGCGGAATTGGTGACACCGCCACGACTTGCAGGCAGGCCTACTGCCACCTCCTCTACTCCTCATACTCTATCCTCTTCCATAACCTCCTCGGCTGAGTCCTCTTCTGCTGCGGCGTCTGGCTGCACATCAACTGAATCCCCCCAGCTCCCCAGGGGCTATTCCACATCCCGGATACAACAGTGTCACGCTGTCTTGGGGTTGACTTGCCTGAAAGCAGAGAGCCACACTGGACCAGTACTCCTGTCTGCCCTGAACGCAGCACAGGTGGATCAGTGGCTGACCCCGCACCAACTGGAGATTGGCAAAGTGGTGTGTGACAATGGAAGCAATTTGTTGGCGGCATTGAATTTGGGTAAGTTGTCACATGTGCCGTGCATGGCACATGTGTTGAATCTTATCATACAATGCTTTGTGTCTAAGTACCCAGGCTTACAGGACGTCTTCAAGCAGGCCACAAAGGTGTGTGGCCATTTCAGGCGTTCCTACGCGGCCATGGCGCACTTTTCAGACATTCAGCGCCGAAACAACATGCCAGTGAGGCGCTTGATTTGCAACAGCCCAACACGTTGGAATTCAACACTCCTATTGTTTGACCGCCTGCTCCAACAAGAAAAATCTGTCAACGAGTATTTGTATGACCGGGTGCTAGGACAGCCTCTGCGGAGCTGGGAATTTTTTTGCCACGTTACTGGACGCTCATGCGCAATGCCTGTAGGCTCATGCGTCCTTTTGAGGAGGTGACAAACCTAGTTAGTCGCACCGAAGGCACTATCAGCGACCTCATCCCATTTGTTTTCTTCCTGGAGCGTGCCCTGCGAAGAGTGCTGGATCAGGCTGTAGATGAGCGTGAAGAGGAAGAGTTGTGGTCACCATCACCACCAGAAACAGCCTTGTTATCATCGCTTGCCGGACCTGCGGCAACGCTGCAAGAGGAGTATGAGGAAGAGGAGTCAGAGGAGGAATGTGGCTTTGAGGAGGAGGGAGACCAACCACAGCAGGAATCCCAGGGTGCTCGTTGTTGTCACCTATCTGGGACCCGTGGTGTTGTACGTGGCTGGGGGGAAGAACAGACCGTCAATGACATCAGTGAGGAGGAGGAACGGGAAATGAGTAGCTCGGCATCCAACCTTGTGCAAATGGGGTCTTTCATGCTGTCATGTCTGTTGAGGGACCCTCGTATAAAAAGGATGAAGGAGAACGACCTGTACTGGGTGGCCACGCTACTAGACCCCCGGTATAAGCAGAAAGTGGCGGAAAGTCAGAATAAGTATAAGCAGAATTACCGGAAGTCAGAAAGGATGCAGTAGTTCAAAACCAAACTAAAAATCATGCTTTACACAGCTTATAAGGGGGATGTCACAGCACAACGGGATTCTAACAGGGGAAGAGGTGAAAGTAATCCTCCTCCTACCACGACCACGGCGGCAAGGACAGGACGCTTTACAGATGTGTTGTTGATGGAGGACATGCAGAGCTTTTTCATTCCAACACATCGCCACAGCCCTTTGGGATCCAGCCTTAGAGAACGACTCGAGGTAGCAGACTACCTTGCCTTAACTGCAGATATCGACACTCTGAGGAGCGATGAACCCTTTGACTACTGGGTGTGCAGGCTTGACCTGTGGCCTGAACTATCCCAGTATGCGATAGAACTTCTGGCCTGCCCTGCTTCAAGTGTCCTGTCACAAAGGACCTTCAGTGCAGCAGGAGACATTGTCACTGACAAAAGAAGTCGCCTCGGTCAAAAAAGTGTTGATTACCTCACCCTTCATTAAGATGAATGAGGCATGGATCCCGAAGGGACTGACAGTAGGGGAATACGTTTAACTAACAAAAGGCCTGATGACATGCCTTGGCCTCAAAATGGGCCCCACGCTGCTGTATTTAATGTCTGCATACCGGATGACTTTTGTGAATTCTCCGCCACCAACTAGGGTTCAACCCGCAATGTTTTAGTCACCTTTCAGCCTTGAAAACATCCATTTTTCCGGCCGCTGCTACAACAGCGGCTGCAACAATAACATTGTTTTTCATGCATGTGTACATGCCTAATTTTTCTGGCCTCTGGTGCTGCACTGTGGCTGCAAAAACAAAACAAAACAAAAAGGCACATACAAGTGTCAATTCCCCTTTCGTGATCGTTACCTTGTTGTGGTGAAGGGGCTTGAGTATCACAATGAAGCGATCATCACCTCTATGAGTGTGTTGGCAATGTTGCCACGCCCCAGATGATAAGGCCGTTGCTTCATTATGATCAGACCAAAAGCAATCAGCTGGATGTTTTTTCATAGAATTTTTTTTTTTAAGTTGTATGGGTGGGTTTTTAATACATAAAATAAAAAAAACATAATAAAGTTTATTAGAAATAATGCAGACAATTTAAAAAATCCCCATCAATTCCAATACAAAGCAAGTACAAAGCTCAGAACTAAATTATTCCAGGATGTCGTAATGTTTCCTTAATTCGACAATGGTTAATCAATTCGACACACGTCCCCGGATAGGGGACGGAACAGGGATTAAACAGATAGGAATAGTACTAGTTAAGACACCACTCATATAGGGTGTCACAGCACATTTCTCCATGCACGCCCCCAACTTGGGAGTAAGAGGACCGACCAAGCTGCTTTTTCCATCTCCCAGTTCCTAAAATCAATTCAGTTTGGTGTATCAGAGTTTGGTCTGTCACTGTGAAGGCAGTCGAAGGTACCCGGCCTAAATTTTTTTTCACAAAAGGCAATCCCACCCTGATATGGGATGTAACAGGGATTAAACTGATGAGAATAGTACTATAGAAAATACCACTCATATCGGGTGTGACAGTAAATTGCACGGCGCAGACGCAGTGACCGTGGCATGGATTCAAACAAAGGGGCGGGAGCCAGCAATTTTTTAACCATCTCCTCGTTTGAAAAATCCATTTAATAAATGGACCCCAGATTGGGGACGTTGCAGGGATTAAACTGATGAGAAGAGAGAACTATACAAAATAGCACTCATATCAGGTGGTACAGTAAATTGCACGGCACAGACGCAGTGACCGTGGATTCAAACAAAGGGGAGGGAGCCAGCGTTTTTTTTAACCATCTCCCCGTTCGAAAAATCTATTCAATTCACCTTTCCGGGACCCTTGGTGTTGTAAGTGGCTGGGTGGAGGAAGAAACCTTCAATGACATCAACGGGACATGGCTAGTTTGGTATCCAACCTTGTGCAAATGGGAAGTTTGCGGTTGGGCAAATAGACTGTTTGCGGTTGTTTGCGGTGCATTAAAAGGGGAGTTTGGACTGTCAATGTCTGTGAAGCGGGCGTAACCCTTACACTACCTGATCGATACAACATCATACCTGATCGTATACACACACTGGATGTTTTAAACCATGTTGTTCCCAAAAAAAATTGGATTGTTAGGTGATTTATGCCCTTTATGGATTAAAATCCAATTCTGCGTCAACTATGTAATTTTCCATGGGAGTTTTGCCATGGATCCCCCTCCGGCATGCCACAGTCCAGGTGTTTGTCCCCTTGAATAAACTTTTCCATCACTATTGTGGCCAGAAAGAGTCCCTGTGGGTTTTAAAATTTGCCTGCCTATAGAAGTCAATGGCGGTTCGCCCGGTTCGCTCGTTCGCAAACATTTGTAGAATCTTGGGTTCGCCGTTCACGAACGGAAAATTTTATGTTCGCAACATCTCTAATTACCATATCAAAGTCTTATTGTATTAGTTGGCCTTATCGTATTAGTTGGGTGAGGTCATGTGATCAAGTTTTATATGTTCTCTTAAGCACTTGTGTTTATTGGGCTATTTTTGGGAACTTATTCTGAGTATATTTATTACAATGGAGCACAATAGCAAATTAAGAAAATGTGGCATATCTCCGATATATGTAATATCATCTAACGGGGCTGAACATATGTAAAACAACTAATGGGGAAGTAGTGTAGTTTTATAAGCTGTTTTTGAGATATTGTTTACATGTTAACTGATGTTATGTTTTAACCCCTTAAAGCGGTTGTCCGTGTTCAGAGCTGAACCCGGACATACCCAGAATTTCACCCAGGCAGCCCCCCTGACAAGAGCATAGGACCAGTTCATGCTCCAATGCTCTCCTTTACCCTGCGCCGCATCCAGACGAGTTCGCTCCTCACATGGGCCAGATCCCTTGACAAAGGTCATTTTAGACCAAAACGTTGGGATTCTCTTTGATGGCCCCATATATTGTTGCATACTCTTGATGGAAATTAAACACAAAATTGTGTAATTGCACAAATATGTAACAAACAAACAAAAATAATCCTTTGGTGTGCCATAGATCTTCCTTTCTACAACACATTGACTCTTGTCCTCTATGAGCACTCACCACTACCACTAGTGTGCAGATCTAATTTTTCTAAATATCTGAACACACTGTTGGGTCGAAGCTTCTGCCCGGCAGTGTGTTATAGTAAATAAAAGAGCCCTTGCCCTGCGCAATCTTGCACAGGGCAAGGGAGAGCATGAGCTGCTCCGATGCTCAAGTCAGAGGGGGCTGCCTGGATGAAAATATGGCAGCTCTGAACCCGGATAACCCTTTTATCGACCCAGCGATTTTCAGTTTTTGTTTTTTTCTCCCAGCCTTCCTGTGACTTTATTTTTCCGTTCGCATAACCATATGAGAGCTTATTATTTACCGGGCCAGTTGTATTTCTAATGGGATCATATAATATTGCATATGATGTAGTGAAAAGCTAAAAATTTCAAATGGGGTGGAATCTGAAAAAAAAAGCAGTTCTGCCATAATTTTATGGGCTTCTTTTTAATGGAGTTCCCTATGCAGCTAAAAGGAACTGTTAGCTTTATTCTGCAAGCACAAGAAAAACTATAAAAATATGATTATTTTTATAGTTTTTCTTGTGCTTTAATACTTAAAGGGAACCTGCCAGCATGACAATGTAAGCTACAGGTAGCATGTTATAAAGCAGGAAAAACTGAGTAGTAAAAAGATTCAGTATAACTGTAGTAATTTTTTCATTTAAATCCTGTTCATTGAAGTCAAGGAGGCGATCCTTTGCAGAGATTGACAGCTATCTCTGTATACACAGAGAAAGTGGTCAATCACTGAGAGGGCTACCAGAATAGGCAGGAATTTAAATGAATAAAATTAAAATATATAAAATGTAAAACAAATCGTTTCCTATAAAACTACATACGAATCTGATCAGCTTCTACTGCGCTATTACATGCAAGGTTCCCGTAAAAAAAAGTAAAAAAAAAAATTGAATTTGAAAATTTGCTGAAATGTCTGAAAAGATTCTGACCTTAAATGTGGTTCAAGGTATATACAATGTAAAACACTAATAGCTTGAAAAAGCTATAAAAAATGTTACTAAAACATAACTTTTATTAAGTATCAAATATGAAATGAAAAGCCCCACAAACAGATGATTAGAAATCACAATCCCTCTTTCATTAGTTGCAGCAGTGATATAAGAGTTTAGATGGCGCCACTGCTATTTAACTGGTGTAACCTATTCATGCTAGGTGTATTAATGTATACATTAATGATATTGATGGTGGTATTTTACCTTCTAATCACCAATAGTTGTTTCTCACAGTGTCATATTAGAGGACCTTTGTGATCCAGTCAGAGCATTAGTCTCCCTTTATTTTGGCCACAAACACTCGGCCGTTGCCGGCCGTGGCCGGTATTGCGGCCTGCAAACAGCGGGTCCGCCATATGTGGGGTTCCCCTCCAAGCCTCCGCACTGTAAAAAATAGAACTTTTTTCTATTTTTTTTTGCGGTGCAGATGGATCATGGACCCATTCAAGTTGAATGGCATCCAGGTCATCCTAGTAGTGTGTGCAGTTCGGAGGAATCTGTGCGATCTGGCTATCTTTGCGCGTTTTCGATGTTCTCACCCTGCTGCCACTCACCGGTCTGTGCTTGTGCTTTAATACTTAAAGGGAACCTGCCAGCATGACAATGCAATGTAAGCTACAGGTAGCATGTTATAAAGCAGGAAAAACTGAGTAGTAAAAAGATTCAGTATAACTATAGTAATTTTTTCATTTAAATCCTGTTCATTGAAGTCAAGGAGGAGATCCTTTGCAGAGATTGACAGCTATCTCTGTATACACAGAGGCCTTCCCTCTCACTGTCTCATATTCGACGCACCGACAAGGTGGAATTCTATTTTGTACATGCTGGAGAGACTGTGCGAGCAGCAGCAGGCGATAGTGTCGTTTCAGCTGCAGCCCCAGCTGCGGAAAAGCACCACTTCACCACCAGTGAGTGGGCCTCCATGGGGGATGTGTGTGCCGTGTTACGTTGTTTTGAGTACTCCACCAACATGGCCAGCGCCGATGACGCTGTCCTCAATGTTACTATCCAACTTCTATGCCTCCTTGAAAATACTCTTTGGACGATTATAAATCAGTATGTGGCACTCCTGTGTACAGTGTTCATTTTAGGACATGGTCAGATATCATAGTCAAGTATCAAAATAATGCCAATGTGACACCTGACTCTGACACCTGACCCTGACACCTGACTCTGATACCTGACCCTGACACCTGACTCTGACACCTGACACCTGACTCTGATATCTGAGTTTGACTTATGCTCTTCATAGGTCAGGGTCAAAGTGAGAAGGAGTTATAGATAAACTATGTATTTGTATGCTAAATCACATAACCAAAGTATGTCTATTGCTGAGCTTATAGCTCTGTGCCAGGCAAGCTGGTAGCTCAGTGGTAATGTCCAGGTTTTCTGAGTTCAAAGCCCCTTTCAGCCTCCCAAACATGTTTACATTTTATTATGCACTAGATAAGAGGCAAATTTAAATGATGTGTGACGCTGATATCTGACGTCCTTCACTTGTCAGTATCACAAAACATTTTAGCTTTACTGTGGTTTTGTATTCTACATCACATAGATGAACAAAAATCACAAGTTCATACAAGGCAAGCTGATAGCTCAGTAGTAATGCTCTTGCCCCATGTCCAGGCTTTCTGAGTTCAAAAGCCCTCTCAGCCTCTAAAAAATGTTTATATTTTATTATGCCCTAGATAAGAGGCAAATGTAAATGATGTGTGACTCACACATCATTTAAATTTGCCTCTTATCTAGGGCATAATAAAATATAAACATTTTTGTGAAGGTGTCTCATTTCCTTCAGTTGTCAGTACCACAAAACATTTTAGGTTTACTGTATTTTTTGCTATACTACATCTCATAGATCAAAAAAATCCCCATCTTTGCTGTCTAGAGCTATAGCTCAGCGGTAAGACAGTTGCTTGGCATGTAGTGTTCATGGGTTCAAAACCTGTTTCAGGCTTTTAATAAAATTAATATTTTATATTTTATTGAGCTCTAGATCAGAGACAAATTCAAGTGCTGTGTGATGTAAGTAGTCCTTTTTTATTTTATTAAGAGTGCATGGGCAGCACTATAGTATAGGGGGCCCTGTATACAGAGCTGTCTCCTGGATTTTACATATCTACTGTATATATGTGTATTATACACCCAGTGTGCTACAGCTTCACCACACTGAGACTTGCTCAGAAAGCTGATATACATATTACTGCTTTATCCACGGACACAATATATGGTCATACAGATGGCAGTACTATGTGATAGCTTCTACCGTAAGTATATAAAAACCATGTGGTAATGTCATAGCTTGGAGGTTACATTAATGGCTTTGCTTGTTGAAGTCCCCAGAAAGACATATGTTTTTTTCTTTAATAACACATACTATAATAAATAATATGTCATTAACCCATAGGATACCAGCGCTGTACATGTATGTCGCTGGAAACACGGTCACAAATCCCAGCGCCATACAGGTACAGCGCTCTGAACGGGCGGCCACAAGAGTTACTCCCTCCTGATCAGCTGCAGGGGTCCGGCAGACACTAATAGTTGGACCCCTGCTGTATGCACCGGCATCGGTGAAAACCCTGATGCCGGCTCATTAACCCTTGCACTGCCGCGGTCAGCGCTGACGGCTACATGTGTGGTGCTGTGATGTCAGCCTGCTGTCTAGCCCTGTCAGTCAATGGGGTGTATGTGCAGAGCACGGGGTGTTATAGAGCATTAGAGAATAGGGTTGCCACCCGTACAGGAATGACCCGGACAGTCCGGGTTTGCAATCCTGTGCCCGGGTACAAGCCTTTCTCAGACCCGGGCACAGGATCAGCTGTGAATGATGACGGCGGTGGCTGGGCACAGGGAGATGAGCGCTTCCATTGTGGCACTCATCGCCATAGGACAACGATACAGACGGCTGTGCTGCGGCAGGGGAGGGAGAGGCGTCTCCCTCTCCTGTTCCTCTAATAGGCTGCGGGCCGGTCCAGGCATCGCGATGACATCATCACGCCACCTGAGCCGTACAGCACTGTACACAGGCCGGGAAGAGGCCTGCATCGCATCGTTGGAGGTAAGTAAAAGGTTTTTTGTTATTTTTTTAGAGAAGAGAGGCACCCGAAATTGGCACATATGGGGGAAGGGGTGGAAAGAGGCACCTTATACAAGCACATATTGGGGAGGAGGAGAAATGAGGCACTTGAAATTGGCACATATAGGGGAAGGGGTGGAAAGAGGCACCTTATACTGGCACATATTGAGGGGGGAATGAGGCACTTGAAACTGCAATATATGGGGGGAAGGGGGGGAAAGAGGCACCTTATACTGGCACATATTGGGGGGGAGAAATTAGGCACTTGATACTGGCACATATAAGGGAAGGGGGGGGAAGAGGCACCTTATACTGGCACATATTGGGGGAGAAAAGATGCACTTCTTACTGTCACATGAGGGGGCATCTATGGGGGGCACTTCTTACTGGCACATTATTTGGGGGCTTCTACTGAGGCCACTAAGAAGTATTTTATATGGGGGGCTATGTGTGGTACTAGTATTATCAGGGGGTTTATCTGTCTGTTTATGCAGTATAGTATTGGGGAGCACAGCAGCACAGTATTGGGGTAGTAGGATTATTTGTCCAGAAGATGGGAGGATGATGGAAAAGTAGTAAACTAAGATCTTTTTGTTGTTGTTGTCAAACTGCAGAGACGAAAAATGTCGAAAAAAGGTTAGTCTGGTCTGAAGGTCTGAAAGGAGAAGATGAGGAAAGAGAACATCTACATCAAAGGAGACGTCACTGGATGTAAGAGGTATGGGGCGCTGTATTTCTGTAGTGACGGGATCAGGGGCGTAACGATCGTGATGCGACAGCGACCAGGGGTGGAGGAGGGACATGGGCGTGGCTGTAGGCAGGACATGGGTGGGGCCTCCCTTCTGTTCGGGTTTGGCTTGGAGAAAAGGTGGAAACCCTAAACGCCATGCACAAAACCCCTAGCATGGTACAAAGAAGTTGCGGTCTACTTGGTGCAGGTTGCCTTCTACAACTCTTTTTCACTGTCCTGGAGCGCTGGCAACACAGGGAAATTCCTGCAGTTCTATGAGGCAGTCCTCAAGGCCCTGATCTTTTCTGACCGGGAAAGAGCAGGCCGGAGTACCTCAGGAACTGGAGGCGCCCGGATCGTCCCGGCCAACACTTTCCAGGTATGGTTCCCCCATACTGGAAAGAAGGGTTGGTCCCAAAATAAAAAAAAGTGCAGCGGGTGTAACAGGAGGGGGTAAAGAAAGGACACCACCACTCAGTGTGACACGTGTCCCGATCATCCAGGCCTCTGTATTGACGGTTGCTTCAGGGAGTAACACACTTCCATGGAGTACTAAATTTATAATCCCCTTCCCCCATTTTAATTTATTTCTCCACAGTCTTCACAGAAATAGCTGCAAAGTGGAGGAGAAAATTCTAAATCTCCTTTTTTTACACTAACACTTTTATTTCATTTTTACAAGGGGTAATAAGAGAAAAAGCGCCCCAAAATTTGTAGCCCAATTTCTCAGGAGTAAGGACAAGTTTGTTTGCTCCACCATCAGATTCACAAATTGTTCACTGAAAAAAACCTAAAAATGTCATATTTAGTGAAGCCCACTGTGCGAATCTGGATTCCTGGTTGGCCAACAAAGTCAGGAATCAAGGGCTCAAAATCCTCTGGGGTACTCCAGCCAAGTTCACCGGTAGAGGGCTCAGGTGAACTTGCCTGGTGGGCCGGTAAACTAGTACGAGCCCCAGGGCTGCTCATACTAGTGTGGCCCACAGGGTTCCTGGCACGGGGGGTCCCTGGCTCCGCCTGGCGGTGTCTCCGCCGCCTTGGGGCTCATCATCATCACTAGATGATGAGGAGAACGAGGATGACAACAGGAAAGTGGGGTCATCCTCGTCCTCACTGGGGCTCTCAGAGTCGGAGAGCAGCTGGGCGTACGCCTTCTCGGCCGAGAACATCCGGCGGGCTATCTTAGAACGCTAAAGGGTAGTGCGTGTGTGTAAAACTTTATTTAGTGTGGGGGGGGGGCGGTGTGTTTTTATGTATACCCTACCCTAACCCACCCTAACCTAACAGAATCCCCGAAAAATTGCTCACAACCCAAAAACTCGCTGATCAGCGGTACCAAGCTGATCATTGGTGGGGTGGGCGATGCGCTGACAGTGGCCAGACGCTCTTTTACAGCTAAGAGTGCCGGCCACAGTCAGCGCACCTACAAAAAGAAAAAAATGCACTTGCGCCCCAAAATATGTGGGTGGGGGGGCAAGCTGCAGCACCCCTGGGGGGACGGGGGTCACACAAGTTGCTGTGGACCCCAGACACCGTCAGATCCGGGTGCTGCACACAAAAATTAACTATTTTTTTTTCACTACCCCTACCTAACCAAAAGCTCTCCCTAAATGTTTATATGCCAGATGGCACTTTATGGGGTCTCAGGGGCTACGGATGGCGGAGGATCGTGTGGGATGCAGATAGACCTACACAGGGCTCCTCTCTCCTTACTCACAAAGAAGTCTGTGGGTGGGGAGAGTGGAGCTCCAGGATTTTATCTCCAGGTCAGTCCCTCCAACCAATCACAGGTGATCCTCACCCTCATCCTCCGTCACCGCCACCTCACAGGATCTACGGAGGGTAATTGGTGGTGTATATTACACCACTGATCACCCTCCTATTCCGGGTCACCGGAGACTTGAATAACCTGGAAATACTGCAACCAGCGTGCCTCCAACTGTTGCAAAACTACAACTCCCAGCATGCCTGCACAGCCAAAGGCTGTCCGGGCATGCTGGGAGTTGTAGTTTTGCAACAGTTGGAGGCACGCTGGTTGGGAAACACTGCTCTATAACACCCTGTGCTCTGCACACACACACCTCCCCCCCCCCCCCCATTGACTGACAGAGCTAGACAGCAGGCTGACCACAGCACCACGAGGATACCGCACATGCAGCCGTCAACGCTGACCGTTGCAGTGCAAGGGCTAATGAGCCGGCATCAGGGTTTTCACCGATGTCGGTGCATACAGCAGGGGTCCAACTATTAGTGCCTGCCGGACCCCTGCAGCTAATCGGGAGGGAGTAGCTCCTGTGGCCGCCCGATCAGAGCGCTGTACCTGTATGGCGCTGGGATTTGTGACCGTGTTTCCAGCAACATACATGTACAGCGCTGGTATCCTATGGGTTAATGACATATTATTTATTATAGTATATGCTATTAAAGAAAAAAAACATATGTCCTTCTGGGGACTTCAACAAGGAAAGCCATTAATGTAACCTCCAAGCTATGACATTACCACATGGTTTTTCTATACTTACGGTAGAAGCTATCACATAGTACTGCCATCTGTATGACCATATATTGTGTCCGTGGATAAAGCAGTAATATGTATATCAGCTTTCTGAGCAAATCTCAGTGTGGTGAAGCTGTAGCACACAGTATGTATAATACACATATATACAGTAGATATGTAAAATCCAGGAGACAGCTCTGTATACAGGGCCCCCTTTACTATAGTGCTGCCCATGTACTCTTAATAAAAATAAAAAAGGACTACTTACATCACACAGCACTTGAATTTGTCTCTGATCTAGAGCTCAATAAAATATAAAATATAAATTTTATTTAAAGTTTTTAACCCATGAACACTACATGCAAAGCAAGTGTCTTACCACTGAGAGGGGTTTTGAACTCAGAAAGCGTGGACATGGGGCAACAGCATTACCACTGAGCTACCAGCTTACCTTATATGAACTTGTGACTTTTGTTCATCTATGTTATGTAGAATACAAAACCACAGTAAAGCTAAAATGTTTTGTGATACTGACAAGCGAAGGACGTCAGATATCAGCGTCACACATCATTTAAATTTGCCTCTTATCTAGCGCATAATAAAATGTAAACAATTTTGGGAGGCTGAAAGGGGCTTTGAACTCAGAAAGCCTGGACATGGGGCAACAGCAGTACCACTGAGCTACCAGCTTGCCTGGCAAAGAGTTATCAGCTCAGCAATAGACATACTTTGGTTGTGTGATTTAGCATACAAATACATAGTTTATCTATAACTCTTTCTCACTTTGACCCTGACCTATGAAGAGCATAAGTCAAACTCAGATATCAGAGTCAGGTGTCAGGTGTCAGAGTCAGGTGTCAGGGTCAGGTATCAGAGTCAGGTGTCGGGGTCAGGTGTCAGGGTCAGGTGTCACATTGGCATTATTTTGATACTTGACTATGATATCTGACCATGTCCTAAAATGAACACTGTACCTGTGCCACATACTGATTTATAATTGTCCAAAGAGTATTTTCAAGGAGGCATAGAAGTTGGATAGTAACATTGAGGACAGCGTCATCGGCGCTGGCCATGTTGGTGGAGTACTCAAAACAACGTAACAAGAGGAGCAACAGAGATCATTCCCACGGTTATCAGGCCAGTCGTCAACAGGTGGCTCAGAAGGTGGGTTCCTGCACCAACAGTGGCCAGGTACACAACTGTCCAGCCAGGAGGATGATTATGATGATGAGGATCTGGGTTCACAGCAGGGTGGCACCCAAATCAGCTCACAGGCATCACTAGAGTGTGGCCGGGGGATACAGAGGACACAGACAATACACCTCCCACCAAGGACGGCTTGTCCTTTCTTTAGGGCACCCTGGCACACATAAGCGACGACCGCTGAGTTGCCCTAATTGTTACCAGTGCTGATTACTGTGTCGCCACCCTGCTATAACGTGCCATCCATATTTTCGTCACTGGAGCGCGATCGGAAGGTGTCCTTGGTGGGAGGTGTAGACGTGCTGGTAGACGTGCTACCCATCTGACAGCAGGGCCTCAGTGCAAGCATGAGGAGGAGGAAGTTGCCAATGCAGCTGGGGCACTGCCAGCACCTGAGAAGGGAGGGTTATACATGTCCGCCATCACATCCGCCTCCTCCTCCATTCGGACCTCCACCATCTGGCTCAAGTTTATTATGTCTTATATTGGCAGAGTATAGAAGTATACTGGCCTCACTCAGCCATTGTTATACTCCAGTGCATTTTGTGTGTTCTCTTTGCTATTTCTCAATGTCTCTTTGCTATTTCTCAATTTTTTTTTATTATTACTATTTTTTGCATATTGTTTTGGGGGTTTATGGAAATAAACCCCCAAAACAATATGCAAAAAATAATAATAATAAAAAAAAAAAATGTTGGCTACCTCAATACACTTCTTCCACCTACACTGCCATGTTCACCTTCTCCTCCACTCGGACCTCCACCTACTGGCTCAAGATTATTATCTGTTATTTTGGAAGAGAAGTATACTGGACGCACCCCAATAAATGGCTATAGGTCACACACAGAATTAACAGACAAATAAAAAACAAATACACAAAAACAGTGCTGGCTGCCTCCTCTGCTTCTTAAATCATGTCCACAGCCTCCTCAACTTCCTACTCCACTTGGACAGAATTGACAGACACATAATAAAAAATAGAAACATTATTGGCTTCCTCCTCCGCCTCTTCAAACTACACCACCTCCTAGCTCAAGATTATTATTTGTCATATTGGCGAAGTAGAGAAGTTTACCGGCCGCACCCCAAAAAATGGCTATAGGTCACACACATAATTAACAAATAATAAAAATACTCAAACAGTGTTGGCTTCCTTCTCTACCTCTTCCACCTACACTGCCACGTCCACAGCCTTCTCAACGTCCTACTCCAATTTGACCTCTACCTCCTGGTTCAAGATTATAATTTTTTTATTTTCATGTCTCTTATGTTATTTTAAGTTATTTCCCTATCCACATTTGTTTGCAGTGCAATTGTACTGCTCTTGCCATCATGCTGGTTCCTTTTGTAGTCCTCTAGCTCTTTCTCTGACTTTTTTTACAGACATTTCACAGCCCCAAAGTTTGGGTCCCCATTGACTTAAATGGGGTTTGGTGTTTGCGGTCAGTGGCGTCTCTAGCTTTCAAATTTTGGGGGGGCACACTGGGGGCCAGGACAAAAGTAGGGGGGGCAGCTATAACAACAATACATTTACACAAGTACACTTAGAAATGCTGCGATACTTTACCCAATACCTAAAACCGCAACAGGGAAGAAAAGTCCAGCTGTCTGTGGATGACACTGCTATGGGGGGGATCTGTGGATGCCACATACCGTGTAATGTATAGCATCTTATGCTATATGTGTCATCCACAGATCCACCCCATGACAGTGTCATCCACAGATCCCCCTCCCTATAACAGTGTCATCCACAGATCCCCCTCCCCGCCACTCACAGGAGTGCACATTTGACATTTCTAAACCGTAATCCATATCCTGCAGTAACTTTAACTTTAAATCAGGATTAAGCGGCCGCTCATCTCTACTAGTACCTTAACCTTACACCACTCGGCTAGCTTCGGAAACAGGGCCAGGCTACAGCCTACAGGTACTGCCTGTTAGTTCTTATCGAGCGAGTGCTGATTTCTGCAGGTCAGAGGATACGGATTACAGTTTAGAAGAAATGTACACTCCTGTGAGCGGTCCAGACCAGTGGCGGATCAGAGCCTGGTCTCGGGAGGGGCACTTCCAGATTATTTTCTGTCCACCGCCACAGAACAAGGGTGCTTATAGAACAGACTGCACAGTGTACCGGTATACTATATATTGTGGGGCACAGCGTGGCGGTATACTGTATATTGTGGGGCACAGTGTAGGCTATATGTGTATAACAAACATATTTGACATGAAGACTTACAGTTACTTGGCTTGGCCCTTGGGGGTCTCGGACGCCACTTCCACACTTTGGCCGGGGGCTCGGCGGAGCTGATGTGTTTTATCCTAATGAGAAAGATTTCATAATAAGGATTTGGAGAAGAGGCAGAGGAATAGCAGAGCAGGGAGAGGCTGCTGCTGCTACTAGGGGTCATACCATGTGGGAGTAATAAAGCCCACCATAATGCCCCCCGGTAGTAATAATTCTCCTTATAATGTGACAATGCAAAAAATACCCCCTTATGCCCCTAGTTGAGCTAATGTCCCCCATAATGTGCCAGTATAAAATACCCCTATATAGTGCCCCCAGTAAATGCCCCATAGTGCTCCTCTCCCCCTTCCTCCTAGTGCCCCCATAATGTACCAGTATAAAATGCCCCAGTAGATGCCCTCAATGTCCCCCATAATTTTGCAAGTATAAATTACCCCTTCTTAGTGCCCCCGTAGATGACTCCACGTACCAGTAATAAGACCCACATTACGTGCCAGTAATAAGCCCCCCATCATGTGCCAGTAATAAGCCCCCCATCATGTGCCAGTATTAGGTCCCCCCATCATGTGCCAGTATTAGGTCCCCCCATCATGTGCCAGTATTAGGTCCCCCCCATCATGTGCCAGTATTAAGCCCCCCCATCATGTGCCAGTATTAAGTAAGTACCCCCCCTTCATGTGCCATTATTAAGTAAGTCCCCCCCAATGTGCCATCATTAAGTAAGTCCCCCCCAATGTGCCATCATTAAGTAAGCCCCCCCATCATGTGCCATTATTAGGTAAGTCCCCCCCCCCCCAAGTATCACTATTGTAAAAAAAAAAAAAAAAAATTATACTTACCTCAGTGTCAGCGATGCGATGCAGGCCTCTTCTGGCCTGTGTCCCACGCTGTATGGCTCAGGCGGCGCGATGACGTCATCGCGCGCCTGCGCCGGCCTCTGATAGGCTGCCGGTCTAGTGCCTGCAGCCTATCAGAGCAAGGGGAAGGGACACGCCTCTCCCTCCCCTGCACCACCGCTTAGTGATGGGAAGTTCGGATCTTTTAGGTGAATCGGTTCATTTGAATCAGCTCATTCAAATGAACCGATTCATGAATCGGATCTTCGGTTCACTTGGTGAGTCACTGACTGCTGAGCTGACTCGCAAGTGAACCGAAGACTCTAGGTGCCGGTGCGCATGCGCAGATGCTTGATACATTCGATTCACTCACTACTTGCTGCGCTGCTGACTCAGTGCAGTCGGCTCGTCTTCTTCAGCTCTCTCTGAACTCTGATTAATAGTATTGAGTGATTTATTATAGTAAAGGGAAGCTGAGGCTGACGCCGGACAGGAGGAGTCAGGAGTCAGACAGGAGTCAGAAGCTGTCACTGTGGTGTGCAATGTGAATTGTTGTCTGTTGTGCATTGTTACCCACAGTGACAACAGTCTGACACTGACAGTACAATCCATAAAGGTGATGTGAACCCACCCTTAGGCCCCTTTCACACTTGCGTTGTCCGGATCCGGCATAGAGTTCCGTCGTCGGGGCTCTATGCCGGAAGAATCCTGATCAGTTTTATCCTAATGCATTCTGAATGGAGTGAAATCCGTTCAGGATGCATCAGGATGTCTTCCGTTCCGGAACGGAACGTTTTTTGGCTGGAGAAAATACCGCAGCATGCAGCTCCCCCGCTCCTCACTACTACTATGGCAACCGGGACTTTAATAGCGTCCTGGCTGCCATAGTAACACTGAAAGCATTTTGAAGACGGATCCGTCTTCAAATGCTTTCAGTACACTTGCGTTTTTCCGGATCCGGCGTGTACCTCCGGCAAGTGGAGTACACGCCGGATCCGGACAACGCAAGTGTGAAAGGGCCCTTAGTTATATAGCTACTGAATGAGATGCCTTTAACATATATATCTCCTGAGAAGCCAATTTGATTCTAAACGGTTAATTTAATTCAACCTGTAATCTAAACTCTTGTGTCATCTGTCACTTCTCCTGTCCCTTAATCTTATCACTGCTGCAACAAAAGCAGCCTCAGCCTCAGTGTAAGGCTACTTTCACACTAGCGTTCGTCGGTCCGCTCGTGAGTTCCGTTAGAAGGGGCTCACGAGCGGACCCAAACGCCACCGTCCAGCCCTGATGCAGTCTGAATGGAGCGGATCCGCTCAGACTGCATCAGTCTGGCGGCGTTCAGCCTCCGCTCCGCTCGCCTCCGCACGGACAGGCGGACAGCTGAACGCTGCTTGCAGCGCTCAGCTGTCCGCCTGGCCGTGCGGATCCGTTCAGACTTACAATGTAAGTCAATGGGAACGGATCCGCTTGAAGAGGTCACCATATGGCTCAATCTTCAAGCGGATCCGTCCCCCATTGACTTTACATTGAAAGTCTGAACGGATCCGCGCAGGCTACTTGCGCACTTGCGAATTTTTTCTAAGTTATTAATGCAGACGGATCCGTACTGAACGGAGCCTCCGTCTGCATTAATATGATCGGATCCGTTCAGAACGGATCCGATCAAGCGCAAGTGTGAAAGTAGCCTTTAGGCTACTTTCACACTAGTGTTCGGGCGGATCCGTTCTGAACGGATCCGCTCATATTAATGCAGACGGAGGCTCCGTTCAGTACGGATCCGTCTGCATTAATAACTTTAAAAAAATTCGCAAGTGCGCAAGTAGCCTGCGCGGATCCGTTCAGACTTTCAATGTAAAGTCAATGGGGGACGGATCCGCTTGAAGATTGAGCAATATGGTGACCTCTTCAAGCGGATCCGTTCCCATTGACTTACATTGTAAGTCTGAACGGATCCGCACGCCTCCGCACGGCCAGGCGGACACCCGAACGCTGCAAGCAGCGTTCAGCTGTCCGCCTGTCCGTTCGGAGGCGAGCGGAGCGGAGGCTGAACGCCGCCAGACTGATGCAGTCTGAGCGGATCCGCTCCATTCAGACTGCATCAGGGCTGGACGGCTGCGTTCGGGTCCGCTCGTGAGCCCCTTCTAACGGAGCTCACGAGCGGACCGACGAACGCTAGTGTGAAAGTAGCCTAAGGGCCCTTTCACACCTGCGTTATAGTCTTCCGGCATAGAGTTCCGTCGTCGGGGCTCTATGCCGGAAGAATACTGATCAGGATTTTCCTAATGCATTCTGAATGGACAGTCCGTCCTTCAGGATGCATCAGGATGTCTTCAGTTCCGGAACGGAACGTTTTTTGGCCGCAGCAAATAGCGCAGCATGCTGCGCTTTTTGCTCCGGCCAAAAATCCGGAACACTTGCCGCAAGGCCGGATCCGGAATGAATGCCCATTGAAAGGCATTGATCCGGATCCGGCCTTAAGCTAAACGTCGTTTCGGCGCATTGCCGGATGCGACGTTTAGCTTTTTCTCAATGGTTACCATGGCTGCCGGGACGCTAAAGTCCTGGCAGCCATGGTAAACTGTAGTGGGGGAGCGGGGAGCAGCATACTTACCATCCGTGCGGCTCCCGGGGCGCTCCAGAGTGACGTCAGGGTGCCCCAGGCGCATGGATGACGTGATCGCATGGATCACATGATCCATGCGCATGGGGCGCTCTGACGTCATTCTGGAGCGCCCCGGGAGCCGCGAGGATGGTAAGTATGCTGCTCCCCCGCTCCCCACTACTACTATGGCACCCAGGACTTTAATAGCGTCCTGGGTGCCATAGTAACACTGAAAGCATTTTGAAGACGGATCCGTCTTCAAATGCTTTCAGTTCACTTGCGTTTTTCCGGATCCGGCGTGTAATTCCGGCAAGTGGAGTACACGCCGGATCCGGACAACGCAAGTGTGAAAGAGGCCTAACTCAATGAATCGAATGAGTCACAAACTAAGTCGGATCTTTAGATTCTTTTAACTTGTGACTCATTCGATTCCTTTCTATTCTTAGACTCCCTGCACTTACTTGTGTGACTCAGACGACTCGATTCAGAGAGCTACTGGTGTGCTGTGCTTGCCTTGCCCCCTCAGCTCTGGTCGGTGATTGGTTGGTGGGCGGGGAGGGGTGGGGCTGGCAGAAGCAGCCTCCACTCTGAGATCATATTACGCTCCTCCCCGTCCCTCCCTCAGGCTTCGGCTCCCTGCGTCCCTGCTGCCAGCAGCGTGAGGTGAGAGAGAGACTGTGACTGAGCTGAGCTGAACTCGGATCAGTCAAGTGAATGCTGCTGGCAGCAGGGACGGGGGTGGGGGGGGAGCGCATTTTAGTTGGGGGGGCACATGGGGGGGCCCAGCATGATGTTGGGGGGGCCGTGGCCCCCTCTGGCCCCCCCCTGGCGATGCCACTGTTTGCGGTCAAGTTCGGGACCCAAACCGAACTTTGAAACAAAGTTCAGCCGAACCCGTCGAACCTGAACATCCGCTCATCACTAATATTGTCATAAATTCCTGCAATCCATTGTCTCAGTGCAGTACATAAAACCCTATATTGATAGCATATTTGGCTTATCTCAATTTTAGGCTACATTACTATTTTGCATCACTGTGTGCATCCATTTTCTGCTCGTGTGGCCATTTTGCATGACCCCCATGTTGCCCATAATGTCCCCCACGGTGTAGCTAATCTTTATATATTGCCCCCAGCTTTAACAATGCTTAGGCCCCACTTAGGCCTCCAGCTAAAATAATGTCCCTCATAGTGTAGCTACTTTCTTTTTACAGCCCCCAGCTTTAACCACTTCAGCCCCGCTAGGTGAAACCCCCTTCATGACCAGGCCACTTTTTACACTTCGGCACTACACTCCTTTCACCGTTTATCGCTCGGTCATGCAACTTACCACCCAAATGAATTTTACCTCCTTTTCTTCTCACTAATAGAGCTTTCATTTGGTGGTAATTTTTTGCTGCTGACATTTTAATTTTTTTTGTTATTAATCAAAATGTAACAATTTTTTTGCAAAAAAATGACATTTTTCACTTTCAGCTGTGAAATTTTGCAAAAAAAACGACATCCATATATAAATTTTTCGCTAAATTTATAGTTCTACATGTCTTTGATAAAAAAAAAATGTTTGGGCAAAAAAAAAAATGGTTTGGGTAAAAGTTATAGCATTTACAAACTATGGTACAAAAATGTGAATTTCCGCTTTTTGAAACGGCTCTGATTTTCTGAGCACCTGTCATGTTTCCTGAGGTTCTACAATGCCCAAACAGTAGAAAACCCCCACAAATGACCCCATTTCGGAAAGTAGACACCCTAAGGTATTCGCTGATGGGCATAGTGAGTTCATAGAACTTTTTATTTTTTGTCACAAGTTAGCGGAAAATGATGATGTTTTTTTCTTTTTTTTTTTTTTCTTACAAAGTCTCATATTCCACTAACTTGCGACAAAAAATAAAAAATTCTAGGAACTCACCATGCCCCTCACAGAATACCTTGGGGTGTCTTCTTTCCAAAATGGGGTCACTTGTGGCGTAGTTATACTGCCCTGGCAATTTAGGGGCCCAAATGTGTGAGAAGAACTTTGCAATCAAAATGTGTAAGAAATGACCGGTGAAATACGAAAGGTGCACTTTGGAATATGTGCCCCTTTGCCCACCTTGGCAGCAAAAAAGTGTCACACATCTGGTATCGCCGTACTCAGGAGAAGTTGGGGAATGTGTTTTGGGGTGTCATTTTACATATACCCTATGCTGGGTGAGAGAAATATCTTGGCAAAAGATAACTTTTTCCATTTTTTTTATACAAAGTTGGCATTTGACCAAGATATTTTTCTCACCCAGCATGGGTATATGTAAAATGACACCCCAAAACACATTCCCCAACTTTTCCTGAGTACGGCGATACCAGATGTGTCACACTTTTTTGCTGCCAAGGTGGGCAAAGGGGCACATATTCCAAAGTGCACCTTTCGGATTTTGCAGGGCATTTTTTACACATTTTGATTGCAAAGTTCTTCTCACACATTTGGGCCCCTAAATTGCCAGGGCAGTATAACTACGCCACAAGTGACCCCATTTTGGAAAGAAGACACCCTAAGGTATTCCGTGAGGGGCACTGCGAGTTCCTAGAATTTTTTATTTTTTGTCACAAGTTAGCGGAAAATGATGATTTTTTTTCTTTCTCTTTTTTCCTTACAAAGTCTCATATTCCACTAACTTGCGACAAAAAATAAAAAATTCTAGGAACTCGCCATGCCCCTCACGGAATACCTTGGGGTGTCTTCTTTCCAAAATGGGGTCACTTGTGGCGTAGTTATACTGCCCTGGCAATTTAGGGGCCCAAATGTGTGAGAAGTACTTTGCAATCAAAATCTGTAAAAAATGACCGGTGAAATCCGAAAGGTGCACTTTGGAATATGTGCCCCTTTGCCCACCTTGGCATCAAAAAAGTGTGACACATCTGGTATCGCCGTACTCAGGAGAAGTTGGGGAATGTGTTTTGGGCTGTCATTTTACATATACCCATGCTGGGTGAGAGAAATATCTTGGCAAAAGACAACTTTTCCAATTTTTTTATACAAAGTTGGCATTTGACCAAGATATTTTTCTCACCCAGCATGGGTATATGTAAAATGACACCCCAAAACACATTGCCCAACTTCTCCTGAGTACGGCGATACCAGATGTGTCACACTTTTTTGCTGCCAAGGTGGGCAAAGGGGCACATATTCCAAAGTGCACCTTTCGGATTTTGCAGGGCATTTTTTACACATTTTGATTGCAAAGTTCTTCTCACACATTTGGGCCCCTAAATTGCCAGGGCAGTATAACTACGCCACAAGTGACCCCATTTTGGAAAGAAGACACCCCAAGGTATTCCGTGAGGGGCATGGCGAGTTCCTAGAATTTTTTATTTTTTGTCGCAAGTTAGTGGAATATGAGACTTTGTAAGGAAAAAAGAAAAAAAAAGAAAAATCATCATTTTCCGCTAAATTGTGACAAAAAATAAAAAATTCTAGGAACTCGCCGTGCCCCCCACGGAATACCTTGGGGTGTCTTCTTTCCAAAATGGGGTCACTTGTGGCGTAGTTATACTGCCCTGGCAATTTAGGGGCCCAAATGTGTAAGAAGTACCTTGAAATCAAAATGTGTAAAAAATGGCCTGCGAAATCCGAAAGGTGCCCCTTTGCCCACCTTGGCTGCAAAAAAGTGTCACACATCTGGTATCGCCGTACTCAGGAGAAGTTGGGCAATGTGTTTTGGGGGGTCATTTTATACCCATGCTGGGTGAGAGAAATATCTTGGCAAAAGACAACTTTTCCCATTTTTTTATACAAAGTTGGCATTTGACCAAGATATTTCTCTCACCCAGCATGGGTATATGTAGAAAGACACCCCAAAACACATTCCCCAACTTCTCCTGAGTACGGCGATACCACATGTGTGACACTTTTTTGCAGCCTAGATGCGCAAAGGGCCCCAAATTCCTTTTAGGAGGGCATTTTTAGACATTTGGATCCCAGACTTCTTCTCACACTTTCGGGCCCCTAAAAAGCCAGGGCAGTATAAATACCCCACATGTGACCCCACTTTGGAAAGAAGACACCCCGAGGTATTCAATGAGGGGCATGGCGAGTTCCTAAAATTTTTTATTTTTTTGCATAAGTTAGCGGATATTGATTTATTTTTTTTTTTTTCTCACAAAGTCTTACTTTCCGCTAACTTAGGACAAAAATTTCAATCTTTCATGGACTCAATATGCCCCTCACGGAATACCTTGGGGTGTCTTCTTTCCGAAATGGGGTCACATGTGGGGTATTTATACTGCCCTGGCTTTTTAGGGGCCCTAAAGCGTGAGAAGAAGTCTGGAATATAAATGTCTAAAAAATTTTACGCATTTGGATTCCGTGAGGGGTATGGTGCGTCCATGTGAGATTTTATTTTTTGACACAAGTTAGTGGAATATGAGACTTTGTAAGAAAAAACAAAAACAAACAAAAAATGTCCGCTAACTTGTGCCAAAAAAAATGGCTGAATGGAGCCTTACCAGGGGGGGAGTGATCAATGACAGGGGGGTGATCAATGACAGGGGAGTGATCAATGACAGGGGGGTGATCACCCATATAGACTCCCTGATCACCCCCCTGTCATTGATCACCCCCCCTGTAAGGCTCCATTCAGACGTCCGCATGATTTTTACGGATCCATGGATACATGGATCGGATCCACAGAACGCATGCGTACGTCTGAATGGAGCCTTACAGGGGGGTTATCAATGACAGGGGGTGATCAGGGTAATCAGGGTGATCACCCCCCTGTCACTGATCACCCCCCCTGTAAGGCTCCATTCAGACGTCCGCATGATTTTTTACGGATCCATGGATACATGGATCGGATCCACAGAACGCATGCGGACGTCTGAATGGAGCCTTACAGGGGGGTTATCAATGACAGGGGGTGATCAGGGTAATCAGGGTGATCACCCCCCTGTCACTGATCACCCCCCCTGTAAGGCTCCATTCAGACATCCGCATGATTTTTTACGGATCCATGGATACATGGATCGGATCCACAGAACGCATGCGGACGTCTGAATGGAGCCTTACAGGGGGGTTATCAATGACAGGGGGTGATCAGGGTAATCAGGGTGATCACCCCCCTGTCACTGATCACCCCCCCTGTAAGGCTCCATTCAGACATCCGCATGATTTTTTACGGATCCATGGATACATGGATCGGATCCACAGAACGCATGCGGACGTCTGAATGGAGCCTTACAGGGGGGTTATCAATGACAGGGGGTGATCAGGGTAATCAGGGTGATCACCCCCCTGTCACTGATCACCCCCCCTGTAAGGCTCCATTCAGACATCCGCATGATTTTTTACGGATCCATGGATACATGGATCGGATCCACAGAACGCATGCGGACGTCTGAATGGAGCCTTACAGGGGGGTTATCAATGACAGGGGGTGATCAGGGTAATCAGGGTGATCACCCCCCTGTCACTGATCACCCCCCCTGTAAGGCTCCATTCAGACATCCGCATGATTTTTTACGGATCCATGGATACATGGATCGGATCCACAGAACGCATGCGGACGTCTGAATGGAGCCTTACAGGGGGGTTATCAATGACAGGGGGTGATCAGGGTAATCAGGGTGATCACCCCCCTGTCACTGATCACCCCCCCTGTAAGGCTCCATTCAGACATCCGCATGATTTTTTACGGATCCATGGATACATGGATCGGATCCACAGAACGCATGCGGACGTCTGAATGGAGCCTTACAGGGGGGTTATCAATGACAGGGGGTGATCAGGGTAATTAGGGTGATCACCCCCCTGTCACTGATCACCCCCCCTGTAAGGCTCCATTCAGACATCCGCATGATTTTTTACGGATCCATGGATAAATGGATCGGATCCACAGAACGCATGCGGACGTCTGAATGGAGCCTTACAGGGGGGTTATCAATGACAGGGGGTGATCAGGGTAATCAGGGTGATCACCCCCCTGTCACTGATCACCCCCCCTGTAAGGCTCCATTCAGACGTCTGCATGATTTTTACGGATCTATGGATACATGGATCGGATCCGTAAAAATCATGCGGACGTCTGAATGGAGCCTGACAGGGGGGTGATCAATGACAGGGGGGTGATCAATGACAGGGGGTGATCAGGGAGTGTATATGGGTGATCACCCGCCTGTCATTGATCACCCCCCTGTAAGGCTCCATTCAGACGTCCGCCTGATTTTTACGGATCCATGAATACATGGATCGGATCCGTAAAAATCATGCGGACGTCTGAATGGAGCCTGACAGGGCGGTGATCAATGACAGGGGTGTGATCAGGGAGTGTATATGGGTGATCACCCGCCTGTCATTGATCACCCCCCTGTAAGGCTCCATTCAGACGTCCGCATGATTTTTAATGATCCATGGATACATGGATCGGATCCGTAAAAATCATGCGGACGTCTGAACGGAGCCTGACAGGGGGGTGATCAATGACAGGGCGGTGATCAATGACAGGGGGGTGATCAGGGAGTTTATATGGGGTGATCAGGGGTTTATAAGGGGTTAATAAGTGACGGGGGGGGGTGTAGTGTAGTGTAGTGTGGTGTTTGGTGGGACTGTACTGACCTACCTGAGTCCTCTGGTGGTCGATCCTAACAAAAGGGACCACCAGAGGACCAGGTAGGAGGTATATTAGACGCTGTTATGAAAACAGCGTCTAATATACCTGTTAGGGGTTAAAAAATTCGGATCTCCAGCCTGCCAGCGAGCGATCGCCGCTGGCAGGCTGGAGATCCACTCGCTTACCTTCCGTTCCTGTGAGCGCGCGCGCCTGTGTGCGCGCGTTCACAGGAAATCCCGACCCTCGCGAGATGACGCGTATATGCGTGACTCTGCGCAGGGCTGCCACCTCCGGACCGCACATCTGCGTTAGGCGGTCCGGAGGTGGTTAATAATGCCGCCAGCTAAAATAAGGTCCCCTATAGTGTAGCTATTTCTTTTTTTTACTGCCCTAAGCTTTAATAATGCCCCTAATATAGGCCCCCAGCTTAAATAATTTCCCCCATGGTGTAAATAATGTCCCCATAGTGGCCCCCAGCTATTTTTTGACAACCCCCCCCCCAAGATCTCACCTCATCCAGTTGATCGAGCTACAACAGTCTCTTCTCTCTTCATTGAACAGGATCTGCCGAAGGACCTGCGATGTGTGTGATGACGGCACCGCGTGTTCCCATGTGGTTACATCATTACGCACATCGTAGATCCTTCGGCAGGTCAATGACGAGAGAAGAGACTGCTGCAGCGCAAGTAAGTGGATGAGGTGAGGGTTTTTTTAACCCCTAAATGGCCATATTGTTAAACCCGTTATACTGGGAGTTAGACAGATGCACTCCTGTCTAAACTGCCATTAAAAACGGTCTCACTGATTTTAATGGTGCCCACCTGGCCATGAAAATGGCCAGAATTAGGACATGTCCTATTTTTGGATAGACACTATTCATTGGCCGCTAAAAGAACAACCATGTGGATAGCCCCATAGACTTTCATTTGTGCTAAAAATAGCTGTGTGATGTGATGTGCATAAGGTCTTACCCTGTCCTGGCTGTTTAGAAGCACTGTGTCTGCAATGCACAATTTCCAGCCATCTTTACAACAACAACAAAAAAAAACACTAACAAAAGACCTCCCCTAACATGTTTCACCATGAAACCAGTGTCATCAGAGGTAAGGAGCCTAGCAAGCAGATTGCCTTGTTTTCAGGCTTTTTATAACTGTAGGGTGTTTACCTACACACACCTTATCCAAACAAAAAGGCCGCTTCATAATGTTTGAGAGTGAATTGCCTGTCAGCATAAGGTATGGAAGGTGAAAGAGCAAACATGGTATCCTATAAGACTGGGACGCTGGTGCACGAAGCATCCCTGCTGAGCACGCGCTATCCTTCTGCATCACCACATCTCTCTCACATATTGCCTGAAGTGTGGAGACGCAGGAGGATGATGTGGCCACTCGTAGGAAGCAACAATCATGGCTCAGGAGGCTAGATTAGGGTTCGGCAACTGTAACTTTGAGGAAGCAATATGAAAATTAGCATATGCCGAGAACCAGATTTATATCTGGTTCTCGGCATATGCTAATTTTCATATTGCTTCCTCAAAGTCACAGTTGCAGAACCCTAATAACACAAAAACCAAGACACAGAAAAAAAAAGAAGGTTTCATTGGGGTCTAGATTTTAGTCATAAGGTAATGAGCAGAACTAAAAATGACATATCATCATGACAGCTTCCCTTTAAGGAGGATACTTGCTGGTTAGATAAATGTTGAAAACCTCATTAAGGCAGGCCTGTTGGGCTCATTGTATTAGGTCGATAAATACAGCATAAATACAGAAGGCCTCCGCCTTCTGTCCAGATTTCCTCCTCAGTTGTATCACTGCTTTCCCTAATAAAGGGGGGCAATTGCAGTGCTGTTGTCTATTGGGGTCCCCGACACTGATGTCAATTGAGCCCCTACATTGCCTCAGGATGAGGAAAGCACAAATCTCTCTTGAGTTGGTCTGTTAGGAGTCTGGAGCACCCAGGATATTGTATATATAGCATCTTGTCCATGTCCCAAACTGTATGTTGGGAAGACGATACAGGAGTTCCGGTGATGGATCTTGGGACATATGAGTGCCATACAGACACATAAAGAAACCTTCCTGGTGAGACAGGTTAGGCTATTTTCCCACTTGCATTTTGGCTTTTGGTTTGTGAGATCCGTCATGGGCTCTCACAAGCTGTCCAAAACGGATCAGTTTTGCCCTAATGCATTCTGAATGGAAAAGGATCCCCTCAGAATGCATCAGTTTGTCTTTGTTCGATCTCCATTGCGCTCTGGAGGCGGACACCAAAACACTGCCTGCAGGGTTTTTCTGTCGGTCCTGGGATGTGGAGTGAGACGGATCCGTCCTAGCACACAATGTAAGTCAATGGGGACGGATCCGTTTTCTCTGACACAATAGAAAACGGATCCACCCCCCATTGACTTTCAATGGAGTTCATGACGTATCCGTCTTGGCTATATAAGACATAATACAATCGGATCCGTTCATGACGGATGCATGCGGTTGTATTATTGTAACGGAAGCGTTTTTGCAGATCCATGACTGATCTGCAAAAAACACTAGTGTGAAAGTAGCCTTAAATATGTCTATAAATATGACAGTAACATTTTATGTTTTTGTGGCATAGATAAATGTACCAAGAGGGGGAAATTTGGACAGAAGGTTATTACAATTAGCCCAACAGGCCTTAACAAGGATGTCTTGTTTTCAGCATTTATCATTAAATATCTTACTGTAAATTTTGTAGTCATCATTAGCCCTAGATATAAATAAGCACTTACCTACAGTATAGATAGGCCAAAGAGCAAATTAATTAAAGTAAAATGAAATAAAATATCCATTATCTGCTGGTATTCCAATATACAAATACAACTAAGTCGAGTAAGAAGAATTAATATAATTATGAATGATATTCATTATGAATTAAGAATGACAAACATTGTTATCTTGTCCAAAAGACTGATAGCAGAGACTGTCCTCTACTGCTCAGTATTGCTTGGTTTCATTCTACTAATAAGCAATACCCATGTCATGTAAAATTTATTTACCGTATATTTTTTTATAAATAATAAAATAATAAATGTTACCACAACTGATCATAATTATTTATAACTTCATATCATATACATTTATCATGACATAAATCAATAGATAAAATAAAAAATAAACATTACCACAATATATAATACGTTTATTTTATTTCATTCATATTAGGCCTCATGCACACGACCGTATTTTGCTTCCGTGTATGATCATTTTCTTTTGCGGATAGGATGCAGACCCATTCATTTCAATGGGTCCGCAAAAAAACGCACACCATGTGCTGTCCGCATCAGTATGTTTGTTCCGTTGCTCCGCCCAAAAAATTGTGCATGTCCTATTTTTTCTAGTTTGCGGACAAGGATAGGCATTATTACAATGGATCCGCAAAAAAACGGATCTGCCAAAAAAAGGATGCCATACATAACTTCATCTGTTTTATTTGCGGATCGTAAAGCACATACGGTCGTGTGCATATAGCCTTATACATTGGTTGTTTTTATTCAGTTACACTCTCATGCAAGCCATGTCCTGGTGCCTGTGCTGGTGTCCCGTAAGTAGCTCTCAAACATTAACAAGCGGCCTTTTTGATTGGATAAGGTGTATTTAGGTAAATCCCGAACAGGTATATAAAATAAAAAAACAAGGAAATCTGCTTGCTAGGCTCCTTACCCCTGATGATGCCTGTTTACGGCGAAACGTGTTGTGGGAGATCTTTTAATTATCAATCCAATCAGTTGTAAAGATGGCTGGTGGTTGTGCACTGCATGCACATCGCTTCTAACAGCCAAGGCAGGGTAAAATAAAAATAAGCACAATATGCTATAAATATAGGGTCTTATGTATGGCACTAACTACAATAATGGATCGTAAAAACTGCCTTTGACTTTAGCTTTTGTATAAAAGAAGACTAATGCTCTCACTGGATCACAAAGTTGGAAAGACTTACAATTTATGTACTACAATAATCTTCTACAGTCCAGCTGAGTAGAATGAGCACATTAATATATCTGCACAGTGTTACCTGATGACCTGGCTCATCATAGAAAATAGCCAGTATTTACCAAACTTTCTGTGACGTAACTGATTACAGCTCTATTATGTTGGGTTACCTTAATACAATGTATATGATTCTTTGTCCTCTAATATGACACTGTGAGAAACAACTATAGGCAAAGACATTACTCTCTGACTTGGGAAGGTAAAATTCCACCATCAATATCAATAATGGTGTATAAATTAATACACCTAGCATGAATACTGATCATGGGTTACACCAGTTAGGCTACTTTCACACTGGCGTTTCAGGGTCCGCCTGTGAGATCCGTTTCAAGGATCACAAGCGGCCCCATACAGATCAGTTTAGCCCCAATGCATTCTGAATGGATGCGGATCCATTCAGAGTGCATCAGTTTGGCTCCGTTCCGCCTCCATTCCGCTCTGGTGTCCGCCTGTAGAGTCAGGAGTCCCTATTAACAGGGATCTCAAGTCTCCCGGACGTTCAGGGAGTCTCCCGCTATTAGATAGCGGCTCCCTGACGCCCGCAAGTGAGACAATAGGTCCCGGAAAGATTTACTCGCAGTAAACCTTTCCGGCACCCATAGCAGAGTCTCGGCACGTGCGCACTGTGCGGTGCAAGAAGAAGCCGATGCAGTCCGCAACGGCGCATCTGAGCCTGTGCGCACACGCGGGATGATCTCAAAGAGGGAAGAGGGGGAGGGAGGAGGGGGAGGGAGGCGGCACTTAAGACTCAGTCACTGTCTGTTTGCCAAAAGAGAGTGTGTCGTGAGTCAGAGTGACACAGTGACGATCACAGCAGTGAGAGAGCTCAGCTCAGCACCATGGCAGAATCTGCAAGTAAAAAAAATAAGTACAAAACGCACTTCACCCCTGACTACACTAAAGTGTACCCTTATCTAATAGGGGTAAAAAATAATGAAAGTGTAGCTCTCTGCACTGTTTGCAGCAGTGATTTTTCAATTTCCCATGGTGGGTTAAATGACTGTAAGAGACATGTTGAGGTAAGTACTTTAATTATGTGTGACACTTTACAGTTAACCCTTTAGGCAAAAAGGGAAAAAGAGTCCTTGGTCAGACTTTTTTTCCTTTTTTGCACCCATGTTATAATCCATTTAAGGCCTGAAAATTAGTTCAAACCCCAAAACATTGTATATTTTCTGAAAGCCAAGACCCTTTAGAATAACATAGTGGCAGTTGCAAATTTGTATGTTGCACGATATTAGCGCAACGTATTATCAAACCCAAAACAATTTTGAAAAATGTAGTGCCCAACGCACAATAAAATACCAATTGTTTTTACAAGATATAAAAGATGAGGTTATAATGAGTAAATAGATACCCAACATGCACAGGTTAAAAATTGTGTGCGTCCGTGAAACTGCAACAAAATTCAATACCCCCAAAAAGTCCATTACATAACACAATATAAAAAGGGTACACCTTATGCTTTTATTTATTTTAGGGACTTTAGCATATTGGGAAGGCTAAGCACAGGGAAGGCTGCTCAAGTATTTCACAGTTCTTTTCAGCAGAAAACCAAAGTCTGACAGAGAAGGTCACTAGAGCTGAGGTATACTTTACATCTTTCGTTGTTGAGCATAACCTGCCATTGCAGGTGTGTAAGCACACAGGCAAGCTATTCAGGAAAATGTTTCCTGTTTCAGAAATAGCAAAAAACTATACCTGTTCATCAACAAAGACAGCAGCTATCGTGAACATGGCACTGGAACCTGAATGTTCAGAGGAACTGTACAAGTTCATTAGGATAGAAAAAAGACCATATAGTATCTTGGTTGACGAAAGCAATGATATCATGTGTGAGAAGGAATGTGCCATTTTACTACATGTACTACATGTGTGTTTCATGTACTACAATGAAACACAGGATAAGGTAACAGTTGGATTTGTAGACATGCAATGATGCCACAGCTGCAAATATATTCAACTCCATTGCATCACCATGCATGACAAAGGCCTTGAATGGTCTAATTGTGTAGGATTTAGCAGTGATAACTGCAATGTTATGATTGGCAAAAACAACTTTGTATTGTCAAGAGTGAAAGCACAGGCCCCTCATATTTACAGTGTTGGCTGTCCAAGTCACCTGATCAACATTTGTGCCAAAACTGCGGTAAGGAGCTTTCAATGTCACCTGAAGAACTGCTCATTGACATCTATTACTACTTTGAGAAAAGTTCTAAGAGAAGAGAAGACCTAAAACAGTTTTCAGAGAGTACACGCTGGCTTTCTTTAGGAAAAGGTTTGGACCATCTGCTCCACCAATGGCCAGCTTTTCTATCATATTTTGAATAAAAAAGTGAGGCTCTGAAGTCATCTAATATTCTGAAAAGGCTGAAAGATCCCCAAATTAAACTATATGCATGCTTTTTACATAATGTCACACCGTGCTTTGACAAATTCATTTTGATATTTCAAAATAAGGCACCTATCCTCTTCAAGTTGAATCAGAGCGTACAAGAGCTCCTGCATGACATGGCAAGCAGATTTATTAAGTAGAAGGTATTGAGAGAAAACAACATTCGGGAAATAGATGTAAGCAACACTGAAATTTACCTTCCAGATGAAGAGCTATTTGTTGGGTACCTGGCCAGGATGCAGTTTCTAAGTGAGGAAGGACAAGAGATGCCCCCTTACAAGACAAAGCAGTTCTTTAAAGATGTCAGAGCATTTTATGTCAGGACCATTAAAAAAAATCTTGGAGAAGTTCCCAATGGGAGACCAAGGGCCAGATTTATCATTAGCTCAGGTCAGAATAATGGAGTGAAAAAGTCCCAAACACTAAAACTGCGCACAAATTTGCGACTCTGCACTATGCTCGCCAGTTTTCTGAAAGTGGGTGTGTTTTCTTATGTAAATGAATCTCTAGAAAGATTTAAGTCGCAAAAAAAGTTGCAATTTCACTCCAGTGAGGACCATGCTTATCTTATGAGACTTTTTAATAGAACATGCAACTTTTTTATAAAAACTTGCAACTTTTTCGTAAAGATGTGCGACTTATGTAAAGCTGCTTACTGATGGATAAACTGCTACCGTCAAACCACATTTATTGTGGTGGCCGATCATAAATCTGACTTGGCTAAAACTGACTTTAGCCATATGTGAAAGTGGAGTGAGCTGTCAGCAGTCAGAGTCATGATAAATCTGGCCCCAAGTCTTGAATAATCTGTCAGTGGTTAATATGGAAAACCAAGATGAGGTGAAACCAGAGCAAATTTTGATTTTGGCAGAGATTTCCAAATGTGATCAAGGCAGATGCCAGACACAGCTCCACTTGGAAGTCTTGGTTTATATCTCAACAAATCTTGAGGGACTGGTGCCAAACTACAAAAGTTTACCACTGCCAGTAGATGAATTCTGGGCGAAGCTGTCCAAAGTAAATTCTGTGAGCACAGGGCAGTTGAGGTTTAAAGAGCTCTGCCAGCTGATGAAGTTGCTTTTGCTGCTGCCAAATTGTAATTGTGATGTGGAAAGGGCATTCAGCATTGTGTGTCACATTAAGACGGAATTCAGAAGTCAGCTGTCTCACAAAACTCTTGTAAATCTGATGTCTTGCAAAATTAGCAAATTTATTGACACAGACTGCTACGCAGTTGAGACTTCCAGCAAAATGCTGAAATCTGCCAAACAAGCTACTACACAGTACAATGAAAGTTTGCAAAAAACATTAGAAAAGCTGTTTTTTCCTGTTTCGTAACTGGATTTTGTAGATTGTTATAACACATGACCAGACCTGGTGCGGTGTAATCTACACCTTGAGATGTTACTGATATTGTTTCTTTTTGGTCAAACATTATATAATGTCATGTTTGGAAAATGTAATAAAAAGTTTGTGAAAGAAAAAAAAGTAAACCTCCCTAAAATGAGAAGTGCACCTCCCTGAAATGAGTTTTTACAGGTTGGGATGTCTGTATTAATATACCATCGGATCAGAGTTTTCTCCAATCCGATGGTATATTTTAACTTGAAGCGTCCCATCACCATGGGAACGCCTTTATAAAATATACCATCGGATTTGACTTAGATCGCGAAAACTCAGATCCAACAGTATATTCTAACACAGAGGCGTTCCCATAGTGATGGGGATGCTTCAAGTTAGAATATACTAAGAACTGTGTACATAACTGCCCCCTGCTGCCTGGCAGCACCCGTTCTCTTAAACGGGACTGTGATCCGCACAAATAACCCCTCAGGTGCTGCACCTGAGGTGTTAATTGTGCGGATCTCAGCCCTCTGATTGGGGCCAGTGCGGCCCCCCCTCCCCAGTATTAAAAGCATTGGTGGCAGTGGCCACAGGCTAACAACCCCCCTCCCCCCCATCATTGGTGGCAGCGGAGCGGCATTTCCCAGTTTAATTGCTGGGGCTCCGATTGGTTACCATGGCAGCCAGGACGCTACTGCAGTCCTGGCTGCCATGGTTACTTAGCTCATACTTACATGCGCTGTCTGTGGCCGGCAGGCGCTCCTACTGGTAAGTGGCAGGTCTGTGCGTCTCTTCGAACAGACCTGTCACTTACCAGATTCGTCTGGCCGCACTGGCCACCAATGCTTTTGATACCGGGGAGGGAGGGGGGGGGGCAGTCGGATCCGTCTGTGCAGATACTAGACGGATCCACACCTAGCGCAGGTGTGAAAGTAGCTTTAACTAGCAGTGATGCCATCTAGACCCTTTTATTACTACTGCAACTAATGAAATAAAACCACTAAAAGGCATTGTGATTTTTATTTAATCTTTGATATCTAATAAAAGTTATGTTTTAGTAAATTGGTCAGAAACAGGGTCTTAATAGCTTTTCAAGCTATTAGGTATATGTATGTATATATATATATATATATATATATATATATATATATATATACAAACAAAAACAAAGTGGCAGCACCGTCCCTGATGTAGACAAAAGGGTGCAGCTGGCCCAATATGGATATAAGCCAATCCAAATAGATTAAAAAAAATGTAAAAATGGGCAGCACTAGTGTCCTTGGCCCTTCTGAAGACTCTGAGGCCTGCCATAGTGAAGGTCTTATGGACCTCTACGTTTGGTAGGGTTCGATAGGAACATTGTGAAATTTCCATAGGCTGCAATGTTAAATATTAGCATCACTGCATCCCAAAACACCAGAACTATTACAGTATACAAATATTTATCCCATATGCTGATACCAAAAAAATCAACAAATTGTCCAAAGGCTCCATTCTATAATATATATATATATATCTAAATGTAAAAATGGGCAGCACTCCAGAAGGTAAAAATACAAAAAAATACTTTATTTACCCAAAAAGGACATGCGATGTTTCGGCTCTATACAGGAGCCTTCCTCAAGCTGCTTGAGGAAGGCTCCTGTATAGAGCCGAAACATTGCATGTCCTTTTTGGGTAAATAAAGTATTTTTTTGCATTTTTACCTTATGGAGGGCTGCCCATTTTTACATTTATTTATATATATTATAGAATGGAGCCTTTGGACAATCTGTTGTTTTTATTGGTATCAGCATATGGGATAAATATTTGTATACTGTAATAGTTTTGGTGTTTTGGGATGCAGTGATGCTAATATTTAACATCTGACTGCAAAGCCCGATCCAAGGTTTTATCCTCCTCACCGACCCTTTGGCTTCTGTAGCATACTCCGCACATGTCCATTATAGAGGCAAAATTCTCCCCCCTATGGAAGTTTCACAATGTTCCTATCGAGCCCTGCCAAACGTAGAGGTCCATAAGACCTTCACTATGGCAGGCCTCAGAGTCTTCAGAAGGGCCAAGGACACTATAGTAGCCAAACAGCTTCCTTTGACTTGGCACAAGGGAGCAGTTCCATCCCCAGCAGTGCAGAAGCCGTGGTCACAATTGACCACAGCATGGACTCTGCATCAGGGTGTCTGCTGTCTAAAACAGCAGGCACATGTCGTCTATGATACCCACTCAGCTCCTGAGGGGAGTACCATCTTTAACTCCGGCTTGCACCATATATGTACAATGCAACCCCTGAATGGTTCAAAATGAATTTTTTTTTTTGTGTTTTTTGGGGGGAGAATTTTGCCTCTATAATGGACATGTGCGGAGTATGCTACAGAAGCCAAAGGGTCGGTGAGGAGGATAAAACCTTGGATCGGGCTTTGCAGTCAGGCATGGTTTTTATAAAAATCCTTTTTTAAGTCTTCTTGTGACTAGTAAATTAAATGCCCAGCTTTTATAATTTTCCTGGCAGTCTTAGATATGTTTATTATCTCTCTTTTACGGTGATCAACCAACAGTATTGGAATTAGTGGAAGAGAGAATAATCAGGTGATCAGAAAATTAACTGTGTTTCAGACAGGGCCAGCATGGTGGTTCAGTGGTTAACATTGGTGCCTTGCAGCACTGAGGTCCTAGGTTTAAATCCGACCAAGGACAACATCTGCATGGAGTTTGTATGTTCTCCCCGTGTTTGTGTGGGTTTCCTCCGGGTACTCTGGTTTCCTCCCACACTCCAAGGCATACTGATATTGGACTTTGATTGTGAGCCACATTGGGGACAGCTTTATGCTAATGTCTGTAAAGCTCTGCAGAATATGTCATATGAGTGCGTAAAATAAAAGAATTAGAGATACAAGTAGAGATTGTGGACTGACCAGGAAACCTACTGATCCCCCTAAACTCATACATAGTTTCAAAGTTTTGTTTAAATGTTAGTGACCTGCTCAATCTCTGCTAGACAACCTGATCATAATATACACAAGTCAATATGTGTGTTTTATCTTGACGTTTTACATGTGTATGAGTTACAGCAAAGAAGCATTTTTTTAGTCTTTAAAAATTAAAACATTTATTATGTGAGCTCAGTCCAAAATGAATATTTTTAAAATTCTTATATACTTCATAAATGTGCAACTAGGTTTCTGTGCTTTTATAAAATTTAACTTTTGTTTTAAATTTGGATACTACATGCAAAAGTTAAAAGGTTAAATAAGTTTAAAAAAGTTAATTACTTTTAACCTAGTTAGCAGAAATTCACCATATATATATATATATATATATATATATATATTCACCAAATGAAGAGGCAGCACTTCCAGTTATGGGTGATAGGGTGACGACCCCAAACTTTATTCCCAGCAATGTTTCGGCCTTCTCACTGAGGCCTTTGTCAAGCTACAACAATGCTAAAATGTAGGTTCTATATACCCACAACTCATTACAAAATCAGTGCAATTAGTGAAATCCAGTGTAGACAATTAAGTCACGTGACCATCCAACATTATACTGTCACATGACTATATAAGTGCATATAAGTGCCTTTATTTATATCACATAATAAAACCATCGTACAGCATCATTTAGCATAAATATTCAGTGTGGATCAATGATGCTAAATGATGCTGTACGATGGTTTTATTATGTGATATAAATAAGATATGCACTTATATAGTCATAGTCAAGTTCATTTATTTCAGTAATGCAACTTGAAAGATGAAACTAACATATGAGATAGACTCATTACATGCAAAGCAAGATATTTCAAGCCTTTATTTGTTATAATTTGGATGATTATGGCTTACAGCTTATGAAACCCCAAAGTCTCAATTTTCAGGGGGGTATGGATTAATTAGCTGACTAGAGTGTGACACTTTAAGCCTAGAATTTTTAACCTTTTCACAAAATTCAAATTTTAAGCTGCATTAATGCAATTCCTTTTAATTTGCATTACTGAAATAAATGGACTTTTGCACAATATTGAAATTTTTCGAGTTTCACACACACATATATATATATATATATATATATATATATATATAGAAAAAGAGGAGTGTAGCAGCTCTATATATATATATTCCACGTGCCTTACTTAATAATTTGGTTTTTTATCAACATTGATCACTTATAAATTTAGGGTTCTCCAGTCATTACCCAACATTTTATTTATTGAACTCTACATTCTTAGGAATATTTCAAGGGGTATTCCTATTGTAGACATCAGCACTCAGACCCCTAGTGATCAAAACCTTTGATGTATAGCTATACCAATAGTTACCGTATTTTTTGCCCCATAAGACGCACTTTTTCTTCCCCCAAAATGGGGAGAAATGCCCTTGCGTCTTATGGGGCGAATGCTTGCAGTTTTACATCGCAAGCTGCGATGTAGGAGCGAGTGGGGACTCGGGGAGGGACTGGGAGGAGGATCTGGGGGCTGGCAATAGCGGCGGGGCGGTGCAGTCAGTGTAGTATAGCCCCGCCCCGCCGCTCCGGTATACTAAAATAAGATTTCATATTCAATTAATGGTTATTAAACATGCCCCCTCAGTCCTATTACTACCTTACATCCTAATCGTTTCTGTAGAATTCAGGCAGGCCAGACGGACGGCAGCGTAACCCTTGTCACGTGCCTGCGCCGCCTACTTTATGAATGAAGCAGGCGGCGCAGGCAAATGACGTCAGTGAGAGACGCGCCTGGCCGGCGTGCCTGAATTCTACAGAAGCGATTAGGATGTAAGGTAGTAATAGGACTGAGAGGGCATGTTTAATAACCATTAATTGAATATAACATCTTATATTTGTATACTGGCGGCGGCGCGGGGGGGGGGCGATCTGTGGATGGCACAGTTATGGGCTGGGGGGTCTGTGGATGGCACTGTTATGGGCTGGGGGGGTCTGTGGATGGCACTGTTATGGGCTGGGGGGTCTGTGGGTGGCACATATATAACAGTGCCACCCACAGATCCCTCCAGCCCATAACAGTGCCATCCACAGATCCCCCCTGTAACAGTGCAATCCACAGATCCCCCCTGTAACAGTGCCATCCACAGATCCCCCCTGTAACAGTGCCATCCACAGATCCCCCCGTAACAGTGCCAGCCACAGATCCCCCCTGTAACAGTGCCAGCCACAGATCCCCCCCTGTAACAGTGCCAGCCACAGATCCCCCCTGTAACAGTGCCAGCCACAGATCTCCCACTGTAACAGTGCCAGCCACAGATGCCCCCATAACAGTGTCCGTCATCCACAGATCCCCCCCCATAACAGTGTCAGTCATCCACAGATCCCCAGTAATAGTGCCATCCACAGACCACCATTAGTTCCAAACCCACCAAACACACAGCACACCTTTTAGTTAAAAATATTTTTTTTCTTATTTTCCTCCCCAAAAACCTAGTTGCGTCTAATGGGCCGGTGCGTCTTATAGGGCGAAAAATACGGTATATCAAGAGTTTTGTGACATCTAATTGACTCGGTCCGTCCCCTATCCATCATCATTGAATAAACTTTGACCCTGTACCTCACAGTCAGCAGACACATTCCAGCCAATCAGCAGCAGATCCTTCCTCCCAGACCCTCCCACCTCCTGGACAGCATGCATTTTAGATTCATTCGGAAGCTGCATTCTTGGTGAGAGGAGGGACGGTGTAGCTGCTGCTGATTTAATAGGGAAATCGATAGCTAGGCTAGTGTATTCAGTGTCCACTACAGTCCTGAAAGACACATCTGATCTCTGCTGTAAGGGCAGCACCCCAAAAAGCCCTTTTTAGGGCTAGAACATCAGTCTGCTTTTTTTTTTTTTCCTGTGTAATCTAATTGCAGGAAAAAATTGCCAGCGTGTGTCAGGCTCACAAGCGTATACTGTGCCCACTTGCCCAGTGCCACCACTCATATCTGGTGTCACAGTAGCTTGCATTTTAAAAACACAACTTTTTTGACTGTAATATAATAGCAGTCAGTTGCCTACACGCGTGTGTGTTTAAGGCCCTGCAAGCGCATAGTGTCACCAGCGCAACTCATATCTGGTGTCATCACAGTAGATTACATAAAAATAAATAAAAAATTTGACTGTGAAATAATAGCAGTCAGTTGCATGCACGCGTGTGTGTTTCAGGCCCTGCAAGCGCATAGTGTCACCAGCGCAAATCATATCTGGAGTCATCACAGTAGATTACATTAAGAAAAAAAGAAAACAATTTTGACTGTGAAATAATAGCAGTCAGTTGCCTGCACGCGTGTGTGTTTCAGGCCCTGCAAGCGCATAGTGTCACCAGTGCAACTCATATCTGGTGTCGTCACAGTAGATTACATAGAATAAAAAAAATATTTTGACTGTGAAATAATAGCAGTCAGTTGCCTGCACGCATGTGTGTTTCAGGCCCTGCAAGCACATAGTGTCACTGTAAGGAATATTCTTTTCTTTCCCTCTTAATTGTACCACTGGTACAAGACACACTTCTGGTGTTCAAAGTCACTCTGCGTTTTTATTGATCTTGTGAGACATATATAGTCCTAATCTAATGACATGATGTTTAAGTTAACCAGTAACACACGTCTTAGGCCTCTTTCACACTTGCGTTGTCCGGATCCGGCGTGTACTCCACTTGCCGGAATTGCACGCCGGATCCGGAAAAACCCAAGTGTACTGAAAGCATTTGAAGACGGATCCGTCTTCAAAATGCGTTCAGTGTTACTATGGCAGCCAGGACGCTATTAAAGTCCTGGTTGCCATAGTAGGAGCGGGGAGCGGTATACTTACAGTCCGTGCGGCTCCCGGGGCGCTCCAGAATGACGTCAGAGTGCCCCATGCGCATGGATGACGTGCCATGCGATCACGTGATCCATGCGCTTGGGGCGCCCTGACGTCACTCTGGAGCGCCCCGGGAGCCGCACGGACGGTAAGTATAATGCTCCCCACTACACTTTACCATGGCTGCCAGGACTTTAGCGTCCCGGCAGCCATGGTAACCATTCAGAAAAAGCTAAACGTCGGATCCGGCAATGCGCCGAAACGACGTTTAGCTTAAGGCCGGATCCGGATCAATGCCTTTCAATGGGCATTAATTCTGGATCCGGCCTTGTGGCAAGTCTTCAGGATTTTTGGCCGGAGCAAAAAGCGCAGCATGCTGCGGTATTTTCTCCAGCCAAAAAACGTTCCGTTCCGGAACTGAAGACATCCTGATGTATCCTGAATGGATTTCACTCCATTCATAATGCATTAGGATAAAACTGACCAGGATTCTTCCGGCATAGAGCACCGACGACGGAACTCTATGCCGGAAGAAAAGAACGCAAGTGTGAAAGAGCCCTTAGCCAGCTACACATTTCAGTTATCTTATCTTTTATTAGAGTCCAAGGCTATATGTGAGCAAAACCACTTAGTAATAGTTTTCCAAGAACTCTTTGCCCCCTATGTGTTCCTGTGTGTGTGATGTACTAATGTATAGATAATGATGGAATATAAGCTGATAGAACCCTTCAATCCTCTCTTAAAAACCATCTACATATTTCTATATAATGTTTTTTTTTTTTTTTTTTTGTTCCTTTCTTGTTTGCTTGTAAGCCTTTAGGTATTCCATATACCCTTCAGGAGTATAATCCTCAGGCTTTGTTGAGGTTGTGTTTGCCTCTTCTACCTCTACCGGAGTATAGAGAAATGTTGAGTGTATCCCTCTTTCGGCCACATTTTGACATACGGCAAGAAGGGAGGGCACACACTGTAAACAACAGCAGAGACACACTATTGCAGCGACCACGGGGAGTGCCACTCCTAAAACATACTTTATTTGACCAAAGTCAGGTATCGAGCTAAAAAGCCAGTCCCACCATCCTTGGTCAACATCTTGTTTTATATGTTTGATCATCTCTTCTAGTTGGCCTATTTTATCTTTTATTCCACGGGAGTGATCTGATAAATTGAAACAACACATCCCTGCGAACGCTGAGCATCCTATACCATGATGAAGCAATAAATAGTCAATAGTTGCCCTATTCTGCAAGATAGCTTTTTTTATGATTGTATATCCAGCAGCATATCTTGCAGAATTGCACTAGTGACATTAATCTGTTTTACCATAAAACAGGCAAGTTTTGATATTGTCCTGTGGTTATATATGGCCAACCCTGGTACCCCTATCAAAGACATCCCTAAACCCATGTATTCTGATCTAGAGAGGAGATTCACATTATAGTCACAATTTTCTGGTAGCTGTAGGGAAGTGTCTCTCGTGTGTCGCGTCTACATTGCTGGGACTAGTGGCATCATTGCTAATGTCAACCTAGCTATTGTACAGGGTCCCTCTGTAATATTGGCCGGTATGTATGTGTAACTAGTATTTCCACAGGCCAATACCCATCCTGTTGGTAGAGGTACATGTTTGTCTAGGGATGGTACTGTTTTTGTAATGTTACATTGCATATTCTTTCCTGATACTATCTTTTCACAGCTACTTATATTTCTGTTGCAAATATTTGGCTTAGACTTGTTCTGCATTTTTTTTTTGCTTGTATGCAGGGAGGCAATAGTGTCTCATCACAGGTGAAATTATAACATATTTCTGCTGCTGTAACAAGACCTGTGATTATTTCTATCATATTACTTTGCAGAGTCTCATATGTAGGACAGTCATAACAAGCATGATAAGGATTTACATATCCATATTTAACATCATGATCCTGCAAATCTGTGTCATTCCATTAGGAACGTAGGAGCCCTGTCCATACATCTACTGTGGTGGGGACTGCTACCAAACATGTCTCCAAAATGTTAGATGCAGATAAAGTGGTTTGGAGACAGAAATCAGTTAAGTTCAGAGTTTTGGCCAAGTACAGCCATAAGTTCTCCTTTGTCTTCCACAGATTGTCTTCCCCTCTGCATTCTCCTTTCAGGTATGTCTGTCTGTTCCACAGCCGTGGGACAGTAAGCAGGAGACACAAAATTGCAATTATTAAGGCACTGCTTCTCAGCCATCTCAAGGAATTTCCCAACTGCGTCATCTCGTTGGGGGTCAAGGTTGTCTGCCTCCGTTAGTACCCCTTCTGTATCTTCTTCGACGTCAAGGCTGTCTACCTCCGTTAGTACCTCTAGACCTCGTTGGAGGTCAGGGCTGTCTGCTTCCGTTAGTACTTCTTGTCCTTCTTCATGGCCAAGGCTGTCTGCCTCCGTTTTCTGCCTCCTCTCTTTCTCTCACAAGCTTCACTAGGGTGGCGTGGATCCAAATTGGAGATTGTTCAGTCAGCACAGCTGTTATGGTTACTGCAACCACGGTAGTAGGTGGGCCATATACGAAATCACCTTGAGCTCTTCCTTTCTTTAGTGTTTCGACCACCACCTCATCCCCCACCCTGTATGGGTGGGTGGGTTCCTGTGGAAGAGAGAAGACTTACAAGCAACTTTTTCCTCAGTTTTGTTAAGTACCTGTATCAATTTGGTGACAGAGTCTTCCTTTATTAAATCAAGGTCTCCTCCCTGCACTATCATTGGGCCCAGGGGGTGGAGAAAGGCCTCCCCATGAGTATCTCAAAGCTGTTTATGTCCTACTCCGTAGAAATGTGCTATTAAAATGGAAGCACTGTGTTGGGGAATGCATAGTTTCCCCTCTTCGCAGACTAATCTATACTGGATAACACCAGTCTTACTGTTCCTGTTCAGTGGCATACCACTGAAGATCAGTAAGCATTTGCAACATCTCAGGGGTTGGAGGTGCCAGACATGGCATCTCCCAATGGTTACACAAACCTGTGGGGTTGCATTTGGTCACTCATTTCGCCACCCTATCTGCCAGCGCATTGCCCTGTGAGACATGATCCTTACCATCTGCTGCCGTGAATCCTCTCCTCTGCCAAATTATACTATGGTCCCACACTACCCCATGTGTGTACCTACTCTCAGTATAAATGGTGACAGGTCTATCAGTATATAGAATACATGCCCTAGTGAGTGCAATGAGCTCAGCTGCCTGCTGTGTTGAGTGTGGATGTCCTTGAGTAGGCCCACAACATTACGAGTGGTGTGCAAAATGGTGTAATGTCACATTGTGAAAAGAGTAGCCAATTCTACCATCATAGCACAGGCTGCAAGAGAACACAGGCATCCCTTGAACAGGGGTGGGCATTACCTTTGAGAAAAATACACAAAAACGCGACTTGCCTCAGTTTTCTTGTGTCAGTACACCCGCCATGGTTTTACAATTTTGGCGTGCAAACATGTGGAAGGGCATATTATAGTCAGGGAGGTCCAGCCCTGGACTCGACATGAGTAAACATTTCAGATAATCAAATGCATTGTACATTTCAAAAGACCATTTAATCAAATCTGGATTTTTATCCAGAGTGGCTTGCCTCAAAACATTGTCATAAAAGGAGCAAACAGGAATCCATTGTCTACAGTAGTTTATCATACCAAGGAAAGACAACATTTCTTTCTTGGTGATTCTCCTTTCACCTTTTGTGAGGACAAAGCCCAAGTATTCAACCTGCATTTTACACCATTTTATTTTCTTAAGTGTCACTTTGTGACCACATCCTGACAATCATTATAACAGTGATAAACCATCCTGAATGCTGGCCTCCGCTGACATGCTACACGGTAACAAAACATAGACATATTGCAACAGCACAGAACCTGGGGGGGGGGGGTGTACCATGGTTTTAACGTGGCTTGGAGGACTATGCTGTACACTACAGGTGAATCAGCATATTCCTGGGGCATTCTGCACCAGGTCAGTTGACGTCTGTCAAAGGAAAAAGCAAAAAGTAGTCTGGTTGCCTTATCAACTGGGATAGAAAATAATGAATTTTTCAGATCTATCACACTGAACCAAACAGCGTCTGCTGGAATGGCAGATAATAATTGAGTGACACCAGGTACAACAGGGGCTATAAGGCACAATGATGTTGTTGATGGCCCTTAAATCCTGTACAAAGCGGGTAGTACCATCTGCCTTTGTCACTGGATTCACGGGCGTGCGGTAGGGTGAAATCACCTCTTCCAGGATTCCCTTTTGTAGGAATTCTTCTATCATTGCCTAAGTCCATCAAGTTTCTCTTTTGACAGCGGGTATTGTTTCTGATATACTGAGATGACGCCTGGTTTCACAGTAGCTGTGTAAAGTGTGCAATCTATGAACCCTGTGTCATATTCATTTGAAGACCATAATGCAGGGTTAATGTTATTAAGTTCTGGGTTGTCCTGTATGTTTGCAAGAGTCAGTGGCCCCGGTGTAGATATTGTAATGAGACCTGAGTGTACTCTTATGCCCTGATTCTTTGCTGATACCTGCAATCAAGCTTAATGAACAAATCTCTCCCTAACAGGCTGACTGGGCAATCTAGTATAATTCTAAATACATAATCTGTGACGTATTCCCTGTCCATGGTCTCGAGTGGTAGTGAGTCAGTTTTGAAAGGTTTTGTCAAAACCCCATTAATCCACATAGAAGGCTCAGATTCTCTTTCCTCCCACTCTTAGTCATCTCATGCCCACCCCTTTTAGTCGGATGCTGTGGTCCTCCTTCTGTCTGTCATTAGTGTCCCAGCTGCCCATGAGAACAGAGCACTGATGTTAAGCACAACACTTAACATGTAACACATAACTCCAAACATTGAAACAAACAGATCGGACAATACAGACATGAACACACAAAGGACCCATAAAAACTTTTCATTGACTTCAATAAAAAAAAAATGTACAGCTTGATCAATGCTGTTGGCACCAATAAAAACCCAAAACTTCCAAGAAAAATAAAATAAAATTCTCAATGCGCATTTTATATGAAAACAAATATCGTACTCCATACACATTCACATTTTCATGTACTCATTTTCACAAACAGCTCACACCCTCGCCCTTATACATAAAAACGGAATTACATACACAGCTCTGCTAAAAACATCTTAGTCTTCATACATTTTCAACTCCTCTACAACTCAAATCCATACCCATTCACATTCCACTGAATCATCTATTCCAACCTATTCACACAATTTCTTTGTTTCATTTCAAAACTTTCAGCACAGACAAACACAGCTTTCCTGGAAACAGATAACCACACCACACCCAGAATTGTTAATTGTCTGTCACTGTTTGTGCTGCTTTTTCCAATGTCTTCTGGTCTTCAGTCTGTGATTAATCAACTCTTATAAGAAGACAATATACATGTTATAATCATACAGTAATTTTGTTAAACCCAAATCATCTTATATGCCAAGTGGTCTTAGTTAGTGTTTGCACATATATAATAATTGTTGTTAAAAGCTGGATTGTTACACCTATAACATCACTTATTCTGCATAATTCCATATCCCATGAAGGGTCAGGTTCAAAATACGGCCAGGCGGCAGTGTCGCCTAAGCATAGACCCTTGACCATGTCCATGTGATATATGCTATTGTCTCCTTCCCTGGGAAAGGGGTCTACCGCTTCTATTGCCTCTGTCCACCCTGCCAAATTATCTACCCATGGGTTAATGAGTAAAACTTTGTAGGACTGACTCGGGCAACATATTGTTTACATGTTTCTCCTGGTTCTGGTTTAGGGTATTCTGTCTTAGATTTTTCACTACCCATTATCAAAACTTATTTTCTTACAAAAAGAATTCAAAACAGTAATAGCAAAAACAAAACAGAATGTTAATCTTGGGACAAGAGCTGTACACTTACGACCCAGCCTGTCACTTCCCCTTATATAACTGTGTTAGACAAAACAACTTATCATAAAAAAACTTCTACAATTATCTTCTTAAGGATCAAATCAAGCTGTAAAACCTTCTGTTCCCTGAACAGATTTTTTACGGGACTCCCTGAGCCCTCTGAAGTGCACTTTCCTTGTTACTGGACCTCCCTGAGTCCTTTCTGTTCCCAAAACTGATTTTTACGGGGCTCCCTGAGCCCTCTGAAGTGCGCTTTCCATGTTACTGGACTTTCCTGAGTCCTAAGGCAAAACTCCCTGAGTTTTGCTTACTGTATCCCTGACACAGTACTTCACCCGAAGTCTATCTAAGGGTCCCTTATGTACTTACTTGAATCGAGACGTGGTCAGTACCCTCGGATTGGCCAGAGGACAAAAATCGGTGTCTCTTCTCACCAGACCCAAGGATGACCTTCTCGATCCCGGACGAGCCCCCAAGTTGTAAGGAACATTCTTTTCTTTCCCTCTTAATTGTACCCCTGGTACAAGACTTCAGTATTCAGCTTGATTTGATTCTTATCTAGCACCAGAGAGAGCCTGAATCAAACCACTGTGACTTCTGGTGTTCAAAGTCACTCTGCATTTTTATTGATCTTGTAAGACATATATAGTCCTAATCTAATGACATGATGTTTAAGTTAACCAGTAACACATGTCTTAGCCAGCTACACATTTCAGTTATCTTATCTTTTATTAGAGTCCAAGGCTATATGTGAGTAAAACCACTTACTATTAGTTTTCCAAGAACTCTTTGTCCCCTATGTGTTCCTGTGTGCGTGATGTACTAATGTATATATAGTGATGGAATATAAGCTTATATAAGAAATAGATTTTGGATTGTAATAGAACCCTTCAGTTACCAGCGCAACTCATATCTGGTGTCATCACAGTAGATTACATTTAAAAAAAAACAACTATTTTGACAGTGAAATAATAGCAGTCAGATGCCTGCACGCATGTGTGTTTCAGGCCCTGCAAGCGCATAGTGTCACCAGCGCAACTCATAAATGGCTCAAACCCCTGTATGTAAAGGGTGTATCTCACACGACCTGAACCAGTGTAGGCCTGTATTCAATTTTGGTGCACCAAATGGCTGTATTTCAAATGCATGAATCAAACCCCTGTATGTAGAGGGTGTATCTCACAGGGTCTGAACCATTGTAGGCCTGAATTAAATATTTATTTGACCAAAATGCCTGTATTTCAAATGCCTGAATAAAACCCCTGCATGTAGAGGGTGTAACTCACATGGCCTGAACCAGTTTAGGCCTGAATTAAATATTTATTTGCCCAAAATGGCTGTATTTCAAATGCCTGAATTAAACCCCTGTATGTAGGGTCTGAACCAGTGTAGGCCTGAATTAAATATTTCTTTGACCAAAATGGCTGTATTTCAAATACCTGAATCAAACTCCTGCATGTAGAGGGTGTATCTCACACGGCCTGAATCAGTGTAGGCCTGAATTAAATATTTGCCCAAAATGGCAGCATTTCAAATGGCTATATTTCAAATGCCTGAATCAAACCCATGTATGTAGAGGGTGTATCTCACATGGCCTGAATCAGTGTAGGCCTGAATTAAATATTTATTTGCCTAAAATGGCTGTATTTCAAATGCCTGAATCAAACCACTGTATGTAGAGGGTGTATCTCACAGGGTCTGAACCAGTGTAGGCCTGAATTAAATATTTCTTTGCCTTACAAGGCTGCATTTCAAATGGCTGTATTTCAAATGCCTGAATAAAACCCCTGTATGTAGAGGGTGTATTTCACACGACCTGAACCAGTGTAGGCCTAAATTTAATATTTCTTTGTCCAAAATGGCTGCATTTCAAATGGCTATATTTCAAATGCCTGAATCAAACCCCTGTATGTAGAGGTTGTATCTCACAGGGTCTGAACCAGTGTAGGCCTGAATTAAATATTTATTTGCCCAAAATGGCTGTATTTCAAATGGCTGTATTTCAAATGCCTGTATCAAACCCCTGCATGTAGAGGGTGTGTCTCACATGGCCTGAATCAGTGTAGGCCTGAATTAAATAACTGTCTGAACCAGTGTAGGCCTGAATTAAATATTTATTTTCCCTACAAGGCTGCATTTGAAATGGCTGTATTTCAAATGCCTGATGTAGGAGAGTCCCCGGAATAATAATGGACGGACGATACGTGCCACCAGAGGTCCTGGCCTCGGTGGAGTAAGAACCGGATCATTGCGGTTACAGCGGCGAATGCTGCTGGCGCAGCGTGTCTGGGCCGGTTCTTACTGGGAACAGGTAAAGAGTGGGGGGGGTGCCTGTTCCCCACGGCCAGCCCAGGTTTTTGGTGGAGCTGGGCCTTTAAGAACCCAGCCTGCTGATGATGGGGGTGGGGTGTGTCTTGCTGAGCTGGAGATTTCCACAGACCGAGTGAGTGCTGATAAAGGAGAGTCTGGGCGCAGCACACATTGAAGGATAGCCCTGGGACCTGTGGTGCTACAAGCCGAAGGGGCTCTGGCCTGAGGGAGACAAAGGCAGATAGCCTAGAAGCCTGCAGAACTGCTGTGGTCTGTCCAAAACAAGGTGACTCAAACCTGCTGTTTATTTTCTATGGAAGGACTTTTGTTCTATGCACTATGTGGATATGCACCTGTGTGGTCTGCACATTGCCTGTTATGCCGTTGGTGTGAATAAAGTCACAGTGTATCACAAAGACTGTCTATGATTGCCTCAATACTGCCGCCGCTACCGTAGCCTACCACGAGCACATCCCCACACTGAATTAAACCCCTGTATGTAGAGGGTGTATCTCACCAGTGTAGGCCTGAATTAAATATTTATTTGACCAAAATGGCTGTATTTCAAATGCCTGAATCAAACCCCTGTATGTAGAGGGTGTATCTCACACGGTCTGAACCAGTGTCGGCCTGAATTAAATATTTATTTGCCCAAAATGGCTGTAATTTAAATGCCTGAATCAAACTGCTGTATGTAGAGGGTGTATCTCAAAGGACCTGAACCAGTGTAGGCCTGAATTAAATATTTCTTTGACCAAAATTGCTATATTTCAAATGGCTATATTTCAAATGCCTGAATCAAACTCTTGTATGCAGAGGTTGCATCTCACATGGCCTGAGTCAGTGTAGGCCTGAATTAAGAATTTCTTTGCCCAAAATGGCACTATTTCAAATGGGTGTATTTCAAATTCCTGAATCAAACCCCTGTATGTAGAGGGTGTATCTCACAGGGTCTGAACCAGTGTAGGACTGAATTAAATATTTCTTTGGCCAAAATGGCAGTATTTCAAATGGCTGTGTTAAAGGGGCTATTAATTATTGGTATTTATGCAATAATATTCATAAATAGGCGGGAATCGACTAGTGATGACTTCGCCTATTTATGCCTAAATTAGCAACAAATCACTACTGATTTCCTTACTCTACACTGTACTACCTGCGGCGCCTTACTACTACAAAAGACTACTCACGGTGCTTAAATAAAAGGTATTTATTCACACACTATACGTCACAGTATAATACATTTTATTATAACTATATATATCTATATCAAGGGAATAGATATATATATTTATAGCAGCACACAGTAATATAAGTACACACACTTTTATAAACACACTAATACGATACTAACTACGCTAACACGGTCCCAATTCCTCCCCAAAATCTAACTTCAATTACAATAATACACATACATACACTTTACCAGCCGCCCACCCAATCCTGTCAATATACTATCCCTACGGGGAACAACAAGGGGTAAATACGAACACTGCTGCCGCTGGGGTTTTTTTTTAAGGAGAATAATCATTCCGCGAGTAGGTTAATCATTTGGGACACTGCTAAAGCATACTTAAGAGGATTGCTTTTTAAAAAAGTGAATTACTGGAAAAAACCACAAGGAAAAGGGGCACTGTACTCAAAAAAAAAGTTCAAGAAGCAGGAATAACATGCATAAGACACCCTACTGAACATAATAAGAAAATATGGGAGGAAGAACAGGAAAAAGTTGGTAAAATCTTGGCAAGTATAGTAAGAAATCAAAGAGGGAAATCTTGGATAGGGGTGATTAAAGATAAAACAGGCAAAATAATCAATACACCTGAAGGAATTAAAGAAGTGTTCCTGGAATATTTCCAGGAGTTTTATAAGTCCAAGGTACACTACTCAAAACAAGAATTAGATCTATACCTAGACCAGATTCCCCTCAGAGAGATATCCCAGGCCCAAAAAGAAGTTTTAGAAAAAGAAATATCGATGGCGGAAATAGGTAAAATCTGAAAAAGCACCAGGATGCGATGGGCTTCCTTTTTAAATATATAAAACGTTCTCCCAGGTGTTAGTACCCGAATTAAAAATAACATTGGATGAGGCTAAAAAAATAGGGGATCTACCAGATTCTATGAAAGAGGTAATTATTACACTAATCCCAAAAAAGGGTAAAGAACAATTAGACCCTGTGTTGAGGAAGGGTTGAGATGTATGCATATATATCCATGCATGCCTGCAAACACGTGTGGGCATGTATGGTATATATGCATACTTTAACCAACGCACCATGGGATGATGTGCACAGGTGCTCATGGTGGCCCCTGTGGGAAATGTGTGCCCCCTGGAAGCCGTGCCCCCTTATAATGTAGGGGCCGTGCCTGTGCCCCTTATAATGTAGGGGCCGTGCCTGTGCCCCTTATAATGTAGGGGCTTGTGCCCCCTTTAGATATATGTCTATGTAATATTAATGTATACATGTGTATGGATGTGCCCCAAGCATGCTCCATGCATGTATATCATATATATTCCCCCCCCCCTCCTATCGGTGTGAATGTGTCCCAAGCATTCACACCAATGCAATCTGGCTAATTGCATCAGAATGACCGGACAAGGGTTCCGACAGTGCGATTACTATTGCACTGTCCGGAATGCTAGGTGCTGCAGGCGGGAGATCAAAAGGAGTCTCCTGCCTGCAGCGCGTCCCCGATGTGCTGGCCGGCGCAGTGACGTCATATCACTGCACCGGCCCACGTGGATGAAGGGGGCGGTGCGGCTCGGGAGTGCGGGCCGCCGGGGTTAAATATCCGGCGGCCCCGGCACTCAGTAGGAAGGGTCAGGGCCCCCACCTTAGGAGGAGAGCGGGATCGGCGCTCAACAGAAGTGCCTTGCCGCCCCCTCCTGAAGGACCCCCGACCGGACCCAGGAGAGCGCGTCCTGCGCTCTGGAATAGAAGCCCTACCGGACCAGACCCCCCTGGACGAACGAGCGGATCCCTGGACGAACGAGAAATCCATAAGTATCACCCCCGTAACACCCCCCCCCCCACTATCCCACAAACGCCTTAACCCCTTACCCCCTTACCCCTTTCATACCCCTAAGTAACCCCTGCTGTGCTGATAACCCGATATTCGCATAATATTGGTGATTAATAGTCCCCCTTTACACCCTGGATCATACAGGCCAATATCTCTTTTAAACACGGATGTTAAAATTTTGGCAAAAGTTTTGCACCTTATCAAAGGTGGTTAAAGGTGTAATAAATGAAGATCAAACAGGCTTTATACCTGGTAGAACGATATATTCAAATATAAGAAGGCTGTTTCTAAATATTGAAGCCAATAGATCAGAAGTGGGGGAGAAAGCGGTACTTTCATTGGACGCCCAAAAGAGATTTGACTGTATTGAATGGGAATATTTATGGATAGCACTAAAAAGGGTCGGTATAGGGGAGGGATTTATAAGGTGGATACAGTTAATATATCATAATCCTAGGGCTAGAGTGATGGTGGACGGGAGCTTGTGCCTGCCCCTTGCCCTATACTGGGGCACTAGGCAGGGATGCCCTCTCTCTCCACTATTATTCGCTTTTGCGATTGAACCTTTGGCATGCATAATAAGAAATGATGGGAGATTAAAGGTTTTCACTATGAGGGTGGGGAGGAAAAATTGCTAATGTATGCGGATGACATTTTGTTATTTATGCACAATATTGGGGATCAGTTCAACAGAGTTATAGACATAATAGATAAGTTTTTTTTTTTTTTCTGGACTTTTTCTGGACTAAATATCAATTGGGGGAAATCACATATGTTGATGTTGGGAGATGCACAACCACAGGGGGGTTTAAAGGTGCAGGTGCTTGGAAAACAAGACAACATTTTTAATATTTAGGGATACAAATTTCTGGAAATATAGAAGAATATGACAAATTAAATGTACTCCCCCTTTTACAAGAACTTAGGGCCAAAATACATATTTGGCAAAGACTACAAATGTCAATACAGGGTCGTGTAAATTTAATAAAAATGGTTTTCCTCCCTAAAATACTTTATGTCCTTTAAAATGCCCCAGTCAGGCTGCCGCAGGGTACTTTTATACTATTCGATAGCTTAATGGGAGATTTTCTTTGGAAAGGTACGATTCCCAGAATAAAGAGAGAGATACTCCAGCTCCCAGTGAGAGAAGGTGTATTAGTGGTTCCGAACTGTTTTTTTATTATTTACTTACACAATATGGTCATATAAAAGGTAGTTTAAAAGGTTTAGTGGGTAGGCAGGTAGTAAATAGACTGGGGTGGAAAGAAGAATGGAATTACTGGAATGGTGCTGGAATCAGGTACACTGGGGAGAAATAATATCGGAAATAGAGTCTTAAACTTACTGGAATACATATGGGTGGAAATTAAAAAAAATTAGAGATTAAAGGGTTTTTGCACTATACACCTATTTGGAAAAATATTAATCTTAAGGAACTGCAAGAAGTATATAGACTGGGAAAAAAATGGGATGAAATACTTAAACCAGATATTTGAACAGGGTAAACTGAAAGACTTCAATACAATGGTTAGAGAGTTTGGTATACTGCAAAAGGATATATATAAATATTTCCAGCTTAGGAATGCATTGCGGACAGTTATGCAAGAGGATAAATATAAGATGGAAAGATCTGATACATTGCACAATTTTACCAACGTGGGTGAAAGAGGAGGAACAACGGCTAAAAGATATAGGATATTGATGGAGGGAAAAAAGAAACGGGTTACAATACTTGCCAGAAAAAAATGGGAAAATGAACTCCAATTCTTTACGGAAGAAAAATGGAACGATGCGTTAAAAAACTATTCTGGAGTTTCTAATAGGGGCTCACATAAGATCTCACAATTTTTCGTAGTTCATAGGCTGCATCGATCCCCACGGATATTGAAAAGAATGGGTCTTAGAGTTTCGGATAATTGTACAAAATGTGGGGGAGAGAATGCTGATTTAATACATTGTTTTTGGAGATGTCCAAGACTGTTCAGATATTGGACAGAAATAACAGATACTGTATACCTAATTTTGAAGGTTCAAATATCAGAAGATCCCGTGACTTGTATTTTGGGGGCAACCGAACATTTGAGGCTAAATAGAGATACACGAATGGTCTTGAGTAAAGTGCTATTTCAAGCTAGACTCCATATACTTAAGAAATGGGTAGGGGCGGACCCTCCAACAGTGGGACAGTGGAGAAAAGCAGTGGATAACCTGATTAAAGAAGAACGAGTGATGGAGGGCCATAGTAGAAAAGTAAAAAGTGTCGATGAAATATGGAAGAAGTAGTTACTTTAGGGCTGAATAGATTGAGGATTTTTTTTTTTTTTTTTTTGGGTTTATCACACATCCGCCTCTCCCTCCCCATAAGGGTGGTAGGTGGGTGGGTAAATGGGGATTGAAGATATTTGTTTATGTATAGAAAAAATGAGTATGTTTTTGATAGACTAAAAATGTAACTTTTTCTTGTTGATGTTGACATTTTTTCTATTCTGTTGAGATGATGGAAATAAAGAGATATGAAAAAAAAAAAAAGATGCAAGTGAGGGTCCCTAGACACCCATCTTAAAGATTTCATAGGAGTAGGGTCAGAGTCCCGAAAAAGTCTGAATTCCTTGAGGTAGAGGGCATGTAAATCATGTTGTATGGCAGACACATTCTCCACAGCGGTATAATGTTGAATTACACCTTGGGCAAAACTCTCACTCTGGAAACCATATAGATACCACTGTCCTGGTGTAAAGGAAAAGTTCTCATATGGTTTCAGGATTTTGCCCTCCAAACTTTCCACCATTAAAATTCCGGGTTTATCAATGTTAGCCATATCATTATTAACTCCCAGGCCCTCCCCCGAAGAGGTTTAGCCTGCCATAATCATGCTTACCACCAGTGCCACAAGCTTCCTCTACTGTGTTGGACATTCCCGACCAGTGAGACAAGAGTTTATCCCGGCCAAGGTGTCCAAACAGTTGGTGGTTCAATCTGGTTAGCTCTTCTTGCAGATGCTGTGGAACCACAGGAAGAGGAAGTTGCTGTGTACCGGTATCATAACACAGGATCCCTTGATGTATTGACCAGGGATGCTGTGGAGATGTGAGGGGTGTCATTAGAAGAGGATCTTTGGCTTGTTCCTCCTCAAATGACACCGGGCGTTTATTCAGGTTGGTACGAACTGCAATCTGCTAGGCTGGTAACGGCTCAGTGCCTGTTTCCCGAAGGATCCCAGACACTGCCACTAGTTTGGCCAATTCATCCGCCTTGTTGTTACCTAGCATCAAAGGCTTGTCCCCTTTCTGATGCGCAGGGATTTTTATGATGGCTGCTTCTGCTGTGTGTGCCATGCCCCATTCCCAAAGTTCTTTCAGGACCGACAAATGAGCCAGAGGTTTGTTTTGGCTGTCCACAAATCCTTGTCTTTTCCACATGTCCAGGTGCAGGGTGAGGGAACGAACTACATATGAACTGTTGCTATATATAGTTTGTTTCCCTGGGGGTTGAAGAATCAAGGCTTCCTTGACCGCCTCCAGTTCTGCCCGCTGTGCCGACATGTGACCTGGTAACTTGACAAGACTCTGGGTACCTGTGGTCTCATCCAGCACAGCAAAACCTGTGACATAGGTCCCATCCATGTAAAATCGAGAGCCATCAACAAAGATGATTCTGTCTTCTGGATGTTTATCGGTCCTGAAAATTTGTGGCACGTTGATATGCGCTGGTTGGCCACAGTCATGTTCGGTTCCAGTTAGGTTCATTAACTGGAACAGAACATACTTGGCTTTGTGGTTCACCTGCAGACTACGGACACTGAGATCCATAATCCACCTCCCGAATCTCTGTTGGGAGACTCCAGGGAGTGTATCACGGAGCAGGAGGGCCAATGGAGAGTGTGAAGTCTGCAAAGTGAGGGGCCTAATGCCTTCAATATGCTCGGTGGTTTTGACAGCATAGTGTATGGCTGCCAGTTGTTTGGCACACTCATCGAACCCTCGTTCAACGGGCGAAAGTAACCTGGAGAGGTATAGTGTCATACCCTATCTGCTGTAGGAGGACCGCTGAGATAGACTCCGTCCCTGCATGCGCCTGTATGGCTATTTCCCCTTTAGGATGGGGAGTGGCCAATAGAGTAGAAAAGTGTGCATCAGACCAACTTCCTGTGCATCAGACCAACCTTTGATTGATGGGTCTTCTCCTCTGAGGAGTTCATAGAGGGGTTTCGCTTTGGCAGCAAAATCCTCTATGAACTCCCTCATGAAATTAGCAACTCCCAGGAATTTTCTCAAATCCTGTAGAGTGCCTGGCCTAGGTAACTTTACCATGGTTTCCACTCTGGCTGCCACGATTCCTTTGGTCAGGAGTCCCAATAGCTCTTTTAACAGAACCAAGTGTTCTTCTATGGTTTCTGTGTGTACGTATTGCAGAAGGCATCCTGGCCGTGAAAATACACTTAGAACGGCCGCCAATGCCTGGTGAAAATACGTGGGACTACTGTGGAACCCCTGGGGGAGTACACCGAACATGTACTGTTTGTCCCCTACTGTAAAGGCAAATTTGTACCGTATTTTACAGTGAGTTCAATTGAAAAGAACCCATTGGCAACATCTATGGTCGAGAATATGCGACTTTTGCCGCTTATTCTGGCCATGATGTTGGGAGTCTGTGCCACCACTGGAGCGGACATTGGAGTGTATTTGTTAAGGACCCGGAGGTCTATGGTGAGCCTCCATGCACTGGTGCCCTTTTTCTTTACTGGCCAGAGGGCATTGTTGCATTTAGAATTGCACGCTATGACCACCCCCCTAGTTTTCAATCCCTGGACGGTGTCCAAAATTGAATGGGTGGCTTCTGGCGGAAAGCGGTATTGTTGTTGAGGTGGAGGGTCGGGGCCTTGTATGTCCACCTGAACTCCAATCAGTCTGCCACAATTGTTTTTTCCCTGGGCCCACAGATCGGGGTACTCATACACAATAGGCTCAAGGTCTGGATTATGCGAGATCTCAGGCCATTTGTGTTCGAGTATTTCAGTAGAGTTATCTACTGTTGGCAATGGTGGTCCCAGAAACTGGCGTTGGATGACAAACACCTTGGATTGTCTGGGACCCTTCCATACAATACTATTTGCCAGATCTAGGATCCACCCATTTTGTGTCATTACGTCGGTTCCAATAATGTTGTCAGAACCGGGGTAATACCACATGGGGATCCTAAGGGTCATGTAACTGGTAATCTGGACAATTACTTCTTCTATTCTGTGGGCCTTCAAATCCGATCACCACACACTGAGGGCTGTTGGGATGTAAATCATGTTTGACATTGGTAATGGAAATTTCTGCACCAGTGTCAAGCATGATTTCAGAGTCCTGATTTTTTATTTTGGGCTTTATGTGGGGTCTCCCTGAAGAATCCAGTATGATGGGACATACTGGCGCCAGATCTTTAGGGATCCCTGATCTTCAATCAATTTCCACCAGACTCCCAGTAGGTACCTGTGAGGTACATACTGTCATTTGTGGGTTCTTGATTCTGGGGATTCCACACCCCTTACCAACCACGCTGGAACATTCACAACAGCCACACATTTTGGTGTCTGGACCTGTGAATGTCCCAGATTTTTAGCAACATATTCCCCCACTGATTTGGCATAATTAGGTTTCATCTTGAAACCGTTATTATTGCCCGTTCTCTCAGGATTTGTCCAGTTATTACGTGGCCATTGCGGACAATTCCTCTCTATGTGCCCGTATTGTAAACACAGGAAGCATCGAATGCCTCCTGTCCTTTCCAATGGCGGGGCAGTGGGGCGAACAGCTGAATTAACCTTTGTGTGCTGTACCTGTTCATCTTGAGATGTATCGTGTACAGGCACACGCTCCGTCACTTTGACAGATTTCTTATTGAGCAGTGTATCCTGTCTGCACTGTTCAATAATCATAGCAGCATCCATGAGGGATGGCTCCCTAGCTGCACTCAACCGGATTGCAGTGTCCAGGTATGGGAATTTTTCCACAAACATACGTATCATAGCCTGTGGAATTCCGATACCGTGATCCTTTGTAACCCTTCTGTACATTGCTTCAAGCCGTCTACACATAGACAGAGGTTCGTCATGTATAGTGGGTTTAAACTTGGACAGGATATCTGGAGTGACGTCCCAATGGCCCGTTGCCAGTCTCATGAGTATGGAGAGACGTTCCTCCTTGTCATAAAACTGTCCATTCATGGGTTGCGTCATCCCAGTTACCTCATACCTAATGTGTGTAACTGTTTAATGTTCTCAACACAACAATTGCAGTGAAAGTTTGCCGTGTTGGAAACTTCCTCTGCCTTTGTTGTGCTGTTAAGTGTTTCAAGATGTTCTGGCTTCCAAATGATATCCTCAAAGGTGTGAACCAATTTAGCTAACATTTGGAGCCGTTTTTTGTGTTTTTGAACACACTACGATTAAGGCCTCATGCACACGACCGTTGTGTGCACCCGTGGCCGTTGTGCCGTTAGACATTTTTTTTCCGCGGCTCCATTGACTTTCAATGGGGCCGTTGAAAACTCGGCTTGTGCACCGTTTTTACACCGCGCCCGTGACCCGTGTTTCGAGGCCGTGAAAAAAATATAACCTGTCCTATTTTTTTCACGGCTAACGGATCGCGGCCCCATTCAAGTCAATGGGACCGTGAAAATATGCGGTTGCACACCCGATTGTCATCCGCGCCCGTTTTATTTAATAATTTTGCCATGGCCAAAACTGTCTGCCAAATCTAGAGCCAATAAATTGTAAAAAAAAAGATACAGGAAGTATTAGGTCACTGGTTATGCTAATTTCTAGCCACCTGTGCCTAACAGCTTCTGTGTGGTGAGGCAGACATTTTAGATTCCATAGAACAACCATGCCACGGTGGAATGTGGAGAAACTCATAACCCTGGTCCAGGAGAGGCCCGAGCTCTGGGATACCAGAGCCAATTCCTATTTGGACCGAGGGCGGAAAGATGCTGCATGGGAGCAAGTGGCCCGCAGCATGAGGAGTACAGAATGGGCCAAAGCAGATAGCCGAGGCCGAGCAGATTTAGGTAAGTGATAGCAATGTAGTTCTGCTGTCCTTGTCTACTGTGTGGCAAAATGATGTAGTTTTAAACTCCCTGAGGTCACAATAATGTTATTTTTTTGGAACACCATCATTTGGCATAAAGGCCTGTACATGGTTTGTAAATGAGACGTCTAATAAATCCCAGACCATGCCTTTTCTAACTTTATATGGCTGTCCCTCCCTTTGCTACAGCATACAGTACTCATGTGTAATCACATGTCTGTGTACTTTTTTATGGGTGAGACGTGTCCTTGTAATTGAGCATCTTACAGTTGTCACCTTCACATATTGTTATGAATTTTAGTTCAAATGGCTTGCACGACTCGTCTCCTCCATCATTAACCTCTTCATTAGTATCCACACCCCAGCATGACTGTACCATGTGTTGGTGAATCTGTTCAATTTGGTGATGTTGGTGCTTTTTCCTTTGTCTTTGAGGTGTTTTTTGCCTCCTTGAACAATTTGAATGTATTATACTATTTATTATTGTTGTTTCTAAAAGTGTGACTTATATGTCATTTCTTAATAGTAAAACAAACTAAGACCAGATGGGCAAGCTGCCGGGACCAGTTCCGGAGGGAGGTCACCAGCAAAGGCCGGAGCGGTGAGGGCCCATCGCGCAAACGGCCTTACATATATACCCCACAGCTTTAATTTTTAAGGCCAGTTATGGATTTGAGGCCGTAAGTTATTTTAATGATACTTAAAAAATTAAATATTGTTGTAAATGTACAATTGCATCTGGGTAAGCAAAAGCTTCCAAGAAAGTAATGGGTTGAGTTGGGTTGTACTGTAGAAGACCTATCCTTTCAGTTGGTCAGCCATGTCATAACTGACTCCATCACGCTCTTTTCAAATTAAAACTCCCAGCATGCAAGAATGGATGTAAGCTAACCAGTCCTGCTTGGAGTTGTAGTTGTGCATCAGCTGGCGGGCATCAGTTTGTACAAGCCTAGTGTTGGTGGTCTCCATCATTTCTGTGGGTGAGTCACACCAGGCACCACCGCTGCAGATCTGTATGATTAGACGACACGTGCAGTGCGCAGATTGCGCCTCTCCTCTCTGGTTTGTACCTGTTGAAGCAATTTATTTATGGTCCAGGAACAAATATGTTTGCAATGTGACCAGGAATAGAGAAGGGAGATGACATGGGCGCACTGCACGCATTATCCCCTCATACAGTTGATAATTGTGTTTGTCGTTTGTTGGTCACACACCAATATATTCTTTTATACATATCCTATGGATAGGTATGATTATTGAGAAAGATGACTAATCCCTCCCTATTTTTCGGGAGCCCTGAATACTGGTATTTTTAGTAAAATCCAATTGGCTGCGGGAAATGTGTGCTCTACCCCAAACCAAATAATTAAATGTTTGGTAAATTGTTAGCCAAACAAAAGGAATTTGACTGGTCATTGATATTGGTAACTTTGATTGGCACAAACCATGACATGGATTCTTTACTTTGAACATCTAAGATTGAAAAAACAAATCCTATGTTAATGGTTTCGAAGGATGTTGCAACTACGCTTCACCAGCCGCATTTTAAGTAATACTCCCACCATGCTCAAGTGTTGCCTGGTACATGTTTTGACTATTTAAATGATGTTGGACTGGGTTAACATTACATCTTGTATGTTTGGATGGTGGTATTGGGGCACATACAGACGAGATGGCCTGATTCTCAGCAGTGGGGTTGGTCCTTGAATGACTAATCCTCTTCTGAGGCTGGACAGCTCCAAACGGCCCACAATGTTTTCCCATCTCAGTTTCATGATCGCTTTTCCACACTTTGTAACATTTAAAATGTATTATAAATATGGTTCTCTCTATTCACATCAAAGATGTTATGCATTGTGTAATATCAAATATCAGATGTTTGCTGACACTCCGTATATATATTTTGGATACACATGGCTGTTTCCGCCAAAGTTAAATGATGTACTTTTTTAAAGATGTAAGCAAATGTTAATATTTGTATTTCTGTTTCTTTCAATTACAGTACTGTGGACAGTCTGGAAGCCTCGGAGGAATCCGACACAGCCGGGAGTGAAACCCCTGCGGTCTTCTCCCCCGCCACAAGTCCCGCTGCGACGCCAATTGAGGACCCTGAGGACTCGGCACAGGGCCAGGACCCCCTCCCACTGGCTAGTCCACCTCGTCATGTCCAGCCCCAGCCAAGACGGCGCCGCCAAGTCCCTCCCTCTTCCTCTGGGCCAGAGAGTCAGGGAAGCAATTGATGCCCGAGTCATTGATTTTCTGGCCCAGAGGAGGAGTGATGGCAAGGAGGAGAAAATGTTGAGGGGACTCGGGCCGCTACTGCAGCAGGTCCCTGCGAATGAGCAGCCAGACTGCATGGCTTGCTTGAACATGGTGATAAAATGTTCATTTGCCCCAACCATGGAGACCTCATTGGGCCATTAAATGCGTTGAAACTCAACATTGAAAATGCAGGCCAGCAGCCAAATCCTGCGCCATATTCATTCCCTCCCCAACCCACCCAAGGCCCTTCTTATGCCCCCCCCCCAGTACCTTCCACCTCAGGGGCCTATTCATCCTGGGGGCCAGCCCCTTTACCAGCCCCGTTTACCAACTGGTGCCCCAACACAGGCCCAGGTTAGGCCACGGTCCACATTTGCACCGGGCTCATTCACGCGGGACCTTCTTGATTTATAATTTGGGAGGGTTGATTCATATTAAGCACTTTATTTTTATGTTATTTGTGTGTTGTTAGATTATTTTCATTGCCAGTGTTTTGGGTGACCCCTTATTTTGACTAAAGTAGGGTTTGGGTCCCAAAAAATTGACTATTGTTTTATTTGCACACTACACACAACATGTACATTTAAAAATGCATTCTAAAACAAAAGCTACACACACTGTATCTCAGAAAGCCACACTTTATTTGGACGATCAAGATCTTTATTTAGGGTTCCTGTGCAGATGAGGTATTAGAAAACTTTTTGGACCATACAAGCAAAATATCAAGATGTTTGTGAAAATTTCCATTTAGACAGAAACATCATTAATATTTAGTTAGATGTATGTTTAAATATGTGATGTCCAAAAAATCTCAGCCCGCAAGCCCACGTCAAGGGTCCTCATTATCTTGCGAGTCCCTACACTCAACTAACACAATCATTTTTAGTAATTTAGCTAGAAAATAAAAAAAACTAAAGAGCCCAGAAGATTTCAAAACCTGCCACGAATAGCGTCCCTCTGCCACGGCAAAGACCCCTCTGGGCTGATAAAGTAGTCTGCAAAGAGTTCCCGAACTGCAATGCCTGCAGTCCCAGGTCGTCTATGCAGGGTCCTTTCCAAACCCAAATCTGATGACGTAGGAAGATCTTCCATGTCAAGAGAAGAGGAAGCCTCGTGAATCCTGGTGAAGTTGTGTAGAACAACACAAGCTTGAATCACCAGGGTAGCATTCTCCGGATCCATCTGTATGGATGACAGAAACACCCTCCACTTGCTAGAGAGTATCCCGAAAGCGCACTCCACATACCGACGGGCACGAGTCAACCGGTAGTTAAAGATACGCCTCCTGACATCCAAACCACGCTTTGGGAAGGGCCGCATAACATGTGGAGTCAATGCAAACCCTTCATCCGCCACGATGACAAACGGAGCCGGCGGACCTGCATATCCGGGCAGTCTTCTGGACTCGGGCAGGGCAAGCTGGTTGGCACGAAGCCGCTCACCCATTCTAGAAGCACTAAAGATGCGAGCATCCGCGGTGCTTCCATAGGACCCGATATCTACCATTATAAACCGGTAATGACTGTCAGCAACAGCCATCAGCACTACCGAGAAAAACTGTTTATAATTGAAGAAACGGCTCCCTGAGTGTGGCGGCTTCTTCACACGGATGTGCTTGCCATCCATTGCCCCGATGCAGTTTGGTAACTGCGCCGAATTTTGGAAGCCCTCAGCGATCCGAAGCCAATCGTCCACCTTGGGCTGTGGCATCACCGTCTCTCGGAGTTGCTGCCAGATGACATGGCAAGTGTGTCGTACAATTCTCGAGATTGTTGAGGTCCCTAAAAGAAACTCAAAATGCAGGGATGCAAAAGAGTTCCCAGTGGCAAGGAATCTGTAGGAAAAAGGATATAAAAAAAAAACAGTCAGCAACAAATCGCATGTAAGAACAGATTCAGGATTCTAGTATAATGCTGTATACAGTACACGATTGAAAACACCATATGTCTAGTGGTGGGGAACCTATGGGACGGGTGCCATAGTCGGCACTCAAGGCCCTGTGTGTGGGCAGTACTACCACAACTAAGTGACAACAACTATGTTTAGACCCTTTTTAATGCAGTAAATGCTGTGCAAGTGCACAATTATGTGAACATTATGCATGATGAGGACGATAGCTGGAAATCTCGTGGGTTGCCAGCAGCACAATCATCCCAAATAGGGTCCAGACCGGTACATCGACTTTGACCAAGGTGGTGCACGCAGAGAGAGATCCTGACAGAGGGACCAATTTCATTCAGACACTATCAAAAACCACGGCACTCGACAGTATTGGATGAAAATTGTTGACAGATTAATAACTCAGAAAGGAAGGTTACAGCTGCTGAATCACGGCGGACTGAGTGTATTAAACACCATTTTTAGCAAACGCCTGGCGAGTGCAGTGTATTTTTGGAGTGTCTGGAGGACGATAGCTGAACACAAGTTTTGAACTTTATCCAAATGGTAAAAAATACTCAAAAATGTTAGGTCATGTGACAGGGATTAATGTGTAAAGAAACAAACCATTAAACTCCCCCCAAATAAAAAAAAAGGGCAAAGAAATGCTACTTCAGCAAACAGTAGCACATGTCTCACAGCAGCCATTTTGGAGCACATGTTACTCCTAACACAAGCACTGCACATTTCTGTGGAAACTTAACAAGTACTATACTGCTTACCTCAACGTGACGATGAGCCTTTCCTCAGGAGTAATGCTGCGCCTCATATTGGTGTCCATAAAGGTAAGGACAGTACGTAGAGACGACAGCAATCGGTCAAAGGTACCCACTGACATCCGACAGAAGGAAAATAACTTCTCCGGATGGCGGCGAAGATCTTGGTATAGCGTATGGAAGTGTCCTTTCCGGTGCCGTTGTGAAACAATCGGATGGACCCAAAATCGTCGCCTTCTACTCGGTTCCTCATTCATCAAAGGAGTGCGCTGTCCCCAACGCCGAGAAACCAGCCAATGCAGCACGACCTCGTCCTCAGAATCAGACATGGTGATACAGCAAAGAGAGCAGCCAAAATAACCTCTGTACTCTGGAAAGACTACAGAAAAAATGGCCACAAATCCATACTCAGGTGCCCTTGATTTATAGCAGTATCCTGGGTGGAGATATTAAAATGACATTTTTTTAACCATTCCTAGATTTCTGACGGGCCGCAAAAAAAACGGGAACACGGACACACGGAAGCACAACAGAAGGAAAAAACGGCCACGGATCACGGAACAACGGAACCACGTTTTGCGGCCCGAGAAAAAAAACTGTCGTGTGCATGAGGCCTAATGCAGAGTTTATCATGAGCGTATGCCTGGTCCAATAAAGTGGACCATAGCAGCTCAGTGGATTTGTACGTGGTGGGGATGATGGGGTTGCATGTGCTATGTTTGCTGAGGTGTTGCAGTGTGGCGAAGTTCATACTCACTTTTTGACGAGAGGCCATCTTCATTGGTGTCGTTGTTGGTTGTAGTGTTGCTGCGTGGAGGAGGTCCTTCAATATTCGGAAAGCCTTCTACCGACCAGCCAGACGACTTCTGTTCGGCTTCAATGACGATGGTTCTCTCTTCAGTGGTGTAGGAGATGACTTCTCTCCAGTTCAGTGGACGCGTAAGGGAATCAGAAAATATTAATACACAAAATTCAGAAAAGATTTTACATTCTCTGCTGTAGAGATTGCTCTGTGTCTAGTTCTGATTGAGAAAACCGCTATACCTGTCCGAAAGTTCAGGCTATGGACGCTCAGAATCCACTGACCGCGTCCCTCCCACCTGATAAGTTCACAGCGGAAGCGATTTTTCTCCCCAGAACCAAACACAGATACAAAGTCTTAGCAGTGGGCCTGGCTCGCCAATGTTAACCCCTTAAGGACTCAGCCCTATTTCACATTAAGGACTTGGCCATTTTTTGCAAATCTGACCAGTGTCACTTTAAGTGCTGATAACTTTAAAACGCTTTGACTTACCCAGGCTGTTCTGAGATTGTTTTTTCGTCACATATTGTACTTCATGACACTGCTAAAATTGGGTCAAAAAAGTGAATTTTTTTGCATAAAAAAATACCATATTTACCAAAAATGTAGAAAAATTTGCAAATTTCAAAGTTTCAGTTTCTCTACTTCTGTAATACATAGTAATACCCCCAAAAATTGTGATGACTTTACATTCCCCATATGTCTACTTCATGTTTGTAGCATTTTGGGAATTATATTTTATTTTTTGGGGATGTTACAAGGCTTAGAAATTTAGAAGCAAATCTTGAAATTTTTCTGAAATTTACAAAAACCCAATTTTTAGGGACCACTACAGCTCTGAAGTCACTTTGCGAGGCTTACATAATAGAAACCGCCCAAAAATGACCCCATTCTATAAACTACACCCCTCAAGGTATTCAAAACTGATTTTACTAACTTTGTTAACCCTTTAGGTGTTGCACAAGAGTTATTGGCAAATGGGGATGAAATTTGAGAATTTAATTTTTTGCCTAATTTTCCATTTTAACCCATTTTTTCCACTAACAAAGCAAGGGTTAACAGCCAAACAAGACTGTATCTTTATTGCCCTGACTCTGCCGTTTACAGAAACACCCCATATGTGGCCGTAAACTACTGTACGGCCACACAGCGGGGCGTAGAGTGAAAGGTGCGCCGTATGGTTTTTGGAAGGCAGATTTTGCTGGACTGTTTTTTTGACACCATGTCCCATTTGAAGCCCCCTGATGCACCCCTAGAGTAGAAACTCCATAAAAGTGACCCCATCTAAGAAAGTACACCCCTCAAGGTATTCAAAACTGATTTTAGAAACTTTGTTAACCCTTTAGATGTTGCACAAGATTTAATGGAAAATAGAGATACAATTTCAAAATTTCACTTTTTTGGCAGATTTTCAATTTTAATAATTTTAATATTTTTTTTCCAGTTACAAAGCAAGGGTTAACAGCCAAACAAAACTAATTATTTATGGCCCGGATTCTGTAGTTTACAGAAACACCCCATATGTGGCCGTAAACTGCTGTACGGCCACACAGCGGGGCGTAGAGTGAGAGGTGCGCCGTATGGTTTTTGGAAGTCAGATTTTGCTGGACTGGTTTTTTGACACCATGTCCCATTTGAAGCCCCCCTGATGCACCCCTAGAGTAGAAACTCCATAAAAGTTACCCCATCTAAGAAACTACACCCCTCAAGGTATTCAAAACTGATTTTACAAACTTTGTTAACCCTTTAGGTGTTGCACAAGATTTAATGGAAAATAGAGATACAATTTCAAAATTTCACTTTTTTGGAAGATTTTCCATTTTAATATTTATTTTCCAATTACAAAGCAAGGGTTAACAGCCAAACAAAACTCATTATTTATGGTGCTGATTCTGTAGTTTACAGAAACACCCCATATGTGGTCATAAACTGCTGTACGGGCACACGGCAGGGCACAGAAGGAAAGGAATGCCATACGGTTTTTGGAAGGCAGATTTTGCTGGACTGTATTTTTTTTTACACCAAGTCCCATTTGAAGCCCCCCTGATGCACCCCTAGAGTAGAAACTCCAAAAAAGAGACCCCATTTTAGAAACTAGGGGATAGGGTGGCAGTTTTGTTGGTACTAGTTTAGGGTACATATGATTTTTGGTTGCTCTATATTACACTTTTTTGTGTGGCAAGGTAACAAGAAATAGATTTTTTGGCACGTTTTTTTTTTGTTATTTACAACATTCATCTGACAAGTTAGATCATGTGGTAATTTTATAGAGCAGGTTGTCACGGACGCGGCGATACCTAATATGTATACAATTTTTTTTATTTATGTAAGTTTTACACAATGATTTCATTTTTAAAACAAAAAAAATGTTTTAGTGTCTCCATAGTCTAAGAACCATAGTTTTTTCAGTTTTTGGGAGATTATTTTAAGTAGGGTCTCATTTTTTGCGGGATGAGATGACGGCTTGATTGGCACTATTTTGGGGTGCACATGACTTTTTAATTGCTTGCTATTATACTTTATTGCGACGTAAGATGACAAAATGGCTTTTTTTACACCATTTTTATTTTTATTTTTTTACGGTGGTCACCTGAGGTCATGTCATATTTTTATAGAGCCGGTCGATACGGACGCGGCGATACCTAATATGTATACTTTGTTTTATTTATTTAAGTTTTACACAATGATTTTATTTTTGAAACAAAAAAAATCATGTTTTAGTGTTTCCATAGTCTGAGAGCCATAGTTTTTTCAGTTTTTTGGCAATTATTTTGGGTAGGGTATGATTTTTGCGGGATGAGATGACTGTTTGATTGGTACTATTTTGGCGTACATGCGACTTTTTTGATCACTTTTATTACCTTTTTTGGGAAGTAAGGTGGGCAAAATTTCAATTTCCTAATAGTTTTTTTTTTTTTTTTTATGGCGTTCACCGTGCGGGGAAAGTAACATGACCGTTTTATAGATCAGGTCATTACGGACGCGGCGATACCAAACATGTGTAGGGAATTATTTTTTTTTCTTTTTTATTCAGTGATAAATGTGTTTTTTTTTTTTTTTACTTTTTTTCACTTTTTTTTTTACCCAGACCCACTTGGTTCTTGAAGATCCAGTGGGTCTGATGTCTGTATAATACAGTACAGTACAATATATATTGTACAGTACTGTATTTTACTTACACTTTGTCTGAAACCCCTGCATGTAGAGGGTGTGTCTCACACGGCCTGAATCAGTGTAGGCCTGAATTAAATATTTATTTGCCCAAAATGGCTGTATTTCAAATAGCTGTATTTCAAATGCCTGAATCAAACCCCTGTATGTAGAGGGTGTATCTCACACAGACTGAACCAGTGTAGGCCTGATTTAAATATTTCTTTGCCTTACAGGGCTGCATTTCAAATGGCTGCATTTCAAATGCCTGAATCAAACCCCTGTATGTAGAGGGTGCATTTCACACGACCTGAACCAGTGTAGGCCTAAATTAAATATTTATTTGCATTACAAGGCTGCATTTGAAATGGCTGTATTTCAAATGCCTGAATCAAACCCCTGTATGTACAGGGTGTATTTCAAACAACCTGAACCAGTGTAGGCCTGAATTAAATATTTCTTTGACCAAAATGGCTGCATTTCAACTGGCTGTATTTAAAATGTCTGAATAAAACCCCTTTATGGAGAGGGTATATCTGACATGGACTGAATCAGTGTTGGCCTGAATTAAATATTTCTTTGTCCAAAAAGGCTGTATTTCAAATGCCTGAATCAAACTCCTCTATGTAGATGGAGTTTGATTCAGGCATTTGAAATATAGCCATTCGAAATACAGCCATTTGGTGCACCAAAAATTGAATTCAGGCCTACACTGGTTTAGGCCGTGTGAGATACACCCTCTACATAAAGGGGTTTGATTCAGGCATTCAAAATACAGCCATTAGAAATACAGCCTTGTTGGGCAAAGAAATATTTAATTCAGGCCTACACTGGTTCAGAACGTGTGAGATACAACCTCTACATACAGGGGTTTTATTCAGGCATTTGAAATACAGCTATTTGAAATACAGCCATTTTGAGCAAAGAAATATTTAATTCAGGCCTACACTGGTTCAGAATGTGTGAGATACACCCTCTTACATACAGGGGTTTGATTCAGGCATTTGAAATACAGCCTTGTTGGGCAAATAAATATTTAATTCAGGCCTACACTGGTTCAGAACGTGTGAGATACAACCTCTACATACAGGGGTTTGAATCAGGCATTTAAAATACAGCCATTTTGGACAAAGAAATATTTAAATCAGGCCTACACTGGTTCAGACCATGTGAGATACACCCTCTACATGCAGGGGTTTGATTCAGGCATTTTAAATAAAGCCATTTGAAATACAGTCATTTTGGGCACAGAAATATTTAATTTAGGCCTACACTGGTTCCCACCGTGTGAGATACACCCTCTACATACAGGGGTTTGATTTAGGCATTTGAAATACAGCCATTTGAAATACAGCCATTTGGTGCACAAAAAAATGAATTTAGGCCTAAACTGGTTCAGGCCATGTGACATACACCCTCTACATACAGTGGTTTGATTCAGGCATTTGAAATACAGCCATTTGAAATACTGCCATTTTTGGCAAAGAAATGTTTAATTCAGGCCTACACTGGTTCAGAACGTGTGGGATACAACCTCTACATACAGGGGATTGATTCAGGCATTTGAGATACAGCCATTTCAGTCAAATAAATATTTAATTCAGGCCTACACTGGTTCACACCGTGTGAGATACACCCTCTACATGCAGGGATTTGATTCAGGCATTTGAAATAAAGCCATTTGAAATACAGCCATTTTAAGCAAAAAACATATATAATTTAGGCCTACACTGGTTCAGGCCGTGTGAGATACACCCTTTACATACAGGGGATTGATACAGGCATTTGAGATACAGCCATTTTAGTCAAAAAATATTTAATTCAGGCCTACACTGGTTCACACCGTGTGAGATACACCCTCTACATACAGGGGTTTGAGTCAGGCATTTGAAATACAGCCATTTTGGGCAAAGATATATTGAATTCAAGCCTAAACTGTTTTGGGCCATGTGAGATACACCCTCTACATACAGGGGTTTAAAACAGTCATTTGAAATACAACCATTTTAGTCAAATAAATATTTAATTCAGGCCTACACTATTTCACCCCGTGTGAGATACACCCTCTACGTACAGAGGTTTCATTCAAGCATTTAAATTACAGCCATTTGAAATACTTCTATTTTGGGGAAATAAATATTTAATTCAAGCCTACACTGGTTCAGGTCCTTTGAGATACACCCTCTACATACAGGGGTTGTATTCAGGCATTTGAAATACAGCCATTTTGGGCAAAGAAATATTTCATTCAGGCCTAAACTGGTTCAGGCCCTGAGATACACCCTCTACATACAGGGGTTTGATTCAGGCATTTGAAATGCAGCCATTTGAAATACAGCCATTTTGTGCAAAGAAATATTTAGTTGAGGCCTACACTGGTTCAGACCGTATGAGATACACCCTCTACATACAGGGGTTTGATTCAGGCATTTGAAATACAGCCATTTCAGTCAAATAAATATTTAGTTGAGGCCTACACTGTTTCACACCGTGTGAGAAACACTCTGTACATACAGGGGTTTTATTCAGCCATTTGAAATACAGCCATTTGAAATACAGCCATTTTGGGCAAATAAATATTTAATTAAGGCCTACACTGCCTGTATGTAGAGGGTGTATCTCACACAGTCTGAACCAGTGTAGGCCTGAATTAAATATTTCTTTGCCCAACAAGACTGTATTTCAAATGCCTAAATCAAACTCCTGTATGTAGAAGGTGTATCTCACACGGCCTTTTGTTTCCCTCTCTCTGTTATGTTAACTATCCCCAGCAGCTGGGAATAGTTAACACCAAAAGGCATTGGATCTCTATTGATCCTGTGCCTTTTGAGGTCACCAGAGGCTGAACATAATTGTCCAGCCATCTGGTGACTTTCTCATCTCCTGCAGGGATGCAGGAGGGGGGGGGGGGGGCATCCGGACAGGGGGCATCTTATCTGTATACTATATGTGTATAGATGCTTGGGGCGCATCCATACACATTTATATATAGACCGATCTTATGGTGGGAGTCATACCTGTATATATATTCATGGATGCTTGGGGCACATCCATAAATATATATGACTAATAACCCCACCCACATACTATACACAATAAAGTGCTGCCAAGGGGACATACATACATACCACCTGGACGGGCCCATAGAAAAGGACAAATACATATGCATATATGTCAGGGTATATACACATATGTATTTAAATATAACACTTCCCTCAACAGCCTGAATCAAACCCATGTATGTAGAGGGTGTATCTCACATGGCCTGATTCAGTGTAGGCCTGAATTAAATATTTCTTTTCCTAAAATGGCAGTATTTCAAATAGCTGTATTTCAAATGCCTGAATCAAAACCCTGAATGTAGAGGGTGTATCTCTCACAGGACCTGAACCAGTGTAGGCCTGAATTAAATATTTATTTGACCAAAATGGCTGTATTTCAAATGCCTGAATCAAACCCCAAAATTGAATTTAGGCCTACACTGCTTCAGGCCGTGTGAGAGACACCCTCTACATAGAGGGTGTATCTCACACGGCCTGAACCAGTGTAGGCCTAAATTCAATTTTGGTTCAAATTCAGTCCCACAGGATTGGCGCAGGGCAAATGTGGTGCCAATATTCAAAAAGGGTCCAAAAACAGAGCCTGGAAACTATAGGCCGGTAAGTTTAACATCTGTTGTGGGTAAACTGTTTGAAGGTTTTCTGAGAGATGCTATGTTAGAGCATCTTAACGGAAATAAGCAAATAACGCCATATCAGCATGGCTTCGTGAGGGATCGGTCATGTCAAACTAATTTAATCAGTTTCTATGAGGAGGTAAGTTCTAGACTTGACAGCGGCGATGTATCACTTCTCCAAAGCATTTGACACTGTACCACATAAAAGGTTAGTATATAAAATGAGAATGCTCGGACTGGGAGAAAACGTCTGTAAGTGGGTAAGTAACTGGCTCAATGATAGAAAACAGAGAGTGATTATTAATGGTACATACTCAGATTGGGTCACTGTCACTAGTGAGGTACCTCAGGGGTCAGTATTGGGCCCTATTCTCTTCAATATATTTATTAATGATCTTGTAGAAGGCTTGCATAGTAAAATATCAATTTTCGCAGATGACACTAAACTGTGTAAAGTAATTAACACTGAAGAGGACAGTATACTACTACAGAGCGTTCTGGATAGATTGGAGGCTTGGGCAGATAAGTGGCAGATGAGGTTTAACACTGACAAATGTAAAGTTATGCATATGGGAAGGAATAATACAAGTCACCCGTACTTATTAAATGGTAAAACACTCGGTAACACTGACATCGAAAAGGATCTAGGATTTTTAATAAACAGCAAACTAAGCTGCAAAATACAGTGTCAGGCAGCTGCTGCCAAGGCCAATAAGATAATGGGTTGCATCAAAAGGGGCATAGATGCCCGAGATGAGAACATAGTCCTACCACTTTACAAATCGCTAGTCAGACCACACATGGAGTACTGTGTACAGTTCTGGGCTCCAGTGAACAAAGCAGACATAGCAGAGCTGGAGAGGGTCCAGAGGAGGGCAACTAAAGTAATAACTGGAATGGGGCAACTACAGTACCCTGAAAGATTATCAAAATTAGGGTTATTCACTTTAGAAAAAAGACAACTGAGAGGAGATCTAATTAATATGTATAAATATGTGGACAGTACAGAGATCTATCCCATCATCTATTCATTCCCAGGACTGTGACTGTGACGAGGGGACATCCTCTGCGTCTGGAGGAAAGAAGGTTTGTACACAAACATAGAAGAGGATTCTTTACGGTAAGAGCAGTGAGACTTTGGAACTTTCTGCCTGAGGAGTTGGTGATGGTGAGTACAATAAAGGAATTGAAGAGGGGCCTGGATGTATTTCTGGAGTGTAATAATATTACAGGATATAGCTACTAGAGAGAGATCGTTGATCCAGGGATTTATTCTGATTGCCTGATTGGAGTCGGGAAGGAATTTTTATTCCCCTAAAGTGGGGAAAATTGGCTTCTACCTCACAGTTATTTTTTGCCTTCCTCTGGATCAACTTGCAGGATGACAGGCCGAACTGGATGGACAAATGTCTTTTTTCGGCCTCATGTACTATGTTACTATGTTGCTATGTAAATGGCTGTATTTCAAATGCCTGAATCAAACCCCTGCATGTAGAGGATGTATCTCACAGGACCTAAACCAGTGTAGGCCTGAATTAAATATTTATTTGACCAAAATGGCTGTATTTCAAATGGCTGAACAAACCACTGTAGGTAGAGGGTGTATCTCACACAGTCTGAACCAGTATAGGCTTGAATTAAATATTTCTTTGCCCAACAAGGCTGTATTTCAAATGGCTGTATTTTAAATGCCTGAATCAAACCCCTGTCTGTAGAGGGTGTATCTCACACAGTCTGAACCAGTGTAGGCATGAATTAAATATGTCTTTGCCCAAAATGACTGTATTTCAAATGCCTGAATCAAACTCCTGTATGTAGATGGTGTATCTCACATGGACTGAAGCAGTTTAGGCCTGAATGAAATATTTATTTGCCCAAAATGGCTGTATTTCAACTGGCTGTATTTCAAATTCCTGAATCAAACCCCTGTATGTAGAGGGTGTATCTGACAGGGCGGGAACCAATGTAGGCCTGAATTAAATATTTCTTTGCCCAAAATGGCTGTATTTCAAATTTCTGAATCAAACCCCTGTATGTAGAGGATGTATCTCACACGGTCTGAATCAGTGTAGGCCTGAATTAAATATTTCTTTGCCCAAAATGGCAGTATTTCAAATGGCTATATTTCAAATGCCTGAATCAAACCCCTGTATGTAGAGGGTGTATCTCACATGAGTAGAAAGAGGGGATATGTTTCGTCAAAGTAACAGGTACCACGCCCCTTTTTACACGCCCCCTTTTATAGCGCTTGATATAAATTTGATATAAAATTTATAGTGTTTGATATAAAGTTTATAGTTTGATATTGTTTGATATAAATATAGGTCTAGCTATTAAAATTTATAGGGCTCGCTATTAAAATTTATAGGTGTCGCTATTAAAATTTATAGTGTTTGCTATTAAAATTTATAGGTCTCGCTATTAAAATTTATAGGTCTCGCTATTAAAATTTATAGGGCTCGCTATTATTTATAGTGTTTGATATTAAAATATAAAAATTTATAGTTCTAGCTATGAAAATTTATAGGTCTCGCTATTAAAATTTATAGGGCTCGCTATTAAAATTTATAGGGCTCGCTATTATTTACAGTGTTTGATATTAAAATATTAAAATTTATAGGTCTAGCTATTAAAATTTATAGGTCTCGCTATTAAAATTTATAGGGCTCACTATTAAAATTTATAGTGTTTGATATTAAAATGTATAATGCATGATATTTTAATATAATAGTATTAAAAATCAAACGATGACAAATATAATTTGGTTAAAAAGCTTTATTCATTTTCCTTATTTACAACATTCCCGTAGGGACAGACACGTTTGACTGTAATTACAGCATCGTATACATAACCGTTTCATGCGTTTTGTTACAAATGATCGCACAATACGGTAATTTTTTCTAAAATCGTTAGTGAACATTTTTAACACATTTTCAAAAGAGCTCCCTTTAGCGAGGCATTGCAAGATATAGATACAGTAATGGCCGCAGACCGTACTAACGGCGTCTTGTATTTGTCTGTTTTGGTACCTTATAGTCTTAGAATTTTTATATAAAAACTGCATAAACTCGCCCGGAAATATTTCATTTGCGGGGGATAAACCATAACTATCAAAAAAAATTGATATATCATTCGAGTATAATATAATTAAAATCCAATGCTTCCCCCGCTGATACAAATTATCCGTATTTACAATGTAGGCCGCGGGCCTGTCGATGATCTTACCCCCCTGGTAATAAATCACACGGGAATACACCTTTAAATATGCGCCTGGCGTTAATATCAGCTTTAATAACACATGCAATTTCATAATTATTCATGTCTATTGAAAATCATATAATACCTCCCGACGATTATTTATTTCAATAATATTTTCATGAACTGAATATACAATCATATTAATTGTGTTCGCAATCGGCTCGGTAAATCTAATTTCAGCTCGCAGATTGCCAGTTTTTACTAGAGAGAAATGACCGCCGGGCTCCTGATCCGGCGATAAATCAAAAGTGAACAAAGTGTAACCGTTCAAAAACTCGTGTCGATCGACGGATAAAACGTTGTTGGCCTTGTGTTTCCCCAAAATATGTACTAGTGACATATATTCACGAACAGCTGACTCGTTTTGGAAGTTAGGTTGAAAAGGTTTTGCCGGTATCTGTTGACCATCCAAATATAAGGCTGCATAATTCACATTATAGTGGTTGAAGCACAAAGGGTTTCTTTGGTAACTCCCGGAAAATGATTCGTTATCGACAAACGCTAGTATTACTGTTTTTGGTAGGTTGCCGAGGAAAAGATTCTCGTGGTTACATATGCGAGTACCGGCGGGTACGCTATACACTTTAAGCGACGCCCGATCGATCGAGTACTTTGCATTAGCGGTTAACAGAGCGCGACTGTGACCGATTCTTACAGTGGGCGATACTTGTACTCTTTTGACAAACAGGGAAGCGTGCTGTATCTGTACTTTAAAATGTGCCGCCTCGGCCAACATAAGGCAGAAAGTGTCTTTGTTTCTTGTCAATTTTATCTTTAGATCTAAACCGTTCAGTATTAACTTCGGTTGATTAAATATATCGGCGTAAATGGGGCCCATTAATTCAACACTCCTAGAGCGGGCTGAATACTTTGCTCTCTTGCTGAAGCCGTCATTATGCCCGTCGAGAACCCGATCATCATGATGTCCCGCTGTGTCTTTATAGAATAAACCGGCTGTAAATTGGGTCGCTAAAGTTTGTGAATTATAATTTATTAGGGACTCTAGAGCGTATGCTCTATACGTATAAAGGTTGTCGCTTCTTGAAATCAACGTGTCGCCGAGCGTTATATCCAGTTGATTAAAAAGACTCGCTATAGGGTAGTTAATTGCAACGCGGGATCCTTCCGGTATGGGGGTGTTATCAGGACTAACGATTTTGCAAACGACGTGTAACAATGTGTTATTAAGGTCGTAATAATATTCACCGCTGCCCGTGATGTAGAATTCCAAAGGGGCATTGTCAGTGATTGCGGCGATTGGCTGCACCTCTACATAAAGCGATTTTTCAATGCTTGTTTGGGTAGGTGGTATTTGAAAGATATCCAACTCTGATTTGGCGTACTCGGCGGAGGCGTCATGCACGAAAGCCATAGCGTCTGACTAGAAGATGTCACTCGGTGAGCGACTTCTTGTTTTCTGGCGGCGACGTCTCTTAGGTTGTGCTACTTTATTCATAAAAGATGGTAAGACAATGGCAGCTTGTTCACGTTTTCTTTTACGCGTTTCTTTACGTATTTGAACGACACCAGAGCCCTCCTGGTTCTGCGCCGACCTATTTACACGATCCATAAAGGCGGTCGAAGCCGTAGTGACAACGTCTTTAGCGATGTTACGGGCGGCTGTTTTCACATGCGGTTTTGCAAGCTCCACACCTTTCTTAAATAGGGGAACGACACGGCGGAACAGACCCCGAAACAACCCGGCGAGTCCAGAACCATGCATGAATTCAGTACCGTGAAAGCCGTCCAAGCCATGACCGGCTTGCGTTATGGAATAATGCGTATAGGCATCCGGGTCACCGTACACTCTCTGGGACAACATTTTAGTGCGTCGTCACCGCCAGCGGTCTAAAGTGTAATCGCACAATAGTCTTACCGTATTTGAATTTAACAGGTTTAGCCTGATCCGTCATTATCGATATTGTAACCGTGTCAAAATGATGTTTACAAACAGGTATATAGTCCGGACGGTGATACTTTTGCGTGACTATATCACCATTTTTACCGCCTTACTCGACAGTTCTTAAAAGTTGGACGTAACTATCACCAACAAGTTGATGTTGGACGATATCGGTACATACAAACAATGTATAAAAACCGGCTTTAATATTGGAATACATTTTTTTCTCTTTTGATGCAACTAGCGCAACCCCCTTTATACCACCAGCATGATGTTCTAAAACAGGTAAGCCTGGGCCTTTGTAGCGGAGAGTGATGTGCTCGGTGTCGGCATTCTTGAGCGACGGAGTTTTCGAATAACCCGTCGGCCCCAAAATATTCCCCAACTTCACACAAGGCATGAACCTGTATGCTTGTGAGTTCAGTACATAAACAGTTCTGTCAATATCGTCGTATCTTAGGCGCAGTTGATCGGGAGGTATTTTTATAGATTCAAGTTTGCTATTAATGGCTTTGATGAGATCGTGCATATTGGAGTAATAACCCGATTTAACAAAAAGCTCGCTGAACGGCTCGTCACGATGCGCTGTGTAGAATACACCATCTCCGGGGCCAAAGGTTTCCCACGTATGTGGATACTGAATCTCCACTAAAGCCACTTCGTAAGGGCCGCGAAGATGCACCACTTTTGCTAACTTAGTGGTGTAATCGGCGATGCTGTTTTCGGGATAAAGTTTGGCGGAGGCGTTGCAGGGCAGCGTGATAAAAAACGATCCGTCCTCCATAGTTTACAGACGCATCAACTGTTTTTCAGGCTCCCAAGAGTTAAACTTGTCAGGGTAACCTATCCACTTTACAAAACACAACGTTTTGCCCCAAACTTTCTTCTTTTTCAGTATTTTTTCTATCCTGTAAACTCGTAGCTTGTCGAGAGTTACTTTTTGGACTTCTTCCGGGTAGAATGAGCCTTCAATGAACTCATCGGACAGGTCATTTAACTTATAAAGGGGTCTGAGGCCCCTAGTGTTTACAGTGTGAATTTTAAATATCTCGTCCGTATAGGTTTGTTCATACCTCTTTGTAAAAACACCCTTATAACGAACAATTCTGACGTGATCACCTATTTTTAATACCGTTTTTTTTAATAGTATCGTAACACCTGTAGATATTTTTCCAAACGGTTAAAGAGTTCTCTTTTGTCACATCGACGGGGCTACGCCTTATAGTTCTGTGGTATGTGTGGTTATAACTATACACCAAGTCTTGCAACTTGTCGATGTACCTGTACGTGTTTTGTTCTCTAAGATAGCGCCACATTTTAGTTTTCAGCGTTCTATTAATACGCTCGACCAACGATGCCTTAACAGCGTTTGTAGTTAAAAAATGATGTATTTTATAGGTTTCACAAAGATGCCTCATAGGTTTGTTTATAAACTCACGGCCCCGATCAGTCTGTAGCTTTTGGGGGGTTCGGCAGCTTAACTTAAATATCTGCTCAAAAGCGGTAGCCACTGTCGCCCCGGACTTATTTGAAAGGCCCGACACCCAGGCATATTTAGATAGAATATCAACGACCGTCAGCAGGTATTTTACACCATTATTTTCTTTAGAAAAATCCATCATCGACACAAGATCTGCCTGTCATTGAGCTTTTGGCGTGTAGTACTGTTTTCGCAATACAGTGGAGGAAATAATTATTTGACCCCTCACTGATTTTGTAAGTTTGTCCAATGACAAAGAAATGAAAAGTCTCAGAACAGTATCATTTCAATGGTAGGTTTATTGTAACAGTGGCAGATAGCACATCAAAAGGAAAATCGAAAAAATAACTTTAAATAAAAGATAGCAACTGATTTGCATTTCATTGAGTGAAATAAGTATTTGAACCCTCTAACAAAAAAAGACTTAATACTTGGTGGAAAAACCCTTGTTTGCAAGCACAGAGGTCAAACGTTTCTTGTAATTGATGACCAAGTTTGCGCACATTTTAGGAGGAATGTTGGTCCACTCCTCTTTGCAGATCATCTCTAAATCCCTAAGGTTTCGAGGCTGTCTCTGTGCAACTCTGAGCTTGAGCTCCCTCCATAGGTTTTCGATTGGATTAAGGTCCGGAGACTGACTAGGCCACTCCATGACCTTAATGTGCTTCTTCTTGAGCCACTCCTTTGTTGCCTTTGCTGTATGTTTTGGGTCATTGTCGTGCTGGAACACCCATCCACGACCCATTTTCAGTTTCCTGGCAGAGGGAAGGAGGTTGTCGCTCAGGATTTCACGATACATGGCTCCGTCCATTTTCCCGTTTATGCGAATAAGTTGTCCTGTGCCCTTAGCAGAAAAACACCCCCAAAGCAAAATGTTTCCACCCCCATGCTTGACGGTGGGGACGGTGTTTTGGGGGTCATAGGCAGCATTTTTCTTCCTCCAAACACAGCGAGTTGAGTTAATGCCAAAGAGCTCTATTTTGGTCTCATCAGACCACAGCACCTTCTCCCAGTCACTCTCTGAATCATTCAGGTGTTCATTGGCAAACTTCAGACGGGCCTGCACATGTGCCTTCCTGAGCAGGGGGACCTTGCGAGCCCTGCAGGATTTTAATCCATTGCGGTGTAATGTGTTTCCAATGGTTTTCTTGGTGACTGTGGTCCCTGCTAATTTGAGGTCATTAACTAACTCCTCCCGTGTAGTTCTAGGATGCTTTTTCACCTTTCTCAGAACCATTGACACCCCACGAGGTGAGATCTTGCGTGGAGCCCCAGAGCGAGGTCGATTGATGGTCATTTTGTGCTCCTTCCATTTTCGAACAATCGCACCAACAGTTGTCACCTTCTCTCCCAGCTTCTTGCTAATGGTTTTGTAGCCCATTCCAGCCTTGTGCAGGTCTACAATTTTGTCTCTGACATCCTTGGACAGCTCTTTGGTCTGATTGATTCTGTGGACAGGTGTCTTTTATACAGGTGACTAGTTAAGACAGGTGTCCTTAATGAGGGTGACTAATTGAGTAGAAGTGTCTAACCACTCTGTGGGAGCCAGAACTCTTAATGGTTGGTAGGGGTTCAAATACTTATTTCACTCAATGAAATGCAAATCAGTTGCTATCTTTTATTTAAAGTTATTTTTTCGATTTTCCTTTTGATGTGCTATCTGCCACTGTTACAATAAACCTACCATTGAAATGATACTGTTCTGAGACTTTTCATTTCTTTGTCATTGGACAAACTTACAAAATCAGTGAGGGGTCAAATAATTATTTCCTCCACTGTATTTTGCTTTTTGCAGGCATTTTAGCTGTGTTTTAAACAGCGTCTACTCAACAACACGTCCTAACTGTTTATACAATTTTAAATAATCAAGCTATTATATTTATTGTAAAAAGAAAAAACAGAATACATTTTTATTTTAAACAGTTTATGTATAGTAAATAAACATTATAAGACATTACACACAAATACATTTTATATACAGGAGCAGTAAAAATGTATGTAAAACAAATAAAAGTATTATAAGGTGTTTAATACAAACAAAATTTATATACAATCGCCAAAGTAAGAAAATTTACAACGTTAACCAAGCAGCTTGCAACAAGGGAGGTGGCCTCTTTTTAGGTAGTAATGATCCACGCGGCGATGCAGTAGATGAGCTTAATAACCCCGGGGGTGTAAAAGGGCTTCGAGCCACGTCAAAGGGCTCACTCAGCGACCGCTTTTTCAAATTATCGAAAAGTTCTCTTGTTCTTGTGTTACCAATAACCGTTGACGGGGCGTTCAGCTGTGCGATAGTCTCCATAAAATAGTCCCAACCGTGAGGTTTAATATTAGGCACGCCGTGACTCTGGGTAGCTGTTCGAATCAGGTCAATAATGTTGGATCCGGGTACAGTTTGTTCTTTGTAAATGAACTCACCCATAGCGTTCCAGCACGGCTTATTACCAGAGCGGTACAGTTTACTTAACAATAGTTCAGCATTTTTTCTATAACATGTGTTAATACTGTCAAGTATCTCGTTAGTATCTGTGCTGCTTGAGGCTGCATTTGACAATTGTTGTTGATCGGTTTGCAGCTGTGTAATCAGGGTTATACCAGGGATTTCTTTACCGGCCTGTTTGTTGAGCATTAAGTACCTCTGTAACACGACTGTGTAGCTCTTAATTTTTTCATCATCTGAAAGGTCATTTCTGTGTAGTATTTCACTAATCTCAGCATCTAAGCGCCGTATGGCTGTTTGGCGTATATCTGTTGCATCTACGGAGGTATTTTTAAGCCTGGCCATTTCATTTTTGGAAACCAGGAACATTTTCTCTGCATGCTGCATTATGAACCACCGGCGGTATTAGCTATCAGGCTAGTGATTAAAGGTATAGCAAAGCCGAGCAAAGCTCCTATAAAACCGCCACTCTGGCTCACAATGCGTTTCTTTCCTTTAATAGAGTACTTTTTATCGCTTAATTTCTTTATAGCCCTACGCCATTTTTTCAATAAATTTTTGGGGCGCTCTTTAAGGGGGATCTTTCCTTTAAGAATGTTGAGAGCTGTCTCGCCAATAGCCGATATCAAATCATTACTGGCGTTACGTAATATTGATTTTCGGGCCTTCAGTTTTGTTTTGACTAATGCTTTTAAAAGGTCCCGATTACGCCGGATCCTGTTCGACATCCTTACAGCACTAGCGCATCTAACAAAAATAACCGTAAAGATGTGAGCTACCTCCTTTTAGAGCTTCTGTTTGCACACATAAGCTACCGGCAGATCTGGAGGGAACAGACCGGTTCTGAGTCGCAGGTCCTCAGGCGTGTCAGATCTTAAATCTACAAGTAAATAGCCGTAAGGCTTGTGTGTAGCATCTTCAAAAGCTTCTAAAAAGAAACGTGTTTTACCGGGGTACATCTGCCGAGCCAACGTAATAACCTGTAATTTATCACGCGGGTTCTTAAAAAGGACCATGTATTTAGTGTTTAAATTTATGGTTCGGCTTTTCTTACCCTGACAAAAAACGTTTTGAACGAGATACATAATGCTCAAATTTCTGTGGTGTACGTATTTGGTGAATGCGTTTTGTATTTCAAGATTTTCACAAGCCGCCTCCATAAGATCATCAACAACCGCCAAATTTACCTTGTCTGTTGGAAATAGATCCGCGTCTGTAAAATTTTGCGGGACCCCCTCGATAAACCTGATATTTGTAAACAAACGGGTTAGTTCATCATACAATTTCTGCCAACAGGCGTAAAACCAAATGACATTATCAGGTTTGTGCGACATTAACGTATCCTTGTGCATTAACCCCTTAAGGACCAGGCTCATTTTCACCTTAAGGACCAGGCCATTTTTTGCAAATCTGACCAGTGTCACTTTAAGTGCTGATAACTTTAAAACGCTTTTACTTATACAGGCCATTCTGAGATTGTTTTTTCGTCACATATTGTACTTCATGACACTGGTAAAATAAAGTCAAAAAAATTAATTTTTTGGCATAATAAAATACCTAATTTACCAAAAATTTGGAAAAATTAGCAAATTTCAAAGTTTCAGTTTCTCTACTTCTGTAATACATAGTAATACCCCCAAAAATTGTGATGACTTAACATTCCCCATATGTCTACTTCATATTTGAATTATTTTGGGAATGATATTTTATTTTTTGGGGATGTTACAAGGCTTAGAAGTTTAGAAGCAAATCTTGAAATTTTTCAGAAATTTACAAAAACCCAATTTTTAGGGACCACTACAGCTCTGAAGTCACTTTGCAAGGCTTACATAATAGAAACCGCCCAAAAATGACCCCATTCCATAAACTTCACCCCTCAAGGTATTCAAAACTGATTTTACAAACTCTGTTAACCCTTTAGGTGTTGCACAAGAGTTATTGGCAAATGGGGATGAAATTTGAGAATTTCATTTTTTTGCCTAATTTTCAATTTTAACCCATTTTTTCCACTAACAAAGCAAGGGTTAACAGCCAAACAAGACTGTATCTTTATTGCCCTGACTCTGCCGTTTACAGAAACACCCGATATGTGGCCGTAAACTACTGTACGGCCACACAGCGGGGCGTAGAGTGAAAGGTGCGCCGGATGGTTTTTGGAAGCCAGATTTTGCTGGACAGTTTTTTTGACACCATGTCCCATTTGAAGCCCCCTGATGCACCCCTAGAGTAGAAACTCCATAAAAGTGACCCCATCTAAGAAACTACACCCCTCAAGGTATTCAAAACTGATTTTACAAACTTCGTTAACCCTTTAGGTGTTGCACAAGAGTTATTGGCAAATGGGGATGAAATTTGAGAATTTCATTTTTTTGCCTAATTTTCAATTTTAACCCATTTTTTCCACTAACAAAGCAAGGGTTAACAGCCAAACAAGACTGTATCTTTATTGCCCTGACTCTGCCGTTTACAGAAACACCCCATATGTGGCCGTAAACTACTGTACGGCCACACAGCGGGGCGTAGAGTGAAAGGTATGCTGTATGGTTTTTGGAAGCCAGATTTTGCTGGACAGTTTTTTTGACACCATGTCCCATTTGAAGCCCCCTGATGCACCCCTAGAGTAGAAACTCCATAAAAGTTACCCCATCTAAGAAACTACACCCCTCAAGGTATTCAAAACTGATTTTACAAACTTTGTTAACCCTTTAGGTGTTGCACAAGATTTAATGGAAAATAGAGATACAATTTCAAAATTTCACTTTTTTGGCAGATTTTCAATTTTAATATTTTTTTTCCAGTTACAAAGCAAGGGTTAACAGCCAAACAAAACTCATTATTTATGGCCCTGATTCTGTAGTTTACAGAAACACCTCATATGTGGCTGTAGACCGCTGTACGGGCACACGGCAGGGCGCAGAAGGAAAGGAATGCCATACGGTTTTTGGAAGGCAGATTTTGCTGGACTGGTTTTTTGACACCATGTCCCATTTGAAGCCCCCTGATGCACCCCTAGAGTAGAAACTCCATAAAAGTTACCCCATCTAAGAAACTACACCCCTCAAGGTATTCAAACTGATTTTACAAACTTTGTTAACCCTTTAGGTGTTGCACAAGATTTAATGGAAAATAGAGATACAATTTCAAAATTTCACTTTTTTGGCAGATTTTCCATTTTAATATTTTTTTCCAGTTACAAAGCAAGGGTTAACAGCCAAACAAAACTCATTATTTATGGCCCTGATTCTGTAGTTTACAGAAACACCTCATATGTGGTTGTAGACCGCTGTACGGGCACACGGCAGGGAGCAGAAGGAAAGGAATGCCATACGGTTTTTGGAAGGCAGAGTTTGCTGGACTGGTTTTTTTGACACCATGTCCTATTTGAAGCCCCCCTGATGCACCCCTAGAGTAGAAACTCCAAAAAAGTGACCCCATTTTAGAAAGTACGGAATAGGGTGGCAGTATTGTTGGTACTAGTTCAGGGTAGATATGATTTTTGGTTGCTCTATATTACACTTTTTGTGCGGCAAGGTAACAAGAAATAGCTTTTTTGGCACGTTTTTTTTTGTTATTTACAACATTCATCTGACAGGTTAGATCACGTGGTAATTTTATAGAGCAGGTTGTCACGGACGCAGCAATACCTAATATGTATACAATTTTTTTTATTTATGTAAGTTTTATACAATAACTTCATTTTTAAAACCAAAAAATTGTTTAGTGTCTCCATAGTCTGAGAGCCATAGTTTTTTCAGTTTTTGGGCGATTATCTTGAGTAGGGTGTCATTTTTTGCGGGATGAGATGACAGTTTGATTGGCACTATTTTGGGGTGCATATGACTTTTTGATCGCTTGCTATTACACTTTTTGTGACGTAAGATGGCAAAAAAATTGCTTTTTTTGCACAATTTATTATTTTAATTTTTTATGGTGGTCACCTGAGGGGTTAGGTCATGTGATATTTATATAGAGCCGGTCGATACGGACGCGGCAATACCTAATATGTATACTTTATTTTTATTTATGTAGGTTTTACACAATGATTTTATTTTTGAAACAAAAAAAATGATGTTTTAGTGTTTCCATAGTCTAAGAGCCATAGTTTTTTCGGTTTTTGGGCGATTATCTTGAGTAGGGTCTAATTTTTTGCGGGATGAGATGACGGTTTGATTGGTACTATTTTGGCGTACATGCGACTTTTTTGATCACTTTTATTACCTTTTTTGGGAAGTAAGGTGGGCAAAATTTCAATTTTCTCATAGTTTTTATTTTTTTTATTTTTATGGCGTTCACTGTGCGGGGAAAGTAACATGACCGTTTTATAGATCAGGTCGTTACGGACGCGGCGATACCTAATATGTGTAGTTTATTTTTATTTTTTTTAATTTTTATTCAGTGATAAATGTTTTTTTTTTATCTTAACTTTTTTCACTTTTTTTTTTTTTTTTTTTGACCCAGACCCACTTGGTTCTTGAAGATCCAGTGGGTCTGATGTCTGTAAAATACAGTACAGAACCTATATAGGTATCTGTACTGTATTTTACTTACACTGAACAGATCTATGCTTTCAGCATAGATCTGTTCAGCACCATGGACAGCAGGACGCCTGAGCAGGCGTCCTGTTGTCATGGGAACCTTCCCCGTCTGCTCAGTTGTGGTCAGAACTGCGCAGACGGGGAAGGGTAAGGACGGGGCTCTGGGGGGGCTGTCTGGGGGCTCTCTCCCTCTCCATCGGGGGGCTGCAAAGGCACAGCATCCCCCGATCGGAGAGGGAGGGAGCTCCCTTTTACTGTTAACCTTTTCCATACAGCGGTCCGTACGGACCGCTGTATGGAAAGGGTTAAACGGCTGACATCGCATCAACGATGTCAGCCGTTTATACCAGGGTGCCAGCAATGTGCTGGCACCCTGGTATACCCACTGTACACCAACGATTATTCAATGGGAGGCGGGCGGTGGATCGCGATCCCGCCTGCCGCACCGCCCGCCTCCCGCAACGCCCCCACCGCCTGCAACACCCCCCCTGCACCACCCGCTGCCATCAAATCATGCAGGGGTGCAGGGGGGGTGTACTATATTGATTTTAGACACTCTAAAGTTTCTGATCCCCGCGGTCAGGGACCGCGGGGATCAGAAACTGCAAATAGCGCAGCAAACCGCAGGTCTGAATTGACCTGCGGTTTGCTGCGATTGCCGACACGGGGGGGTCACATGACCCCCCCTGGCGTTTTAACAGGATGCCGGCTGAATGATTTCAGCCGGCATCCTGTTCAAATTAACCCCTGCGGCGCCGGAATGCCGATTTTAAAGTCAAGACGTACCGGTACGTCCTTGGTCCTTAAGGACTCGGGAAATAGGGCGTACCGGTACGTCCTATGTCCTTAAGGGGTTAATACATTTTTAACAAAAAAACTCTTTCCGGAATTTGAGGGTCCTGCTAGAATACACGAAAAAGGGTGTTGAAATTGTGCAGTCATGTTTAATAGCCAAAAGGCAGCGTTGTAAAGTCAACCGTCAGCTGCCTCTTTGTGTAGACGCACTTTTGCGTTTTACGTAACGGTCTTGTCTCTATGGTCAAGCGCTTCCTATTTCTGAAAATGCCGTCTTGCTCGATGCCTATTGTTTTCTGCGTCTCGGGGTCGCTGTTGTGTGAGTAATCCAACACAAGGTCTTTTAAACTGTCAAAATTAACAAGCAGTGTGTTAGCGACATTGAGTGTTATACCCTTAACCTTCAATACGGTTTTGCCGTTGTTAAGTTTGTAGCCGTAAGTCTTTGGGCCTGCGGACACAAACTCGGTAATGTGGGCATCGTTGGGTATTTCACTAGTTAGTTCACCGAGAAAATCACCCAAGGGTGGTGTCCATTCAGACCCCTGACTCACGAATATTACGGAGTCTGTGTCATGATAAAGGCAACGTTCCTGTAGCCTGTCTAGGAGCGTGTATAATTCGAGTCTGGCATAGGCGGTTGTAAAACAGGCTATAAAAATGTTTGTGTTTTTGTTGTGGGTGTAGCGCTCTTTTACATAGCGCCAATTGACTACGGCCGTATCGTCATCGATGAAATTAACCTCGGAGAGGTCGTAGTACGGCACAAAAGCTAATTTGAAAAGCTTGTCAGGGTCCGTGACTATGCTGGTACGTGACAAGTTAGAACGCTGGCCAAACTTACCCCACAAAGAGTTTAGGAACAGTTTTGAAATTTGTCTTTTTGCGGGGTTTACAGCTATCTTATCAGAGCGCAAGCAGACATCTTCTTTTTTTTTTAAATGCCGCTATGTAAGCGTTTTTTTCAGAATCCGTTTTACACCAACTGGGAGAACCGGAAGCCTCCTGTTTATCTCTGAGGTGTAATTTGATGTACGGGGCAAACAAATTGTCTGTTGTATTCGGAAAATGCCAGATCTCGTAGATCTCGGCAATCCTGTAACCTTTTTCAACAGCTAAAACTAGCTCTATGGTGCACCATGTATGATTAGGGACCGCTCATCGTCTGTGTGGGTGCAAATGTCTTTCTGACAGCTCAAGGCACATGTGTAACATAGCGGAAACATTAGTTTTTTATTTAGCTTTACAGGGAGGACCGGAAAAAATAAGTCTCTTGGCGGGTACACTTTAACTCGCGCAATGCCAAAGTATTTTTTGATGTATCCAAAATGATCATTTTGGTGCCGTACAGGGTATGTCTTAGTTTTATTAACAAAAGGGTACAGACTGGTGAAATCGTAATAATGCAATGTTTCATCGGCCTGCATCTTGTGGTAAAGTTTAATGGCGTTAGTTCGCCCGCCGTAAAGCGCGTCACGAGGATCCAAAGGAGCTGGGAATTTCATTTTAATCAGAAAGTCTTTGACCCCCGAATCGTTTGCAATCATTTCCCGCCACTCGTGTTCCCACAGGACGCGGACCGTAAAGCCTTGTCGCTGTAGTCGACTTTTCCTGACTAGGTAAGATTGGTATAGCTGCCCGTAGGACGATTTAGTAGATTTAGTAAGCTCGTTGCTGTCCTGCTCGTTATAACACACAGGACACCCATGATAAAAACAGTCCTGAAATTCAAAAGTGGTGTGTTTACCGTTAACAAAAGCATACCCGTCCAAAAAATATTTACCAACCTTTTTTTCACCGCCCTTTAACGCGTGTTCTATAGAAATGCCTTCAGCATGTTCAAGGTACATGAGCCAATGTATAGCGGGTGTTGAAAAGCGTTTCTGGGTCTTGTGGTAATTATCTACAGGGACAATCGCTATGGTATTTTTGGGTAGAAATTTAAACCGATACATGGCCATGCACACGGATGCCAATGTGATAAGCTGGAGTTCTGTATGCCAATGTGATAAGCTGACCGTTCTGTATTTGTTTTCACTTTTAATGTATTGCAACTAGAGTTGAGCGAACACCTGGATGTTCGGGTTCGAGAAGTTCGGCCGAACATCCCGGAAATGTTCGGGTTCGGGATCCGAACCCGATCCGAACTTCGTCCCGAACCCGAACCCCATTGAAGTCAATGGGGACCCGAACTTTTCGGCACTAAAAAGGCTGTAAAACAGCCCAGGAAAGAGCTAGAGGGCTGCAAAAGGCAGCAACATGTAGGTAAATCCCCTGCAAACAAATGTGGATAGGGAAATGAATTAAAATAAAAATTAAATAAATAAAAATTAACCAAAATCAATTGGAGAGAGGTTCCATAGCAGAGAATCTGGCTTCCCGTCACCCACCACTGGAACAGTCCATTCTCAGATATTTAGGCCCCGGCACCCAGGCAGAGGAGAGAGGTCCCGTAACAGAGAATCTGTCTTCATGTCAGCAGAGAATTAGTCTGCATGTCATAGCAGAGAATGAGGCTTCACGTCAGCCACCACTGCAACAGTCCATTGGCATATATTTAGGCCCAGCACCCAGGCAGAGGAGGGAGGTCCCGTAACAGAGAATCTGTCTTCATGTCAGCAGAGAATTAGTCTGCATGTCATAGCAGAGAATGAGGCTTCACGTCAGCCACCACTGCAACAGTCCATTGGCATATATTTAGGCCCAGCACACACACAGGCAGAGGAGAGAGGTCCCGTAACAGACAATCTGGCTTCATGTCAGCAGAGAATTAGTCTGCATGTCATAGCAGAGAATGAGGCTTCACGTCAGCCACCACTGCAACAGTCCATTGGCATATATTTAGGCCCAGCACACACACAGGCAGAGGAGAGAGGTCCCGTAACAGAGAATCTGTCTTCATGTCAGCAGAGAATTAGTCTGCATGTCATAGCAGAGAATGAGGCTTCACGTCAGCCACCACTGCAACAGTCCATTGGCATATATTTAGGCCCAGCACACACACAGGCAGAGGAGAGAGGTCCCGTAACAGAGAATCTGTCTTCATGTCAGCAGAGAATCAGTCTTCATATCATAGCAGAGAATCAGGCTTCACGTCACCCACCACTGTAAGAGTCAATTTTCATAAATTTAGGCCCAGAACCCAGGCAGAGGAGAAAGGTCCCGTAACAGACAATCTGGCTTCATGTCAGCAGAGAATCAGTCTTCATATCATAGCAGAGAATCAGGCTTCACGTCACCCACCACTGTAAGAGTCAATTTTCATAAATTTAGGCCCAGAACCCAGGCAGAGGAGAAAGGTCCCGTAACAGACAATCTGGCTTCATGTCAGCAGAGAATCAGTCTTCATATCATAGCAGAGAATCAGGCTTCACGTCACCCACCACTGTAAGAGTCAATTTTCATAAATTTAGGCCCAGAACCCAGGCAGAGGCGAAAGGTCCCGTAACAGACAATCTGGCTTCATGTCAGCAGAGAATCAGTCTTCATATCATAGCAGAGAATCAGGCTTCACGTCACCCACCACTGTAAGAGTCAATTTTCATAAATTTAGGCCCAGAACCCAGGCAGAGGAGAAAGGTCCCGTAACAGACAATCTGGCTTCATGTCAGCAGAGAATCAGTCTTCATATCATAGCAGAGAATCAGGCTTCACGTCACCCACCACTGTAAGAGTCAATTTTCATAAATTTAGGCCCAGAACCCAGGCAGAGGAGAAAGGTCCCGTAACAGACAATCTGGCTTCATGTCAGCAGAGAATCAGTCTTCATATCATAGCAGAGAATCAGGCTTCACGTCACCCACCACTGTAAGAGTCAATTTTCATAAATTTAGGCCCAGAACCCAGGCAGAGGAGAAAGGTCCCGTAACAGACAATCTGGCTTCATGTCAGCAGAGAATCAGTCTTCATATCATAGCAGAGAATCAGGCTTCACGTCACCCACCACTGTAAGAGTCAATTTTCATAAATTTAGGCCCAGAACCCAGGCAGAGGAGAAAGGTCCCGTAACAGACAATCTGGCTTCATGTCAGCAGAGAATCAGTCTTCATATCATAGCAGAGAATCAGGCTTCACGTCACCCACCACTGTAAGAGTCAATTTTCATAAATTTAGGCCCAGAACCCAGGCAGAGGAGAAAGGTCCCGTAACAGACAATCTGGCTTCATGTCAGCAGAGAATCAGTCTTCATATCATAGCAGAGAATCAGGCTTCACGTCACCCACCACTGTAAGAGTCAATTTTCATAAATTTAGGCCCAGAACCCAGGCAGAGGAGAAAGGTCCCGTAACAGACAATCTGGCTTCATGTCAGCAGAGAATTAGTCTGCATGTCATAGCAGAGAATGAGGCTTCACGTCACCCACCACTGCAACAGTCCATTGGCATATATTCAGGCCCAGCACCCAGGCAGAGGAGAGAGGTCCCGTAACAGAGGATCTGGCTTCATGTCAGCAGAGAATCAGTCTGCATGTCATAGCAGAGAATCAGGCTTCACGTCAGCCACCACTGCAACAGTCCATTGTCATAAATTTAGGCCCAGCACCCAGGCAGAGGAGAGAGGTCCCGTAACAGAGGATCTGGCTTCATGTCAGCAGAGAATCAGTCTGCATGTCATAGCAGAGAATCAGGCTTCACGTCAGCCACCACTGCAACAGTCCATTGTCATAAATTTAGGCCCAGCACCCAGGCAGAGGAGAGAGGTCCCGTAACAGACAATCTGGCTTCATGTCAGCAGAGAATTAGTCTGCATGTCATAGCAGAGAATCAGGCTTCATGTCAGCCACCACTGCAACAGTCCATTGGCATATATTTAGGCCTAGCACACAGGCAGAGGAGAGGTTCATTCAACTTTGGGTAGCATCGCAATATAATGGTAAAATGAAAATAAAAATAGGATTGAATGAGGAAGTGCCCTGGAGTCCAATAATATATGGTTATGGGGAGGTAGTTAATGTCTAATCTGGACAAGGGACGGACAGGTCCTGTGGGATCCATGCCTGGTTCATTTTTATGAACGTCAGCTTGTCCACATTGGCTGTAGACAGGCGGCTGCGTTTGTCTGTAATGACGCCCCCTGCCGTGCTGAATACACGTTCAGACAAAACGCTGGCTGCCGGGCAGGCCAGCACCTCCAAGGCATAAAAGGCTAGCTCTGGCCACGTGGACAATTTAGAGACCCAGAAGTTGAATGGGGCCGAACCATCAGTCAGTACGTGGAGGGGTGTGCACACGTACTGTTCCACCATGTTAGTGAAATGTTGCCTCCTGCTAACACGTTGCGTATCAGGTGGTGGTGCAGTTAGCTGTGGCGTGTTGACAAAAGTTTTCCACATCTCTGCCATGCTAACCCTGCCCTCAGAGGAGCTGGCCGTGACACAGCTGCCTTGGCGACCTCTTGCTCCTCCTCTGCCTTGGCCTTGGGCTTCCACTTGTTCCCCTGTGACATTTGGGAATGCTCTCAGTAGCGCGTCTACCAACGTGCGCTTGTACTCGCGCATCTTCCTATCACGCTCCAGTGCAGGAAGTAAGGTGGGCACATTGTCTTTGTAGCGTGGATCCAGCAGGGTGGCAACCCAGTAGTCCGCACAGGTTAAAATGTGGGCAACTCTGCTGTCGTTGCGCAGGCACTGCAGCATGTAGTCGCTCATGTGTGCCAGGCTGCCCAGGGGTAAGGACAAGCTGTCCTCTGTGGGAGGCGTATCGTCATCGTCCTGCCTTTCCCCCCAGCCACGCACCAGTGATGGACCCGAGCTGCGTTGGGTGCCACCCCGCTGTGACCATGCTTCATCCTCATCCTCCTCCACCTCCTCCTCATCCTCGTCCTCCTCGTCCTCCAGTAGTGGGCCCTGGCTGGCCACATTTGTACCTGGCCTCTGCTGTTGCAAAAAACCTCCCTCTGAGTCACTTCGAAGAGACTGGCCTGAAAGTGCTAAAAATGACCCCTCTTCCTCATCCTCCTCCTCCTCCTCCTGGGCCACCTCCTGTTCCATCATCGCCCTAAGTGTTTTCTCAAGGAGACATAGAAGTGGTATTGTAACGCTGATAACGGTGTCATCGCCACTGGCCATGTTGGTGGAGTACTCGAAACAGCGCAACAGGGCACACAGGTCTCGCATGGAGGCCCAGTCATTGGTGGTGAAGTGGTGCTGTTCTGTAGTGCGACTGACCCGTGCGTGCTGCAGCTGAAACTCCACTATGGCCTGCTGCTGCTCGCACAGTCTGTCCAGCATGTGCAAGGTGGAGTTCCACCTGGTGGGCACGTCGCATATGAGGCGGTGAGCGGGAAGGCCGAAGTTACGCTGTAGCGCAGACAGGCGAGCAGCGGCAGGATGTGAACGCCGGAAGCGCGAACAGACGGCCCGCACTTTATGCAGCAGCTCTGACATGTCGGGGTAGTTGTGAATGAACTTCTGCACCACCAAATTCAGCACATGCGCCAAGCAAGGGATGTGCGTCAAATTGGCTAGTCCCAGAGCTGCAACGAGATTTCGCCCATTATCACACACCACCAGGCCGGGCTTGAGGCTCACCGGCAGCAACCACTCGTCGGTCTGTTGTTCTATACCCCGCCACAACTCCTGTGCGGTGTGGGGCCTGTCCCCCAAACATATGAGTTTCAGAATGGCCTGCTGACGTTTACCCCGGGCTGTGCTGAAGTTGGTGGTGAAGGTGTGTGGCTGACTGGATGAGCAGGTGGAAGAAGAGGAGGAGGAAGCCGAGAAGGAGGAGGTGGCAACAGGAGGCAAAGAATGTTGCCCTGCGATCCTTGGCGGCGGAAGGACGTGCGCCAAACAGCTCTCCGCCTGGGGCCCAGCTGCCACTACATTTACCCAGTGTGCAGTTAGGGAGATATAGCGTCCCTGGCCGTGCTTACTGGTCCACGTATCTGTGGTTAGGTGGACCTTGCCACAGATGGCGTTGCGCAGTGCACACTTGATTTTATCGGATACTTGGTTGTGCAGGGAAGGCACGGCTCTCTTGGAGAAGTAGTGCCGGCTGGGAACAACATACTGTGGGACAGCAAGCGACATGAGCTGTTTGAAGCTGTCTGTGTCCACCAGCCTAAATGACAGCATTTCATAGGCCAGTAGTTTAGAAATGCTGGCATTCAGGGCCAGGGATCGAGGGTGGCTAGGTGGGAATTTACGCTTTCTATCAAATGTTTGTGAGATGGAGAGCTGAACGCTGGCGTGTGACATGGTTGAGACGCTTGGTGACGGAGGTGGTGGTGGTGGTGTTGGTGGTACATCCCCTGTTTGCTGGGCGGCAGGTGCCAACGTTCCTCCAGAGGCGGAGGAAGAGGCCGAGGCGGCAGCAGCAGAATAGGCCGAGGCGGCAGCAGCAGAAGAGGTAGCAGGGGGAGCCTGAGTGACTTCCTTGGTTTTAAGGTGTTTACTCCACTGCAGTTCATGCTTTGCATGCAGGTGCCTGGTCATGCAGGTTGTGCTCAGGTTCAGAACGTTAATGCCTCGCTTCAGGCTCTGATGGCACAGCGTGCAAACCACTCGGGTCTTGTCGTCAGCACATTGTTTGAAGAAGTGCCATGCCAGGGAACTCCTTGAAGCTGCCTTTGGGGTGCTCGGTCCCAGATGGCGGCGGTCAGTAGCAGGCGGAGTCTCTTGGCGGCGGGTGTTCTGCTTTTGCCCACTGCTCCCTCTTTTGCTACGCTGTTGGCTCGGTCTCACCACTGCCTCTTCCTCCGAACTGTGAAAGTCAGTGGCACGACCTTCATTCCATGTGGGGTCTAGGACCTCATCGTCCCCTGCATCGTCTTCCACCCAGTCTTGATCCCTGACCTCCTGTTCAGTCTGCACACTGCAGAAAGACGCAGCAGTTGGCACCTGTGTTTCGTCATCATCAGAGACATGCTGAGGTGGTATTCCCATGTCCTCATCATCAGGAAACATAAGTGGTTGTGCGTCAGTGCATTCTATGTCTTTCACCGCTGGGGAAGGGCTAGGTGGATGCCCTTGGGAAACCCTGCCAGCGGAGTCTTCAAACAGCATAAGAGACTGCTGCATAACTTGAGGCTGAGACAGTTTCCCTGGTATGCATGGGGGTGATGTGACAGACTGATGGGGTTGGTTTTCAGGCGCCATCTGTGCGCTTTCTGCAGAAGACTGGGTGGGAGATAATGTGAACGTGCTGGATCCACTGTCGGCCACCCAATTGACTAATGCCTGTACCTGCTCAGGCCTTACCATCCTTAGAACGGCATTGGGCCCCACCATATATCGCTGTAAATTCTGGCGGCTACTGGGACCTGAGGTAGTTGGTACACTAGGACGTGTGGATGTGGCAGAACGGCCACGTCCTCTCCCAGCACCAGAGGGTCCACTAACACCACCACGACCATGTCCACGTCCGCGTCCCTTACTAGATGTTTTTCTCATTGTTATGGTTCACCACAACAACAAATATATTATTTGGCCCAATGTATTGTATTCAAATTCAGCGGGATATAAATTTGAGGCCTAGTATTTAGGCGCTGGGTGACCGGTATGGATTTAGTGACAGAATTAGACTTGGAAATGCACAGAAGCGTGTGTGTGAAGTTATTCTGAATGACCCTATGTGCACCTTCAATATTATATACCCTTTTAGGGATAGATTTCAAATAGCTCTGATATAGCAGAAACCACTAAATTATGAAATTGCTAAATTGGGAATTGTACTTCAACCCAGAACAAAAAATGTGCTTTGACGGACACTAAATATCTTGCCCAGCAACAACAGTACAGCGGTGGGTAACGAGAGATTTAGAGGGATTTAAATTTGAGGCCTAGTATTTAGGCGCTGGGTGACAGGTATGGGTTTAGTGACAGAATTAGACTTGGAAATACACAGTAGCGGGTGTGTGTGAAGTTATTCTGAATGACCCAATGTGCACCTTCAATATTATATACCCTTTTAGGGATAGATTTCAAATAGCTCTGATATAGCAGAAACCACTAAATTATGAAATTGCTAAATTGGGAATTGTACTTCAACCCAGAACAAAAAATGTGCTTTGACGGACACTAAATATCTTGCCCAGCAACAACAGTACAGCGGTGGGTAACGAGAGATTTAGAGGGATTTAAATTTGAGGCCTAGTATTTAGGCGCTGGGTCACCGGTATGGATTTAGTGACAGAATTAGACTTGGAAATGCACAGAAGCGTGTGTGTGAAGTTATTCTGAATGACCCTATGTGCACCTTCAATATTATATACCCTTTTAGGGATAGATTTCAAATAGCTCTGATATAGCAGAAACCACTAAATTATGAAATTGCTAAATTGGGAATTGTACTTCAACCCAGAACAAAAAATGTGCTTTGACGGACACTAAATATCTTGCCCAGCAACAACAGTACAGCGGTGGGTAACGAGAGATTTAGAGGGATTTAAATTTGAGGCCTAGTATTTAGGCGCTGGGTCACCGGTATGGATTTAGTGACAGAATTAGACTTGGAAATGCACAGAAGCGTGTGTGTGAAGTTATTCTGAATGACCCTATGTGCACCTTCAATATTATATACCCTTTTAGGGATAGATTTCAAATAGCTCTGATATAGCAGAAACCACTAAATTATGAAATTGCTAAATTGGGAATTGTACTTCAACCCAGAACAAAAAATGTGCTTTGACGGACACTAAATATCTTGCCCAGCAACAACAGTACAGCGGTGGGTAACGAGAGATTTAGAGGGATTTAAATTTGAGGCCTAGTATTTAGGCGCTGGGTGACAGGTATGGGTTTAGTGACAGAATTAGACTTGGAAATACACAGTAGCGGGTGTGTGTGAAGTTATTCTGAATGACCCAATGTGCACCTTCAATATTATATACCCTTTTAGGGATAGATTTCAAATAGCTCTGATATAGCAGAAACCACTAAATTATGAAATTGCTAAATTGGGAATTGTACTTCAACCCAGAACAAAAAATGTGCTTTGACGGACACTAAATATCTTGCCCAGCAACAACAGTACAGCGGTGGGTAACGAGAGATTTAGAGGGATTTAAATTTGAGGCCTAGTATTTAGGCGCTGGGTCACCGGTATGGATTTAGTGACAGAATTAGACTTGGAAATGCACAGAAGCGTGTGTGTGAAGTTATTCTGAATGACCCTATGTGCACCTTCAATATTATATACCCTTTTAGGGATAGATTTCAAATAGCTCTGATATAGCAGAAACCACTAAATTATGAAATTGCTAAATTGGGAATTGTACTTCAACCCAGAACAAAAAATGTGCTTTGACGGACACTAAATATCTTGCCCAGCAACAACAGTACAGCGGTGGGTAACGAGAGATTTAGAGGGATTTAAATTTGAGGCCTAGTATTTAGGCGCTGGGTCACCGGTATGGATTTAGTGACAGAATTAGACTTGGAAATGCACAGAAGCGTGTGTGTGAAGTTATTCTGAATGACCCTATGTGCACCTTCAATATTATATACCCTTTTAGGGATAGATTTCAAATAGCTCTGATATAGCAGAAACCACTAAATTATGAAATTGCTAAATTGGGAATTGTACTTCAACCCAGAACAAAAAATGTGCTTTGACGGACACTAAATATCTTGCCCAGCAACAACAGTACAGCGGTGGGTAACGAGAGATTTAGAGGGATTTAAATTTGAGGCCTAGTATTTAGGCGCTGGGTCACCGGTATGGATTTAGTGACAGAATTAGACTTGGAAATGCACAGAAGCGTGTGTGTGAAGTTATTCTGAATGACCCTATGTGCACCTTCAATATTATATACCCTTTTAGGGATAGATTTCAAATAGCTCTGATATAGCAGAAACCACTAAATTATGAAATTGCTAAATTGGGAATTGTACTTCAACCCAGAACAAAAAATGTGCTTTGACGGACACTAAATATCTTGCCCAGCAACAACAGTACAGCGGTGGGTAACGAGAGATTTAGAGGGATTTAAATTTGAGGCCTAGTATTTAGGCGCTGGGTCACCGGTATGGATTTAGTGACAGAATTAGACTTGGAAATGCACAGAAGCGTGTGTGTGAAGTTATTCTGAATGACCCTATGTGCACCTTCAATATTATATACCCTTTTAGGGATAGATTTCAAATAGCTCTGATATAGCAGAAACCACTAAATTATGAAATTGCTAAATTGGGAATTGTACTTCAACCCAGAACAAAAAATGTGCTTTGACGGACACTAAATATCTTGCCCAGCAACAACAGTACAGCGGTGGGTAACGAGAGATTTAGAGGGATTTAAATTTGAGGCCTAGTATTTAGGCGCTGGGTCACCGGTATGGATTTAGTGACAGAATTAGACTTGGAAATGCACAGAAGCGTGTGTGTGAAGTTATTCTGAATGACCCTATGTGCACCTTCAATATTATATACCCTTTTAGGGATAGATTTCAAATAGCTCTGATATAGCAGAAACCACTAAATTATGAAATTGCTAAATTGGGAATTGTACTTCAACCCAGAACAAAAAATGTGCTTTGACGGACACTAAATATCTTGCCCAGCAACAACAGTACAGCGGTGGGTAACGAGAGATTTAGAGGGATTTAAATTTGAGGCCTAGTATTTAGGCGCTGGGTGACAGGTATGGGTTTAGTGACAGAATTAGACTTGGAAATACACAGTAGCGGGTGTGTGTGAAGTTATTCTGAATGACCCAATGTGCACCTTCAATATTATATACCCTTTTTGGGATAGATTTCAAATAGCTCTGATATAGCAGGAACCACTAAATTATGAAATTGCTAAATTGGGAATTGTATTTCAACCCAGAACAAGAAATGTGCTTGAACGGACACTAAATAACTCGCCCAGCTACAGCACTAGGGACAGATTTAGCTGGATATAAATTTGAGGCCTAGTATTTAGGCGCTGGGTGACCGGTATGGATTTAGTGACAGAATTAGACTGGGATATGGCCAAAAAATAAACAGACTATTGCTGGTTAAATGCACTTGGTGTGACAGCTTCACCCTGATGTAGGCTTTAGCCAAAAAACAACCACACCATTGAGGGTTAAATGCACTTGGTGACAGGCGCAGCTTGCCCCTGATTTTGTATATGGCCAAAAAATGAACAGACTATTGCTGGTTAAATGCACTTGGTGTGACAGCTTCACCCTGATGTAGGCTTTAGCCAAAAAACAACCACACCATTGAGGGTTAAATGCACTTGGTGACAGGCGCAGCTTGCCCCTGATTTTGTATATGGCCAAAAAATGAACAGACTATTGCTGGTTAAATGCACTTGGTGTCACAGCTTCACCCTGATGTAGGCTTTAGCCAAAAAACAACCACACCATTGAGGGTTAAATGCACTTGGTGACAGGCGCAGCTTGCCCCTGATTTTGTATATGGCCAAAAAATGAACAGACTATTGCTGGATAAATGCACTTGGTGTGACAGCTTCACCCTGATGTAGGCTTTAGCCAAAAAACAACCACACCATTGAGGGTTAAATGCACTTGGTCGCAGCTTGTGCTGGCGCACCACAAGACACAAAATGGCCGCCGATCACCCCAGAAAAATGAGACTGACAAACGGTCTGTGCAGCCTAAAAACAGTGAGCAATTGAGGATCAGCAGCTCAATGATCCACAGCTGCAGATCGATCAGTTAATCAAGTCCTTTGGAGGAGTTAATCTGCCTAATCTCGCCCTACTGTCGCAGCCGCAACCTCTCCCTACGCTAATCAGAGCAGAGTGACGGGCGGCGCTATGTGACTCCAGCTTAAATAGAGGCTGGGTCACATGGTGCTCTGGCCAATCACAGCCATGCCAATAGTAGGCATGGCTGTGATGGCCTCTTGGGGCAAGTAGTATGACGCTTGTTGATTGGCTGCTTTGCAGCCTTTCAAAAAGCGCCAAGAAAGCGTCACAAAAGCGCGAAGAAAGCGACGAACACCGAACCCGAACCCGGACTTTTACGAAAATGTCCGGGTTCGGGTCCGTGTCACGGACACCCCAAAATTCGGTACGAACCCGAACTATACAGTTCGAGTTCGCTCATCCCTAATTGCAACACTTTTTGTTCCGTCATGGCCATAATCGTGTCCCTGTAACACTCACAAGCCCTTCTCAAAACCTCAACATCCTGCTTACAGTAAGCTTTTAACTCTTTTTGAAAAGGTATCATTTTTATGTTTCTCATACCAATCTGTGAATTCTTTTTTATCACCGGGCATCATGTATTCGACACCATAATACATAGCGGCCGGTAGGGCGCCTATGTAGTTTTGATTTTCGGCCGTGTTGAAAAAATGCGGGAAGTGCCCCTTGGCGCCTGAAAAACCCATAGTCTCGGGCATCTTGCTGAGTTTCATAGGCATGAAATTCAGAGAGTCTATGAACCTAAGTCCTTCAGGGTAACGCACATTAACCGACCGCCTTGATTTATAATATCAATTTTAAATTTTTCATTAATCAACGCCTGTAAAACAAAATAAGCGTCGTAGCGGCCTGCATTGTGAGCTATGATTGTGTAACCCGAAAACTTACCGTCGGCAAAAAATCGCACAAAGTCAAACGTACAGGTTTTTCCGCTAAACCTCCAGGAGTCGGGTCCGTATAGCGTGGTTGCGTAAATGAAATTGGGTATATGCAAGCCTGTTTCTTGCATGCATTCAAAATCGTAAAAGATGTACTTGTCAGTCATTTTTTTGGGGGTGTATGGCTGCATGTAACAAACATGGTCGTCAAATTTGTCAACCTGTCCGTCGCAGATGGTGCATTTTAAACCGTTACATTTGTGCTCATCGCCGTTGTCTATATATTTGTAACAAAATCCGCAAAAAGTTTTTTTCTTACAAAGAGCTTTATCACTAAGTGACAGGTTTCTATGTGTTTCAAAACATGCAGCTGAACAGCAGTATGTCCTACATATCGGGCAACGTGTATTATTAGACTGCTCCGCACAATTCGGGCTCTGGCACGCTTTACAAAACTGCATGCACCCGTGTCAGTATTTATGTCTGTATACAGTGCAACAAACATCGCAAAAATAATCGAAGCCGATAAAGGCTTTTAGATTTTTTATGCCATAATAATGCTTTTCATGGTGCAATATATAGACGGTCTTTTCTTTAGCGGTGCGGGCTGTGTGATAATAACGCCACTGACCCCTATTGTGGTACAAAATTTTAATTGTGATGTAAATTTTTTTTTCAAATTCAGCAACGTCAGTAAAAGACACCAAATACCCCTCAGGTATTTGTAAGTCTCTATGCAGTTGTCGAGCTTTCTCTAACAAAGCGACATCGCCCAAAGCAGCACCCTCCAAAATAGCGTAAACACTAGCGGCCAGACAGACGTTATTATCGTAATTATTGAAATCGTATAAATGTTGTTTTTTACGATCAATAATACGACTATACGCGACACCGCCCAAACGTCTTCGGGCCCCACCACGGCGGCACCTGACAATGATGACAACTAGTTTAAGTGTGTTACCGGCTATGCACTCCGCGTTACTCTGTAAAGCGTTAGCGATATTGTTCAAAAATGTTTCGCCGCTAAATCCATCTCTAGAATACCTATTAGAAAAAAATAAAATCAAACGTTTCGCCGCCGTCTAAACACAATTGTATGAAATCACCCGGCTCGGCGTCCCGTAAAATCCTATCTAGCAATGTCTGTATAGCAGGGTGTATTGCATCAAGAGCGTCAACAAACGAACGAATGGCTTCGAGGTTAGCGAATCTGAAGTGTTCCGTGTACATGGTACTGTTAAAATTCGCTAAGTCACGCTGTTGCTGATATACACGTTCTAGATAGACGGATCTAACATTTTGTGTTTCAGGGGCGTCGTCTGTAATAGCCGTGTTATATGGCCCGTCGCCTGAATGACGGCGCTTTGATTGTGTGTTAGAAGGTCTATTAGTGGGCGCGCTGTTTGGCCAACTGTGCTCCGCTTGCGCGGCCTGCGGTTGCTGATGTGTTTGTCCAGCATTCAGACGAGCCGACGCACCAGTCTTGTTACGACACTCCTGCCTTTTTTTGCTAACTATTTTGTTCGGACGCGCCGGCGGCCCATTGTTACGCCGGCTACGCCTTTTTTCTCTAGCTCTTTTAGAACGTTTAACTGAAAAACAGATTTTTATAGCCTTTTTTTAACTTTCTACCCCAAGCACTTACAGTTGTTTTTGTGCTTTTAAAAGGGCGTCCACCTCCACCAGTCATCACTAGTCAGTCTCGGCGTAGCAGCTCTTTTTCAAGAGCGTCAAGATGCGTAATCAGTCGTATGCATTTGTCACGCGTAGCGTGTATTTGTCCCTCAGTATTTTTGTTGGGACTGTTAAACGCTAGAGACGTAGAGTCTTTAACGCAACATTTTAAATGCTACGCCACGCGTGCCATTTTGTCATTACATTTCGCGATATCCCTCAACGCGTCGTACCTCTTTCCACCCCGACAATAACAGGAATGGACAAGAGGTGCGTCTCGCTGTTGGGGTTCGCTTATCTGTTGTACGTTGCTGCATGTGTCTGGCGTATCAAATGTGATGCGCTTTTTACAAGGTACTACATCCTGTGTATTGGGTGCTGGTGTTATGTCGCATAAAGCTGTAATATCATTTATTACGCTAGTTGGCTCACCACTCTGTAGACCCGGCAGCGGCGTGGTTAGAACTGCCGCTATCGGCAAAAACTGCTCCTGATGCTGTTTAGTGGTCGAGCGTTGGCTCTATTTAGCGATTCGGGCTTTGTTGTTTTGTTTTCTTTTGGCTGAAAATTAAAGACAAACATTAAGATATAGTATTAAGAATTTTAAAGCGCTATAATTAAAGTGCTATTATAAAAATATCGAAAAAATCCTAGAATTTATATAGTTGTGTTATTTGGATGTATAGCTACATAGCTAGATAAATGGGTATATAGATAGATAGATTGATAACTATATATGTCATTATGACTTTTATTAAAAATTTAAAGACACTCAGCCAGCTGTATGTATTAAGAACATCAAGCGGCGCTAATTACAACAGAGCACCCCGTGTAATATTAACTTACGGGCATCAGGACAACGGATAACCGACATTGCGGTATTTTCCGCAAGCCAACTGTCGCGGGCGTTAGTGATCGCCTCTGGTATTTTGGGGAATGAAGCAGTTCTGTTGGTACGTGCGCTACTACCCAACAGGCGGGCGTTGGTGATCGCCTCTGGTGGTTCGGGGAATGAAACAGTTCTGTTGGTCCGTGCGCTACTACCTGGCAGCTGAAAAACTTTAAATTACAAGGTTTGATTAAACATCATTGTTTTATAACCGCTTAAAAGTTATAGACATTGTTTTTTGCGCCGCTGTAGCTGGATCCTTACCCTTTGTGTTAGCTTTCTTTGATACCGTTTTGGAGCCGCCGGTCGTGGCCATTTTTCTTTTCAACGCTGCATTTAAAAAAGTATTAGACTTATATCGATTGTTTCAAATATATTACAGCCGCAATGCATTTTGATCCTTACGCTCTTTGCCCCGCTTGCTAGGCTTTTGTAGGGCCGCCTGGGAGAGTGTCGCGATGTCATCAATTGTATACACTTTTCTTTCCAGCGCTGTGTTTTAAAAAAGTGTATTAGGAATATAGATAATGTTTAAAACAGCCAACATCAAAGAAGTCGATCGAGCCTTACGTGTTCTGGCTAGTCTGGTCGTCTGTTTCATTTCAGGGCGCCCTGGGGTTGTGAGATCGATAACTCGCGACGGATTGTTCTCCTTTAGTTCGTCAGAATTGTTGTTGCTAGTAACTTCAATGTTTGAATGTACTGTATTTTCAGTATCAACGTCTCTGGTCGCAATTCCTAAAATGTCGCGGATTTGGGTGTCTGTAATAAATGTACATGAAATATAGCGAGCTCTAAAACTACATATGTAATAAAAGCATAAGCTGATTATACTTACCGGGTAGGCAAGGTGATGTCGGATTGTAATCGGGTTCGTTTGAAATATACGTATGAACTAGCCCCATACTGGGCGAATCGTCTGAAAACAATTGCGCACCACCACCGCTAATGTACGACTCATAGTAATAATCGACCGCCATAAGCAGCTGCGCATCAGGCATGTTGTCATCCCCCCACAAATCTTGGTACGATTCCATCTAAACGAAATGTATGTTGTTAGTTAAATTATAACTATATAGCTGACACGTACGATAGATAAATTGTAGTTGTGGTATTTGGCTGTATGTATACATAGATAGATAGCTAGGTATCTAGCTAACAGAGAGATGTAAAGCTAGATAGTTCGATAGATAGATAGATAGATTTTAGATAGTTGGGGGTAGTTGGCTATATGTATACATAGATAAGTAAATGGTTCGTTAGATAGATAGGTAGATAGCTAACAGATATCTGGAAAGCTAGATAGATAGATAGACAGATATGTATTAGATGGGTGGCTAGCTAGATAGATAGCTATATAGCTAGACAGATAGAATAGATAGACACATAGATAGACGGACAGAATAGATAGATACATAGATAGATGGATAGATGTATAGATAGCTAGATAGGCTGCTAGCCAGAAGAGATAGATACATAGATAGATAGCTGTATAGATGTATAGATCGATAGATTGCTAGAATTTAGATAGTTGGGGTATTTGGCGGCATGTACACATAGATAAAATGGATAGATAGATAGACGTTACATAGATTCAGATAACATAAGACATATTCAATAAATAGTGAAAGATATTGCTAGTTAAAATATAATCTCATTTGTATGTGATAAAAGAAAAAAGCCAGTTAGTAAAGCATTACGAATATAAATAAGCAACGTTACATAGCGACAGATAACATAATGCATATTCAAGATAGTGAAAGCTTTAAAAGCACAAGTGCCAATAGTTCTTACCTTTTAAATGTATTATGACTTGTTGGTCTCTGCGTCTATGTGCCCGAGTCTCTCTGTGATAGCCATGCAGAGACTGGACCCTGTTTATATAGGCGGTCCGTGTTGTAAAACATGTCAGGTGGTAGCGATTAGCATATTGATTAGTTGCACACAAAAAAACAAAAAAAATGATCAAGTTGTATAAAATGATATAAAGAGATATCAAAGTGTTTAGCCTTTATATCAATGTAATAAAATTACAAAAATATTATTTATAATATCTAATTAAATTATACTAGTTAAATTATGTTTTATAAGAATTTATATGTTTTATTATAGGCCTTTTATGAATTCATCTTAATTTTATATCAATAACTTATCGGTTGCTATAAAAAGGACTTATCAGTGTCTTTTGCATTTATTTAAATGTAACTTATAAGCTGTATAAAATGATATAATGTGTTTTTGAGGCACCTGACAGGGGTCCTGTCCTTGTAGAGCCGCTCCAATTTTATATCAATAGCTTATCGGTTGCTATAAAAAGGACTTATCAGTGTCTTTCGCATTTATTTAAAATGTAACTTATAAGTTGTATAAAAATTATATCAATCTTGATTTCAGCAATGTCGTCTTACAAAAATTTGTATTTATGAAAATGTGCTTTGCAAGCGGTCGTGACCCGTGCATTAGAAAAGTATTGATTACACAAATAAAGACTGTGTCAGGTCTGCTGAAACTTGATTTCAGCAATGTTGTTTTTACAAACATTTCTGTTCATGAAAATGTGCTTTGCAAGCGGTCGTGACCCGTGCATTAGAAAAGTATTGATTACACAAATAAAGACTGTGATTTGTGCATTAGAAAAGTATTGATTACACAAATAAAGACTGTGACAGGTCTACTGAAACTTGATTTCAGCAAAGTTGTTTTTACAAACATTTGTGTTCATGAAAATGTGCTTTGCAAGCGGTCGTGACCCATGCATTAGAAAAGTATTGATTACACAAATAAAGACTGTGACAGGTCTGCTGAATCAGCAGTTTAGCAGACATCTGAGAAGTGCCAATATAAGCCAGTATCAAACTATATAAATCCAAGGATAAAAATCTAATACCAAGCGATATCAAATTTATATCAAGAGATATAAAAGGGGGCATGTAAAAAGGGGCGTGGTACCTGTCACTTTGACGAAACATATCCCCTCTTTCTACTCACATGGCCTGAATCAGTGTAGGCCTGAATTAAATATTTATTTGCCGAAAATGGCTGTATTTCAAATGCCTGAATCAAACCACTGTATGTAGAGGGTGTATCTCACAGGGTCTGAACCAGTGTAGGCCTGAATTAAATATTATTTTGACCAAAATGGCTGTATTTCAAATGGCTGTATTTCAAATGCCTGTATCAAACCCCTGCATGTAGAGGGTGTATCTCACACGGTCTGAATCAGTATAGGCCTGAATTAAATATTTCTTTGCCCAAAATGGCAGTATTTCAAATGGCTATATTTCAAATGCCTGAATCAAACCCCTGTATGTAGCGGGTGTATCTCACATGGCCTGAATCAGTGTAGGCCTGAATTAAATATTTCTTTGCCTAAAATGGCTGTATTTCAAATGCCTGAATCAAACCACTGTATGTAGAGGGTGTATCTCACAGGGTCTGAACCAGTGTAGGCCTGAATTAAATATTTTTTTGACCAAAATGGCTGTATTTCAAATGGCTGTATTTCAAATGCCTGTATCAAACCCCTGCATGTAGAGGGTGTATCTCACACGGCCTGAATCAGTGTAGGCCTGAATTAAATATTTATTTGTCCAAAAAGGCTGTATTTCAAATGCCTATATTTCAAATGCCTGAATCAAACCCCTGTATGTAGATGGTGTATATCACATGGCCTGAATCAGTGTACAGGGCTGCATTTCAAATGGCTGCATTTCAAATGCCTGAATCAAAATATGTATTTGCCCAAAATGGCAGTATTTCCAATGTCTATATTTCAAATGCCTGAATCAAACCCCTGTATGTAGATGGTGTATATCACATGGCCTGAATCAGTGTAGGCCTGAATTAAATATTTCTTTGCCCAAAATGGTTGTATTTCAAATGCCTGAAAAAAAACCCTGTATGTAGAGGTTGTATCTCAAAGGACCTGAACCAGTGTAGGCCTGAATTAAATATGTATTTGCCAAAAATAGCTGTATTTCAAATGCCTGAATCAAACTCCTATATGTAGAGGGTGTATCTCACAGGGCCTGAACCAGTGTAGGCCTGAATCAACTATTTCTTTGTCCAAAATTGCTGTATGTTAAATGGCTGTATTTCAAATGCCTGAATCAAACCCCTGTATGTAGAGGGTGTATCTCAAACGGTCTGAACCATTGTAGGCCTAAATAAAATATTTCTTTGCCCAACAAGGCTGTATTTCAAATGGCTGTATTTCAAATGCCTAAAATCAAACCCCTGTATGTAGAGGGTGTATCTCACAGGGCCTGATCCAGTGTAGGCCTGAATTAAATATTTATTTGACCAAAATGGCTGCATTTTAACTGGCTATATTTCAAATGTCTGAATCAAACCACTCTATGTAGAGGGTGTATCTCACAGGGTCTGAACCAGTGTAGGCCTGAATTAAATATTTTTTTGACCAAAATGGCTGTATTTCAAATGGCTGTATTTCAAATGCCTGTATCAAACACCTGCATGTAGAGGGTGTATCTCACACGGCCTGAATCAGTGTAGGCCTGAATTAAATATTTATTTGCCCAAAATGGCTGTATTTCAAATGCCTATATTTCAAATGCCTGAATCAAACCCCTGTATGTAGATTGTGTATATCACATGGCCTGAATCAGTGTACAGGGCTGCATTTCAAATGGCTGTATTTCAAATGCCTGAATCAAAATATGTATTTGCCCAAAATGGCAGTATTTCCAATGTCTATATTTCAAATGCCTGAATCAAACCCCTGTATGTAGATGGTGTATATCACATGGCCTGAATCAGTGTAGGCCTGAATTAAATATTTCTTTGCCCAAAATGGTTGTATTTCAAATGCCTGAACAAAACCCCTGTATGTAGAGGTTGTATCTCAAAGGACCTGAACCAGTGTAGGCCTGAATTAAATATGTATTTGCCAAAAATAGCTGTATTTCAAATGCCTGAATCAAACTCCTATATGTAGAGGGTGTATCTCACAGGGCCTGAACCAGTGTAGGCCTGAATTAACTATTTCTTTGTCCAAAATTGATGTATGTTGAATGGCTGTATTTCAAATGCCTGAATCAAACCCCTGTATGTAGAGGGTGTATCTCAAACGGTCTGAACCATTGTAGGCCTAAATAAAATATTTCTTTGCCCAACAAGGCTGTATTTCAAATGGCTGTATTTCAAATGCCTAAAATCAAACCCCTGTATGTAGAGGGTGTATCTCACCTGGCCTGATCCAGTGTAGGCCTGAATTAAATATTTATTTGACCAAAATGGCTGCATTTTAACTGGCTATATTTCAAATGTCTGAATAAAACCCCTTTATGGAGAGGGTATATCTGACATGGACTGAATCAGTGTTGGCCTGAATTAAATATTTATTTGTCCAAAAAGGCTGTATTTCAAATGGCTGTATTTCAAATGCCTGAATCAAACTCCTGTATGTAGATGGAATTTAAAATATAGCCATTCGAAATACAGCCATTTGGTGCACAAAAAATTGAATTCAGGCCTACACTGGTTCAGGCCGTGTGAGATACACCCTCTACATACAGGGGTTGATTCAGGCATTCAAAATACAGCCATTAGAAATACAGCCTTGTTGGGCAAAGAAATATTTAATTCAGGCCTACACTGGTTCAGAACGTGTGAGATACAACCTCTACATACAGGGGTTTTATTCAGGCATTTGAAATACAGCTATTTGAAATGCAGCCATTTTGAGCAAAGAAATATTTAATTCAGGCATACACTGGTTCAGACCATGTGAGATACACCCTCTTACATACAGGAGTTTGATTCAGGCATTTGAAATACAGCCTTGTTGGGCAAAGAAATATTTAATTCAGGCCTACACTGGTTCAGAACGTGTGAGATACAACCTCTACATACAGGGGTTTGATTCAGGCATTTGAAATACAGCTATTTGAAATTCAGCCATTTTGGGCAAAGAAATATTTAATTCGGGCCTACACTGGTTCAGGACCTGTGAGGTACACCATCTACATACAAGGGTTTGATTCAGGCATTTGAAATACAGCCATTTTGGGCAAAAAAATATTTAAATCAGGCCTACACTGGTTCAGACCGTGTGAGATACACCCTCTACATACAGGGGTTTGATTCAGGCATTTGAAAAACAGCCATTTGAAATACAGTCATTTTGGGCAAAGAAATATTTTATTCAGGCCTACACTGCCTGTATGTAGAGGGTGTATCTCACACAGTCTGAACCAGTGTAGGCCTGAATTAAATATTTCTTTCCCCAACAAGACTGTATTTCAAATGCCTGAATCAAACCCCTGTATGTAGATGGTGTATCTCACAGGGCCTGAACCAGTGTAGGCTTGAATAAAATATTTCTTTGCCCAAAATGGCTGAATTTCAAATGCCTGAATCAAACCCCTGTATGTAGAGGGTGTATCTAACACAGAATGAACCATTGTAGGCCTGAAATAAATATTTACTTGACTAAAATGGCTGCATTTCAAATGACTGTATCAAACCCCTGTATGTAGAGGGTGTATCTCAAACGGTGTGAACCAGTGTAGGCCTGAATTAAATATTTATTTGACTAAAATGGCTGTATTTCAAATGCCTGTATCAACCCCCCATATGTAGAGGGTGTATCTCACACGGCCTAAACCAGTGTAGGCCTAAATTAAATATTTATTTGCCCAAAATGGCTGTATTTCAAATGCCTGAATCAAACCCCTGTATGTAGAGGGTGTATTTCACAGGGCCTGAACCAGTGTAGGTCTGAATTAAATATTTCCTTGCCCAAAATGACTGTATTTTAAATGGCTGCATTTCAAATGCATGAATCAAACCCCTGTATGTAGAGGGTGTATCTTACACGGCCTGAATCAGTGTAAGCCTGAATTAAATATTTATTTGCCCAAAATGGCTGTATTTCAAATGCCTGAATCAAACCCCTGTATGTAGAGGGTGTATCTCACACGGTCTGAACCAGTGTAGGCCAGATTTAAATATTTCTTTGCCCAAAACGGCTGTATTTCAAATGCCTGAATTAAACTCCTGTATGTAGAGGGTGTATCTCACAGGCCCTGATCTAGTGCGGCTAATTGACTCCCCCAAGCAGGTAAGAGGGTAGTTGATCCCGGATCCCAAATCTGTTTGCACCTTGCACCAACTTAGAAGCACGAGCACTTTATCTAGATTGAACTTCCATCACCTACCTCAAAGATAAGAGACTTCCTACTGCTAGAGCCTATCTCCCAGGAATCCCAAGAACACCACTCTGGGCGGAGCCCCAACAGAGACACTGTGGGTGTGGCCTTGTTAGGTACCCTTATTAACCCGGCCCCACTGCGCCATCGGCGCGCCAAAGGCAAGCCTGTCCGGGCGCGGACAGATTATTAGATTAACTGACATTGCCGGTGCGCCCTTGGCCGTCACCAAGACTCCTCCATTATTGGGAAACGCTCACCTGGTTTGATTTTAGAACTTGGGTAACACAATTGACATTTTAATGTCTTGTAGTTTTAATTTTTATTATGACTTTTACAGTAATTTTACTCCAATAACTGATTTTTTTGGATGGTTACCGATATGATGATGTACACACGTAATGAGCTAATTGCTCTGAATGGGCCCACATTGTCACTATTGCCCGCAAAAACAACGAGGAAATTGACCACACATCATTTGTGGAAATCCGCCATCTTGCCAAAAACCCATAGGCAATTAATTAGAAGGAAAGGCTTCCCGAAAACGAGTACACCTTCGGGGCCGATTCCAACTCAGAACCAGCATTTGCTGAAAGGGGCACTTCTAAACTGCCGTTCTGTGGTTAAGAATGCAGCCAACATTTATGATTTGATTTTATCAAATAATCTAGATTATTTGTGTCCAACTGAAACGTGGTTTTCGGAGGGGGTGGATCCTATGTTGGATGAATTGGTCCCCCCTTTGTACAAAATTCTCCACATAGACAGGGCCACTAGAGGGGGAGGTGTTGCAATGGTCTTTCGTGAGCATCTAATGATGTCAGCCCTTAAGAATGGCCCAATTCTTAAAACTTTTGAACCCTAGCTATCAAATGCCAGAAGAGGCCTTCTCTATCTTTATTGTCTACCACCCCCCAGATTTAAAAACAGGATTTGATGATGACCTGCTGGAATTGGCCACATCGGCCTTCCTAGATAGTCATCATTGTGGGCGAGGTCTAAGGTACTCATAGCAACCAATGAGGCCGTGCGCTCCTGCTCTCAGCAGGAATCCAGGCCGCGGTTCCACAGACTGCTCACGGCCGTGAAAAACGGCCGTGTGCATTCGGCCTTAAAGATACTTTTTCCCCACGTTTATTAAATTGTTTTCTTCACATTCTTTATATCTCGTCCGAACTCTTTGAACCTTGAGATCCCCCTACCTTCCTCCCCTTTTTCTTGACTCTCCATTTGATAAGTGCTAGGAAATTGGTCTCTGGAATAGGTGCCTTATTCTCTAGGCCTTTGTGGCCCATTGCAAAGTGTCATGCCTTCTTTTTTTCCCTCCCTATTGAATTAGTCAGCTAAGCGCATCAAGGCCCGAAGGGTAAGACTGCGTGCACACAATACTCATTTCTTTGCCCAAAATGGCTGTATTTCAAATTGCTGTATTTCAAATGCCTGAATCAAACCCCTGTATGTAAAGGGTGTATCTCACAGGACCTGAACCAGTGTAGGCCTGAATTAAATATGTCTTTGGCCAAAATGGCTGTATTTCAAATAGCTGTATTAAAAAATGCCTGAATCAAACCCCTGAATGTAGAGGGTGTATCTCACACAGTCTGAACCAGTGCAGGCCTAAATAAAATATTTCTTTGCCCAAAATGGCTGTATTTCAAATGGCTGTATTTCAAATGCCTGAATCAAACCCCTGAATGTAGAGGGTGTATCTCACACAGTCTGAACCAGTGCAGGCCTAAATAAAATATTTCTTTGCCCAAAATGTCTGTATTTCAAATGGCTGTATTTCAAATGCCTGAATTAAACCCCTGTATGTAGAGGGTGTATCTCACAGGGCCTGAAACAGTGTAGGCTTAAATAAAATATTTCTTTGCCCAAAATGGCTGTAAATCAAATGGCTGTATTTAAAATGCCTGAATCAAACCCCTGTATGTAGAGGGTGTATCTCACACAGTCTGAACCAGTGTAGGCCTAAATTAAATATTTCTTTGCCCAAAATGGCAGTATTTCAAATTGCTGTATTTCAAATGCCTGAATCAAACCCCTGTATGTAGAGGGTGTATCTCACACGGCCTGAACCAGTGTAGGCCTGAATTCAATATTAGTGCACCAAATGGCTGTATTTTAAATGCCTGAATCAAACCCTTGTATGTAGAGGGTGTATCTCACACAGTCTGAATCAGTGTAGGCCTGAATTAAATATATTTCTTTGCCCAAAATGGCTGTATTTCAAATGTCTGTATTTCAAATGCCTGAATCAAACCCCTGTATGTAGAGGGTGTATCTCACAGGACCTGAACCAGTGTAGGCCTGATTTAAATATTTATTTCCCCAAAATTGCTGTATTTCAAATGGCTATATTTCAAATGCCCGAATCAAACCCCTGTATGTAGAGGGTGTATCTCACATGACCTGAATCAGTGTTGGCCTAAATTAAATATTTCTTTGCACAAAATGGCTGTATTTGAAATGGCTATATTTCAAATGCCTGAATGAAACCCCTGTATGTAGAGGGTGTATCTCACATGGTCTGAACCAGTGTAGGCCTGAATTACACTGCTCTTTGCCCAAAATGGCAGTATTTTAAATGGCTGTATTTCAAATGGCTGAATCAAACCCCTGTATGTAGAGGGTGTATCTCACACAGTCTTATCCAGTGTAGGCCTGAATTCAATATTGGTTCACCAAATGGCTGTATTTCAAATGCCTTAATTAAATCCCTGTATGTAGAGGGTGTATCTCACACAGCCTGAATCAGTGTAGGCCTGAATTAAATATTCTTTGCCCAAAATGGTTGTATTTCAAATGGCTGTATTTCAAATGCCTGAATCAAACCACTGTATTTAGAGGGTGTATCTCACAGAGCCTGAACCAGTGTAGGCCTGAATTCAATATTGGTGCACCAAATGGCGGTATTTCAAATCTCTGAATCTAACCCAAATGTATTAAGGGTGTATCTCACAATGACATCTGCATCAAAGGCTGCCAACTAAATTTTTTGGGCCAAACGAGTGTTTGTTTAACAACTGAATTTGACAGCAGTATATAAGCCTGTAATTTCACACGTGCTGATGCTGCAAGGCCTGAAAATAGTGTTTTTTGACAAAAAAAGTGTGTTTTTAAAACCCCAGAAAATGATGGGTGTATTTCTACCTTAAATTGCACACCGAATAAACCAGATGTTGTAGTTTGCCCAAAAAATTGTGATTTGCAATGTCCCAAAAGCTCAGATGCAGTGCTGGTGCACTGAGCTTGCATAAAATGGCCGCAGCCGCCCACCTAGCTAACAGAATTATAAACGTTTTTTTTTTTTAGGTCAATGGGCTCAGGGCAGGTTAAACGATTGTGCCCTGCACCCATACAACTATTTCTCTGTAGATCGCTCAGTTAGATTCTCTCCTATTCTCTCCCTGAAATCACATGTCCTGCAGCATCCTCTCTCTACACTTGTAACAGCAGAGTGACGTGCAGCGCTACGTGACTCAAGCTTATATAGAGCCTGGGTCACATGCTGCTCTGGCCAATCACAGCCATGCCATTAGTAGGCATGGCTTTGATGGCTTCTAAGGCCAGACAGTTAATCGCTTGTTGTTTGGCTGCTCTGCAGCCTTTCAAAAAGCGCCAAGAAAGCGCCGAACACCGAACCCGAACTTTTACTGAAATGTTCGGGTCCCAAAAAATCCTAAAGTTCGGTACGAACAGTTCGGGTTGCTCAACCCTAATCACTATTACGTTGCCTTTCACTAATCGCCAAACTAGCTGCATGCGCCTTACTGAACCACTAATAAAACACACTACACAGTAGGTACAAATAACACACAATATTTATTGCTACCTAAGGTACACTAAATAGTGACACATACAATACACTAACAGTATAGCACTAAAAATACAGTACTAACTACGCTACACAATCCCAAACTCCACCCACAAACTTTAACTAACATACACACATACAAGAGCAGCCCACCCTTAGTATAGGGGAAAATAAGAAACACACACCTGCAGCAGTGAAGGGGTTATTGTACTGCTGCAGTGGCAATAGAGGGGTTAATCAGGGGACTGTGGGTTGGCAGGGCTTACTGGAATTTGGAAGGGTTAATGCCGGCCACAGATACCCCGGGCTGAAGGCTGCTGCAGGGGTACAGCAGGGCAGGGCGCAGGGGTACATGGTTGGATAAATGCAGGGATAATGGGGAGGGAGGTCAGGGCTTAATAGTTGGGGGTGGTGGTAATATGGGCAGATAGGAATAATATGAATGTGGGCAGGTAGGGGTAACTTGAGCATTGGTGGGATAATGGTAGGGGAATATGGGCAGGTAGGGGTTAATAGTGTTGGTGGGATAGTGGGTAATATGGGCAGGTAGGGGTTAATAGAGTTGGTGGGATAATGGGTTGAGGCAGGGGAATATGAGCAACTAAGGGTTAATCGTTGATGGGATAGTGGGGTTAAATACTCAGCCCTCCAGGGGTATGATTCTCAGGATGCTTGTCGTCCTAGAGATGATTCTCATTGGGCGGCGGCTCGGTTCTGCTCTCCGAGTGCAGGGGGCGCGCTGTGGTGATATGACGTCACCGTGCCAGCCCACGCATCCCTGCGCGCGCTCGGCGGGGTAGCGCCACGTGCTGCCAGGCGGGAGAAGCCTTTGATCTCCCGCCTGTAGCGATTTGCATTCCAGGCAGCGGGATAGAGAGGTTTCTCCCTTCTTTCTGTTGGAAAGCGGTGGAGATAATTAAAACAAAGGACTCTGATTCTTTGTAGTCCTTTGTCCGGTCATTCTGATGCAATCAACCAGATTTCATCAGTGTGAATGCTTGGGCATATTAAAGGGGGGGGGGGACAAAAGGGGGACACATTTATTAAAGGGGGCATTGTAGATAAGGGGACACATAAGGGGACATATTCCCCACAGAGGCTGCAATGAATCGTGTCCAAAGATGGCCATTCAATGGATCCAGCAGACATTGCATCTGTGCTGGCCTTGAGGAACAACCAGCTAAAGACTTTTGGAGAACTCAGGAAGTTATTAGGATTAATTTCCTACTATCGTCCTTACATCCAAAACTTTTCCAGGATTGCAAAGCCCCTGTATGACTTACTATCAGCGGATAAAACACCCACCATAACGTCAGTGCCAGCTCAACAATCTGAGACGAGGAAGAAGCCATCACCAAAACTAAAATGTCAACTACCTTCTCATCAGTCTATAGTCTGAAAACTAAAAGGTTCCAAGGATACCTATACTACTGTCCATCCTTTGTAGGGTATACTGACAACAATCCACTAACCTATGTCCTAACTAATGCCAAACTTAATGCAACAGGCCATCGATGGGTTGCAGAACTCGCTGACTTCAATTTCACTATCATGTATCGTCCAGGAAAGAGAAATGCAGATGCAGATGTACTCTCTCGTATGCCACTAAGTCTTAAACAATACATGCAGCAATGTTCACAAGAAGTCGACCCCAAAGTCATCAATTGCATAACCCAAGCACTTGAAGTGCAACAGAAAGAAGAAATGCCTTGGCAGTGTCCAATAACCATCGCGGGTACAACGTCAACAATAGATGGTACCCAGAAGAAGGAAGCTCAAATACCTAAAGAGACCATAAGGACAGCACAAAAGGAAGACCCAGTGAATGGTCCAGTGTGGAAGTACAAAAACCAAAACAGGTTCCCATCAAAACAAGATCGACAAGGTGAGCAGCTTGATCTCTTTATACTAATGAAACAGTGGACCAAATTGTACCTTGACGAGGATGGAATTTTGAGACGGAAAACACCCTCAGGTTCTCAACTAGTGTTACCCAAGCTGTATCATTCACTGGTGTTGAGAGAATTGCATGAAGAAATGGGTCACTTAGGAGTGGAAAGAACTGTAAACTTGATCAGAGAAAGGTTCTTTTGGCCGTAATATGCAGAGAGACACTGAGCAATACATTAACCATCAGTGCACCTGCCTGAAAGATAAACGCCCTAATAAGCCTACCAGAGCCCCATTGAACAATATTGTCACCACTTATCCCTTTGAGATGGTCTCCATCAATTTCCTCTATCTGGAAACATGCAAAGGAGGCTATGAGTACATACTAGTAGTAATAGACCACTTCACCAGGTTTGCTCAGGCCTATGCAACCAAAAACAAGTCAGCAAAGACTGTTGCCGATAAGATATTCAATGATTTTGTCTTGAAATTAGGATTTCCTACCAGAATTCCCCATGACATGGGAAAAGAATTTGAAAATCAGTTATTCTTGGCATTAGGGAAACATTGCCACATTCAGAATTCTCATACAACTCCATATCATCCGGAAGGAAACGGCCAATGCGAAAGATTCAACCGAACTCTGTTGTCTATGCTTCGGATCCTGTAACCAGATTCCAACAAAGACTGGAAGAACTCACTTGCCCAGGTAATACATGCATACAACTGCACCAAAAGTGAAGTGACGGGGTACTCTCCATTTTTCCTACTGTTTGGGAGATCTCCAAGACTACCAATAGACAGTATGTTTGACAGCCCAGTAACAGAAAAATATAAGACTCACTATGAGTATGTAAAAACATGGACAGAGAGGATGACTGAAGCCTATCAGGTTGCTTCAAAGGTAGCTACCCAAGGCTGCACAAAGAGGGAAAGAGCACTATGACAGAAAAAATCATGGAGTAGAACTTTCACCTGGCAGTAGAGTCCTAGTAAGAAACCTTTCTGAAAGAGGAGGACCAGGAAAACCAGGATTGTTCTGGGAAGACACTGCACATGTTGTCCTGAGGAAAAATTCTGAAGATAGCCCAGTGTATGAAGTCAAGCCAGAAACTGCAAAGGGCCGAACAAGAATCCTGCACCGTAATTTGTTATTGCCTTGTGATTACTTACCCGTTGACCAAGGTCAGCAGATACCTAACAGACCAAGCACTAAAAGACGAGACCAAGTTTCAAAGACTTATCAACCAGCGACACAGATATCTGAAGAAATATTAGAAGAGGAATCAGATCTTGAACAAGAGCAATGGAGATCATTCATCCCTGTAACTCAGAGAGATCACACAAGGTAAGATATAGAACTGAATCCTGAAGCAGCAGAGTTCCATCCTTGCCAGTTGGAAACAAATGAGAGAAGTACAGAGGAAGCTACAATGGAAACTGCAGAGAATGAGCCTGTGATTCCGCCTGAACACATTACATGTCCATTAGGAGACACAGAAGAAGAAAACGCTTCACCAGAAAACCCAACAGACAGTTGACAGCGATGAAGGCGAGTTTGAGGATGCTTCAGATACCTTACCGCTACGCCAGATACAACCCAGCAGAACCAGGAGACAGCCAAAAGTCCAGACTTATGACACTTTGGGTCAACCCAGTAGTGTTGCCAGGAATGTAACAGTAAAGGTTATAGACTGTGTTTATACCCCAGAAGTTTACCCTAACTGGTATCTAAGCCCAGACCTTTTTGCTGAGGACTCTAAAAATTGGTAACCGTATCCATGTCTTCAATGCTATGGTTTATTATTATCTTCTTTTGTTGAAAATGTTAAATGTTATGTTTTGTGGTTAACAAAAGGAACTTTCTTGTACTCTTACTGCAGACACTCCAAGTAGTATAACCTTCAAACAAAGTAAAGTAAAAAAAAAAAGAAAAGAAAAAGGACAACATTTTCCTGCTTTTCCAAGACTGCTTTACGAAGAGCTGATCTACAAGAGCATTGGAGATATTCAGGAGATACTCAGGAGGTAAGCTGGAGGTGGATACAATCTAAACAAGTAAGATTTGTTTGTTTAAAATCTTTCCCCTTTTTACAGTGACAGACCTGGTTCTGTGTAGGAATTGTTGTGCTTTTATTTCAGGTTCCACTCTTCAGAGGTTTGGATACTGTCTGATCTGTAGACAGCTCTCCATAATGCAGCAGGAAATTACCTTTTTGAAATATGAGATTTTTTAATTAACCACTAAACAAACTCAGGCTGAGAACATTGCAATTCCACTGCCACAGAGGCCCCCTAGAAATTGAAGATGGGTTACTGTATATTCTGGTAGACTGAGAGTTGTGGATAGAAGGCATCTCCCACAGTCTGTGGCTCTCCATAATTCATTTGCAGCACTTTCAGAGTGCAAGAGCAATGGATGATGGCTCAAGCACAGTGGATGAGATAAAATCATCTCATCCACATGTATAGCTTGGAAGAAAGACGAGACAGAGGGGATATGATAGAAACTTTTAAATACATAAAGGGAATCAACAAGGTAAATGGAGAGAATATTTAAAAGAAGAAAAACTGCTACAAGAGGACATAGTTTTCAATTAGAGGGGCAAAGGTTTAAAAGTAATATCAGGAAGTATTACTTTACTGAGAGAGTAGTGAATGCATGGAATAGCCTTCCTGGAGAAGTGGTACCTGCAAATACAGTGAAGGAGTTTAAGCATGCATTGGATAGGCATAAGGCCATCCTTTGTATAAGATAAGGCCAGGGGCTATGCATAGTATTCAGTAAATTGGGCAGACTAGATGGGCCAAATGGTTCTTATCTGCCGACACATTCTATGTTTCTATGTTAAAAATAAGGTGTCCCCTAGTTTTATATAAATTCTTATCTTCACAATAACATGCACAAATCTGTGTTAAAGGGGTTTGTACTAGTTAGCTAAAGGCAACAATATTCCCCCAGGCTTCATAGCGCTGTGGGCCGGGTGGGAAACTGACATAACCGGGAGTAGATGACGCAAGGAGGACAGTTCCTCAAGTAAATCTATTACTATTTAACCTTGGCTCCCCATGATTGTGGAAGATGAGCAAAATAATTATGATTCTCATACTAAAGTCTGTGTTTGTCGAGGACGACATCAAATTTTGTGGGGGAGAGTGTATGGCACCCCATAAGAATAAAATAATATCTATATAATTTCTAGCTTCAACAATCCACAAGTCTGACTGTATTTTATTAAATTCATGACATTGCTATTAACCACCAGTAGATGGCAGCAGAGCGAAAGCTTGAATAGCAGAGCTACAAACAGCAAAGGGGAACTGAATAACGCAGATCTTGGTTTATGGGAGGACAGGATTTACTGCTACATTTCCTGTATCTCCATACTAAAGGTTATGTGTTTGTTCATTCCAGGTAAGGGAACACAAATTCAGAGCCATAAATAGGCTAAAATGATGTAAATCACATTCCTATAATCAGCTAAGGATGCTGGTGATGCAGTGTGAGAATATATAAAATATGCACCAGTGCTAGTGAAGTACAATGAGGTTTCACATGGTACTAATATGTAGTGACAATGATTACTATAGAAGCTGATGTCACTCTATGATATTATACTGCACTATTGGTTTACTGTGACGCAGATTAAAGAATCCGAGAGCAACTCTCATGTAAAGGGTTTAATATCTCTTATATGAAAGTTATACCTGTTATTGAGAATGTATTATTGAATATAGAGATGTGTATTAATATGGGAGGACAGGATTTACTGCTACATTTCCTGTATCTCCATACTAAAGGTTATGTGTTTGTTCATTCCAGGACATGTTTAATAAAATCACTTCTTCACCATGTCTTCACCCAGCCCGCTCCCTTCGCACATTGGAATTATTGACCATACTTTCATCATATGTGCAACACCCCCCTCCTCCTGTCACCCCGCTAGTGACCCTGCTCCCCCCTCCTCCTGTCACCTCAATAGTGACCCTGCTCCCTCCTCCTGCTGTCACCCCACTAGTGACCATGATTCTCTCTCCTCCTGTCACCCCACTAGTGATGATGCTTCACCCTCCTCCTGTCACCTCATTAGTGACCCTGCTTCCCCCTCCTCCTGTCACCCCACTAGTGACCCTGCTCCCCCCTCCTCCTGTCACCTCACTAGTGACCCTGCTCCCTCCTCCTCCTGTCACCTCACTAGTGACCCTGCTCCCTCCTCCTCCTGTCACCCCACTAGTGACTCTGCTCCCCCTACTCCTGTCACCCCACTAGTGACCCTGCTCCACCCTTCTTCTGTAACCCCACAGGGAAGAAGCTGAACATGCTCCACCGACTATGATGGGATCCGTCCCGTTTCCGTTTGCTGCATACAAGACTTTTTGTGTGGTCTTTCAACAGAATCTGAGGGCCTACATATTATCTATTTTAGCCACTTCAACCCCGCTAGCTGAAACCCCCTTAATGACCAGGCCACTTTTTACACTTCTGCACTACACTACTTTCACCGTTTATTGCGCGGTCATGCAACTTACCACCCAAATGAATTTTACCTCCTTTTCTTCTCACTAATAGAGCTTTCATTTGGTGGTATTTCATTGCTGCTGACATTTTTTCATTTTTTGCTATTAATCAAAATTTAACGTTTTTTTTGAAAAAAATTTGCAAAAAAACGACATCCATATATACATTTTTCGCTAAATTTATTGTTCTTCATGTCTTTGATGTTTGGGCAAAAAATAAAAAATGTTTGGGTAAAAGTTATAGCGTTTACAAACTATGGTACAAAAATGTGAATTTCCGCTTTTTGAAGCATCTCTGACTTTCTGAGCACCTGTCATGTTTCCTGAGGTTCTACAATGCCCAGACAGTAGAAAACCCCCACATATGACCCCATTTCGGAAAGTAGACACCCTAAGGTATTCGCTGATGGGCATAGTGAGTTTAGAACTTTTTATTTTTTGTCACAAGTTAGCGGAAAATGATGATTTTTTTTCTTTTTATTTTTTTTCTTACAAAGTCTCATATTCCACTAACTTGTGACAAAAAATAAAAACTTCCATGAACTCACTATGCCCATCACAAAATACCTTGGGGTGTCTTCTTTCCAAAATGGGGTCACTTGTGGCGTAGTTATACTGCCCTGGCAATTTAGGGGCCCATATGTGTGAGAAGTAGTTTGCAATCAAAATGTGTAAAAAATTACCGGTGAAATCCGAAAGGTGCACTTTGGAATGTGGGTCCCTTTGCCCACCTAGGCTGCAAAAAAGTGTCACACATCTTCGCCGTACTCAGGAGAAGTTGGAGAATGTGTTTTGGGGTGTCCTTTTACATGACAAGACTTATGTACCCATGCTGGGTGAGAGAAATATCTTGGCAAAAGACAACTGTTCCAATTTTTTTATACAAAGTTGGCATTTGACCAAGATATTTATCTCACCCAGCATGGGTATATGTAAAACAACACCCCAAAACACATTCCCCAACTTCTCCTCAGTACGGCGATACCACATGTGTGACACTTTTTTGCAGCCAAGGTGGGCAAAGGGGCACATATTCCAAAGTGCGACTTTCGGATTTCGCAGGCCATTTTTTACACATTTTGATTGCAAAGTACTTCTCACACATTTGGGCCCCTAAATTGCCAGGGCAGTATAACTACGACACAAGTGACCCCATTTTGGAAAGAAGACACCCCAAGGTATTCCGTGAGGGGCATGGCAAGTTCCTAGAATTTTTTATTTTTTGTCACAAGTTAGCGGAAAATGATGATTTTTTATTTTTTTTTCCTTACAAAGTCTCATGTTTCCACTAACTTGCGACAAAAAATAAAAAATTCTAGGAACTTGCCATGCCCCTCACCGAATACCTTGAGGTGTCTTCTTTCCAAAATGGGGTCACTTGTGGCATAGTTATACTGCCCTGGCAATTTAGGGGCCGATATGTGTGAGAAGTAGTTTGCAATCAAAATGTGTAAAAAATGGCCTGCAAAATCCGAAAGGTGCTCTTTGGAATGTGTGCCCCTTTGCCCACCTAGGCTGCAATAAAGTGTCACACATCTGGTATCGCCGTACTCAGGAGAAGTTGGGGAATGTGTTTTGGGGTGTCATTTTACATATACCCATGCTGGGTGAGAGAAATATCTTGGCAAAAGACAACTTTTCCCATTTTTTTATACAAAGTTGGCATTTGACCAAGATATTTATCTCACCCAGCATGGCACCCCCAAAACACATTCCCCAACTTCTCCTGAGTACGGCTATACCACATGTGTGACACTTTTTTGCAGCCTAGATGCGCAAAGGTGCCCAAATTCCTTTTAGGAGGGCATTTTTAGACATTTGGATCCCAGACTTCTTCTCACGCTTTAGGGCCCCTAAAAAGCCAGGGCAGTATAAACACCCCACATGTGACCCCACTTTGGAAAGAAGACACCCCAAGGTATTCAATGAGGGGCCTGGCGAGTTCATAGAAATATTTTTTTTTTGGCATAAGTTAGCGGAAATTGATAATTTTTTTGTTTTTTCTCCCAAAGTATCACTTTCCGCTAACTTGGAACAAAAATTGAAATTTTTCATGGACTCAATATGCCCCTCAGCGAATACCTTGGGGTGTCTTCTTTCCAAAATGGGGTCAGTTGTGGGGTGTTTGTACTGCCCTGGCATTTGAGGGTCTCCGCAATCATTACATGTATGGCCAGCATTAGGAGTTTCTGCTATTCTCCTTATATTGAGCATACAGGTAATGAGATTTTTTTTTTCCGTTCAGCCTCTGGGCTGAAAGAAAAAAATGAACGGCACTGATTTCTTCATTCGCATCGATCAATGTGGATGAAAAAATCTCTGGCAAAAAAAAAAAAAAGAGGGGAAAGGCGTCTGCCAGGACATAGGAGCTCCGCCCAACATCCATACCCACTTAGCTCGTATGCCCCGGCAAACCAGATTTCTCCATTCACATCAATCGATGTGGATGAATAAATCATTGCCGGGATTTTTTATTATTTTTTTTCTATATACAAAGTGTTTGCCAAAGCATAGGAACACCGCCTCCTCCTCAGCTCGTATGCCTTGGCAAACGTATCTTTTACTGCAGAGGAGAAATCTCGTCTTGCAGCACCGCATACACCGACTTGCGTGTAATCTGACAGCAGCGCAATGCTTCTGTCAGAATGCACATCAGTGCTGCAGCTAGTCGATCGGTTGGTCCACATGGAAGGTAAAAAAGAAAAAACCAGGCCGCAACACAATAATTTTATTAACTTTGGAACAGAACATATAAACTTGAACTTTTTTAACTAAACATTAACCTTTTTGCTTACTGGTGTTTTTTTTTTTTTTGTTTTTTTTTTACCTTTATAGAACAAACCTCTCCTTCCCCATGGGTCAATGTGCAAAGCGCAAATGCGTTATGCACTTTGTCCCAGGTGAAAGGAGATGTTTGCAGCAACTGTATGTGAATGGGCCCTAATAGCCCTGTGTGCCTGTCCTGGTGAGATGTGATCCCTATGCTAGGTGTACCTGTGTGTGGTATTTCCAGAAACACTCCCCTAAGCATAGGGCAGGGTGGTCAGGACAGTCAGGACAGAAATAGCGGGTGTCACGCCTTATTCCACTCCTGCTACAGACACGACATCTTTTTCGGGGTGAAGGTTGGGTTGAGGTACCGGCAACGACATTGGGGAAATGTTGCTCGTGTAGACGGCTAACTACACTGGTGGATGGGGCCACGGAACCTCCTGGGTACAGGAGGTTCTCAATGATCTCTTCCTGAAATTTGAGGAAGGATCCAGTTCTCCCAGCCTTACTGTAGAGAACAAAACTATTATACAGAGCCAATTGAATCAAATATACAGACACCTTCTTATACCAGCGTCTGGTTCTGCGTGAAACTAAATACGGAGACAACATCTGGTCATTGAAGTCCACCCCTCCCATGTGAAGGTTATAGTCGTGGACTGAGAGGGGCTTTTCAATGACACAGGTTGCTCGCTCAATTTGTATTGTCGTGTCTGCGTGAATGGAGGAGAGCATGTAAACGTCACGCTTGTCTCTCCATTTCACCGCAAGCGGTTCTTCATTACACAATGCAGCCCTCTCCCCCCTTGCAAGACGGTTCTAGAAACAAAGGCCTAAAGAGGGCCACACTTGTGTAGAAATTGTCCACATAAAGATGGTACCCCTTGCCGAATAAGGGTGACACCAAATCCCAGACTGTCTTCCCACTGCTCCCCAGGTAGTCAGGGCAACCAACCGGCTCCAGGGTCTGATCTTTTCCCTCATAGATCCGAAATTTGTGGGTATAGCCTGTGGCCCTTTCACAGCGCTTGTACAATTTGACCCCATACCGGGCGCGCTTGCTTGAGATGTATTGTTTAAAGCCAAGGCGCCCGGTAAAATGTATTAGGGACTTGTCTACGCAGATGTTTTGCTCTGGGGTATACAAATCTGCAAATTTCTGGTTGAAATTGTCTATGAGGGGCCGAATTTTGTGAAGCCGGTCAAAAGCTGGGTGGCCTCTGGGACGGGAGGCGGTGTTGTCGCTAAAGTGCAGGAAACGCAGGATGGCCCCAAAACGTGCCCTGGACATAGCAGCAGAGAACATGGGCATGTGATGAATTGGGTTCGTGGACCAATATGACCGCAATTCATGCTTTTTAGTTAGGCCCAGAAAAATTTTAATTTCGGAAACTTGGACTGGTATCCGCCGGAAAGGCTGGGCATAATAGCTTCCCAGGTTGGCGGTTATAAATTGTGTGGCATACCTGTTTGTTTTGGCCACGACTATGTTTAAGAGCTCCGCAGTCAAGAACAGCTCAAAAAATCCCAGGGCCGAACTGATCTGAGCTGTCTCAACCCGAACTCCAGACTGGGCGGTGAAAGGGGGAACTACAGGTGCGGCTGAAGTTGGGGACTGCCAATCAGGGTTCGCCAGCATCTCAGGGATTCTAGGGGGTCTACGGGCCCGTCTTTGCGGTGGCTGCGACGGGGTAACTACTGCTCGTGCCACCGTACCAGCTTCAACTGCCCTTCTGGTGCTCGCCACTTCACCAGGTTGTACGGCAGTGCTGGTACTAGGTCCAGGGAGGGCTGCGCTGCTGGTGTATGCCTCACCACGTAATCCGACAGCGCCAGCCCCAGTCTGCTGCCCTTGAAGCGGATCCTGCGCAACCTGTGGTCTAGCAACACGGGGCCGGGTACGCCTGGTGCTATCAGGGACCTCAGTCTCCTCGTCCGAACTTTGGGTCAGAGATCCACTGCTTTCTACAGGTTCATATTCTGACCCGCTAGATTCGTCAGATGAGGGTACCCATTCAGGCCTGTAGGCCTCTTCAGAAGAATACCCCCTGTTTGACATTTGGGCAACTAAATTTAGGGGTATTCCCTGAGACTACCTAAGAAAAAAAAGCAAGCCTGCCTTACAAATGGGAGGCTAGCGAAGTACCGGAGGCCGCAGCGGTTGATAAAAAATATCAAAACAAATTTTTTTATCGCCGCAGCGCGTGTAAAGTGAATGTGCAGTGATCAAAAAAAAATATTTTTTTGTCACTGCGGTGGGGCGGGTGTGGGCGAACGCACGTGTGAGCGACCGATCAGGCCTGATCGGGCAAACACTGCGTTTCGGGTGGAGGGCGAACTAAAGTGACACTAATACTATTATAGATCTGACCGTGATCAGTTTTGATCACTTCCAGATACTATAAAAGTACAAATGCTGATTAGCGATACGCTAATCAGTGTTGCGGCAGGCCAAGGGTCAGCCACGTGATGATCATTGCCTCGTGTTCAGGTGAATGACGTCGACGGAGGAAAATGACAGAAGTCATTTGTCAGGACCCTAAAGTGAAAGTGTCCTGCACCCTTTATTTATACACAGTTTACAGGGTGTAACCCCTCAAAGTAAAACATGATTGGTTTACAGACATTTCAATAATGGCTTTTGAATCCATCTATTGATTGGTTAGTTATTTTTCAAGTTTCACTTTTACAAAAATGTGTTAACTAATGGATTTAGAATTTTAAGCAAGAGAGGCAAAATGTCCCAGTAGTAGTACAAATGTTATCTTATCTTAACACACACAGTTCACTTCTATAGGTTTTTTAGCTTATGCTTGTTCTTTTTTTTAAATGTTACCACATTATATCACATATACAGAGAAAATGAAAAACATCTTATAATTTTATATCCACTTTCAGAAAAGCTGGATAATTTCCTTAACATTTCCCTCCTTTTTTTTCAATTTTCTGTTCACGCGGTAGACGTTTTTCCTTCTGAAGGCTTCATTGTATCATGTATGTCTTGCTAACTACTAACCTGCCTGAACAAACAAATGACCCCTTAGACAGCCCGTACTTCACAGAGTATACAGATAAGCTGCATAGACCATGCGATGCAAGCGTCGATTCCAGCCTATCTAGTAGTTGTCATTTGATTAAGCATACATACATTTTATTATTGTTGAATCTATTTTTATTAAATAGAAAAATAACACAACAATCATACATAGCAACCAAGACCTTGTATGAGAAATATATCTCCAATTCCAATTCCAAGACCATACAAAACTAAAAACAATAAAATAAAAGAAAATAAAAATATAATAGGGTGCATAGACGGAATCAGAGACCCCCATAGTTCTCTGGGTCACAGCGATGAGGACCCGAGAAGACAATTGCCATCAAATAAATGCCAAAGGAGAGATTCCAACAATACCAGGTAACATATACTGTCAGAAAGTAAGGCTATATAAACTAAGGACACATCCTGAGCTATTCATTGATGGCAGGCTAAACAAAGGGCTACTAACATGAAACCCTCAGTCGGAACAGACTAAATCATTAACTTAATAGAGACAGGGGAACAGACAAGAACAAACACGACGACACAAAAGACAAGAAAAGGGGGGGGGGTGGAGTGTGGGGGGGGGGGGGAAGAACATGACAGCATATCAAGCAGACCAGGTACAGTCACCTGTGTCCAACCAGGATTGAAAACGAGAAGAGCTCCTAAACTGTTTCCAGGGTTCCCAGGTTAGTGTAAACGTGTGGACTCGATTAAAGGTCTCAGCTTCCATTTCCTCCATCCTGAATAAGGCATCTAGGGCCCGTATCCATGTAATCCTCTGCAGACTGTCTGAAGATCTCCACTGACGTGGTATGATCTGCCTCATAGAAAGGACAAATGTTTTAAGTACTCCCATCTTGACATGTTTGATCCTACCCGGAAATACAGAGAGCAAGGCAATCAAAGGGGAAGGAGATATAGTAGACCGGTAAAGCGCATTATACAGAGCAAAAACGTCTTGCCACAAAGGAGCGACCCCAGGGCAGTCCCACCAGATGTGTAGCATGGAACCAACCTCTGAATGGCACCGCCAACAGGTGTTGGGAACCAATGGATAGAAATGATGCAACTTAACCGGAGTCCTATACCAACGAGAGAGGATCTTATAATTCAACTCCTGCAAGCGACAAGACCTGGATGATTTATGCGTAAATAAGAGGGAGCGATTCCATTGCTCAGAGGACAGGGAGAACGTCAATTCACTCTCCCAACCAGAAGCAAACCCAACACTTCTCATCTGTTCAACGAGTGATGAGTCCCCATCTCCTCCGGCACCCAACAGGCCATAGATCAAAGAGATACCGTGATCTGGGCCTGAATTGGCAACACAAAGCTTTTCAAAATTTGTCAGAGGGGCAGATAACTGCGATCCGGGAGCCAGAGAGCCCAAGAAACTACGAAGTTGGAAATAGTGGAACCAGCGCCCCGGGGAATTTAGGAAAATGTGTGATAACTCTTCAAGAGGTACGAGCCCCGAGCCGTTAAAGATGTCCCTAATTAGGATCCGGGGAGGGGGGACCGTACGGAAGGATGGAAGGTTCCTGATCTGTGAGGGGAGGCCAGGGTGAGCTCCAATGTGCGTCAAAGGGCCCGCGCTGAAATTAACTTGATTTTGGATGCAAATCTACTCCATAGCTTAGTCAGAGTTTGAAGTAGGGGAGAGCAAAGAGTATGTATAAGGCTATTTTGTGTTGCTGTAGGGAGCCAAAATATCCCAGGTACCATATGAGGTTCAAGGGTGTGTTCTATGTCCACCCACAGTTTCAGAGATCGGTTGTAAACAAGGTCCAGAACACAGTTAGAGATGGAGGCTCTAAAATATGCCTGGAAGTCGGGTAAGCCAGCTCCCCCCACACTCTTAGCCCTGGACAAGACTTTGTAACTCACCCTGGCCTTAGTGCCATTCCAAATAAACCTAGAGGCCAATGACCGCAGCTGAGCAAAGAAACTATTTGGTATAATACACGGGGCAGTCTGAAACAGGTAGAGGAATTTGGGTAAGATGTCCATTTTTAGGGCATTAATTCTACCAAACCAAGAAATCTGCAAAGGGGACCATTTCTGGAGAGAAACCTCTACTTTCCTAAATAAAGGTTTGTAGTTTAGTTGAAAGAGGAGATTAGGGTTTGCAGGGAGGTTAATGCCTAAATGACGAATCGAGTCAGAAGCTACTTTAAACGAGAAGCCTTCTCTTACATGGGAAATTTCCCTGTGTGACAACGAGATATTCAAGATTTCTGATTTCTGGATATTAACTTTAAAGTTACTAAGTCTCCCAAACCTCTCAAATTCCCTCAAGACCGAAGGAAGGGCTATCCTGGGGTCCGACAGGTAGAGAAGCAGGTCATCGGCAAAAAGGGACAGTTTATGCTCCCTAGTCCCAACTCTAACCCCCTTTATAGCTTGATTACCGCGCAATGCATTAGCTAAGGATTCCATGGTCAGGATGTATAGGAAGGGGGATAAGGGGCAACCCTGGCGTGTACCATTCTTAATAGCGAAAGGCGCGGACAAGAGGCCATTGGCCCTTACCTGGGCCGAGGGAGAAGAATAGAGAGCTAATATGCGCTCGATCATTTTAGCGCCGAGTCCTATACGCTCCAGAGTCAAGGCTAAGAAGCCCCAATTGACCCTGTCGAAGGCCTTCTCTGCGTCCACTGAAAGCAAACACAGAGGAGACCTAGTATTCTTAGCCCTAGCTATGATGCCCAAGGTCTTCAAGGTACTATCGCGTGCTTCCCTGCCCGGGACAAAACCCACCTGTTCCTGATGGATACACTTCGGGATGAGGGGGCGTAACCGCAAGGCTAGCAACTTAGCGTACACTTTGAGGTCCACGTTCAAAAGGGAAATAGGCCTATAATTGGAGCAATAAGAGGGGTCTTTATCAGGTTTCGGTATAACCGTTATGTGGGCCTGCAAAGTTTGAGGAGGGAAGGGGATTCCTGCTGCTATGGAATTAAAGGATTCAAGCAATAAGGGAGAAAGCTCCTCCAAAAGAAGCTTATAAAAGCGTGGGGTAAAGCCATCCGGGCCTGGGCTTTTCCCATTTTTGAGTTCTCTTATAACTCCCGCAATTTCTGGGGCTGAAAAGTCATCTTCCAGCGCCAGAGATTCTACGTTAGGGATCCGTTCAGGGCCGAATTGGTCGAGATAATCTCTAGTATCTTGTGTAAAGGAAACCGACGTGGGGTCCCTCCCTGTGTTCAGGTCATACAGAGAGCTATAATAGGTGCGGAATTCCGATGTGATTTCGGACGGAGCATAGACAATTCCCTTGTTAGAAGTGTTAATTGAGGGAATCTGGGTCTGGGGTAATCTAGGATGCAGGGCTCTAGCAAGCCACTTCCCACTTTTATCGCCGTACTCAAAAAATCCAAATTTGACCTTATCACGTAGACATAAGGATCTTTGGTCTAGAATTTGAATTATTTGCTGGCGAAGAAGCGAGATATCCGCTTTCAACTGATCCGAGGGGGTTAATTTATTTGAGGTCTCTTTCCTGTCGAGTTGTGAAAGTAGGGAGGCGAGTTTTGCGGATTTTTCCCTTTTGAGTCTAGCGCCATGGGATATGAAGATCCCCCTGAGCACGCACTTAAGGGCTTTCCATTTAATCGGCGGGGAGGAGGAATCTGTCTGGTGGTTAACTACAAACTCAGAGATGGCCTTCCGAACGTCTGACATGCACACCAGGTCGTTAAGAAGATTATCGTTCAACCTCCATGTAAAAGGCCGGGAGGGCGTCTGCTGAAACCTTAGCAGACCATACACAGGCGCGTGATCAGACCAAAGGAAGCCGTCTATTGAGCTGAGTGGATCCGCCTCTAGGAAAGACTGTGAAATAAATAAGTGGTCTAGTCTGGCATAACTATTATGGGCCAAAGAATGGAAACTGAAATCCCTGACTCCCGGATGCAGTACCCTCCAAAGATCTACAAGACGGAGGGAGGACAGGACGTCCCTAAAGGAACGCAGGGATGCCGGAGAGATAGCAGACTTACCAGACGAAGAATCCAGATCCGGGTCCATCACCATGTTCAGATCACCACCCAGGATGATAGAGGAGCCATCCACAAAGCGAGCTAATTTCCTGAGAATCTTAGAGCCATACGGGATCTGCCCCTGGTTGGGAAAATAGACATTAGCAACTGTGTACACGCGTGGACCATCAGACAGCTTGAGGAATACATAGCGCCCCCTACTATCAATGTCCGTAGACAAGATCGTAGGCCGAAAAGATTTGTGGAAGGCAATCGAAACACCACCTGCTTTTTTGACGGGGTTAGGACTATGAAACCACGTTGTGTAGTACCCACGTTCACATCTGGGAACCGAGGCAAGCTTAAAGTGGGTCTCCTGAAACATAATAACCATGACCCGCTTCCGATGAAAGCGGTATAGAATCTGACTACGTTTTTCTGGCTTATTCAAGCCCCTGGCATTATACGTACAAAAAGAGAGAGGGGACATCTCACCAACCTCTGAGAGAGAACTGGATAGGATTAAGAAGGGGAGGAAACACAGGGAACCAAACAAAAGGAAGGAGACACGGACTCACAAGCAACACGAAGTTAGAACGACAAAGAAAAAGGAAAATAAAAAAATAAAAAATAAAAACCTCCTAAAAGAGAGAGCCAAAAACTACGGCTCCAAGGCAGGCTAGCAAGTGACTATAGCCACGCTCGACACCAAGTGTCGAAACCCCTAACGGGGGGAGGAGAGGTCAAGGGCAAGGCAGCAGCCCCACTGACCCCCGGCATGTAAGTAAGAATAATAAAAATATACAACATATAGCGTAAAACAATATAACATGAATACTGTACACTGAACTAGCGTATCAGAGTAATATATGAAGTCCCGCGAAAGCTGATCAGGTTCAAACAAGCGGTCTGGAATGGCGTCTAGGGACCCTCTGCGGTTTCGGATTCGCCTCTTGCCATCCTTCACGATCACTGACGGGCGGTACCATGAGGGGTCTGGGCCAGTCAGGCAGCTCCACCACAGGAAGGTCTAGCGTAGCCAGAAATCCAGGGAGGTCTTCAATAGATTTGAACGTAGCAGATTTCCCATTTCTCCTGGCTGAGAGCTGAAAAGGGTACCCCCATCTATATAGGATCTCGTTGTCCCTGAGTGCGGATAAAAGCGGTTTCAGGGCCTTCCTAAGTTGTAAGGTGCGGCGTGCTAGGTCCGGTAGGATCTGGATGGTATTCGGGCCCATGTCAGGGCCAGCTGCAGCCCTGGCAGCTTTGAGGATGGACTCCTTCTCCTTGTAAAAGTGAATGCGGCAGATAATGTCCCTGGGACGTTTCAGGTCCATTGATTTGGGGCCCAGCGCTCGGTGTATCCGATCTATCTCAATGATCGTGTCCGGATCAATTTTTAATAGTGCAGCAAAATGGCTTTGCGCCCAGGTAGGCAGATCCTCCACAGATTCAGGGACCCCCCTTATACGGAGGTTGTTTCGCCTATTGCGGTTTTCGATATCATCCATATGAGTCAGAATGTCCTGCATTTGGGCAGCGTGCTCATTAATGACTGCGCGATGGCAATCCAGGGTATTAAAGATCTGCTCCTGGGTGTTCTCCACCTCCTCCACCCTCTGCCCCACATGCCTGATATCCTGGTGCAAGGCCGCCATATCTTGTTTGTGGGACGCTTCCATCCTGCTGAGTAAAGCATCTACCTCAGCGGTAGTGGGAAGGGATTTCAAGTGAAGCTTCCAGTCCCAGTCATCCTCATGGGGGAGGGTAGCGGGCGATCTGCTAGAGGCAGCCGACAGAGCAGGGGAGCTGCGGTGGGAGAGCTGTGGGCCCGAGTAGGCCTCTGAATCTCTGGAGGCTGGCGATGGAGGAGCGAACCCCAAGGTGGGACTCACCGCTGCCGCTGCTGCTGCATAGGAGACCGGAGGTCCTCCGGAGACATGATCCCCTTGATTCCTGGCGATGAGGGCCGCGGTTTTCCCTCTAGTCAGAGGAGTGGAGGCGCTCGATTCCCGCGCCTGCTCCGCCATCTTGGAGGTAGTGGCGCCGGAGCTCAGAGTTTCCGGCTGGCTTGCCGGGTAGAGGAACCTTGTAATGTCCCCCGATTCTCGCGATGCGGGTGCAGGGGTGCCAGCTGTGCCCCTCCTGCGACCCATGAAAGATCTGCGGGCTTCTGGTTGCTATATGAGGCTGTAAATGCCGGCGGTGCACGGGAGCTCAGGCAGTGTGCTGCTCACTCCGCCATCGGCAAGCTCCGCCCCTTACATACATTTTATTAAAACCACATACGACACAAACACACTAAGTGGATGTAGTTGCAGCATTGTTGTTCCATGCATCATTGTCCATAGTTCTGGATACACCTTCTTCTGCTCCTATGTTAGAATCTCTAGGAGTTGGTAGGTCAGCTATACCTGCTAGGAGCATCAGCAGTAAGCCTAAAAGTTTCTGTGTAGCTGTTGTCCTCTGTTGTAGAATCAGGAAGATGAACATCATCTTGGGCGTTGCTGTCCCTTGGTTGGACAGTGCTGTCAATCATGGCATATCCCTTGACCAATATGGTGAGTAGGCCTGGAACCGACTTGAAAGTCCACCTCCATCCTCCTCTAGTCAACGTTATGGACACTTTGGTGATGGGAAACCTGGAATGGACACTTCCTTCCTGCAAAAGATGCGTCTCCATCCAAACTTCTACTTAGGTCCTAGAGCTACTTAATACAGAACATAAAGCAATAAAGCAGTAACCGTACAACATGAGTAATTCCATCTTGGACCACCACTATAGTGACGCCATACTGTTGAGAGTGTAGAGCTTGTGTGATCCCTAGGGTCTTCAGTATGTGTCCCATTATCTCCCCAGTGAAGTGGGTACCTCTGTCTGACTCCATCACCTCTGGAATCCCATATCTGCAGACTACCTCTGACAATATTTTCTTAGCAGTATTTTTGGCTGTAGCCGTAGTTACTGGCCAAGCTTCTGGCCAGCCTGAGAATACATCAATGGCTACAAGGACATACTGATATGTGCTCACCTTGGGTAGCTGTATGTAATCCACCTGCACTCTTTGAAACGGGTACAAGGGTTTGGGAGTGTGTTTCTTGGGGGTCTTTACAAACCTCCCATGGTTATGTCTGGCACATGTAAGACAACCCTGAAAAAACTTTTCAAAGAGGGTCTGAATTCCAGGTGCAAACCAATGTTCTAACACTAGTGCGCTCATAGCTCCTTTCGACAAATGAGTAGGGCCATGTGCTAAATTGGCCATCATCGGATACAAACTCCGAGGCAAACATGTTCTGCCATTTACCTGCCAGAGCTCTCCTGTCTTCGTAGCCCCCGCCTCCATCCATACCTTTTTGTCTTGAGGCGTTATCTGGGCCTGTAATTCCTGCAAGAGCGACAAATCTGGCATAGTTGGAAAAAACAATGTCAGGAGCGGCAGACCGGCTGCTTGTTTGGCTGCTTGGTCTGCTTGAGCATTTCCCACAGCTAGCGGATCATCTTGCTTCACATGGGCTGGCACTTTAACAATGGCTACCTCTGTGGGCAGCTCTAGGGCCTCTATGAAGCTCTGTACTGCTTCTGAATTCTTAATTGGTTTGCCCAATGAAGTCAGAAATCCCCTAGTTTTCCAGATAACACCAAAATCATGTGCTACCCCGAAAGCATACCTGGAATCAGTGTAACAATTTATTTTCAGTCCCTTACCCATTGTACATGCGTCAGTGAGTGTCTTCAACTCCGCCTCCTGTGCAGACGCACAAGATGGGAGTGGTTTTTGTATGATTACTTTACCATCCTGGATTACCGCATACCCGGTGACAAAGTGTCCTTGTTTGTCATTCCACCATCTGGAGCCATCTACAAAATACTCAGCATCAGGATTAGTTAATGGTGTTTCAGTAACATTTGGTAACCCTTTTGTTTCTGCAATCATCAATTCATGACAGTTATGATTTGCAACTGGATCAGACATGTCTACTACTCCCACTCCCCCCATCTCTTCTAAATCCACTGGCATCAAAGTAGCTGGATTTAGAACAGTACATCACTGTAAGGTAATGTGGGGACTGAGGAGTGTCATCTCATATTTTGTGATCCTGGCTTGAGACAAATGTTTCAGTTTGGTGGAGTGTAGTAATTCAGCAACTGAATGTGGTGCTTGTAAGGTAAGAGGGTGTTGTAGTACCAAGTCTTCCGTCTTTAGCACCAATTCAGAGGCAGCAGCGACAGCTCTGAAACATGTGGGTAGTGCTCTGGCAATACAATCCAAACTGGTAGAATAGTATGCTATGGGCCGCATACGATCCCCATGTTTCTGCGTCAGTACACCTGAGGCAAATCCCCCTTGCTCATGACAATACAACGTGAAAGTTTGTTTGTAATTGGGGATGCCCAATGCTGGTGTCGTGGTGAGAGTGAGTTTTAATGTATGAAATGCACTCACAGCTCTTGGTGTGAGTTCAAAGGTCTCTCCTTTGAGGCAGTCATATAGTGGCTGCATCATCTGAGAGCAATCCTTAATCCAGGGGCGACAGTAACTGACAAGTCCAATAAAGGCACGCAGAGCCCTTGGAGTACTTGGCAGGGGGTGCTGCTGTATAGCAGTAACCCTCTCAGTTGTGAGGTGTTTGGTACCTGGAGAAATACAGTGACCTAGGAAAATCACAGTAGATTTACAAAGTTGCAGCTTCTCCTTGGAGGCTTTACAACCATTTTCAGCAAGGAAAATAAGCAAAGATAAAGATTCTTCTTTACACTGTTCAGAGCTGCGGCAACAAAGCAACAGATCGTCAATATATTGTAAAAGAACAGTGTCCGGATGGGCCGGCTGCCAGGACTGCAACACAGAGTGTAAAGCAGTGGAGAAAATATCAGGGGAATTGGCAGCCCCTTGTGGAAAAACGACCCATGCATACTGCTTGTGACGAAAAGTGAAAGCAAAATAGGGCCAGCATTCTTCATCTAAAGGAACAGAGAAGAAAGCATTTGCAAGATCAATGACAGAAAAAGATGTGGCATCTATGGGCACTTGGTTTAACAGCGTGTGTGGATTGGGCACTTGTGGTGTATTTATAACAGTTACAGCACAACCACCGGAGTTACTGGTAGTCTGCCCACATCTGTCTTGGAAGTTGCCCACAAATGTGATGGCACTTCAGACAGCCAATCTGGGGGTGTATTCTGAGAATTTGGGGTTTTCCTGAAGAGAAAGACACAGATGCCCTCATGGCACTGAGTACGTCAGTCCCCAGCAAATTGTATGGACTATCTGAGGTTCCCTCAACCCCTTGACAGTAGATGTAATCTGAGGAGATAAGCTCTTCAGGCACATATTTTTCTTGTATTAGGGTATGGGCTGCTCCTGTGTCTACCAAAAAGTCAATTGAATTCCCCGTGTCCTCACATGTGGATGTGATGATTAGTTGTGGACCTGGGATTGCGTCAAGGGGGTAGTTAACGTTGAGGGAACTCACAGGATTGCCGTCACTTCATTGAGAGGTCCGGGCAGTAGCCTGACCTCTCCGGGGACATTTGACTGAGTAATGCCCTTTTTTCCCACAATTCCAGCATGTTACTTGGTCCCAGTTACGTGGAGACTGATCCCCACCTGGTATTCTTTCCTGAAACCTGCCCTTAGGTTTAAAAGGGTTGGTTAGCCATTATTGGCTTTTTTTTATTTTGTAAGTCTAGCTCAGCTCCCTTTGCTATGGCCACTAGGTCAGGGAACTGGCAGGTCCGCCAATCAGGGTGAGCCTTCTTCACAGCATCCTGTATGGGTGCTTTTAATCCAGACATGAATGTATGTTTTAGTATGTTTTAGTAGTCTCATGTCCTTACTGTCTCCTGTCTCATACCCATAGTCAAGCCAGAGCTGTTCTAAAGCTGTGGCATAGTCAGCTACAGTCTGCTTAGCGTCTTGTGTTTGCATCATAAAAGTGTCAGTCTGATTGTCCTGTTGCTCTTTTACCCAGGATTTAAGGGCCATGAAAGTACTGGGGACAGTACAGGGGTCTGGCAAAGTGTTACACATAGCCAGCAACTAGGAGTCCATGGCCTATAAACCTCATAATCACGTGTTTCCAGTTGCACAGCTTTTACTGTGGGGAGGGTTTTATTGACTAATGGGTATAAGCCCACACGAGAGTGTGGCTTGGGCCTCCCACAGGCTGAGCATCTCACTCTTGTGTCTGGGTTCTGTTGTCCACAATTAGGACAAGTCCACCCCTCCGGGATTTTATATGGAGGTGGTGCTGTGGGAGGGAGAGATTTTTGTGGTTTATGGGGGATAATACACCGTACTTCAGAAGGGATGTTTAATTCTTTTGTTGGCAATTTAATTTCATCCCATATTTTATACATAGTCCCTTTGTCAGTGTCTTTTGCCTTATGGGCAGTCAAAGTCATTTCCTGGGCTACATCATACCACATTGTGGCCTGGTCATATTTGTTATGGTCTTCCAACCACCCCTTAAAATTAGTAAGGAATTTCTGCCATACTGGTTCATCCAATGTTCCATTCACACCTGCTCCTAATTTCTTTAGCATTTGTCTACAGTCTTTGGTTGCTTTAGTGCCCTTAGCGCATTGCATAATATCAATTGCAGAGACCCATTTCTCTGCTCCCTTCTCAGAGGAACGCTTACTCTGTGTAGCCCCCATCCCGTGGGTGGCTCCTTGTAATTCACTATCCAGGTACTCACACCTGGTGAATTACAACAGTGCTGTGGACACACTTCCGAGGCAGCACTTTCAGTAGTGCCGTGGACACACTTCCGAGGCGGCACTACTAGTGGTGCCGTGGACACACTTCCGAGGCGGCACCAATTTTCCTACTACCAGTGGTGCTGTGGGCACACTTCCGAGGCAGCACTGATCCACTGGTCTGGCAATACTACAATATAGTCTTGCCCTCACACAGAGTAATTCACACGTCCTCTCTGGGGTTACTCGCTGGAAACCCCTTAAACCCCTCTACGTTCTTTCTATGGCACAGGAAGCAAACAAATACTGCAATCCAAATGATTATAACTGCAACCACCCAATCCAAACTGGAATCATAATACCCACGCATGTATACACTGTACAGCACAGGAATTGGCAGCAATGCAGTAATTCTTCCTCACACAATATCAGCAGGCACTCAGTACATGTGAAACCACACAGTATGACATAACATTGAAACAACCCCTGACCTCAGGTGCCTTTTCAGGTACCAACAAGGAACTGCAGGGCCCCTATCCAAACTTACTGGACAGCTTTATACACTGCCACTTCTCACAGCCTCCTCCAGTATAGGTCTGTCAACCCTTTCTCCACCAGAACCAGAGGCCTCCAGAGTCAGGGACCGGACAAGCCAGTGAGCGAGCTCTAGACTTTCAGCTTGGCTCAGGAGGAGCAGGGCCAGACCCCTCCAAGATTCAGCTTATCTCAGCCACTCACACATTCGTGCATTCATACGCCTAAAAACAGTTTAGCACAAATAGGGGAAATAATACATTCACCAGAACACGGTACAGGCACCACGTTCACACACCACACTGCAGAACAGCGAGCAGAGCTCAGGAGATAGGTAGTAACACAATGGGTTACTTACCGCGGTCTTCCTGGGTCCTGGTCTCCGTGTCGCGATCTGCAGCTAGGAGCGTTGTTGTGGTGCCCGCATTCTCCACCAGAAAATATTGCGGCAGGCCAAGGGTCAGCCACGTGATGATCATTGCCTTGTGTTCAGGTGAATGACGTCGACGGAGGAAAATGACAGAAGTCTGAGTATAGTTCAAACCTTGTCAGGACCCTAAAGTGAAAGTGTCCTGCACCCTTTATTTATACACAGTTCACAGGGTGTAACCCCTCAAAGTAAAACATGATTGGTTTACAGACATTTCAATAATGGCTTTTGAATCCATCTATTGATTGGTTAGTTTTTTTTCAAGTTTCACTTTTACAAAAATGTGTTAACTAATGGATTTAGAATTTTAAGCAAGAGAGGCAAAATGTCCCAGTAGTAGTACAAATGTTATCTTTTCTTAACACACACATTTCACTTCTATAGGTTTTTTAGCTCAGTGTTTCCCAACCAGTGTGCCTCCAGCTGTTGCAAAACTACAACTCCCAGCATGCCCGCACAACCAAAGACTGTCCGGGCATGCTGGGAGTTGTAGTTTTGCAACAGCTGGAGGCACACTGGTTGGAAAACACTGTTTTAGCTTATGCTTGTTCTTTTTTTTAAATGTCACCACATTATATCACATATACAGAGAAAATGAAAAACATCTTATAATTTTATATCCACTTTCAGAAAAGCTGGATAATTTCCTTAACATCAGCGAATCAGTGACTGCGGTGCGGTGGGCTAACAGTCAATACCAGTGAAAAAAAAAAAGTGACAGTTTACACTGATCACTTTTTTCCTTTCACTAGTGATTGACAGGGGCAATCAAAGGGGTGATCAAAGGGTTAATTGGGGTGCAGGGGGTGATCTGGGGCTAAAGTGTGGTGTTGGTGCTACTCACTGTGAAGCCTGCTCCTCTGCTGGATCCAACCGACCAAAAGGACCAGCAGAGGAGCAGGGCAGCCATATAACAGATCATATTTACTAATATGATCTGTTATCTGGCACTTGATTGTTTTTTTTTTTTAAATCATCAGCTTGCTAGCCGCGATCATTGGCTGGCAAGCTGATGACGTGACCCCCCCTTGGCGAAACGCCGGCCCGCATTGCGCATTGCGCGGGCCCGGCTAAGCGCGTCATCTCGCGTCTCGCGAGATGACGCGTATATGCAGTCTGATGAAAGCACATCTGTGCTGAAACGCGTCACTATGCCATTTGAATATGTGACAATGTATAAATCTACATTGTGATCTACATCAGCGAAGTGCCGGTCCTTTCCTTTGAAGCGTATATGCGCCAGTCTGCGTTAGGCGGTCCGGAGGCGGTTAGTAATGCGCACATGTGCCCCCCTCACAGTGTTTGCATTTCGTTCTGGCAAAGCAAGGGGGGAACTAACTCTCCTTAGGGAGACAGCACCTTAATCAGTGTGAGAAGACTTATAGGCCATACATGCTCCTCTGGAATTCTGGGAGGGAAGAAATGCAAATGAGCTCTTAACAAGCTTTGCCTCTAATGCCTCTAATATTGACTGCCTCACACTGATTAAGGTGCTCTGTCCCTAAGGAGAGTTGTTTCGGGGGCGATTTCCCCTCATCAGTGCAGAGCAGAGAGTACTGGCTTAACTGGGTAGGAGGCCTGTGTCCGAGCAAGGGGGGAACACAGGCCTCCTACCCAGTTAAGCCAGTACTCTCTGCTCTGCACTGATGAGGGGAAATCGCCCCGAAACAACTGTTTGCAGATGAGGTGCTGGCTTATTTAATATCCAAGTCATGTCTCAAGACTTATTTTAAGAGCTGAATATTGACTTATAGAATAGCTGCCTTAAATCTTGTGGCATTGGAGGCAAAGCTTGTTAAGCGCTAATTTGCATTCCTTCCCTTTCTGGCAAAGCTACCTGGTTCTGGCCCGCAAAATTTATACCAATGTCTAGTGCGACCCTCAGACGAAAAATGGTTGGGCACGACTGATCTAGATTAATACTCTATGTGATTTATGCCCTGATGATTGTTACATGAAACATGCATGTAGGAATCAGCTGCACTAGGGCACAACAGGGCCAAGTAGCATAAGTGCAAGGTTCCAGATGGGGTCTTTCTTTTCAGGACGGGTGCTCCATTGTTAGGAAATCAGGGTCACGTTAGCACCTCTATCCTAGGGTGATACAGGGACTTAGAGCCCACCATCACTCCCATCTGGTTCCTGCCCCCAAAAAAATTCTCAACAAGATCAACATCTACTGAACATCTGCAAAGACCGGAAGACACCTGTGTTACGGTGGGACAACCGGTTACACTTCAGGTGCTGCCGTGTACCAATATTTGAATGTGTCATTGTACACGAGATTGATAATATGTGTTAAATTTAGGGACTTTTTTCTATTTGTATCAATTACAAGTTCCGTTTTAATTAAGATCACCACTCCAACCTTCTGTGTACTTTATAAATATAGGTGATCTAGCTATAGATATCCAAAACCTCTCTTTACCTAATATTACTTAAAGGGAACCTGTCACCAGTTTTATGGTGTCCTATATAAGGGCAACATAAATAAGCAACTGATTCTCTTAGCAAAATGCTGGGTCACTTTCTTTATTTGAGCCAGTCAATCTGCCAACATCTTGTATTGAAAAGCTCCAGCTGATAATGATGAGTCATGAATATTTATGAGCTCCTTACTCTCCCCGCCTACCTGCTGCTGATTGACAGTAATTTTCCATATGAATCAGCAGCAGGTAGGCAGGGGAGTGACAATAGCTGTTAATTAAATAAACGCTGGACTCAAATAAGCTCACTAGCATGCGACATGTGGCATCTTTGCGTGTATATTATGAGGTAACCATCTGTCACACCAGTAAGTGAATACCTCTAAGGTACTTTTTAGTAGTTATTGATTGTCCATAATTAGTTAGATTATAATCAAATATCCACATGACAGGTTCCCTTTAACTAGCAAAAGGACCAGGCTTCGCACAGGTATATTTAATCTATTTCATTTAATGTTTGTGTGTGTGCCGTTAGTATCCCCCATAATAGTGACCCCTACAGCACCCCACCCCTTTAACGGTCAACTCCACCGTACCCAACCCCTTAACAGTGACCCCCCCCCCACAATGCCCCGCCACTTTAAAATGTGACCTTTAAAATTATTCCCCTACAGTGGGGAAAATTGGCTTCTACCTCACAGTTTTTTTTTTGCCTTCCTCTGGATCAACTTGCAGGATAACAGGCCGAACTGGATGGACAAATGTCTTTTTTTGGCCTTATGTACTATGTTACTATGTTACCTCCACAGCAGCCCATCCCTTTAACTTTGACCTTCACAGCAGCCCGCCCTTTAACAGTGAGTTTCACAACACCCACTCCCTTAACAGTGACCACCACAGTACCCGCTCCCTTAACAGTGACCTCACAGTACCCTGCTGCCTTAACAGTGACCTCCACAGCAGTTTCTCCTTTAATAGTGGCCCCTGACCCCTTAACAGTGAACACCTCTTTAAGAGTGACCTCCACAGCGCCCTGCCCCTTTAATCGGCTAAAAACTAGTCTAGTCTATAAAAATACCCCATGACCTCAGATGAACAAGGTAAAAAAAAAAAGTGCAAAAAAAGTATTTTTTGGTCAACTTACATCACATATTTTGGCTAATTTTCCATTTTGATCAATTTTTTCCAGTAACAAAGCAAGGGTTAACAGCCAACCAAAATGCAATATTTATTACCCTGATTCTGCAGTTTACAGAAACACTCCATATGTGGTCATAAACTGCTGTATGACTAAACGGCAGGGCGCAGAAGGAAAGGAGCGCTGTATGGTTTCTGGAAGGCAGATTTTGATGGCCTTTTTTTTGGGCACCATGTCCCATTTGAAGAACCCCTGATGCACCCCTAGAGTAGAAACTCCATAAAAGTGACCCCATCTAAGAAACTAAACCCCTCAAGGTGTACAAAACTGATTTTACAAACTTTATTAACCCTTTAGGTGTTCCTCAACAGTTTATGGCAAATGGAGATTACATTTCTGAATTTGTATTTTTGGTAACCTTGCCTCACAAAAATATAATATAGAGCAATCACAAATCATATGGACCCTAAAAATAGTCCCCAAAAAACTGCCACCTTATCCCGTAGTTTCCAAAATGGGGTCACTTTTATGGAGTTTCTACTCTTGGGGTGCATCACGGGGGCTTCAAATGGGACATGGTGTAAATAAACCAGTCCAGCAAAATCTGCCTTCCAAAAACCACACGGCGCACCATTCCCTCTACGCCCTACCGTGTGCCCGTACAGTAGTTTACGGCCACATATGGGGTGTGTAAAGGGGGAATATTAATCACCAATATTTATGCGAATATCGATAATTAATATTCCTAAATATGAGGAATCGTCTAGTGATGACTCCGCCTATTTATGCCTTTATATAATAAATAACAATACTTTCGCTATGCTTTACACTGATCGCTACACTAGCTGCAAGCGCCTTACTAACTCGCTACCGCTAACAAGTACACGCTACACAAAGGGTACAAATATAACAGTATTTATTAAATACACTAAGCACGCAATACACTAACAATACACAGCACTAAATATACAGTACTCAACTACACTACACGTTCCCAAATTCCACCCACAAACTAACTATACAATACACACATACCAGTAATATTAACAATAACCCACCCGTCTGCACTGTCCCTACGGGGTACAAGGGGTTACTAGTGGCGCTGCAGGGGCGAGTGCAGGCCACAGACACTATAGATTCAGCACTGCAAGGGTTATTTGCCAGTGAGTGCTGAGGTTAATACCAGGAGAGCTGGGGTTCTGGCAGGGAAGGGGTTAATGGATTAGGGACATCAGGGGCACAGAATCAGGGCCACCAGGGTCCTGGCAGTGAAGGGGTTAAACACTCAGGGGTATGAGACCAGCAGGGGAACTGGGGTACTGGCAGGGAAGAGGTTAAACAGTAGGGTTAATCAGGGGTAACAAGGGGCAGAATCGTTGGTGGGATAGTGGTAGGGAAATAAGGGGGGTGAATATGGTTGGCACTGCAAGGGAGGTACAATGCCATGCCAGCGTATACTCAGCCATCTCCAGGGGCATATGGGCCTCTCATCCTTCAGGCAGCAGTCCCCATGTGTCTGTGATTCTAGTCTGGTTGCAAGAGACCTGTTCCTTTGTCTTGGACTGATATATAAGTCACTCTCATCCCCCCCCTTGCCCCATCCAAGGTGTAGGGAAATTACATCATCGTGTGCGTGTGACAGAATGCATGCACTCAGATTGCAGCAGACAACTGGCTGGCCCCCTGAGGCTCACAATCTGTACAGCCAAAGACACCATGGCACCACAAACACACACACCCATGTCATAAACAGTCCCTAGACAGAAGGTGGGGAGCCCTGCTGGGCATGTTTTAACACCCGCAGGTATACAGGAGGAGGCGGGGGGGGGGGGGCTCCATGGCTGGGGGACATAACTGGCCACATGCACATACAGGGGACATACAAATGTCCCCACTGGCCATACAGGGCCAATATATACACGGCCATACAGGAAATATATATCCCTATTGGCCATATAAAGGGGCCCATATATATCAAAGAAGGGGCAGATACATATATATGTCCTCCTGATAATATATATTCTAAGGGGCATTATAGATATATATATATGTGAAAGGCCGATTCATTGGCCTGGATTTGTGGGAGGGGCTGGCCGGCCTACTTCAACGGCTTGCGCCCCTCCCACCGTGTACGTTGTTCAGCGTTCGAGCACGTACCTGGCACGATCCTGCAAGGCGACGGTAAGCATCGTTTGGGTCCGGTAGGCACGGTCGTCCCCTTGGTGAGTGGGGACTCCGTGCTCCGGACTGTGCACGGCCGTTGGTACAGCGGTCCTCCTTTTCCCCCCTCGTGGTGCCGGTCAGTTTGCTGGCAGCGGGGGGCGGCGCACGCCGGGGAGCTCTCCGCTCCGGCTACATGTCAGGAGGCCGCGCCGGCTCCCCTCACTGCAGTGCACACAGCCGGCGGCGGGTCAGCCCCTCAGGCAGAGGGAGGGGGGCTCCCCCGCACTGTGTGTTCTGCTGGGAGCAGGGCGGCCTCCCACGTGACAAGCTAGTTCGTCCGGCGGGGGGCGGAGTCAGAATGTTCGGGCCTCCCCCCGCTCGGCTTGTGTCTGGGGGTTGCGCTGGGTCCCCACGTGGTAGGGCGCCCAGCCGGCGGAGGGCCAGCCCCTTAGGCTATGGGGGTCCCCCGCTCTGGGCGCTCTGCCTGGGTGCAGTGCTGCCCCCCTCGTGGCACGCTATTTCCCGGCGGGGGGCGGGGCTTGATGTTGGTGCCTCCCCCTGCCCGGCTATGTCAGGGGGTTTGCACCATGTCCCCACGTGGTAGGGTGCCCAGCCGGCGGAGGGTCAGTCCCTCAGGCTTGGGGGGCTCCCCCGCACTGGGCGCTCTGCCAGGGAGCGGTGCGGCCCCCCACGTGACAACATTTCACTGACCGGTGGGGGCGGGGCCCACGTTTGCCGGGCCACCCCCCTTACCGGTCCATGCCAGGGTGCAGCGCTGCTCCCCACGTGATAGATGCGCCCGGCCGGCGGGTGGGTCGGCCATGGAGATCGAAGGGCCCCCCCCCGCACCGGGCTCTCTATCAGGGAGTAGCGCGTGCTCCCCACGTGGCTCACGAATGGCGTTCGTGTGGGGTGGAGGCCACCGGGCAGAGAGTGTTCCCCCGCGCCGTCCCTCGATGCCTGGGAGTTTCGCGTTCCCCACGTGGTCATCGTGGGGGGGGCGTGGGTGGCACGGTGGTCCCGCCCCTCACTCGCCTTAAAGTCTGGCACGGGCCGCCGTGCCGCTTAGACAGGCAGGGATCCGTGATTACATCAAGGTCGGCCAGGGGGTACGGGCGTTAGCCGTCGGCTGGCCTCCTCCTACTGGCTGCTCTCTAGGTTCACTACCACGTCTTCATGTCTTACTTTTCGCTTGGTTGTTCTGCTTTGCATGCGCATCCAGAGTTGATGCTTATCGTTTTGTTTCTAGGTCTTAGTCGGTCTAACTTACGTCCTGAGGTTGTGGCCTGTCGGTAAGGTAGTAGGGGTACAGACGGGGGTAGGGGGTGTAGAGGCCATTCTAGCAGGGTTGTGTCTCATGCTCTGTCTCACGTTCAGGTTTCATTATTTTCTAACTCCCCTCGGTGGTCTTTCTGTAGTTTCCAAGCCGGTAAGTATATCATGTTTTCTCTGCACGGTACTTACGGGTGTCGGTTACGGTCCACTTCCTCACGGTCCTTCTGGTGTTATTGTGCGGAGCTCACGGGGGCGGGTCTCCTTGATACACGGCCGGGCTGGTCTCTGGTGCTGGCGGTCATCCAGTGTCGCTGGTCACTTACGCTACTGTTTTCCACAGCTGTGATGTCGCACGCATCGGACATTGTCGAGGCGTCCGTGGATGAGAATGTGGCAGGAGTGTCTGAAGGGGGCAGTTTACCGTCTCTGAGAGCTTGGACTATCCCTAGACTCATGTCGGAACTAACTAAGAAGGGCGTCCCCTTCCCGGCTGCCGCCAGGAAGGCGGAATTATATCGGTTATGGAAGAACTCTGTGGCCTCCAGTCAAGACGTACTCCCCATGTCCACGGTGCAAACATCGCTTGAGCAGCTACACGTCATGCTGAACGGCCTTACGGCAGCTGTAACTTCCTTACAAGCGAGGTTGGAGTCAGTGGAGTCTCGCGACTCGGTCGTTCCTGCTCCCCCCCCTGAGGTTCCGGTAGCCACTACCTCTGCCCTAGGGGAAACCCGTACTGCCCTGGCTGTTCCCAGTGTGGCGCCCTCTCATTTTGTCCCGACCAACGTCAGGAAAGACATCCTGGAGGGTAGGGATGTTAACCTTGCATCTTTACTGATAGCTTCCAGGGATATCTCCGAGAACAAGGTTATTGCTTGCGGGGAAGTCTCGGTGGTACTGCGAGGCCGCGACCACAGGCTTAACCGCAAGTTAACCATTCCCGAATTTGTAATGGCTTTTAGCCTTTTCAGAGATGTTGTATGTTCGGCTAGGCCGGATAGGAGGGAGGAGCTTGATCTTTACCTTTTTCGTGTGACGGAGTTGGGTCATAAGTATGGAGGGGTTTCGTTTTATGACTACCATTGTTCCTTTTCGGCCAAAGCAGCAGCGGCTTTTACTCAGTTTGGTTATGTCACTGATTGGTCCAACCTGGATACTGAATTATTTTGCCGGCATTTCGCAGGTCTTAAAGCTCCCTCCTGTTCGGCCTGTCAGTCCATCTTCCACTCTACCGAGTGGTGCCACAAATCAGCCAGCAGTGCTCAGTCTTTCCCTTCCGGCTCGTCGGCTGGGCCTCTCGATGTGTTCAGGCCTCCCAGCTCAGTCGACAAGTTAGGCCGGCCCATCGTGCAGTTGGGTAGGTCCCAGATTTGTAATAATTTTAATTTTGGGTCTTGTAATTTTGGTCAATGCCGTCTTCTTCATATCTGTACCAATTGCTTTAGGGCCCACCCCAGATCTGCGTGCTCATTAAAGTCAGTTAAAGCCTACATGAGCGTGGTCAACACCGATTGTTTATTAGAGCTTTTACAGGGACATCATAATCCAGGGTTCGTGCAGTTTCTAGTTGCTGGATTCTGCAAGGGCTTTCATACGGGGTTGATCACCACACCTGAGTTCACGTATGAGTGCAGGAATCTCCAGTCTGCCGACAGGTACCCCGAGTCCGTTGACAAATTAATCGAGTCCGAGCTGGTTAAGGGCTTCTTGATTGGTCCTTTCAAGGTGCCCCCCTTTCAGCGATGGAGAGTCAGTCCTGTGGGGGTAGTCACGGGTAAATTCAGTAAGAAGGAGAGACTCATCATTGACCTATCAGCCCCACATGGTTCCCACGTCCCTAGTCTTAACTCCCTCATCCCTTCCGAGGAAGTGGGCATGAGGTATTCCTCCATCGATCAGGCCATCGCCATTATCTTGCAGTTAGGGCCCGGTGCTATGTTGTCCAAGGCTGATATTTCGGACGCCTTTAAGTTACTACCCATTATGCCAGCGCTCTGGCAGTGGCACGGCATTAAGTGGAAAGACCAATATTATTTCTCCACCAAGCTCACCTTCGGTTCCAAGAGCAGCCCCTGGCTCTTTGATCAGCTGGCTCAGGCCCTTCATTGGATATTAGAACATAAAGTCCGATGCGAGTTCGTCATTCATTATCTCGATGACTTCCTGCTGATTGAAAGGCCAGGGGCAGCTCCCCTAGGCTTGGGAAAGTTACTTAGGTGTTTCTCTCAGCTAGGTGTACCAGTCTCCCCCAAGAAAGTCGAAGGCCCGTCCACAGTCATTACCTTCCTGGGCATTGAGCTTGACTCGCAGGGCATGTTAGCCAGGTTGCCGTCAGACAAGTTGGCTAGGGTTAGGGAAGTCATCCACAGGTTCTCAGTCACGACGGTGGTCACCAAGGCGGACTTACAGTCACTACTGGGCATGCTGAATTTTGCCATGCGCATTATTCCGCAGGGCAGGTCTTTCATCTCCCGGTTACTGGTGCTTCTCGCCACGGCTCCGGAACAGGACAGCCCAGTGCGTCTGGACAGTCAGGCCTTGGCAGACCTTCACATGTGGGACCACTTTCTCTGCCAATGGAATGGGGTGTCTTTGTTTATCCCTGAGTTGACCAGCCAATCCCCGGTAGTGTTTTCTGATGCGGCTGCTAGTTCAGGGTTTTCTGCTATTTTTGGCACCCACTGGGTCGCAGACGAATGGCCGACTGAGGTCAGACAGATTCCAGGGTTCCTACATACCTCAGCGCTGTTCGAACTGTACCCCATTGTGGTAGCCGCCCATGTGTGGGGCAGTAGCTGGGTCAACCGCTCTGTCTTGTTTGTTACTGATAACGCCGCGCTGGTTGACGTTTTGAATAGTGGGTTGTCTAAATCCTTGCATGTCATGTGTCTCTTGAGACGTTTAGTGCAACTCTCCCTTCATTATCATTTCCGTGTCTGTAGCACGCATGTACCAGGCTCACAAAACGTGGCTGCTGACGCCTTATCTAGGGCTAATTTCTCCCTTTTCTTTCAGGTCATGCCAGAGGCAGATGTCGTGGGTGCTGCCATCCCTCCCCACGAGTCATTAGTACTAATGTGACCAGACACCTAGAGACGGCCCACGCCTTAATAGCCAAGTCCCTGTCGGCAAACACGACCAGGGCTTATAACACCGGGTGGAGGGTGTTTTGTAGGTTTCAGCAGGAGTGTCCTCAGGGGGAGTCCAGTTTCGTGGAATACATCCTTTCTTTCATTGGCTACTGTCACGCAGAGCTTAGGCTATCCCATACCACAGTCAAGACATACTTATCGGGGGTGCAGCATTTCCTTTCGGTCAGTCATCCCGAACGAGCTTCGGTTTTCTCCATACATGCCGTCAAAGCTGCACTGAGGGGTCTGGGCAGATGCGGATCTGGAGGCCAAGTGCGCAGACAAGCTGTCACCGGGCTCCTTTTCCGCAACTTGTCCGACGTCCTGGATAGGAGCCCTTTCGGGGCCTTGCCTAGCCTGGTGCTCAAGTCTGCTATTTATTTAGCCTTCTATGGCTTCTTAAGACCAGGGGAGTTCACCTGTCCTCCTGGTAGTGACAGGTTTCTCACGGTTAGCCAGCTGGTTCAGGGCTCTGAGGGTTTCGTGCTACTACTCAGGACGTCCAAAACTTCTCAGACAGGTCCCCCAGTTCCGGTGTCTTTCTTCCCCACGGCTCATCAGTGGTGCCCCGTTGCAGTCCTCCGTCAGTTGCAGTCAGCGTTATCTGGGCGCGGGCCGGATAGTCCTTTACTGCCGTTCGGAGTGATGCCACTCACTACGCATCAATTCGTGTCCCATGTCCGCTCCTTAGTGGCCAGTCTGGGCGGCGATCCAGCCACAATCTCAGGACACTCATTTCGTATAGGTGCCGCGTCCGCGGCCTCTAAGCATCAGGTACCAGCACATGTCATCCAGAAGTTAGGGCGTTGGCGCTCCGCGTGTTTTAGCCGATATGTACCTCATCCCAGTACTGAGATGTCTATGGCTTTTCAAAGTTTGGTTTTGTGAGTTATTGTAATAAATTATTCCTGCTAACCAGTGTGTCTTTTTGCCCTCTTTCAGGCGTCCCCACTACGGCGCGGTTGCGGCACAACTCTAACCGCTGAGGGACAGGGTAGTTAGGTAGGGCAGGGACGCTCCCCTGGTTGCCACGACCACAAGTGAAAGGCCGATTCATTGGCCTGGATTTGTGGGAGGGGCTGGCCGGCCTACTTCAACGGCTTGCGCCCCTCCCACCGTGTACGTTGTTCAGCGTTCCCCACCCACCCTCCCTTCCTGTTTACTACCCCCAGAAGGGATGCCCTCTTTCAGGCGTCCCCACTACGGCGCGGTTGCGGCACAACTCTAACCGCTGAGGGACAGGGTAGTTAGGTAGGGCAGGGACGCTCCCCTGGTTGCCACGACCACAAATATGTTATAAGGGGCCACAGCCATATTTCCCACAGGGGCCACCAACTGGGGATCACCATGGGCAGACGTGCGCAGATGCTGGGCACATCTGCGCACATCGTCCCATGATGCTGTGGTTAATGTATGCACATATATACCATACATGCCCGCACGTGTTTGCAGGCATGCATGGATATATATGCATACGTCTCAACCTTTCCTCAACAGGGTGTTTCTGCAAACTAAAGAATCGGGGCAATAAATATTAAGTTTTGTTTGGCTGTTAACCCTTGCTTTGTTACTGGAAAAAATTGATTAAAATGGAAAATTAGCCCAAAAATTTAAATTCTTAAATTTCATCTCCATTTGCCAATAACTCTGGAACACCTAAAGGGTTAACAACATTTGTAAACTCAGTTTTGAATACCTTGAGGGGTGTAGTTTCTAGAATGGGGTCATTTTTGTGTGGTTTCTATTATGTAAGCCTCACAAAGTGACTTCAGACCTGAACTGGTCCTTAAAAAGTGGGTTTTTGAAAATGTCTGAAAAATTTAAAGATTTGCTTCTAAACTTCTAAGCCTTGTAACGTCCCCAAAAAATAAAATGTAATTCTCAAAATGATCCAAACATGAAGTAGACATATGGAGGTATTACTATCTATAATAAAAGTAGAGAAATTAAAATTTGGAAATTTGCTCATTTTTACAAATTTTTGGTAAATTTGGTATTTTTTTAATAAAAAAAAAATGATTTTTTTTACTTCATTTTACCAGTTTCGTGAAGTACAATATGTGACGAAAAAACATTCTCAGAATGGCCGGGATAAGTCAAAGCATTTTAAAGTTATCACCACATAAAGTGACACTGGTCAGATTTGCAAAAAAAATGGCCTGATCCTTAAGGTGAAAATGAGCCCAGTCCCTAAGGGGTTAAAGCCTTTTTGACGTACGGTATATTAGCGTAAAAAGAAAAAATACATTTGCTGCTCAGCAGTGCAGTTATTTCTTGTTAAGCCTTTTGCGGCGTGTATTAGCGCAAAAAGAAAAAAATATATTTGCCGCTCTGCTGTGCAGTAATCTGTTTTAAAAGCTTTTGAGGGGTGTTTTAGCACAAAAAGAAAAAATACATTTACCATTCAGCGGTGCAGTTATTTCTTGTAAAGCCTTTTGTGACCTGTATTTGCGTAAAAAGAAAAAATATATTTGCCGCTCAGAGGTGCAGTTATTTCTTCTAAAGCTGTTTGTCACGTGTATTTCCGTAAAAAGAAAAAATTTATTTGCTGCTCAGCGGCGCAGTTATTTCTTATAAGCCTTTTGTGAAGTGTATTAGCGCAAAAAGAAAAAATACATTTGCCGCTCCGCGGTGCAGTTATTTCTTGTTAAGCCTTTTGTGAAGTGTATTAGCGCAAAAAGAAAAAATACATTTGCCGCTAAGTGGTGTAGATATCTGTAGTAAAGGCTTTTGTGGGGTGTTTTAGCGTAAAAAGAAAAAATATATTTGCGGCTCAGCTGTGCAGTTATTTCTGTTTAAGAAGACCTTTCATCAGTTTAGCCCTAGTCTAATTATGGTCTTACCTTATAGGGCGGCCCCCATTGATGCCATGCCACTTTTTTGTTTCCAAAGACCCCCCCGTTTGTTCGCTATTGGCCCCGTTGATTTCGGAGCTTTATATTATAATGAGCCGACTCGGTTATACTAGGTGGAGACTCGAAGTTTCGCTGGGGGTGGTACTCTTCTCCCTTGGGGGAGGAGCTCATTCTCCCAGACTAAGAGTGGTGCACTGTGATTGGATGCGCTCACAACCAGGGAGAAGAGAACCGCCCCCAGCGAAACTGCGAGTTTCCACCTAGTATAACCGAGTCGGCTCATTATAATATAAGGCGCCGAAATCAACGGACAGCGGACGAACGAGGGGGTCTTTGGAAAAAAATAAATAAAGTGCCATGGCCCTATAAGATAGGATCATAATTAGACTAGGGCTAAACTGATGAAAGGTCCTCTTTAACGGAGTGCCGCTCGTTTTTCTGGATCTATATATATATATATATATATATATATTGGAGGTACACAATGAGTTTCTGTCTGTCCCGACGTCTGTCATTCTGTTCTTTATGCGCGACCAAAAAAATAAAATAATATATATATATATATATATATATATATATATATATATACACACATATACACAGTGGGATGCAAAAGTTTGGGCAACCTTGTTAATCGTCATGATTTTCCTGTATAAATCGTTGGTTGTTACGATAAAAAATGTCAGTTAAATATATCATATAGGAGACACACACAGTGATATTTGAGAAGTGAAATGAAGTTTATTGGATTTACAGAAAGTGTGCTATAATTGTTTAAACAAAATTAGACAGGTGCATAAATTTGGGCACTGTTGTCTTTTTTTTATTCCAAAACCTTTAGAACTAATTATTGGAACTCAAATTGGCTTGGTAACATGGGGGTCTCAAAACAACTCTTAAATGACCTGAAGACAAAGATTGTTCACCATCATGGTTTAGGGGAAGGATACAGAAAGCTGTCTCAGAGATTTCAGCTGTCTGTTTCCACAGTTAGGAACATATTGAGGAAATGGAAGACCACAGGCTCAGTTCAAGTTAAGGCTCGAAGTGGCAGACCAAGAAAAATCTCGGATGGACAGAAGCGACGAATGGTGAGAACAGTCAGAGTCAACCCACAGACCAGCACCAAAGACCTACAACATCATCTTGCTGCAGATGGAGTCACTGTGCATCGTTCAACCATTCGGCGCACTTTACACAAGGAGATGCTGTATGCGAGAGTGATGCAGTGGAGGCCTTTTCTCTGCCCACAGCACAAAAAGTGCCGCTTGAGCTGGGCTAAAGCACATTTGGACAAGCCAGCTTCATTTTGGAATAAGGTGCTGTGGACTGATGAAACTAAAATTTAGTTATTTCGCCATAACAAGGGGCGTTATGCATGGAGGAAAAAGAACACAGCATTCCAAGAAAAACACCTGCTACCTACAGTAAAATATGGTGGTGGTTCCATCATGCTGTGAGGGCTGTGTGGCCAGGGCAGGGACTGGGAATCTTGTCAAAGTTGAGGGACGCATGGATTCCACTCAGTATCAGCAGATTCTGGAGACCAGTGTCCAGGAATCAGTGACAAAGCTGAAGCTGCGCCAGGGCTGGATCTTTCAACAAGACAACGACCCTAAACACTGCTCAAATCCACTAAGGCATTAATGCAGAGGAACAAGTACAACGTTCTGGAATGGCCATCTCAGTTCCCAGACCTGAATATAATTGAAAATCTGTGGTGTGACTTAAAGAGAGCTGTCCATGCTCAGAAGCCATCAAACCTGAATGAACTAAAGATGTTTTGTAAAGAGGAATGGTCCAAAATACCTTCAAGCAGAATCCAGACTCTCATTGGAACCTACAGGAAGCGTTTAGAGGCTGTAATTTCTGCAAAAGGAGGATCTACTAAATATTGATTTCATTTCTTTTTTGCGATGCCCAAATTTATGCACCTGCCTAAGGCCTCTTTCACACTTGCGTTGTCCGGATCCGACGTGTACTCCACTTGCCGGAATTACACGCCGGATCCGGAAAAACGCAAGTGAACTGAAAGCATTTGAAGGCGGATCCGTCTTCAAAATGCGTTCAGTGTGACTATGGCAGCCAGGACGCTGGTTGCCATAGTAGTAGTGGGGGGGCGGGGGAGCAGTATACTTACAGTCCGTGCGGCTCCCAGGGCGCTCCAGAATGACGTCAGAGCGCCCTATGTTCATGGATGACGTGCCATGCGATCACGTCATCCATGCGAGTGGGGCGCCCTGACATCACTCTGAAGCGCCCCAGGAGCCGCACGGACGGTAAGTATACTGCTCCCCCACTCCCCACTACACTTTACCATGACTGCCAGGACTTTAGCGTCCCGGCAGCCATGGTAACCATTCAGAAAAAGCTAAACGTCGGATCCGGCAATACGCCAAAACGACGTTTAGCTTAAGGCCGGATCCGGATAAATGCCTTTCAATGGGCATTAATTCCGGATCCGGCCTTGCAGCAAGTATTCAGGATTTTTGGCCGGAGCAAAAAGCGCAGCATGCTGCGGTATTTTCTCTGGCCAAAAAACGTTCCGATCCGGAACTGAAGACATCCTGATGCATCCTGAACGGATTTCTCTCCATGCAGAATGCATGGGGATAAAACTGATCAGGATTCTTCCGGCATAGAGCCCCGACGACGGAACTCTATGCCGGAAGAAAAGAACGCAAGTATGAAAGAGCCCTAATTTTGGTTAAACAATTATAGCACACTTTATGTAAATCCAATAAACTTCATTTCACTTCTCAAATATCACTGTGTGTGTCTCCTATATGATATATTTAACTGACATTTTCTATCGTAACAACCAACGATTTATACAGGAAAATCATGACGATTAACAAGGTTGCCCAAACTTTCGCATCCCACTGTATATATATATATATATATATATATATATATATATATATATATATATTTATACACACATACACAAATTTCTCAAGAGATAGGGGATAACTAACTCATCTGTAGTGGTCCAACCCCCACCAATGCTCAGAATGAGGGTCCCATTTCCCCATTCTGATGGAATGGCAGGGAGAATGCTCGACCAGGACCCCGTTTAACTGATTTGTGGGGGTCTGACAGATTGAGCCCCACAATTTCAAAAGTTATCCCCTATTCTTGGTGGTGCTCTTGCCATTAAAGGGGTTATCCACTTTTTTTTTATATTGAAGACCTATCCTCAGAATAGGTCATCAATATCAGATTGGTGGGGGGCTGATTTCCAGCACCCGCGCTGATCAGCTGTTTGAAGAGACTGCATTGCTCGTACAAGTGCAAGCTTCTCTTCATAGTTTACCTGCTCACCATCAGAACTGCAGCGATGAGCAGGTGTAATTACTGCTGCTCTATCCTCATTCATTTTATGGGATGGCTCCTTCATGTTCAAGTGAATATATTGTAAATTACACTGCACTGCCGCTTCAAAGGAAATAAGACGCAGGAAATTTTGAAGAGGGAGCAGCACTCACACAGACACGGATACCTCTTCATACAGCTGATTGGCAAGGGTGCAGAGAGTTGGGCCCCTACTGATCTGATATTGATGATCTATCCTGAGCATAGGTAATCAATATTAAATCCCTTCAAGGGGAATCTGTCACCCTGATTTTGGACCATTATGTACAGTAATACATAAGTAGTCCTGCAGATATGGAGTCCAGATACTTCTGATAATAGTCCAAAATCAAGGTGAAAAAAACAGGAGAATTTTATTTTTATTTTTAAACTCAATATGATGAAATCATTAGTCTCAAATAACACCCCGTATTAAGCCATGCACACTTACTTTTGGGGTGCGGCATAATTTGTACTGTATTTTTTGTTGGGAAAGGTGTCAACCTTGACAGTGACCTCCACGGCACACCACCACCTTAACAGTGATTTCCACAGCACCACAGCTCATAGTAACATATTTTATAAGGCCGAAAAAAGACATCTTTCGTTCCAGTTCGGCCTTAACAGTTGCGTATAACAATGAAGAAAAATGGCTGCCTGGTGTAAAACTGTGTGTATGTCAAGACTGAAAGACCCGTGAGCTTCTAGTGCTGAGTCTCAGGGAGCACGTACAATTGTGATCATGTGATTGCACTACCTGATCCAGGAAGTGGCAGTAATGTCATGGTGGCTGCCTGAGCAGAAAAGCAGAAAAGAATGGATCCCGTAAACAAAAGGATCCTGTAAAAAAAAAAAAACTGTACATCAGTTTGGGCTGTTTCACACGAGCGGATGCCGTGCGCGACATCCGCTCCGTGAATGACAGCCAAGACCCGATGCAGACTGCAGAGGCACGGAGCATTAACATGATTGATGATGCTCCGTGCCTCTCTGTGATCTCTTTACTATGAAATCACAGTGAGATAAAGTTGTCATTGCGATTTCGTAGTAAAGAGGTCACAGAGAGGCACGGAGCATTATCAATGATGTTAATGCTCCGTGCTTCTGCAGTTCGCATCGGGTCTTGGCTGTCATTCACGGAGCGGATGTCACGCTTATTTTGCATCTATTTTAGCCATTCTGATCCGTTTTTCAGCCGGATCAGAAGAACATAAGATAAAATGTTGATGGAACTCAGGCCACGGGCAGATAGAAAAGGAGTCAGGTGAGTTTTATTTTTGTATACGTCTGCATTACTGGGTGCGCTTTGAGTAGGAAGCACTACAGCACTAAAGGGAGCAATATAATACAGGGGGCACTACAGGAGACGTTATAATACTGGTGGCACTATGGGAGGGCATTATAATACAGGACAGCACTATAAGGGCATTATAATACAGAGAACTATGGGGGACACTATTGGGGCATTATAATACAGGCTGGAGCACTACAGGTGGGGCATGATAATACAGGGTGCATTCGGGGGCAAGCAGTCATCATACCTACAGGAGGCACTGCAGGGGAGCTTTATAAATACTAGTGACATTATAACTACTGGAGACACTATAGGGGGTCTTATTACTATTGTGGTTTTTATAGGGGTACCTTATAGAGGGGTTTTATTACTGCTGGGAGCACTGTGGGGCATTTTTACTACTAGAGGTTATTATTGGGCACAATATGGAGGGCACTCCTACTAATGGGGGCACTATTGGGATGCATTATCATTGCAGTTTGAGAGCACTATGAGAGCACTATTAGTATGGGGGGACTATCTGTATGGCACTATTGGGGAGCATAGCAAGCACAGTACTGGGGTGGCAGCAGGATAACAATGTTGGGGCACCTGGAGAGGGAATATGATAGAAAAGTGATGAACCTGAGATGTCTGGGTGTTAAACTCTGCACTCTGCATCTGACAGAAATTGTCATGGCAGTCTGTTCCGAATGGAGAAGATTAGGAAAGACAACCTTTATACCGATGCATGAGGTATATAGTGCTGTATGTAATGTTTTGCAAATATTTATCTAACAGCAGGACTGGGGGGGAGCAGAAGTTGGATTGAGAATTTGGCAAAGGGCCAGGGGGGTGCCATTTCAGTTTTCACATCAGGCAGGACAAAGGCTAGGTGCACCCCTGCCAACTAGGACCTGTGACCCTCCGCTAACCTCTTCAGTGCTGTCCAGTGCCCACTATTCCTCCATTACATACTATTGGAGAAGACTCATAAAGAGGTATGTGAATCAGTCATTTATAACACAGGTGAAAAATGGCACAGCTTTCTCATTCTCAGACTCAGATCTATCCTTTCTACCAGATCTGCCTTCTGTAGTGATCTGGTAGAGAGGCTAGATTTGCTTACAACGCTAATTTTTTATTAGAGCTTTGTATGTGACTAGAGTATAAGATGTCACATTACAGCAGAATTGTTAAAGGAAAGATTTGTACCTATAAAACAGATGCCTTCAGCTGCCAATTGAACATGCAACAGGTAAGCCCGTTGCATAGGTACAAATCTGCTGAAGATGACCTTTAAAGCCCAGGATGTGACTGGAGCATAAAGTTGTTCATACACAAATTCATCCAAATCTGGCTCTGTAAGGGCTCATGCAAACGGGCGTAGAGTTTTGGTCTGCATCAGAGCCGTATTTTTTTGCAGATCGGATGCAGACCCATTAATCTCAATGGGGTTGCAAAAGATTATTCGTAAGTCCGTTCCTCGACCATGCAAAAAAATAGAACGTCCTATTATTGTCCGTTTTGTGGACAAGGATGCGTGCATTCATTGAGTAACAGAACCAAGCTGTGTGCATAGATACAGAACAAAGCTGTAGCGCTGATTCATTGGAGGAGAATCTGTAAATACTTTTGACTGACAGGTTTCAGTCCTATCAGCACTCGGTCAGTAAGGATGTGTCCACATGATTATTATTATTTATTATTAAAGCGCCATTCATTCCATAGCGCTGTACATATGAAAAGGGGTATACATAATACAGACAATTGCACTAAGCATAAATAAGATGAGTTACAAACTAGTAGAGAAGGAGAGAGGGCCATGCCTGTGAGGGCTTACAATCTACATGGTATGGGGGAAGGACATAGTAGGTGAGGGTTAAGCTGGTCATGGCGGTATAGAGGTAGCAGGGTCACTGGTTGTAGGCTTGTCTGAAGAGGTGGGTTTCTAGGTTTCTTTTGAAGGATTCCACTGGAGGCGAGAGTCTATGTTGGGGTAGCGAGTTCCAGAGTGTGGGGGATGCAACTGAGAAATCTTGGAAGCGATTGTGGGAAGAGGTGATGAGAGAAGGAGGCCTTGTGAGGATCGGAGATTGCGTCTGGGGGTATATTGGGAACGTAGCTCAGAGATGTAGGGAGGGGACAGGTTGTGGACGGCCTTATATGTATTTGTTAGTATTTTAAACTGAATTCGCTGGGCAATGGGGAGCCAGTGAAGGGATTGGCAGAGGAGTAACAGGGTGAGAGGTGGATTAGTCGGGCAGCAGTATTGAGGATAGATTGGAGGGGTGCGAGAGTGCTAGCTGGAAGGCCACAGAGGATAATTTTGCAGAAATCTAGGCGGGAGATGATGAGGGCATGTACAGGCATTTTCGCCAATTCAAAGTTAAGGAAAGCGCGGATGCGGGAGATGTTTTTGAGTTGGAGGCGGCAGGTGGTGGAAAGGGCTTGGATGTGCGGTCGGAAGGAGAGGGCAGAATCCAAAGTCACTCCAAGGCAGCATACTTGGTTGACCGGGGAGAGTGTGCAGCCATTGATCGTGATAGATAGGTCTGTTGGGGGGGTTGAGCAAGATGGGGGAAAGATGAGGAATTCTGTTTCATCCATGTTAAGTTTTAGAAAGCGAGAGGAGAAGGATGATATGTCTGGACCAGAAAGGTAGCTTTGTGTGTCGTCAGAGTGATACTGAAAGCCATGGGACTCTATGAGATGTCCCAGGCCAAAAGTGTAAATACAGAAAAGCAGGGGTCATAGGACAGAGCCTTGCGGGTCACCAACAGAGAGGGAATGAGACGAGGAGGTGGTGTGAGAGTGGGAGACGCTAAACGTCCGGTCTGTGAGGTATGATGTGATCCAGAAGAGGGCCAGGTCAGTGAAGCCAAGAGATGAGAGAGTTTGCAACAGAAGGTTGTGGTCAGTGTCAAAGGCAGAGGACAGGTCAAGGAGAAGGAGGACAGAGTAATGTTTTTTGGTTTTGGCTGTTAGTAGGTCATTGGTGACTTTGGTAAGGGCAGTCTCAGTTGAGTGGTGGGGTCAGAAGCCAGATTGTAGCCGGTGTGGCAAGGTTAACATTGAAGTGTTGTTTCCCCAGGTTCCAGTCCGGGACTTAGGGCATGCTCATGACCAGGGATCCTATTTAATACTTCTACTGGATCTTGGGTGTGTCTCACTCTGGAGAGTGTGCAGACAGAGGCCTGGTGAGGCTCTGTCAGTGTGGTCTCAGCTAGGAAAGGCTGAGGGGCCACAAGGCTATGCAATAGCCTGGACTTTGGGGGACTCAGCGACACCCGGGAACAAGCATTGAAAGGTCAGAGTCAGGAGGACTGCTAGACCACAACCCCCTCCTAAGGTACTGCATTTGTTACAGCCTGAGGGCTGGTGGACTGTATGTCTGGGGTAAGCTGCACCTGGTTCCATGTGGGAACGCTATCGTATAGCAGAGTTAGGGATACAATGTTTATTATGTTTAGGTAGAGCCCAGAGGGGCAGGCTTTTGTTTTATGCCACGTTGTGTATGAAGAGTGTAAAATAAATTGCACTGTTTGGACCTGAAACCCAGTGGTTATGAAGATCATTGTGAGAATGACCCCCGAATAAGAGGCGATCCCTTACAATTGGTGGAGCATGCGGGCAATGACAACAGCAGGTTGCTAGGGGCAACGACCTGACGGAAAAGAGCAGGTGCTGCTGAATGTTGCCAAGGAATTGCCGTGTTGCTGTGCAGTGGTTTAAAGGGCCGGAAGCCTGCTTGTTTGCTGGAGCTGGAGCAGGTGCTGCTGGAAAACTGCTGGTTAATCTGGACTTTTTTTTTCTGAGGTGCAAGGTGTGCAGGGATTTAAAGGGCACAGTAAAAGAAACTGACCTGTCAAAATGGCTGCCAAATGGTGGAGCGCGGAAACCTGCAGGGGAGAAGGTTTCTGGGTCGCCCAAAGAGCCTGTGATCAAAGCTAGATTTGGGGTGGTGAAAGTCAGAGATCCCATGCTAGCCCAGGTAAGAGGTAACATGATGGCCGCCCCAGAGACTGATAGAGTGTGACATGTTCGGGACAATTATGTGAATAATACGGATTCTCAGGTGGTTCTCACTGAGGGAGAGTCTCCAGTGAGAACTGGGACTTGTGAATCTGATGTTACAAATACGCTCATACATGAGGAAATGGTGGGCCGTAATTTCCCCTTATGCTTGGAGGTTTTAAGTAATGGAGACATTTCTGCAGAGAGTGACAAAACTCCTGCAGAACCTGTACCTGTCCCTTTAAATGATAATGTAAGGGAGCTGCACATTGAGAACAAGGGTGCAGATAAGGTGCAAAGTGATGGTACCATGTTTGACGAAATGCATAATGGAAATGTGATGTCATGTGAAATATGTGATAATAATGACATGCCTTTTCCTTTGCAGGCTGTGATTGGGGAAAAAGCTAACCCTGTTGGTAAACATGTGTCTGATATAAAAGTGTTGATAAATGTTGAAGAAACACCGCTAGGAGACCTCATTGTAGACAATGTGGCAGGGCTAGAGGGTGTACCACACGTACCAGAGGTGGATGTGCAGTCTCCACAGGTTTCTATGATTAATAAAATGTCCAAGGTGGGGATTGACTCATGGATGCCCCTAGAGGCCAGGGTTAATAATGACACAAGCAGTATAAGTGGCCTATGTGCCGTGACAGTTAGCAACTCCGAGAGTGAGGCTACCATGTCAAGACTCAGCAAAACTAAAGTGGTTACTAGTAGCGACCAGGTGACAGTTATATCTGACGAGACGAGAGTTCAGTTGGGTGACAGCCTAGTGTCTGAAGCTAATATCCAGACAGTTGTAGATGACCTGACAGGACAGTACAGCTACAAACTTGAAGATGTTTTTGCTCGCTCTGCACAGTCCCTAGATACACTAGAGATGGGGCTAGCGGTTCTCGCAGAGCAACTGCAGGGATCTCCAGAGGAGTCACAGAAAGAGATGAATGAACTGAAGGCACTAGAGTCACTAATAGAAGCAGAAATTCTCCAACTTCAAGAGGAACTTGCAGCTTCTAAGCGATCCAGACTTCATGCAGAGCAGGAAAGAGATGAGCTGGCTGATGAGGGTCTAAACAGCGCCTCAGAAAAATCTGCTCTCTTGGAGGAGAAAAGACAGTTGGAAGCCAGGATGGCTCAACTTGATCAAGAGTTATGTGTTCGGATGGTGGACCTGGACCACCAGAGACGAACTGTATCTAGATTGGAGAAGAAACAAAAGAAGTTTGATCAGCTCTTGGTTGAAGAGAAATACATATCGTCTCGATATGCCGAAGAATGTGACCGAGTGGAGGCTGATGCTCGGGAGAAAGAATCCAAGGCCCTCTCCTTGGCTAGAGCCCTTGAAGAAGTGCTTGAGTTGCAAAATGAATTAGAGAGGCTGAGCAAGCAACTCAGAGCAGAGATGGAAGCTCTCCTGAGCTCAAAAGATGCCATCTATGGAGGTGGAGAAGCCTAAGAGTGCTGCTGCACAGTAGGTGGAAGAAAATGAGAAACCGGAAGAGGAAGATCCCAAGAAGGTGCCAAGAAGTCAGAGCCTGGTAAGAGTGGGTCTGGAGATGGTGATGCCAGGGTGCTGGCCAAGGCAGAGAAGGTGGAAAAGGTATCGGCTGAACCAGTTGATGGGGCTTATGTGGATGCAGAGGCCAAGAGTCTTATGACAGTGTGTAACCAGGACCAGGTCGCAAAAGATGTCCTCTCCGCCTACAAGGCCTTCCAAGTAGCCAGCAGTCTGCTGGGGAAGAAATATGAGGAGATGGACGACCAGTATGCAGATCCGGGCTATTACGATGGGCTGTCTCTCCTGACTCCTCCCCAAAAGGAGACCAGTGTCCTGGGTGAGCCTCTGGAGAAAACGTCAGAAGACAAGGAGTATGCTGAAGACCCCAGTGCCTCCAACTTTGATGCGAAAGGGGAGGAGGAATTAAATAAGCAAGGATATGATGCCATGTCCCTGAATGGTGAGAAGGCTAATAAAGTAAAGGAGGACGCCAAAGAGACAGAGGCAAAGGAAGCTAAGGCCGAGCTCTTGAAGTGGGAGAAATCCTTGGATGATCCAGAGAGGAAGGGTAAAGCCGAAGTGTGGAGAGCCAATGAAGAGGCAGGAGACCCTGAAACTGAGGCACCATCTGAGAAAACCACTGCTGAAAAAGAAGCGAGCTGGGGCAAGCCAGCTCTGCTGACGGAGCTTCGCAAAGACAAGAAGATAAGGCCTAAGCGTCTGCAAGAGCTAGTGAAGTCAAACAGAGAGTCTGTCGTTTGCATAAAAATATATTTTGAAGGGAGTTCCAGAAGCAGAGATCGAAATTCTAACCAATGATTCCCTATGGGAATGGTTCTCACCTGAGCGTTTTACAGCGCGTTCGATCTCGCTGTAAAACGCCCAACGCCCCAAGAAGTACAGGAGCTTCTTTGGGGCGTATTGTCGCGCGTTCCCGTACATAGACTTCAGCGGGAACGCGCGACAATGGCCGTTCGCTTGTCTCTGCATGCGCGATTGCAAACGCCCGTACAGTCGCGCATACAGAGTGTACGTTCAGTATGCTCAGGTCTGAACCCAGCCTAAGAGTAAAGGAAAAAGAAATATACGATCTGCTGTTAAAATAAAGAGACAAAAAGAGGCGAGTCATAAGAAGCGTGGTTGGCCTGTCACATGGACATGGGAACATTGTAGAGAATATCTCTTGGGCAAGATGTCAGTGTGGGTAACAAACCAAGCACTGATGGCATGGGTCTGGCAAAATAAAGGTAAGCCTCTGACACTGACCACATCTTCCAGGGGGAAGGTTGAGCCAGGCGATGGCAAGAAAATGCGGATGCCCTGTCACGAGCATCCAGTTGGAACATTTGTTCACCCCCACAGGTTTGAACTGAGGGGGGGGGGGGGGATATGTGGCAACGTGAACATTGAGGTGTTGTTTCCCCAGGTTCCAGTTCAGGACTTAGGGCATGCTCATGTCCAGGGATCCTATTTAATACTGCTACTGGATCCTTGGTGTGTCTCACTCTGGAGAGTGTGCAGACAGAGGCCTGGTGAGGATCTGTCAGTATGGTCTCAGCTAGGCAAGGCTGAGGGGCCACGAGGCTATGCAGTAGCCTGGACTTTGGGGGTACTCAGCGACACCCAGGAACAAGCATTGAAAGGTCAGAGTCAGGAGGACTGCTAGACCACAACCCCCTCCTAAGGTACTGCATTTGTTACAGCCTGAGTACTGGTGGACTGTATGTCTGGGGTAAGCCGCACCTGGTTCCATGTGGGAACACTATCATATAGCCGAGTTAGGGATACGATATTTATTATGTTTAGGTAGAGCCCAGACTTTTGTTTTATGCCATGTTGTGTATGAAGAGTGTAAAATAAATTGCACTGTTTGCACCTGAAACCCAGTGGTTATAAAGATCATTGTGAGAACGACCCCCAAATAAGAGGCGATCCCTTACACCGGTCAAAGAGGGAGCAGGAGGAGAGGTTAGAGGACAGTTCAGAATAGACATGTTGTTCAAGTAGCTTTGAGGCATACAGAAGAAGTGATATGGGGCAATAACTAGACAACGATGATGGGTCAAATGGAGGCTTTTTGAGGATGGGTGTAATGGTAGCATGTTTAGAAGCAGAGGGGAAGACACCAGAGGTTAGTGATAGAAAGAGAGAATCCAGCTTCTTGTGAAGTAAAAAATAGTTCTTTATTGGCTCATCGTAATAAAATCCACCAAAATCACAGGAAAAAGTTGCACAGTAACATGTTTCGGGCTACAGAATCCAGCCCTTCATCATGTCTTGATGAAGGGCTGGATTCTGTAGCCTGAAACATGTTACTGTACACCTCTTTCCTGTGATTTTGGTGGATTTTATACGATGAGCCAATAAAGAACTATTTTTTACTCCACAAGAAGCTGAATTCTCTCTTTCTATTGGATATTCTATTAGGCCCAGTTCTGGCCTTTTTTCTGTGCGTCGCGGATTAAAGTCAGAGGTGAGAGCTGCAGCCATTTCTACCATTGTTTTAGAGGTTAGTGAGAGGTTGAAGAGATGAGTTAGGGCTGAGATAAAGACTGTGGTGAGGTTAGGGATGAGGTAGGATGGGATTGGGTCAAGTGCACACGTGGTAAGACGTGATCTGGAGAGTAGAGTGGAGAGTTTTTCTTCTGTAATGGTGGAGAAGTGGGTTTTGGGAGAAGAGGACCAAGCAGTTGTGTAGAGGGTCTGTGGAGACTGTGTACTGAAGCATTCTCTGATATTGACTATCTATTGTTTAAAGTATGCGGCATAGTCCTCAGCAGAGACGACAGGCTGGGGGTTGAAGAAGGGAGTTAAAAGTATTGAAAAGTTGTTTAGGGCTGTGGGCCAGGCAAGATATATGAAAAGAGAAGTAGGCCTGTTTTGCATCAGCGAGTTAGGATTTGAATATTAGGAGTAGGGAGGGCCAGTTTGCATTGTTCGCCCGCTAGCACATGCGGCCTGCCATCTATTCTCACAAGTCCGGCAAGGCACAGGTAAGCCCTTACCTGTGCCGTGAGCCGGTCTGAAATCTAATGCGGTCACCGGGAGCAGGCAGTCCTGAGAACAGCCGCCGGGGGCCTTCATCGGGCTGTTCTCGGAACTGCCTGCTCTCGCTGACAGCATTTGTTTCGGATCGGCTTGCAGCACAGGCACAGGTAAGGGCTTACCTGTGCCTCGCCGGACTTGTGAGAAAAGATGGCAGCCCGCATGTCTTCGCGGGCGAACAATGCGAACTGGCCATCACTGATGAGGAGGGATTGCTTGTATGTGGTGAATTGATCTTTAGAATGGGATTTCTTCCATCGCCGCTCAGCAGCCCTCGAAGCTTGTTTGAGTTTTTTGATCAGGTTGGTGTGCCAGGGTTGTCTGTTGATTTTTCGGGTTTTGTTGTGTGTGTGAGGGGGGTAACAGTGGCCAGGGCTGGTGTGTCAGGGTTGTCTGTTGATTTTTCTGATTTTGTGGTGTGCGAGGTGTGTAGGGATTTCCCAAATGGTAGCCTTCAGATAAATACACAGTAGCCTTTTTGTGGTGGAAATCAAAGTAATAAATGTCTTTTATTGTTGGCACACCACAATTCAACAGGCGGTAGTGATTAGCTTACTTCAGCTGACACTTAAAGAAAAACACACAGCTACACAGAGCTCCACCACTGACCCTGCTGGCTTTTTGTAAGCCAGTCAAAACCCGGATTGGACCATGGGGAACAGCCAACCCCCCCTGCACTTTGGCTGCTCCCAGTAAGAGTCGGCCCGGATTAGCTTTTCACAGCTATGCTATCAAAGTGTCCATCAGCAACTGCTGAGGACATATACACTACCGGCTCCTACTTCACCGAAGCCAGGAACCTCGGTGACACATATCTTGTGAGAAACTTCCTGAGCGGTTTCAAGTGACCCAAACATTCCTAAAGTTTGAACAGTTTCACCATAGAGGGTCTTCATAGCTCTGATGCATGGTAGCCTATGTGTCCATACCTGATTGGTCAAATGTTGTTACTATGAGTCATCTATTATGTTAATGCAGAGCTCATTTGTGTTCATGCTATAGGTTAAACAAATGCTAACATATGATTGGATGTAAAGAAAGTTCAACCCCTCCTATATCAACTGTTGCTCCCCTGCAATTAAACAGAGCGAATTTGAACAAGGCACATGTTTGTCATTCTCTTTCACACTCCTGGTACCAGTACAGACTTAATCCAAGCTTACTACCGAGATCATTTACAGGGACACTAAGGTAAAGGAGTCCTATTTTGTCCATCAGGGGGTGCTAGTGTGTGGACCGGGGGAGCAGCAGAAGAGACCAATGAAGAGAAGGTGAGTAGGTTGTGGTCAGATAGGGGGAGATGCGAATTAGAAAGGTTAGATAGGGAGCAGATAAATACATAAAGCACAAATTCTTCTGAAAGCATCAGTTTAAAAAAATAAAAAAAAAGTGTTGTTTTATGTGTTTTTATGTCACTCATGCCACTGTAGTAACTAGTTTAGTGAGAAAGGAATGATCTAACACGGCCTAAAGGATTTGCGTCACATAACTCCCATTTCTACATCAAAATTACAGTTCCCATGCACTCCCTGCACATTTCCGAAAGGTTTATATACATTGTCAAGTCTCACACCTTGCAGGGCTCTCGTATATTGAATGTAGAGAATCTGCAATCAGGCTACCACAGAACATAACGACCTACAATAAGTGACGCCAAAAGGTACAGATGCAAAAAATGTATATACTTTATTAAATTACATGATTACATACATAAAAGACATTATTTTACAAAGAAGTAGCAGCAGGAAAAAAAAACACCATCCCAGTGGTACACTACACTGAAAATAATAACCTGATGATCACAAATGGGACTCTATAACATATGGCAGTCTCCACCCCCCCCCCCCCTTTTATCCCCCTCCACTTCTCCTTGCTTGATACCATTCACTACACATTTAGTATCATTTTTAGAAGTTGTTACTCAGCTCTTGATTCATTATTATTATCATCACTTTTGTTAGTTCCGATTAGTATTACATTAGTTCTTTTGTTGTCCTTTCTTATCACATATTTTCATACACATCACTTTATTCATTCATCTCACATACCACATCATTATTAGAGCAACGTCACATTCATCGCACTTACATTGCCCTCATTCATCTATTACGGAGGGTATTATTCCCAGTCTCCTTCTGTATTATATATGCACATATTTTTTTAATACTTTTTCAATGAAATATGCTCCTTGCATGAACAATTGCTGTATTATATCTTACTATGAAATGTATTTTTGTGCACCTTTTTTTTTATTCACATTATGTACAATCATGTATTGTGAAGTTCTTTTATAATCATGGATTGTGTGATTTTATATGAGATGTTGTTTGTATATATGTTAATATTGACTGATGTAGGGAATGAATATGTATATATTTGATCATGCATTGCTTTATAAAATATAACTTATTGTGATGCATACATTGTACTGTACTATATCAGTGGGTTTCATTATTTTATATATTTTTTGTATATTGTTATTTATAGGAAATACTATGAGATCATGTATATGTATAATTATGTATAAATGAGAGGTGGCATAACATGCCAAAGAGATATATATGAGAGATGCCCTATATGGAAAGCACCATAGAGCGCTTGTTCGCTCTGATTTTCTTCCCATGTGATGTGTGCAGATGATGCATGTGTGGCACCTCCCACCTGGCGTCTTGATGTCAGCCAACCACATGACGTGAGACGTCACGTGTAATGGGCCATACGAACATCCAGGTGACTAAAATATTTCAGTGATTGAATGCAACTTGATTGAGGAGAGTTCTTTATAACCTTTGATCCTCCTATATGACTACTACTTGCTTTCTATGGTTAGTACCCTGCTAGATGTCATGGTTCTACTTGGACCTCACATGCTTTGGTTACGTCTGCAGGTCTGACTGCTGTCACTATCTTTGGTAGTGACTCCTATGCTCCATAGAGAGATATTGACTGTTTTCAATATAGGAGACTGCCATATGTTAGAGTTCCATTTGTGACAATCAGGTTATTATTTTCAGTGTAGTGTACCACTGGGATGGTGTGTTTTTCCTGCTGCTACTTCTTTGTAATATAACGTCTTTTATGTATGTAATCATGTCATTTAATAAAGTATATAATGTTTTTTTGCATCTGTACCTTTTGGCTTCGCTTATTGTAGGTCGTTATTTTGATGGAGGAGCTGGTACTCTTTTGCACTTTCTGATAGTTGACCCCCATTATTGTGCCGCAACGTGTGTTGTATTGACTCATTGTAGTTTTGGTGTGGGGGCGAATGTTGGTCTTATATCGGTATTAATTTATTACAGAACATAGCTTTTTTCGCACAAATCTACAAACAAATATGTGGAATAGTTGGGGGATATTTATTTCTTATAAATACAACAGTTTTGACTAGCATTAATTACGATTTATTACGTTTTAACAAGCTGTTAACTGGCCAAACGTATCTGTGTATGCCATGGGGACAGTTCTGGCAGCAGCTTTTCTCCCAGAGAAAAAAAGGATTGAGGGTCACAGTACACATGTCAATGCAAGTCTATGGAGAGGGGGCAGGGGAAAGAGTGAGCAGGAGCTTAATGAGACACAAAGACGAAGAGACTGCTCCAGCTACATGAGCTGATATTTTCCTAAGTGCTTTATTCACAACCAAACAGATCAGCAACTCTCTGTAATGTACTCCATGATAGTGGTTCTGGTTCTTAGTAAGTTATTGAGCAGATTCTCCTGTACTTTCTGTGTATAGTGGATCATCTCTGGAAGACCACCCATCATCTCTGGGAGAACTTCAAAACTAGACATTCAGCATGCACAGGGAAAACTTAAAAAAAATGCCAGAAACCAGTCATATAATGGCCAGAAAAAGTGTTATTCCTCATGTACACACATTGTATGACCGATTGTTTGTTGAAAGGTTAAGTACACTAAGCGCTGTTCAAGAAAACTGTAACAGATACTCTAATGCAAACTTTGCTTATGGAGTTTAACCATTTTGTGGCAATAATAATAAAAATAATGACTCTTTTCACATGAAGAGCTGAAGCAAGCATTGTCCAACACCACAACTTTCTAGCAAAGTGGATAGCTTGCCACATTAGTTTTTCATTTTCCTTTAAAGATAAAATGTAGACAGAAAGCTATGCACAAAAAACAGATATCTATTTATCTATATCTATTTGAACTTTTTTTTTTCACAGTGCTGTAACTCAGAAAGCGCTTTCTACTTTTCTGTCATGGCTTCTTGCAATCTTTTAAATTTCTTGACGTCTACACTTAATTGCCAGTACTTTAAGTAGATCCACATTAGCCTGCCATTTTCACGCTTATTAGTGTTTGTCAGTTCAGCACAATAGTTGTCATGTTTAAAGATGTCAATTAAGCCATCTGTCATCCCCACCTCTGCAGCTACTGGATTGCTGGCAGCTTTGACAAGCATTTTTTTTTCTATTTCTAATCTATTTTTTTTACTTGCTGTCCAACTGCAATAAATGTTCTGTCTCTCTTTCAGCGCATCTTCAAAATCTTTTAACAAGCTTTTGGCTTTCGTCTGCCATTCTTCTTCCCTCTCACAGTTACTTGTATACAATCCTTGTTCTTTGTTACTCTTCTGGATATCCTTTATTTCCTGTTTTAGCTGGTCTCTCTCAAGTTCCATCTGCCTTCTCTCTTCAACAAGCTTCTTGCTTTGAACAATGAGGGCATGGCGATAACTAAGTGTTCTGTTTTGTTCTTTCTCAAGCTCGATTTCCAAGTGAGCCACTGCACGTCTGTGTTCCACAATAACATCTCGATATTTTGTTTCAAGTTCCTTCTCCACAACGGTCACTTTTTCAAGATATTCAGATGTGGCTTTTCTAATTTCTTTCTCAGATTCTTTTGACCAAATCCACCCTGGAGATTAGAACATAACATTTCACTGACACAATATTCTGAATTCTGAGATAACATAAAAAGCAGCTGAAATAATTAATTTGTAACATAATTAGGGGAATGTCTAGTGATTTATAATCCAGTCTGCTAGTGCATTGACTGGAAATGGGCATTTGATACCACAAAGTAGCTGCACCACTATATGCAGGTGACATTTTAAGTGCAAAAGCGTGCATGGGCAAAACTATATGAACTCCCTTAATTTGTGGGTTTCCCTATTTTAGAAACACTCATTGGTTAAATATCAAGAATACTGCCATATAACCTCCAAAAGTAACTGTTTGCACCCACAACATAGATCAGTACAGCAGCCATGTGATCTCCTCTATTGAGTAAGACAGCTATGTCAGTTGTTATATGGCCTTTGTATGAAATGATGCTTATGTATACAGAATACAAAATATATATGGACAAATGGTACAGGGAGGCAATGTACAAGCTGAGCCACAACTGCATTATTTACATGCAACCACTGCCAGAAAATGGGACATAAAATCATCAACATTTTAACTGGCTGAAGATGCTGGACGACTATAAGCCAAGTGCTCAGCTGCCACATAATGATGAACATACCCTGCCCTCTCCTGATTACTTTGGCACACTTGCATAAAGCAGGCCAAGGGCTGTAATATACAACTGCAACCACACTCTAATGGCACAGGTCAGAGCTAGTGCAAGTGACAGAGTTCTGAGGTTGGCGATTGGCCACAGCAGACACAGGACCAAGACACTACCAGTCAGTCAGGTTCCCTTTTAATTTTGCACAAAAAGGTGGTACATGTAGCTGTGCATGGCCTTCCTCTCATTGGTTGCTTGGTGCACACAGAGGAAACAAGGAGCAGCACACTATATGTGCAGAGTCTGCTTTCCTAAATGTAGATGCCCAACGGCATAGGTAGGTTTAGAGGAGGGCATGACTGAGACCACCTTGAGCTGGTAGCAGGGCAAAGATGTCTTTTGATCAAAAAAGATTGGCTGAGAGTCTCATATTTTATCATATCAGAGTGAGGGCTTAGTCTATGTATAATATTTGCATCTATTGTGTTAGTGCATTATTTTCAGCGATTTCCCTTTGAGTGCATAATACACACAATTCTTGTTAATGTTCATTTGTGTTTGATTAAACGGATAATCCAATGAAAAATGTTAATCACCTATCCATAGGATAGGGATCCCAAAACAATCAGTTGGGTCCCTCAGTGCTCTTTCTGAATGGAGCTTTAGAGGGTAAGGCAGTCCACTGCTTCATTCACTTCTATAGTCCTGATAGGTCTATATTGAAATCACACAGAAGTGAATGGAGTGATGGACCTACAGGCACACTCTTCCTTTTAAAAATTTTTTTTTTAGGAGAGGAGACTTAGAGACCCCTCTCTCTCAGTATTGCAGAAGATCCCAGAGGTTGTCATCCCCAAAACCTGACATTTTTCATCTATCCTGTATATGCCAACCGTGCACTGAAAGTACATAGAATGGTCTTACCGTTTACTGGCAACAAATGGTGTCCCTACCATCACTATTTCAAATTCAAGAACACACATCTAGATACTCTGGGCAAATTTAGGGAGGGTACCTTCCAGGGGCATAAACAGAAATCATAGCAGGAATACAAATTGGGTCCCCAGGTCGCACACATAGCCCCTCCCACTACCTATTCCTGGTCCCTCCCCTTGCTCCATGAACCGTGCTTACTGCAGTGTTTTACAAAGTGTGCCCTCAGAGTCGTACTGGGGTTACAAAATAGGCACACAAACTGTACCAGCCACATATGATGAAAAAAATTAAGGTGTGCAATGTACATGGAGGAGCATTTTGTTTAACTTTTCAATGCCCCTACATAAACCAACACAAAAAAGGAAATAAAAGTGGAACCAAAAAGTGCTTATTCATGTGGTCATTACCCTCCCCAACAGCAACACATACCATGATAAAGCTCAAAATACCTGCCCAGTAGCATTTGATACCAGCGTGCCTCCTGAAATACCTACCCAGCGGCATCTGCGTGCATTGCATTGCCAAATTACCTCAACTTCACCATATAAATACAACATTGCAGTGAGGAGCAGTGAGACTGGAGTTAAAGGGAGAGAGTCTTCATGTAGAATGGAGGGAGTAAAAGGAGGTGTGATGTCACAGGTCACATGATGCAAACGGTCAGATGTTAAGAGGTGTAATAGATGCAGTGTGTACAGATAGTATAGTATATCCAGGAGTGTACTGATATGTGTTACAAGGTATAAATTACACCTCATATCAAATATCAGTACACTGCTGTATATACTATATATCTGTAGTGACTGTGTTATGCAGTATGTGTGTGTGTGTGTGTGTGTGTGTGTGTGTGTGTGTAGTATATACAGCATTGTACTGATGTCAGGGGTACGAGGTATAAAAAGATGCAGTGGCTACAGGTATATAGTACACATAGCAGTGTACTGATATGCGAGTTATGAGGTACAGATATGCATTCAGTTATACATTTGAAGTATGAGAATCAATGAGACATGAAGTACTAATTCAGAGTAAAAAAAATATATATATACAGTACAGACCAAAAGTTTGGACACACCTTCTCATTCAAAGAGTTTTCTTTATTTTCATGACTATGAAAAATGTAGATTCACACTGAAGGCATCAAATCTATGAATTAACACATGTGGAATTATATACATAACAAAAAAGTGTGAAACAACTGAAAATATGTCATATTCTAGGTTCTTCAAAGTAGCCACCTTTTGCTTTCATTACTGCTTTGCACACTCTTGGCATTCTCTTGATGAGCTTCAAGAGGTAGTCACCTGAAATGGTCTTCCAACAGTCTTGAAGGAGTTCCCAGAGATGCTTAGCACTTGTTGGCCCTTTTGCCTTCACTCTGCGGTCCAACTCACCCCAAACCAACTCGATTGGGTTCAGGTCCGGTGACTGTGGAGGCCAGGTCATCTGGCGCAGCACCCCATCACTCTCCTTCATGGTCAAATAGCCCTTATACAGCCTGGAGGTGTGTTTGGGGTCATTGTCCTGTTGAAAAATAAATGATGGTCCAACTAAACGCAAATCGGATAGTATAGCATGCTTCTTCAAGATGCTGTGGTAGCCATGCTGGTTCAGTATGCCTTCAATTTTGAATAAATGCACAACAGTGTCACCAGCAAAGCACACCCACACCATCACACCTCCTCCTCCATGCTTCACGGTGGGAACCAGGCATGTAGTGTCCATCCGTTCACCTTTTCTGCGTTGCACAAAGACACGGTGGTTGGAACCAAAGATCTCAAATTTGGACTCATCAGACCAAAGCACAGATTTCCACTGGTCTAATGTCCATTCCTTGTGGTCTTTAGCCCAAACAAGTCTCTTCTGCTTGTTGCCTGTCCTTAGCAGTGGTTTCCTAGCAGATTTTCTACCATGAAGGCCTGATTCACACAGTCTCCTCTTAACAGTTGTTTTAGAGATGTGTCTGCTGCTAGAACTCTGTGTGGCATTGACCTGGTCTCTAATCTGAGCTGCTGTTAACCTGCGATTTCTGAGGCTGGTGACTCGGATGAACTTATCCTCCGCAGCAGAGGTGACTCTTGGTCTTCCTTTCCTGGGGCGGTCCGCATGCGAGCCAGTTTCTTTGTAGCGCTTGATGGTTTTTGTGACTGCACTTAGGGACACTTTCAAAGTTTTCCCAATTTTTCGGACTGCCTCCCGGCCTGCCTCCTCTCTGCTCCCTACCGAGCCCTTGTAGTTGTAAGTAGCGCTGATTATGCAATTACTGGTATATACATAATTAACCATTACAGAATACAGATACGATTATACAGTGAGCGGGGCCCGTAATACGGTACCTCTTGAAGCTCATCAAGAGAATGCCAAGAGTGTGCAAAGCAGTAATGAAAGCAAAAGGTGGCTACTTTGAAGAACCTAGAATATTACATATTTTCAGTTGTTTCACACTTTTTTGTTATGTATATATACGTGGGATACATGTGTTAATTCATAGTTTTGATGCCTTCAGTGTGAATCTACCATTTTCATAGTCATGAAAAGAAAGAAAACTCTTTGAACGAGAAGGTGTGTCCAAACTTTTGGTCTGTACTGTATATATATATATATATATATATATATATATATATATATATATAGTTTTTGTATTCATCACTTTTTTGGTCTAGGGTCATGTTCTCACTGATGGCATAGGTTTCCATTACCATTTTTGACTTATGGATCTATTTTTATAAAGTTACAATATTACACAATACAGTTGTTTATTTTTGTGTTATAGCAATATAGAAGGGGTTTGTTTATGGGGTTGTGCATATATTGCTAATGGTGAAGGCTATATGGGGGCTCTATACTATGCTGCTCTGCCTGTATATATTTCCCTGATATGCTGTACGATTGAGCTGACTATTAGCAATTTTGATCTTTGTGCCCCCCATATATTGTCCTTCATATGTGGTTATCTTTCCACTTTCCTCTATACATTGTCTCCACCTGGCATATGCGCATTGCTCTGGTGCGCTGTCTGGCTGGCATTGTAGTGACGCTCCTATACCTGGCTGTCTCAGGGCCGGCCGACGTGCGTGTCATGTAATCGGATCCGGGGCAAGGAGGTGTGGCTGTGTGATGTCAGATGCGGCTGCCTCCCTCCTCCTGGTCTGGTCATGTGATGCGGTGGGCGTGCCTCGCCTTGCTCTGTAAGCTGGGTGGCACGTCTTTATGATGTCATCCCTGCAACACTGGGCTGATGCGCTAATCAGCTGCTAGCTGTGGACCACACCATTTAAGGACGAACTCAGTTTGTTACTTTGCCTCCTGACGAAGCCTCTCCAGGTGAAACGTACATCGAGGTGCAGCTTTTGGTCACACACTCTGGGTCCAGCATATCATGGGTAATACAGGTTTTGTTGTTTTGCTCAGTTAGTTGTTACATTTCTTTTTATATCTCTATTACCACCTGCACTTGGCACACTTGCCTCTGTCTGTATTGTACAGTTCAATGGCTATGTGCATACCTTATGCGGCCATCCCGAGTTTTTGGGTGGGCTAGTTTGCCTTGTGCTATTGTACATTTTTTCATTTATCTTTCTGTGCATGCAACATACATACCAGTACATGTTACTTTGAGTGAACCTACAGTTCTCACAATTTTCATGCTGATGTATACCTAGGGCTGTGACATCTTTTTCCTTGCCAGTTGGGTGTTTGGGAGAGAGGTTGTATCTGACCTCCTCCTTGTATTCCCCCCCCCCCTGTACACTTGTGCCTTATGTTTCATATATTGTTTGTTATGCGATCATGTCTTAATAAATTACATATATTTTATGTGTGTGTCTCCCACTTTTCTTTGGGGTTATTGGTTTTGTTTTTGGGTTGGCTCAGATGCATCTTTCTAACCTGGGAACTACACTATTTTCTGTGCAGTTCCTTTACTAGACGGAACAAGACCTTAAGGCTCCATTCACACGTCCATAAAGTGTTTTGCGGATCCACAAAACACAGATACTGGCAATGTGCTTTCCGCATATTGCGGACCGCACATCGCCGGCACTAATAGAATATGCCTATTCTTGTCCGCAATTCCGTACCACATCGTGCTGCCCCATAAAAATGAATGGGTCCGCAATTCCGTTCCACAAAATGCGGAACAAAATAGTGGACGTGTGAATGGGGCCTTAGCTTAAAGCACTCATGACAGGGACTCTGGAGCCTGTATTGAATGTAATTAAGGGGTGGGGCTTTTCATCCACTTTGGGCCCCCCTTCCCCATGGGTCTCATAGCAGCTGTGTGGTCTGCCTCCATTGGCAGTACGGCACTGGGATCTTTCCTCAGGATATATAAACAATGCCACACCTGATGCTCCTTATCTAGTGCAGTTAGCTCTGACTCTCTAGCTCTGTAAGCAACGTTTAGGGACCCTTCCAAGGTGGAAATGATTACACCTTCTTTTTTAGGGCCCATCGAGAACAGGGATAGACATTCCTCACGGTGGGGTGGGGTGAACTTTATGGAGTGGCTACTCTGTGGCAGTGGCGTAGTGTGGGTTGCCAGCACCCGGGGCAAGCCAAGTATTGCGCCCCCCCCCCCCCCCAACCTGTGACCACACCCCTTTTTACAAATAATGCAGTAGATGTCACCTGCAGTCCTATGTAACACTACAGATAACACAGGGATAACTCTCTGAGTACAGATAATGTAGTAGATGGGTGTGAGGCCCCAGAATTCAGAACACACACAGTGTGACCTGAAGTCTGGGGCCAGGCTTCGGCAGTGTGGCCAAAATTCTATATCCCCAACCCTTCAAAACATATATTTGGATGGACATAACATACATTGCTATGAAATATACAGGAGAATACAGCACCATACCTGTTACATCCAGTGACATCTCCTGTGATGTAGACTTTCCGCAGCGTCTTCATTCAGAGATGGGACCGCCATGATAACTTCTTTCAGCCGCGTCTCGTCTCTGTATAGTTTCACAGAAAATGTTTTGGATTTCTCACTTTACTATCATCCTCAGATAACAGATCTCCCCTCACCCCCATAGTGCCCATGCCTATAATGCCCTCTGTATAATTATAATATACACTGGCCCCTCTGTATTATTATTATTTCCTCCTCTGTATTATTATTATTATAATGGCCCCCTCTGTAGTATTATAGTAATAATTATGCCCCCCTTCAGCCCCTCCAGCATACAGTCCCATGTAAGATACAACCTTCCCCCTGCCTTCAGCCCCTCCAGCATACAGTCCCATGTAAGATACAACCTTCCCCCTGCCTTCAGCCCCTCCAGCATACTGCCCCATGTAAAGATACATCACTCTCCTGCCTTCAGCCCCTCCAGCATACAGTCCCACGTAAGATACATCATACCCCTGCCTTCCAGCCCTTCTTGCAAACAGTCCCATGTAAAATGCATCACTCGTCCTGCCTTCAGCCCCTCCAGCGTACAGTCCTATGTAAAGTACATCACTCGTCCTGCCTTCAGTTTCTCCAGCATACAGTCCCATGTAAGATACATCAAACCCCTGCCTTCCAGCCCTTCTTGCAAACAGTCCCATGTAAAATGCATCACTCGTCCTGCCTTCAGCCCCTCCAGCATACAGTCCCATGTAAGACACATCACTTCCCTGCCTTAGCCCCTCATGCATACACTCCCATGTAAAATACAAAACTCCCCCTGTCTTCAGCATACAGTCCCAAGTAAAATTCAGCACTCTTCCTGCCTTCAGCTCCTCCAGCATACAATCCTATGTAAAGTAATATCACCCCCCCCGCCTTCAGCCTCTCCAGCATACAGTCCCATGTAAATAATATCACCCCCACTACCCTCACTTCAGACCCCTAACAGTCTCCAGTACAAAGATTATTCCTTCTCCCTTCAGCCCCCAAGTAAAAATAACAGTCATTATTCTTCTCCACATACTGACCTGCTGCAGACTCTGCTCCTCTCTCCAACATCCTGCTCTGTAGAATCTCCAGCTCATCTTTAGGCCACGCCCCCTGGATGACAAGACTCCACCTCTTCCCCTGACATCATAACTCCTAGGATCAACTCCATTCTAGACACTAGGGTCGCTCTACTGCCTCATAGGCTTCAGGCAACTAGCCTAGCATGAGGAAGAACTGAGGGGACAAGAGCCATAGGCTCCTATGGCCCTCATTGAAATTTCAGCTGCCTGGCGCCCCCTGCCACGGCCCCCCCACGCTACGCCCCTGCTCTGTGGTAGGGCTTGTAAGGCAACAAAGCCCGGCAAAGTTAACAGGGCTGGTCTTCTTCCTTAGCCTTAAATTTCAAACATCGTGGGAAGGCCACCAACAATCATCAGGAACCGGTAAGACCATTCTACTGTATGTATTTTAATCACAAGGCTGGCATATACTGTGTTAAGGATTAATACATGTTTAATGTACAGTAAATGTGATCCAGTTAACATCGGCAAATGGTTTGATTGACCGTGCTGTATATTTTTCTGACCTTGTTGGCATATTTTAACTATTTTATGCATAATATGAGTCTTTTTTTAACTGAGAAAATCTCTTACTAGAGGTTAAAGGGGTTTTCTGAGATTTTTCTACTGATGGCCTATATAGAGGACAGACACCCGAGACCCCAACGATCAGTTGTTTGAGAAGGCACCAGCGCTCCTGTGAGCACCATGGTCTTCTAACAATTTTTCTTAAAGTGTAACTGCCATTCCATTTTTATTTGTGCAATGTGTAGGGGCAGTGATGTTATCCATTTTTGTAATATACTTTCATTACCAAAATCATACATTGCTGCCGTTCTGTGGGCTTTCCGCATCACAGATGCGGCGCGGACCGAGTGAATGGGTCCGCAAATCTGGAAATGCGGAACAGAAGCACGGTACGGAACCATACGGAAGCACTACGGAGTGCTTCCGTGGGGTCTCGTCCCGTACTTCCATTCCGCAAAAAGATAGAACATGTCCTATCTTTTTGCAGAACGGCCGGATCGCAGACCCATTAAAGTGAATGGGCCCGCGATCTGCTGCGGCTGCCCCACGGACTGTGTTCATGCATTGCGGCCCGCATTTTGCGGGCTGCACACGTTCGTGTGCAGGAGGCCTTAGAGCCATTTTTTTATGTAAATGTACGATTTCAGTAAGGCTAGTTTTACACTAGCGGCAAGGGACTACGTGCTGCCGCTAGTGCACGCGTGCCCCCGGACTACCGTTCCGCCTCTCGACTATAATGGGGGCTGACGGCAGCGCCACTATGTACTTTTATTCTGGCCGCCTCTTGGCATGTGCTGCCATCGGAACTCCGCCCCGCATCCATTATACTCAATAGGGCCGGAGCGGTAGTCCGGGCCCACGTGCACTAGCAGCAGCATGGATCCAACAGGATGTTCACCTGCCGGAGTCCCTTGCTGCTATTGTGAAACTAGCCTAATTAAATTATATTACAAAAATGGTTACACTTTAAGCCAGTTCATTGGTCTTGTGACCAAGGCGCAGCTCATCCAAATTAAAGTGACTTGAGATGAGCTGCTATACCAAGCACAGCTGCTATGCTTGGTAAGCTATGCTGTGCTTGGTAAGCATGGAGAAGGCCACTCACAATAGTGCCGATGCTTTCTCAAACAGCTGATTGGAGTGGGTCCCGGGTGTCAGACCCCCACCAATCACATACTGATGACCTATCCTCAGGACAAATAATAGTAAAATCTATGAAAACCCTTTTAAGGCCTCTTTCACACTTGCGTTGTCCGGATCCGGCGTGTACTCCACTTGCCGGAATTACACGCCGGATCCGGAAAAACGCAAGTGTACTGAAAGCATTTGAAGACGGATCCGTCTTCAAAATGCTTTCAGTGTTACTATGGCAGCCAGGACGCTATTAAAGTCCTGGTTGCCATATTAGGAGCGGGGGAGCGGCATACTTACAGTCCGCGCGGCTCCCGGGGCGCTCCAGAATGACGTCAGAACGCCCCATGCGCATGGATGATGTGCCATGCGATCACGTGATCCATGCGCTTGGGGCGCCCTGACGTCACTCTGGAGCGCCCGGGAGCTGCACGGACGGTAAGTATGCTGCTCCCCCGCTCCCCACTACACTTTACCATGGCTGCCGGGACTTTAGCGTCCCGGCAGCCAAGGTAAACCACTCTAAAAAAGCTAAACGTCGGATCCGGCAATGCGCCAAAACGAAGTTTCAATGGGCATTAATTCCGGATCCGGCCTTGCGGCAAGTCTTCAGGATTTTTGGCCGGAGCAAAAAGCGCAGCATGCTGCGGTATTTTCTCCGGCCAAAATACGTTCCGGTCCGGAACTGAAGACATCCTGATGCATCCTAAACGGATTTCACTCCATTCAGAATGCATTAGGATAAAACTGATCAGGATTCTTCCGGCATAGAGCCCCGACGACGGAACTCTATGCCGGAAGAAAAGAACGCAGATGTGAAAGAGCCCTAAGTTAGATTGTTTTTTTCTGTGTATACCAATCACCCCCCCTCTTCCCCTCCATGTCTGTGCTTAAACCCTTCAACCCGGGCCTGTTTTCACCTTCCTGCCCAGGCCATTTTTAGAAAATCTGACATGTGTGACTTTATGTGGTAATAACTTTAAAACGCTTTTACTTATACAGGCCATTCTGAGATAGTTTTCTTGTCAAATATCGTACTTCATGACACTGGTGAAATGGAGTAAAAAAAAAATATTTTTTATTTATAAAAAAATACCAAATTTACCAAAAATGTCTCTACTTTTATAATAGATAGTAATACCTCAAAAAATTGTAATTACTTTACATTCCCCATATGTCTACTTCATGTTTGGATCATTTTGAAAATTAAATTTTATATTTTTGGTACGTTAGAAGGCTTAGAAGTTTAGAAGCAAATCTTAACATTTTTAACAATATTTCCAAAACCCGAATTTTTCAGGATCAGTTCAGTTATGAAATCACTTTCTGGGGCTTACATATTATCCCATAAATCACCCCATTTTAGAAACTACACCCCTCAAGGTATTCAAAACTGATTTTACAAACTTTGTTAACCCTTTAGGTGTTCCACAACAGTAAAGGGCAAATAGAGATGAAATTTCAGAATTTCACTTTTTGGGCAGATTTTTCATTTTAATCCATTTGTTCCAGTAGCAAAGCAAGGGTTAACAGCCAAAAAACCCTCAAAATCTATTACCCTGAATCTGGGATTTACAGAAACACCCCATGTGTGCTCAAAAACAGCAGGCTTCATAGTGGAAGGAGCATCATATGGCTTTTGGAGAGCGGATTTAGCTGGAATGGTAATTGGGAGCTATGTCGCATGTGAAGACAGTCTGAAGTGGCCCTACAGTGGAAACCCCCAAAAAGTCACCCCATTCTGGAAACTACACCCCTCAAGGAATATTTCAAGGTGTGTATTGAGCACTTTGACCCATTGGGCATTTCACTGAATTAGAAAAAGCTTGGCTATGAAAATGAAAAATTAAATTTTTTTCCATAAAAAGTTGCTTTATACCCAAATTTTTCACTTTTTACAAGGGGTAACAGGACAAAATGCACCCCACATTTTGTTCCTCATTTCCCTCCGAATACACCAACACGCAATAGGTGCTCATAAAATGATGTATGGGTGCATGGCAGGGTCCAAAAAGGAACAAGCGCCATAGGGCTTTTGGTGGACAGATTTTGCAGGATTGACTTTTGGGAGCTATGTCGCATATAAAGACACCCTGAGGTACCCCTACAGTGGAAATCCCCCAAAAAGTGACCCCATTCTGGAAACTACACCCTTCAAGGAATATTTCAAGATGTGTAGTGAGAACTTTGTCCTCAAAAGGTAAAACATGGAATTGGATGTGAAAATGAAAAATTAAAAATTTTTCAAGAAAAATTGACTTTAGCCCCAAATTTTTCACTTTCAAATGGGGGAACTGGAGAAAATGTACCCCCTAATTTATTGCCTTTATTTTCTCCTGATTACAGCAATACCCCATATATACTTGTATACTGCTATATGGGTGTACCACAGGGGTCAGAAGGAAAGGAGCACCAAATGGCTTCTGGAAGGCAGATTTCACTGGAATAATTCACAGGCGCCATCTTGCAATTGAACACACCCTGAGGTAACCCTAGAGTGGAAACCTCCAAAAATTGACCCCATTCTGGAAACAATACCCCTCAAGGAATATTCCAAGGTGTGTAGTGAGCACTTTGACCCATCAAGCGTTTTATGGAATTAGGAAATGCTTGGCTGTGAAAATGAAAAATGTTGTTCCTAAAAAAGTTGTTTTACACCCACATTTTTCAATTTCACAAGGGATAACAGGACAAATGCACCCCACATTTTGCTCCCCATTTCCCCCTGAATACGCCAACACCCAATATGTGCTCGTAGCCTGCTGTATTGGCGCACAGCTGGCCGCTACAGGCAAATTACAATTTGCAGGCCTGAATTGGCAGACATGGATTTTAGCTGACAGGTCGCATAAAAAAAAATTCCAGAGGTCCCCAGAAATGAAAAACCCCAAGAAGTGACCCCATTTTGGAAAGAACACCCCCGTACGGACATTTAAGTGGTAGAAAGGGTACTTTTTACCAAATAGGTGTCTCACAGAAGGCCGAAATACTAGAGAGGATTTCAAAGCACACATTTGTAAAAATGAAAAAATACTAGCAGACCTCAATTTTTCACTTTCATAAGGGGGTTAAAGGAGAAAATGCAACCCAGTATGTGTCCCCATTTTCTCCCCATTTTGCAAACACCCCATACAATTTGCAGGCCTGAATTGGCAGACATGGATTTTAGCTGCCATGTCGCATTAAACATTTTTCCAGAGGTCCCCATAAATTAAAAACCCCAAGAAGTGACCCCATTTTGGAAAGAGCACCCCCGTACGACATTTTAAGTGGTAGAAAGGGTACTTTTTACCAAACAGGTGTCTCACAGAAAAGATTATGTCGTGGTTGTTGGAAAGTGGGTATGCAAGTGAGGTGGACTAAATCAGAGATATGGAAATATTACAGGGAGCATAAAGGATGAAATTAAAAATCCATGGATGAGTGGTAGGTTCGGAAGCATTCTTTCATGCAGAGGCCAGGTTTATCAGGGCAGGTGTCGCACTGATAAATGGTGTCCTTTTGCATTCCCCTTTTGCAACAAACCCGACATCTTTTTTTGGGGTCTTTCCCTTCTTTGCCGTTTGTGGGACTTCACCAGGGAAATGTTGTCCTGGTACAACACGGGCACCATGACCTCCTGAAGTACTCGGACCCTGCCCTTCCTGACTTTGGAAAATTAGGGCCTTGATTACCGCCTCTTGGAACTGAAGGAAAGTTCCTGTGTGGCCTGCAGTTCTATTGCCATCTGAACAATGTATACGGCAAGCTTTTTGTACCACACCTTATTTTTACGCATGGCACTGTAGGGCTTCAGATCTTGATCGGACAGATCACCCCTCCCATCTGCCTGTTGTAATCAAGGATGCAGTCAGGCTTGGTAACAGGGGTAGTGGTACCTCGCACTTGGGCAGGAGATCTGGTGTTTGTGTGAATGGTGGTTAGTACAAGGACATCCCTCTTGTCCTTGTACTTTACCGCTAGCATGTTCTCATGGAGGAGAGCCTTACTGTCACCTTTTCGAAGTGGTTGCCCTACAATGGATCTAGGGAGCCCTTTAAGATTTTTTTGCACTGTGCAGCAAGCCACAGTACCTTGGGCTTTTATGGACACGGATGGTGCAATAGTTATCTACATAGAGGTGATAACCATTATCCAGCAGTGGGTGCAATAAATCCCACACAATATTGCCAGTAACTCCTAGGATGGGGGGGGGGGGGGGGCATTCAGGGGGTTGTATCCGGGAATCTTTCCCCTCAAACCCAGAACCTCTAGGTGTACACAGAGGTACCCTCGCACAGCTTGTACATTTTTATTCCGTACCGTGCCCGAGTTGAGGTGCTCCAGAAGGGGTCTTATTTTGAATAGACGGTCAGAATTTGGGCAATTTTTTTTTTTTATTTGGGGGGGGGGGGGGGGGGTGGTCGGGGGGGAGGTACTGTGCATTATCATTGTAATGTAGGAATTTCAAAATGTATTCAAATCTTGAGCGGGACATGGCCATATTGTAAATTGGAGTGTGGTACAAGACATCTGAACTCCAATATTGTCTCATTTCTTTTTTTTTTTCTTTTTTACAAGGCCCATATACAGCAACAGCCCCCAAAACTTCATGTCTGCTGCATTTACAGGGGTCCAAGCTAGGGGTCTAGCATATGAGGATGTTGGGTTTTGAGAAATAAACTGCTGGGCGTACAAATGTGTTTGGGTCACGATCAAATTTATGAGATCGTCAGAGAAATAGATTTTGAAAAAATCTATTTCTGTGAAGCCCGTGCAGTCAACCTGGATTCCAGAGTTTTCCCACAAACTCTGGAATTTGGGGCTCATAATCCTCAGACGGTGTGGACCATAGGGGATCACTGGGGGTAGGGGGGGCTACTTAATCTCTCCTGGGGCGTCGACTTGAGGGTCCCTTCATCACCGGATAATGATGAGGATGGAGTTGAGGAGTAGAGGAATGTGGCATCCTCTTCTCCCTCACTTGCAGACTCCGTTTCAGAGGCAAGGCTGGCGCATGCCTCTTCAGCAGAGTACATTCTCTGGGATGAATTAGACATTTTTATTTGTATTGGTGTATGTAAAGTGAAAAGTGTCAGGGGGGTGTATGTAGTGATTTAACACATGAGGGGACTTGTAATGAATTTTAATGTAATTTAAATAAAATTGACGATAAAGAAAAAAAGAGAAAGAAAGGAGGAAAAGATAAGTGAAAGAATTAGATACATATATTTTTTTTAAAGGCTAAAAAAAAAGGCACTAAACCTGAGCAGACGCAGTCAGTACTGACCGGCGCTCAGCAGGACACACGCATGCAGGGGGCACGTGTGTGGGTTAAAAAATCTAGTACTAACTAAAATTGACTTATCTATAAATATACATATCTCTAGCACCCAAAAAAACACAAGTGCTGATCAGCTCACACACTGAAAAAGTGGTGCTGAGCCCAAAAAAAAGAAAAAAAAAAAAAAGGTCAAACCCCCCCTTCCCCCCAAAAAAAGGCTGGAGAGGCGGTGAAGGGGGAAAGGGGGGGGGGGGGGTAGGGGGGTATAGGGAATGGGGATCTGAAACAGCTGCAGATGATCCAAAGATCACTACAGCTGTTCCAGATGTTGTTCTTTTTCTTCTTCAAAGCACTGAATGGTAAGCACTGATGTGGTAGTACCACAAGTCCCAGCCAACAACACGCAGCACAGGAGGGCACATGTCCTCTCTGCAAGCAGTCACCAAGCTAGAATGGCTGCCTGAAGAGACACACCAATGGTTCTTGCTGCTGCATAGCGCTGCCATTGGCTGGAGCGTTGTCCCCTCCCTGACCTCGGAAGTGACATGGGCTGATGTAATCAGCCCCAATCAACTCTGTCCCAGCCACCAGCAGCACCACAGATTGGATGATACTTGTATAGCGCTGCCATAGGCTGGAGCGTTGCTCCAGCCAATCGCAGCGCTGGGAAGGGACACCTGTGTGTCCCCTCACTGACCTAGGAGGAGACATGGGCTGATGTCATCAGCCCTCTCCCACCTCTATCAGAGCCCCCCTGCAGCTCCATTCATTGCCGCTGCTGCGATGGGCTTGTCTTCACTAGCCAGCCAATCGCAGCGATTGGGGCTGCAGGGGGGAAGGCGGAAAAACTCCTACTCACCTTCATCTAAGATGGCTGACTGACGATTAGTGCAGTCAGCTTACTCCGGTCACCGGAGTTATCCATGACGTACTATTACATCACGATGCGGTAAGTCACCGACTTTCTTGACGTACTAGTACGTCATGTGTTGAGAAGGGGTTCATTTTGGTTATTGTTGAGTGCTCAGTTGTGATTCAGCCTTCACTTTTGGACTATACTACACCATGATGTACTTAATGCTAAGAAAAAAGGAAAAGCATCACACCAACTATTTTCTATAATTAACTTTTTCCAATAGCAAAAGTGGTTTATACTGCTTTTTCAAAAGAGTATGTGTGTGCGATATAACACACAAATTATATAAATATATATCTCGACAGTATCCCCCCCCCCCCTTAACGGGACCTCTACAGCAACCCGCCCGCTTAACAGTGACCTGCACAGCACCCCACCCCTTAACACTGACCCCCCCCCCCCCCCCACAGTGCCCCACCTCCTTAGAAAATGGGACCTCCACAGCAGCCTGCCACTTTAACAGTGAGCTCCACAGCATCCCACCCCTTAACAGTGACCTCCATATGGACAGTCCCCTTAACTTTACCTCTACCATTTCCTGCCCCTGTAACAGAGACCTCCACAGCGCCTGCCCCTTTAACAGTGACTGCCACAGTACCCCGTTCTCTTAACAGTGACTTCACAGTACCCTGCCGCCTTAACAGTGACTTCCACAGCAGCTGCCCTTTTAATAATGGCCTCCACAGTCTTATGGGGCATTATTTATTGTCTTTAATTGACAGTATATAAAACCCCACAGAATTAGTATACACTTAGTCATGTGAGTTACATCAGCATCTACAACAACGTTGGCTAAGCGTCCCAATCGAAATCCTATTAACTCACACATAAGCTGTCTTATACTAAGAATGTCCTTCGTTGCCTATAGCAACCAATCAGAGCTCATATTAATGACCTGTAGCAAAATAGAAGCTAAGTTAACCACTACAGGACCGCCGCACGCAGGATTGCGTCCTGGCAGCGGCCTTGTAATTCCTCCTGGACACACCGGCGCGCGCGTTCACAGAAACTGCAGGTAAACGAGCTGATCTACAGCCTGCCAGCGGCGATCGTTGGCAGGCTGTAGATGCGATTCTTTTTTTTAACCCCTAAAAGGTATATTAGATGCTGTTTGATAACAGCGTCTAATATACCTGCTACCTGGTCCTCTGGTGATCCCTTTTGCTTGGATCGACCACCAGAGCACAGGCAGCTCTATAAAGTAGCACCAAACACCACTACACTACACCCCCGCCCCCCTTGTCACTTATTAACCCCCTGATCACCCCCCTGTCATTGATCACCCCCCTGTAAGGCTCCATTCAGACATCCATATGTGTTTTACGGATCCGCAAAACACATAAGGACGTCTGAATGGAGCCTTACAGGGGGGTGATAAATGACAGGGGGGTGATCAGGGAGTCTATATGGGGTGATCACCCCCTGAAAGGCTCCATTCCGATGTCCGTATGTGTTTCGCGTATCCGCAAAACACGGACACCGCGGATTTCAAACCACTTCTCACGCATTAGGGCCCCTAAAATGCCAGGGAAGTATAACTACCCCACAAGTGACCCCATTTTGGAAAGAAGATACCCCAAGGTATTTCGTCATGGGCATAGTGAGTTCATGGAAGTTTTTAATTTTTGTCACGTTAGTGGAATATGAGACTTTGTAAGACAAAAAAAAAAAAAAAAACATTTTCCGCTAACTTGTGACAAAAAATAAAAAATTCTAGGAACTCGCCATGCCCCTCACGGAATAGCTTGGGGTGTCTCCTTTCCAAAATGGGGTCACTTGTGGGGTAGTTATACTGCCCTGGCATTCTAGGGGCCCTAATGTGTGAGAAGTAGTTTGAAATCCAAATGTGTTAAAAATGCCCTGTGAAATCCTAAAAGTGCTCTTTAGAATTTGGGCCCCTTTGCCCACCTAGGCTGCAAAAAAGTGTCACACATGTGGTATGGCCGTACTTAGAAGAAGTAGGGCAATGTGTTTTGGGGTGTCTTTTTACATATACCCATGCTTGGTGAGATAAATATCTCTGTCAAATGACAAAATGGTATAAAGAAATGGGAAAAGTTGTCATTTAGAAAGATATTTCTCTCACCCAGCATGGGTATATGTAAAAAGACGATACCAGATGTGTGACACTTTTTTGCAGCCTAGGTGGGCAAAGGGGCCCAAATTCTAAAGAGCACCTTTAGGATTTCACAGGGCATTTTTTACACATTTGGATTCCAGACTTCTTCTCACGCATTAGGGCCCCTAAAATACCAGGGCAGTATAACTACCCCACAAGTGACCCCATTTTGGAAAGAAGACACCCCAAGCTATTTTGTGATTGGCATAGTGAGTTCATGGAAGTTTTTATTTTTTGTCACAAGTTAGTGGAATACGAGACTTTGTAAGGAAAAAAAATTCTAAAGAGCACCTTTAGGATTTCACAGGGCATTTTTTACACATTTGGATTCCAGACTTCTTCTCACGCATTAGGGCCCCTAAAATACCAGGGCAGTATAACTACTCCACAAGTGACCCCATTTTGGAAAGAAGACACCCCAAGCTATTTTGTGATTGGCATAGTGAGTTCATGGAAGTTTTTATTTTTTGTCACAAGTTAGTGGAATACGAGACTTTGTAAGGAAAAAAAAAAAAAATCATCATTTTCCACTAACTTGTGACAAAAAATAAAAAGTTATATGAACTCACTATGCCCATCAGTGAATACCTTAGGGTGTTTACTTTCCGAAATGGGGTCATTTGTGGGGTGTTTGCACTGTCTGGCCAATGTAGAACCTCAGGAAACATGACAGGTGCTCAGAAAGTCAGAGATGCTTCAAAATGCGGAAATTCAAATTTTTATACCATAGTTTGTAAACGCTATAACTTTTGCGCAAACCAATAAATATACACTTATTGCATTTTTTTTATCAAAGACATGTAGAACAATAAATTTAGAGAAAAATTTATATAGAATTTTTTTTTTTTTTTAAAGTTTGCAAAAATTTTGATTAATAACAAAAAAAAGTAAAAAGTGTCAGTATCAATGAAATACCACCAAATGAAAGCTCTATTAGTGAGAAGAAAAGGAGGTTAAATTCATTTGGGTGGCAAGTTGTATGACCGAGCAATAAACCGTAAAAGTAGTGTAGTGCAGAAATGTAAAAAGTGGTCTGGTCATTAAGGGGGTTTAACCACTTCAGCCCCGCTAGGTGAAACCCCCTTCATGACCAGGCCACTTTTTACACTTCGGCACTACACTACTTTCACCGTTTATCGCTCGGTCATGCAACTTACCACCCAAATGAATTTTACCTCCTTTTCTTCTCACTAATGGAGCTTTCATTTGGTGGTATTTTATTGCTGCTGACATTTTTACATTTTTTGTTATTAATCAAAATGTAACGATTTTTTTGCAAAAAAATGACATTTTTCACTTTCAGCTGTGAAATTTTGCAAAAAAAACGACATCCATATATAAATTTTTCGCTAAATTTATAGTTCTACATGTCTTTGATAAAAAAAAAAATGTTTGGGCAAAAAAAAATGGTTTGGGTAAAAGTTATAGCGTTTACAAACTATGGTACAAAAATGTGAATTTCCGCTTTTTGAAACGGCTCTGACTTTCTGAGCACCTGTCATGTTTCCTGAGGTTCTACAATGCCCAAACAGTAGAAAACCCCCACAAATGACCCCATTTCGGAAAGTAGACACCCTAAGGTATTCGCTGATGGGCATAGTGAGTTCATAGAACTTTTTATTTTTTGTCACAAGTTAGCGGAAAATGATGATGATTTTTTTTTTTTTTTTTTTCTTACAAAGTCTCATATTCCACTAACTTGCGACAAAAAATAAAAAATTCTAGGAACTCACCATGCCCCTCACAGAATACCTTGGGGTGTCTTCTTTCCAAAATGGGGTCACTTGTGGCGTAGTTATACTGCCCTGGCAATTTAGGGGCCCAAATGTGTGAGAAGTAACTTTGCAATCAAAATGTGTAAGAAATGACCGGTGAAATCCGAAAGGTGCACTTTGGAATATGTGCCCCTTTGCCCACCTTGGCAGCAAAAAAGTGTCACACATCTGGTATCGCCGTACTCAGGAGAAGTTGGGGAATGTGTTTTGGGGTGTCATTTTACATATACCCATGCTGGGTGAGAGAAATATCTTGGCAAAAGACAACTTTTCAATTTTTTTATACAAAGTTGGCATTTGACCAAGATATTTTTCTCACCCAGCATGGGTATATGTAAAATGACACCCCAAAACACATTGCCCAACTTCTCCTGAGTACGGCGATACCAGATGTGTCACACTTTTTTGCTGCCAAGGTGAGCAAAGGGGCACATATTCCAAAGTGCACCTTTCGGATTTTGCAGGGCATTTTTACACATTTTGATTGCAAAGTTCTTCTCACACATTTGGGCCCCTAAATTGCCAGGGCATGTATAACTACGCCACAAGTGACCCCATTTTGGAAAGAAGACACCCCAAGGTATTCCGTGAGGGGCATGGCGAGTTCCTAGAATTTTTTATTTTTTGTCGCAAGTTAGTGGAATATGAGACTTTGTAAGGAAAAAAGAAAAAAAAAGAAAAATCATCATTTCCGCTAAATTGTGACAAAAAATAAAAAATTCTAGGAACTCGCCATGCCCCTCACGGAATACCTTGGGGTGTCTTCTTTCCAAAATGGGGTCACTTGTGGCGTAGTTATACTGCCCTGGCAATTTAGGGGCCCATATGTGTGAGAAGTACTTTGCAATCAAAATCTGTAAAAAATGACCGGTGAAATCCGAAAGGTGCACTTTGGAATATGTGCCCCTTTGCCCACCTTGGCATCAAAAAAGTGTCACACATCTGGTATCGCCGTACTCAGGAGAAGTTGGGGAATGTGTTTTGGGCTGTCATTTTACATATACCCATGCTGGGTGAGAGAAATATCTTGGCAAAAGACAACTTTTCAAATTTTTTTATACAAAGTTGGCATTTGACCAAGATATTTTTCTCACATCGCATGGGTATATGTAAAATGACACCCCAAAACACATTGCCCAACTTCTCCTGAGTACGGCGATACCAGATGTGTCACACTTTTTTGCTGCCAAGGTGGGCAAAGGGGCACATATTCCAAAGTGCACCTTTCGGATTTTGCAGGGCATTTTTTACACATTTTGATTGCAAAGTTCTTCTCACACATTTGGGCCCCTAAATTGCCAGGGCTGTATAACTACGCCACAAGTGACCCCATTTTGGAAAGAAGACACCCCAAGGTATTCCGTGAGGGGCATGGCGAGTTCCTAGAATTTTTTATTTTTTGTCGCAAGTTAGTGGAATATGAGACTTTGTAAGGAAAAAAGAAAAAAAAAGAAAAATCATCATTTTCCGCTAAATTGTGACAAAAAATAAAAAATTCTAGGAACTCGCCGTGCCCCCCACGGAATACCTTGGGGTGTCTTCTTTCCAAAATGGGGTCACTTGTGGCGTAGTTATACTGCCCTGGCAATTTAGGGGCCCAAATGTGTAAGAAGTACCTTGAAATCAAAATGTGTAAAAAATGGCCTGCGAAATCCGAAAGGTGCCCCTTTGCCCACCTTGGCTGCAAAAAAGTGTGACACATCTGGTATCGCCGTACTCAGGAGAAGTTGGGCAATGTGTTTTGGGGTGTCATTTTACATATACCCATGCTGGGTGAGAGAAATATCTTGGCAAAAGACAACTTTTCCCATTTTTTTATACAAAGTTGGCATTTGACCAAGATATTTCTCTCACCCAGCATGGGTATATGTAAAAAGACACCCCAAAACACATTCCCCAACTTCTCCCGAGTACGGCGATACCACATGTGTGACACTTTTTTGCAGCCTAGATGCGCAAAGGTGCCCACATTCCTTTTAGGAGGGCATTTTTAGACATTTGGATCCCAGACTTCTTCTCACACTTTCGGGCCCCTAAAAAGCCAGGGCAGTATAAATACCCCACATGTGACCCCACTTTGGAAAGAAGACACCCCAAGGTATTCAATGAGGGGCATGGCGAGTACCTCAAATTTTTTTTTTTTTGCATAAGTTAGCGGATATTGATTTTTTTTGTTTTTTTTCTCACAAAGTCTCACTTTCCGCTAACTTAGGACAAAAATTTCAATCTTTCATGGACTCAATATGCCCCTCACGGAATACCTTGGGGTGTCTTCTTTCCGAAATGGGGTCACATGTGGGGTATTTATACTGCCCTGGCTTTTTAGGGGCCCTAAAGCGTGAGAAGTCTGGAATATAAATGTCTAAAAATGTTTACGCATTTGGATTCCGTGAGGGGTACGGTGCGTCCATGTGAGATTTTATTTTTTGACACAAGTTAGTGGAATATGAGACTTTGTAAGAAAAAACAAAAACAAACAAAAAATGTCCGCTAACTTGTGCCAAAAAAAATGGCTGAATGGAGCCTTACCAGGGGGGGAGTGATCAATGACAGGGGGGTGATCAATGACAGGGGGGTGATCACCCATATAGACTCCCTGATCACCCCCCTGTCATTGATCACCCCCCCTGTAAGGCTCCATTCAGACGTCCGCATGATTTTTACGGATCCATGGATACATGGATCGGATCCACAGAACGCATGCGGACGTCTGAATGGAGCCTTACAGGGGGGTTATCAATGACAGGGGGTGATCAGGGTAATCAGGGTGATCACCCCCCTGTCACTGATCACCCCCCCTGTAAGGCTCCATTCAGACATCCGCATGATTTTTTACGGATCCATGGATCCATGGATCGGATCCACAAAACGCATGCGGACGTCTGAATGGAGCCTTACAGGGGGGTTATCAATGACAGGGGGTGATCAGGGTAATCACCCCCCTGTCACTGATCACCCCCCCTGTAAGGCTCCATTCAGACATCCGCATGATTTTTTACGGATCCATGGATCGGATCCACAAAACGCATGCGGACGTCTGAATGGAGCCTTACAGGGGGGTTATCAATGACAGGGGGTGATCAGGGTAATCACCCCCCTGTCACTGATCACCCCCCCTGTAAGGCTCCATTCAGACATCCGCATGATTTTTTACGGATCCATGGATCGGATCCACAAAACGCATGCGGACGTCTGAATGGAGTCTTACAGGGGGGTTATCAATGACAGGGGGTGATCAGGGTAATCACCCCCCTGTCACTGATCACCCCCCCTGTAAGGCTCCATTCAGACATCCGCATGATTTTTTACGGATCCATGGATCCATGGATCGGATCCACAAAACGCATGCGGACGTCTGAATGGAGCCTTACAGGGGGGTTATCAATGACAGGGGGTGATCAGGGTAATCAGGGTGATCACCCCCCTGTCACTGATCACCCCCCCTGTAAGGCTCCATTCAGACATCCGCATGACTTTTTACGGATCCATGGATACATGGATCGGATCCACAGAACGCATGCGGACGTCTGAATGGAGCCTTACAGGGGGGTTATCAATGACAGGGGGTGATCAGGGTAATCAGGGTGATCACCCCCCTGTCACTGATCACCCCCCCTGTAAGGCTCCATTCAGACATCCGCATGATTTTTTACGGATCCATGGATACATGGATCGGATCCACAGAACGCATGCGGACGTCTGAATGGAGCCTTACAGGGGGGTTATCAATGACAGGGGGTGATCAGGGTAATCAGGGTGATCACCCCCCTGTCACTGATCACCCCCCCTGTAAGGCTCCATTCAGACGTTCGCATGATTTTTACGGATCCATGGATACATGGATCGGATCCGTAAAAATCATGCGGACGTCTGAATGGAGCCTTACAGGGGGGTGATCAATGACAGGGGGTGATCAGGGAGTGTATATGGGTGATCACCCGCCTGTCATTGATCACCCCCCTGTAAGGCTCCATTCAGACGTCCGCATGATTTTTACAGATCCATGGATACATGGATCGGATCCGTAAAAATCATGCGGACGTCTGAATGGAGCCTTACAGGGGGGTGATCAATGACAGGGGGGTGATCAATGACAGGGGGTGATCAGGGAGTGTATATGGGTGATCACCCGCCTGTCATTGATCACCCCCCTGTAAGGCTCCATTCAGACGTCCGCATGATTTTTACGGATCCATGGATACATGGATCGGATCCGTAAAAATCATGCGGACGTCTGAATGGAGCCTGACAGGGGGGTGATCAATGACAGGGCGGTGATCAATGACAGGGGGGTGATCAGGGAGTTTATATGGGGTGATCAGGGGTTTATAAGGGGTTAATAAGTGACGGGGGGGGGGGGTGGGGGGTGTAGTGTAGTGTAGTGTGGTGTTTGGTGGGACTGTACTGACCTACCTGAGTCCTCTGGTGGTCGATCCTAACAAAGGGGACCACCAGAGGACCAGGTAGGAGGTATATTAGACGCTGTTATGAAAACAGCGTCTAATATACCTGTTAGGGGTTAAAAAATTCGGATCTCCAGCCTGCCAGCGAGCGATCGCCGCTGGCAGGCTGGAGATCCACTCGCTTACCTTCTGTTCCTGTGAGCGCGCGCGCCTGCGTGCGCGCGTTCACAGGAAATCTCGCGTCTCGCGAGAGGACGCGCCGATGCGTCCAGGAGGAACTAAACAACCACCTCCCGGACGCATCGGTGCGTACAGCGGTCGGGAGGTGGTTAAAGAGGACCTTTCACCTAAAAAAAAAATGTAAACTAAGAACATAGCTTTACTTACATGCCCCCATTAAGTGTTGATCGTTTTTTCTTTTTTCAAATAGTGCCCCCGTTTGTCCGCTATGCCCCCCCGGAATAATTCCCGCCGTCTATGGTAATGAGCCAGCCTCAAATGGGCTGGCTTTAAAAGTTCTCCATCAGCGCGCTCCGCTCTTAGCCAGGGAGAAGACGCTCCAGTTCTCGCGAGACTTCAGAGAACTGGAGCGATTTCGTCTATCCGGCTAAGAGCGGAGCGCGCTGATTGGATGCGCTCCGTGCCAGGGAGAAGAGAGAAGGCACGCCGAGGAGAACTTTTAAAGCCAGCCCATTTGAGGCTGGCTCATTACCATAGACGGCGGGAATTATTCCGGGGGGGCATAGCGGACAAACGGGGGCACTATTTGAAAAAAGAAAAAACGATCAACACTTAATGGGGGCATGTAAGTAAAGCTATGTTCTTAGTTTACATTTTTTTTTTAGGTGAAAGGTCCTCTTTAAGCTAGGGGAGCTGAGGTGGTTAAGATTGGTTGCTATATGCAACCTGATGAATATCCATGCTAACTGCCACAACAGCCAACAGACAATGGCTCCTGTAGCCTATGCGCTTTGAGTCCTACGGGAGAAAAGCACTTTACAAATGTTTCTTTGTCGTAGTCTGTCGGTTAGGTTACTAAGCATATTTTTGCCAAATAATTGGAAACCACGGGGTGAAAATTTTCACTCAAAACATAGTCTAAGACATTCCCCGAGTCACAGGAGCCCCGCAAGGTGGTGGCAGGAGAACTCCAGTCGGGCCACCACCAAGCCGGCTCCCCATAGAAGTGAATGGGAGCGTACCGTGCATGTTCGGCCCCCGCTCCCATTCATTTCTATGGGGCCGAAGTAAATAGCCGAGCCAGCGCTCTGCTATTTTCTCCAGCCCCGTAGAAAAAAATGGAGGGCGGCCCTTCACTTGTGGGGCTCCTTTCTCAATAGAAAACAATGGGGGCATATCCAATCGATATGACCCCATTGTCCATGATGAAACAACCCCTTTAACAGTGACTTCCACAGCCCCTCACCCCTTAAAGGGTTTCTACCACTTCGGTTTCACATATTTAGCTGTCAGACACTAGCGATCCGCTAGTGTCTGCTCTGCCCAACCATCCTAATATAATTGCTTTTGGGGCAGCCGTTTTGCTAAAAAAAGAACTTTTATTAATATGCTAATGAGCCTCTAGGTGCTATGGGGGCGTCATTAGCACCTAGAGGCTCCGTCTACCTTCAGAAACTGCCGCCGCCCAGCGCGTCCCTCCAGCCCGCCCATCTCCTCCTGAATGCGATCCTCCTTGTGAGCGCCTGTATTCGGCGCATGCGCAGTGAATGTCTGACAGCTTCCCTGCTCAGACATCTCCACTGCGCCTGTTCCTCGGAGCACTATGGCGTCATCGCGCAGGCGCAGTGGAGATGTCTGAGCAAGGAAGCCGTCAGACATTCACTGCGCATGCGCAGAATACATACGCTCACAAGGAGGATTGCATTCAGGAGGAGATGGGCGGGCTGGAGGGACGCGCTGGGCGGCGGCAGTTTCTGAAGGTAGACGGCGCCTCTAGGTGCTAATGACGCCCCCATAGCACCTAGAGGCTCATTAGCATATTAATAAAAGTTCTTTTTTTTAGCAAAACGGCTGCCCCAAAAGCAATTATATTAGGATGGTTGGGCAGAGCAGACACTAGCGGATCGCTAGTGTCTGACAGCTAAATATGTGACACCGAAGTGGTAGAAACCCCCCCCCCCCACAGTGCTCAGTCTCCTTAAAATGGGACCTTTACAGCAGCCTGCCCCTTTAAAATTGAGTTCTACAGCACCCCACCCCCTTGACAGTGAACTCTACAGCACCCGCCCCTTAACTCTGACCATAGGATACAGTACCCATAACTGACCTCCACCATTCCTGGCCCCCTTACCAGAGACCACTACAGCGACTGCCCCTTTAACCTCCTCAGGACCGCCGTACGCACGATTGCGTCCGGGAGGCGGCCCTGTTATTCCGGGTGGACGCGCCGGTGCGTCATCTCAGGAGACGCGAGATTTCAGGCAAAACCGGCATGCGCATCGCGGGCCGGCAAAAGTTAGAGTTGTATTTCGTCACCAGCCTGCCAGCCAATGATCGTGGCTGGCAGGATGGCGATTTTCAAAAAATCAAATCAGAAGCCAGTTAACACTTTATATTTATAAATATAAGGTGTTAGATGGCTTCTCTGCTCCTCTGCTGGTCCTTTTAGTCGGTTGGTCTCAGCAGAGGAGCAGGCATCACAGTGAGCAGCCACCAAACACTACACTTAGCCCAGTGGCGTACCGCCAATATAGGCAGACCACGCCATTGCTATGGGGCCCGCGGCACAGGGGGGCCCGGAGCGCATGGAAGGCTCCGCCCCCTTTGTCTACTCTGCACAGTTTATTCACAAAGTTGTTTTCCCTCGGGTCCGGCCGTCCTGCTCCCCCCTCCCCCGACCGCTCCATGATCCAGGCTGCGGGCTCGCTCGTTCCCTGCATTTTACACTGGCCGTTTAGCAGAGCAAAGATCAGCAGGAGCAGGCACCGCTGAAGTACAGACAGAGGCGTGCGCCCAGAGTAGTATCCTTCTGCTGCGCTCATGTCTGCCTCAATTCATCATTACAGTGAGTTCAACTGCAGCACCCCCGACCCCCCCCTCCCCTCCTGCTGCTAGACTGAAGGATCGCTCCGTCCGGACAGTGAACAGTGCACATAAACACACTGCCACAGTAAGAGGGGGAGGGGGGCCCTGTAGGCTCGTAGAGATGACTTAGGAGGACAATGTACTCAGATCATAAGGGTATCCTTGATGGGGGAGGGCAGCAGCAGCAAGCAGTGTTTTTGTGTGTGTTTTTTTAAGGGGGGGGGTGTGTCTGTAGGCTAATAGAGGATTCAGGAGGACAATGTGCTCCAGTGTGCTTTCCTCCTACTCCTCACCCCCGGGCATTATGGGGGGCATTATAGGGGTTTTAAGTCCTTGAAGCTGATGCTGGGTGTGCACATAGCCACCAATCATATCCCCCCCACCAGCACATAAGTCACCTTTAGGAGGGAAGGGGGATATGATTGGTGGCTATGTCCACACTTAGCATCAGCAGCAAGGAGTTGAAGGGGTTATCCAACCCCTAATGCCCCCCAAAATGCCCGGGGGAGGGTTATGACACAGACAGGAGGAGCGATATGTATGCGGGCTCCTGCCCTGCACTCGTTCAGCTGTGCTCACATACATATCGTGCCCTGTATCCACTGTCCTGTGCCCACTCTGCTAAATCCTAACATAGCCCATCTATGCCCGGCTTCACCAAAGCAGACAGGCAGGAGCAGCGATGTGTGATGTGATCATATTTATTTCATGTATGTGTGTCTGTCCCTGTGTGTGTGTGTGTGTGTGTGTGTCTGTGTCTGTGTGTCTGTCTGTCCCTGTATGTGTGTTTCTGTCCCTGTGTGTCACCATCACCATGCCCACAGTGTTCCTATGTCTTGACACAGCTGCATCAGGACATTCTGTGCGGGGCAAGAAGAAGAAGAAGATGGAAGAGGAGGCAGCACCGCCAGCATGGAGTCCCGTGGGAGAGACACAGGGAGGCACACTAAGGAGGTAAGTAACACTAGCACATGATCTACACTAGTGTTATCTGTGGTTTTAGGCTACTTTCACACTAGCGTTCGTCGGTCCGCTCGTGAGCTCCGTTTGAAGGGGCTCACGAGCGGACCCGAACGCAGCCGTCCAGCCCTGATGCAGTCTGAATGGATGCGGATCCGCTCAGACTGCATCAGTCTGGCGGCGTTCAGCCTCCGCTCCGCTCGCCTCCGCACGGACAGGCGGACAGCTGAACGCTGCTTGCAGCGTTCGGGTGTCCGCCTGGCCGTGCGGAGGCGTGCGGATCCGTCCAGACTTACAATGTAAGTCAATGGGGACGGATCCGTTTGAAGATGCCACAATGTGGCTCAATCTTCAAGCGGATCCGTCCCCCATTGACTTTACATTGAAAGTCTGGACGGATCTGTACGAGGCTATTTTCACACTTAGCTTTTATATGCTAAAATAATGCAGACGGATCCGTTCTGAACGGAGCCTCCGTCTGCATTATTATGATCGGATCCGTTCAGAACGGATCCGATCGAACGCTAGTGTGAAAGTAGCCTTACATAGGACTGCAGGTAACACTACCACATTATCTACACTAGTATTATCTGTAGTGTTACATAGGACTGCAGGTAATACTACTACATTTTAGGTAATCAGAGAGCCATCACTGTGTTATCTGTATTCAGAGAGTTATCACTGTGTTATTTGTGCTGTTACATAGGACTGCAGGTGACATCTACTACATTATCAGTACTTAGATAGTTATCACTGTGTTATTTGTAGTGTTACATAGGACTGCAGATAAAACTTTTATGGAATATCCACAGGAGTGCCATAGATTCAGATACCTCAGGGTTTTGTTCCTACGGCATTCCCTTTACCGCAAAACTGACCTGTGCCCTTCATTCTCTGGGTCAGTACGAATACGTACTAACGTATGTATACATTTCTTTATTGGCAAATGGGGGTGTGGCGGGGGAGGAGCCAGGACAGGAGGTGGGATGGGCTAGGCATGGGTAGTGGGTGGGGTTAGGGGGCCCAATTCATATTCTTGCTATGGGGCCCAGTGATTTCTATGTACGCCCCTGACTTAGCCCCAGATCACCCCCCAGCACCCCAATTAAGCCCTTGATCACCCCTGTCAATCACCTAGTGAAAGGGAAAAAAGTGATCAGTGCAAACTGTGACTTTTTTTTTTCACTGGTATTAACTGATAGTTTTAGGAGAGTTTAGGCCCCTTGGTTAGGTAGTTTAGCGATCGTTTAGTGCCCAGCCCACCGCACCGCAGTCACTGATTCGCTCATTAGCGTATCGCTAATCAGCATTTGAACTTTTATAGTATCTGTAAGTGATCAGAACTGATCACAGTAAGATCTATAATAGTATTAGTGTCGCCTTAGCTCACCCTCCACCCAAAACGCAGTGTTTGCCCGATCAGGCCTGATCGGTTGCCCACCCGTGTGTTCACCCACGCCCGCCTCGCCGCAGTGACAAAAAATTATATATTTTTTTATCACTGCACAATCACTTTACAAGCGCTGCGGCGATAAAAAAAAAAAATCAGTTTTGATATTTTTATCAATCGCAGCGGCCTCCGGTACTTTGCTAGTCTCCCATTTGTAAGACAGGCTTGCTTTTTTTCTTGGGTAGTCTCAGGGAATATACCCTAAATTTAGTTGACCAAATGGCAAACAAGGGGTATTCTTCTGAAGAGGCCTACAGGCTTTCGACCCAGTCGGATGAGGAATGGGAACTCTCATCTGACGAATCTAGCGGGTCAGAATATGAACCTGTAGAAAGCAGTGGCAGTCTGACCCAAAGTTCGGACGAGGAGGTTGAGGTCCCTGATAGCACCAGGCGTACCCGGCCACGTGTTGCTAGACCACAGGTTGCGCAGGATCCGCTTCAAGGGCAGCAGAGTGGGGCTGGCTCTGTTGGATTACGTGGTGAGGCATACACCAGCAGTGCAGCCCATCCTGGACCTAGAACCAGCACTGCCGTACAACATGGTGAAGTGGCGAGCACCAGAAGGGCAGTTGAAGCTGGTACAGTGGCACGTGCAATATTTACCCAGTCGCAGCCACCCTACAGACAGGCCTGTAGACCCCCTAGAGTCCCTGAGGTGCTGGCAAACCCTGATTGGCAATCCCCAGCTTCAGCCGCACCATTAGTTCCCCCTTTTACCGCCCAGTCTGGAGTTCGGGTTGAGACAGCTCAGATCGGTTCGGCCCTGGGATTTTTTGAGCTGTTCTTGACTGCGGAGCTCTTGGACTTAGTTGTGGCAGAAACAAACCGATATGCCACTGAATTTATAGCCGCCAACCCGGGAAGCTTTTATGCCCAGTCTTTCCAGTGGAAACCCGTCCAAGTTTCCGAATTTTAAATTTTTCTGGGCCTTCTCCTCAACATGGGTCAAACCGAAAAGCAGGGCCGGACTGGGACAAAAAATAGGCCCGGGCATTTTTGACTGAGCAGCCCAATCACATGACCCACAACAGGCCCCACCCCCTTGCAGTCTAGGGGCGGGGCCAAAACCGGAAGCACAATTGAGAAGCAGGGCCAGCCACCAGTAAGATAGGAAGGCTTCAGCCAACACACAAGGTTCTTTGGGGGTCCCCAGGTGACATTATGGGTCTTAGTAGGATCCGGCCACCTAATCCGGCAGAAAATGCAAGGAATCGACTGGACACAAAGCACAGCATGCAGCGGTTTATGTCCCGCTGATTCTCTGCATTTTTCCCAGATTGTGGCCTGATTTCTGCCGTACCCCAATGTAGTTAATGGGGCTGGAGGGCATTCCGTCAGCATCCAGCAGTGCCGGATCCAGTGAATTCTCAGCTGGAACAGACTGCCAGGATCACTAACGCAGATGTGACAGTAGCCTCATAAAGCGCCCCATACCTCTTATATCCAGTGACGTCTCCTCTGATGTAGATGTTCTCTTTCTCCATTCAGACCAGACAGCCATGATCATTTCTTTCAGCCATCTCACGTCTCTGCAGAGTTTGACAGACATCTTAGTTTCCTACTTTTCCATCATCCTCCAATTAACATCCCATCATGCACCCCCAATACTGAGAAGCTGTGCTCCCCAAAACTATACTGCAAAAAGAACTGTGATAAGCTGATGCTGTGCCAGGGTGCCCCCAAAGTAATGGTGCTCCCAAAGTCAGTAATGTGTCCCACAAGTAATACAAGTAATAATGCTCCCATAGTCCCCCAGTTGTAATAAAGCCCACCATAATGCCCCGATAGTAATAATTCTCTTTATAATCTGTGACAGTAGAACTCCCCCCCCCCCTAAAATGTGGACAAGTACAAAAAATGCTCAGTCGTGTGGCAGTAAAAAAAGAAACACCTCCTCTTAGTGCCCCCAGTAGAGCCAATGTCCCCAGAGGGCCCTCATGTGTTCCAATGACCTGCACTGTGTGCCACTACAAAAAACACTTAGTGCCCAGTTGAGCTTAGGTGCCCACAGTGACCTTATAATTTGTGCCTGTATAAAATACTCCTATATAGTACCCCCAGAAGATGCCCCCATAGTGCTCCTTCCCCGTCTCCATAGTGCCCTCCATAATGTGGCACTATAAAATGCCCCACATAGATACCCCCATAATGCTCCTTTCCTCCCTTCCCCATAGTGGCATCAAAATGGGTGCCAGTATTAAATGCCTCTATATAATGCCCTCATAGTGCTCTTGTCCCCCACTTCTCCATAGTGCCCACCTATAATGCGTGCCAGTATATAGTGCCCCCAGTAGATGCCCCCATAGTGCAGTCATACACGCACTCTCCACATACATGGACGCAGTCATACACACACTCTCCACATACATGGACACAGTCATACACACACTCTCCACATACATGGACGCAGTCATACACACACTCTCCACATACATGGACGCAGTCATACACACACTCTCCACATACATGGACACAGTCATACACACACTCTCCACATACATGAACGCACTCATACACGCACTCTCCACATACATGAACGCAGTCATACACGCACTCTTCACATACATGAACGCAGTCATACACGCACTCTCCACATACATGGACGCAGTCATACACGCACTCTCCACATACATGGACGCAGTCATACACGCACTCTCCACATACATGAACGCAGTCATACACGCACTCTCCACATACATGGACGCAGTCATACACGCACTCTTCACATACATGAACGCAGTCATACACGCACTCTCCACATACATGGACGCAGTCATACACGCACTCTCCACATACATGGACGCAGTCATACACACACTCACCACATACATGAACGCAGTCATACACGCACTCTTCACATACATGAACGCAGTCATACACGCACTCTCCACATACATGGACGCAGTCATACACGCACTCTCCACATACATGGACGCAGTCATACACGCACTCTCCACATACATGGACGCAGTCATACACGCACTCTCCACATACATGGACGCACACACTCTCCACATACATGGACGCACACATATACCATACACATATATAGACACCCAGCTTTCCTGCTGTGCCTCTCCCCCATACTCTAATGCCTCTGCACTTGTGCCATGCAGGATAGCAGGGAAGCTGGATGACATTTCATGATATAATTCACCCAGCTTTCCTACTGTACTGCATGTCACATGTGCACAGTCTGGGAAAGCTGAATATAACCCCAGTTCCCCTGCCACTCACATCACTGGTGCAGTTAACTGGTGACAATCCAACTGATGTTCAGCTTGCTGCTGGGCAGGAAAGGTTCAGGCTGCAGGAATTCGCGGGTAGAAAAGGGGCGGGGCTATGATAGCTCCGCCCACATCGGGCCGAACTGAGGGGTTGGAGAGGCGGAGCAAACCGATGTCAGGTCAGTGACAGAGTGCAAGTGCAGGAGAAGTCAGCTGCTCTAACGGGCCCGGGGTGACGAACTACAGCGACTGCTCTCGGGCCCCGAAGCAGCTGCTTCCCTGATAGGTACGCGGCCGCCACTGGGAAGCGCTCATCTCCACTCCTGCCCGGCTGCTGCCTGCCACATTAATAAAAAAAACATAAAACGGCTAATTGTGTTCGGCCCAGCCCACCAGGCGGCCCGGCCCACCGGGCAAATGCCCGGTCTGCCCTATGGCCAGTCCGGCCCTGCCGAAAAGGATGAATTGCGGTCATATTGGCCCACAAACCCAATTCATCACATGCCCATGTTCTCTGCTGCCCTGTCCAGGACACGATTTGAGACCATCCTGCGTTTCCTGCACTTTAGTGATAACAGCACCTCCTGTCCCAGAGGCCACCCAGCTTTTGATCGGCTCCACAAAATTCGGCCCCTCATAGACCACTTCAACCAGAAATTTGCAGATTTGTATACCCCTGAGCAAAACATCTGCGTAGACGAGTCCCTTATACATTTTACCGGGCGCCTTGGCTTAAAACAATACATCCCAAGCAAGCGCGCCTGGTATGGGGTCAAATTGTATAAGCTCTGTGAAAGGGCCACAGGCTATACCCACAAATTTCGGAACTATGAGGGCAAAGATCAGACCCTGGAGCCGGTCGGTTGCCCTGACTACCTGGGGAGCAGTGGGAAGACAGTCTGGGACTTGGTGTCACCCTTATTTGGCAAGGGGTACCATCTTTATGTGGACAATTTCTACACAAGTGTGCCCCTCTTCAGGCATTTGTTCCTAGAAAAGATTGGCTGCTGTGGCACCGCGCGACCTAGTCGCAGGGGCTTCACCCAACGGCTTGTTACCACCCATCTTGCAAGGGGGGAGAGGGCTGCCTCGTGCAATGAAGAACTGCTCGCAGTGAAATGGAGAAACAAGCGTGACGTTTACATGCTCTCCTCCATTCACGCAGACACGACAATCCAAATTGAACGAGCAACCAGTGTCATTGAAAAGCCCCTCTGTGTCCACGACTATAATTCGTTCATGGGAAGGGTGGACTTCAATGACCAGATGTTGGCTCCTTATCTCCTTTCCAGCAGGACCAGACGCTGGTATAAGAAGGTGTCTGCATATTAAAATCAATTGGCTGTATATAATAGGTTTGTTCTCTACAATAAGGCTGGGAAAACAGGATCCTTCCTCAAATTTCAGGAAGAGATCATTGAGAACCTCCGTTGCCCCATCCACCAGTGCAGTGAGCCGTCTACACGAGCGACATTTCCCCAGTGTCGTTGCTGGTACCTCAAACTGACCGCCACCCCAAAAAAAATGTTGTGTCTGTAGCAGGAGTGGAATAAGGCGAGACATCCGCTATTTCTGTCCTGACTGCCCTGACCACCCTGCCCTATGCTTAGGGGAGTGTTTCCGGAAGTACCACACACAGGTACACTTAGCATAGGGATTGCATGTCACAGGACAGGCACACAGGGCTATTAGGGCCCATTCACACACAGCTGCTGCAAACCTCTCCTTTCACCTGGGACAAAGTGCATAATGTACTTCACCACATCTTTGGGCGATATGCGCTTTGCACATTGTCCCATGGGGAAAGAGAGGCTTGTCCTATAAAGGTAAAAAAATAAAATAAAAAATCACCAGTAAGCAAAAAAGTTAACGTTCAGTTTAAAAAGTTAAATAAAGTTTATATGTCCTGTTCAAATGTTATTATAAAGTTAATAAAATTTATTGCGTTGCGGCCTGGTTTTTTCCAGGTGGACCAACCGATCGACTAGCTGCAGCACTGATGTGCATTCTGACAGAAGCATTGTGCTGCTGTCAGATTACACAAAAGTCGGTGTATGCGGCGCTGCAAGACTAGATATCTCCTCTGCAGTAAAAGATACGTTTGCCAAGGCATATGAGCTGAGGAGGCGGCGATGTTCATATGCTTTGGCAAACACTTTGTATATATAAAAAAATAATAAAAAATCCCGACAATGATTTTTTCATCCACATTGATCGATGTGAATGAAGAAATCTGTGCCGTTCATTTTTTCTTTCAGCCCAGAGGCTGAACGGAAAAAAAAAATCTCTAAATCTCTGTGTACCTGTATGCTCAATATAAGGAGAATAGCAGAAACTCCTAATGCTGGCCATACATGTAATGATTGCAGAGACCTTCAAATGCCAGGGCAGTACAAACACCCCACAAATGACACAATTTTGGAAAGAAGACACCCCAAGGTATTCGCTGAGGGGCATATTGAGTCCATGAAAGATTGAAATTTTTGTCCGAAGTTAGCGGAAAGTGAGACTTTTATTTTTATTTTTATTTTTTTTCTCAACATTTCCGCTAACCTGTGCCAAAAAAAAAATATTTTTATGAACTCGCCATGCCCCTCATTGAATACCTTGGGGTGTCTTCTTTCCAAAATGGGGTCACATGTGGGGTATTTATACTGCCCTGGCTTTTTAAGGGCCCTAAAGCGTGAGAAGTAGTCTGGGATCCAAATGTCTAAAAATGCCCTCCTAAAAGAAATTTGGGCACCATTGCGCATCTAGGCTGCAAAAAAGTGTCACACATGTGGTATCGCCGAACTCAGAAGAAGTTGGGTAATGTGTTTTGGGGTGTCATTTTACATATACCCATACTGGGTGAGATAAATATCTTAGTCAAATGCCAACTTTGTATAACAAAATGGGAAAAGTTGTCTTTTGCCGAGATATTTCTCTCACCCAGCATGGGTATATGTAAAATGACACCCCAAAACACATTGCTCAAATTCTCCTGAGTACGGCGATACCACATGTGACGCAATTTTTTGCAGCCTAGGTGGGCAAATGGGCCCACATTCCAAAGAGCACCTTTTGGATTTCACAGGGCATTTTTTACAGATTTTGATTTCAAACTACTTCTCACACATCTGGGCCCCTAAAATGCCAGGGCAGTATAACTACCCCACAAGTGACCCCATTTTGGAAAGAAGACACCCCGAGGTATTCCGTGAGGGGCATGGAGAGTTCCTAGAATTTTTTATTTTTTATCACAAGTTAGCGGAAAATGATGATTGTTTTTCTTTTTTTTTTTTTACAAAGTCTCATATTCCACTAACTTGTGACAAAGAATAAAAACTTCAATGAACTCACTATGCCCATCACGAAATACCTTGGGGTGTCTTCTTTCCAAAATGGGGTAGTTATACTGCCCTGGCATTTTAGGGGCCCAGATGCGCGAGAAGTAGTTTGAAATCAAAATCTGTAGAAAAAAATGTGAAATCCAAAAGGTGCTCTTTGGAATGTGGGCCCCTTTGCCCACCTAGGCTGCAAAAAAGTGTCACACATGTGGTATCGCCGTACTCAGGAGAAGTTGGGGAATGTGTTTTGGGGTGTCATTTTACATATACCCATGCTGGGTGAGAAAACACATTCCCCAACTTCTCCTGAGTACGGCGATACCACATGTGTGACACTTTTTTGCAGCCTAGGTGGGCAAAGGGGCCCACATTCCAAAGAGCACCTTTTGGATTTCACAGGCCATTTTTTACAGATTTTGATGTCAAACTACTTTGCACGCATTTGGGCCCCTAAAATGCCAGGGCAGTATAACTACCCCACAAGTGACCCCATTTTGGAAAGAAGACACCCCAAGGTATTTCATGATGGGCATAGTGAGTTCATGGAAGTTTTTATTTTTTGTCACAAGTTAGTGGAATATGAGACTTTGTAATGGTAAAAAAAAAAGATAAAAAAAATTCATAATTCCGCTAACTTGTGACAAAAAATAAAAAGTTCTATGAACTCACTATGCCCATCAGCGAATACCTTAGGGTGTCTACTTTCTGAAATGGGGTAATTTGTTGGGTTTTTCTACTGTCTGGGCATTGTAGAACCTCAGGAAACATGACAGGTGCTCAGAAAGTCAGAGCTGCTTCAAAAAGCGGAAATTCACATTTTTGTACCATAGTTTGTAAACGCTATAACTTTTACCCAAACCATTTTTTTTTTTTACCCAAACATTTTTTTTTTTTTATCAAAGACATGTAGAACAATAAATTTAGCGAAAATTTCTATATGGATGTCGTTTTTATTTTTTTTTATTTTACAACTGAAAGTGAAAAATGTCATTTTTTTGCAAAAATTTTGTTAAATTTCGATTACTAACAAAAAAATAAAAAATGTCAGCAGCAATGAAATACCACCAAATGAAAGCTCTATTAGTGAGAAGAAAAGGAGGTAAAATTCATTTGGGTGGTAAGTTGCATGACCGAGCAATAAACGGTGAAAGTAGTGTAGTGCAGAATTGTAAAAAGTGGTCTGGTTATTAAGGGTGTTTAAGCTAGGGGGGCTGAGGTGGTCAACAGTGACTGCCACAGAACCCCGCTCCCTTAAAGGGGTTCTGCACTTTCATTTGACTGATGATCTATCCTCTGGATAGATATTCAGCTTCAGATCGGCGGGGGTCCGACACCTGGGACCCCGGCGATCAGTTGTTTGAGAAGGCAGCCATTTAAGTGAACAGAGTGGGCTGGCGGTAAACAGCGAGAAGGCCGCGGCGCTGCTGGAGCGCCACTGCCTTCTCAAACAGCTGATCGGCATGGGTCCCGGGTGTCGGACCCCGCCGATCAGAAGGATTTTAACAGTAACCCCCACAGCGGCCACCCCTTTATTAGTGACCTCCACAGTACCCAGTCTCCTTAACAGTGATTTCCACAATAACCTGCCTCCTTAGAGGCAACCCCCTGACAAGAGCATCTGAGAATTTCATGCTCCGATGCTCTCCTTTGCCCTGCGCTGAAACGTGCAGGTATATTCAGGGCTCTCCTTAGGACTGCTAGGTGAAGGCTTCCGCCCAGTAGCGAGCCCAGTGACATCACCGGAACTGATGGGCAGGCTTTAGCGCTGCCCTAGCCTGTAAAACGGCTAGGGAAGTGCTAAAGCTGGCCCATCAGAGCCAGTGACGTCACCAAACACACTGTTAGGCGGAACCCTCCGCCCAGCAGTGAATTATTGTAAATAAAAAAGCCTTTTCCTGCGCGATGCAGTGCAGGGCAAGGGAGCGCATCGGAGCATGACATGCTCCGATGCTAAAATCAGGGGGGCTGCCTGGATGAAAATATGGGTATGTCCGGGTTCAGATCTGAACCTGGACAACCCCTTTAATCGTTTCCTTAAAATGTGACCTCCACAACACCCCGCCCCCTTAACACTGACCTCCATAGCGGACCTTCCCCTTAACTGTGACCTCCACCGTTCCTTGCCCCCTTAACAGAGACCTCCACAGCATCCTTCCCCCACTAACAGTAACCTCCACAGCGGCTGCCCCTTTATTAGTGACCTCTACAGTACCCCATCTCCTTAACATTGATTTCCACAACACCCCACCCCCTTAACAGTGGCCTCCACAGCAATCTGCCCCTTAACACTGACCTCCACGGACAGTCCCCTTAACTGTGACCTCCATAGTAACCTGCCCCTAGGGTGGCCAGAGGTCCAGTTTTAGGCCTGACAGTCCGGCTTTCAGACTCCCTGTCCTCCGTCCGATGGCCTAACCGGATTGGGCGTGGCTTAGCAGGACCTAGGGTCAGTGTTTTAAAGTCCATCTTTTGAGGCTGGCCTGAATGGCCACCCTACCTGCCCCCCTTAACTGTGACCTCCACAGCACTCCGCTCCCTTAACAGTGTCATCCACAGCGCCCTGCCCCTTTAAAGCTGACCTACAGAAGTGAAGAAAAATGGCTGGGTTGTTATGAAAACCTGGTGTAAAACTGTGTGTATTTGAAGATTAAGAGCCTGCAAGCTTCTATTGGCTAGTGAGGGGCATGTGACCGTGTGTATGGCAGTTGGGATATAAAGAGAAAGACCTACAGGCTTCTATTGGCTAATGCATTTTTTGGGTGATATCTCGAACGGTACATCCTAGAGAGCTGAGAAGCTGTCTAAAACCTTCCTGGACACCCGATGTACCTGTGTGCCAAATTTCATGATCATTAATCACAAATTCCTTTAGCGGACATACACACATACCCTCGGCTTTATATATTAGATATACACACACAGTAAAAAAAAAACACTAAAAAGTTAGGGATATTTGGCTTTCGGGAGAAATTTATGGAAAATGTAAGAAGTTCACGCTACATTGATATTATATCATGAAAGTATGGCATTTAAGTAGAAGCACGCAATGGTGATTTCCTCATCTCAAACTATTTATGTTTCAATAACTTGCTATGTGGCCTTGAACATTAATTATAGTTTGACAACAATGTCTCATGCTGTTCACTAGTCGACTTATTCTCTGCTGAGGCATGGCATCCAACTCGTCTTGAAGCGCAGCCCTCAGGTCATTGAGGTTCTTAGGTACAGAGTTAAAGGGAATCGGTCAGCTTCAAAACACACCCCAAGTAAGTGGTGTAAAGTGTAAGTGGTCTGGAGTCCAATTGTGTAATTTTTATCTTAATACTCACCTGCGTTGCAACACTGTGCTCCCACAAACCAGCTGTAAAATGCATTGAGAGGACTCCTTTTTGAGTCCTCTCCATTATGGAAATGAGCTTGCGTGTCCTCTCAATGTATTTTAATCCAGGTTTGTAGAAGCACAGCTTCAGAATGCAAGTGAAGACTATGGTAAAAATAAAAAAACGGACTCTGCTTCACTTACACTTTTCACTGCTTCATGTAAGTGCCAATCCAGTGGAACACTCCCTGTTAATATAGAGTCCTTAACCTGTTATGGACACAGGGCGTACAGGTACGCCCTGATGTCACGGTACTTAAAGACCTGTACGCCCTGTGTATTTCCGATCACCGCCGCGTCATTCAGCAGGCTAAATGCCGTGTTGGTGATCACTGCAAACCGCAGGTCAATTCAGACCTGCGGTTTGCGGCTTTTATCTTATGCAGCGGTGGCGGTGCCATGTAGGGGGGACCCGACGGCATGGAAGGCAGAGCGATGCCTTCCTTAGGCATCAGCGCTGCCTTCCGGGGTCGAGCCTGTGAGATACAGAAGTATTGGAATGCATTGTAAAAGGAATCAGACCCCGAAAAGTTGAAGTCCCAAAGTGGGACAAATAATTAAAGTTAAAAAAAAGTTGAAAAAATAAAGTTTTCCCCCCCAAAAATTTAAAGTTTCAAGTAAAAATAAACAAAAATGTCATTTTCCCCAATTAAAGTAAAAAATAAAATTGGTAAAAAATAGGGAGAAAAAAAGAAAAGTAGACATATTAGGTATCACCGGGCGTTTATAGAGCCGATACGGCTCTATAAACGGCTCTATAAACATATCACATGACCTAACCCCTCAGATGAACACTGTAACAAAGTTGAATTAGTCTTACCGGTAATTCCTTTTTCGCAAATCCTCCATGACGTCACCTTACTTGGAGATTATCCTCCTCCTCCAGCCAGGCAGGGACAGGAAGGTTCAAAAGGGCCCGCCTCCTCACTTATCTTCAGTGTCTTCTGGACTTGACAGGCCCTAAACTTACACTGTCATTCATGACTATTCTTTGTTATACATATTAAATCGCACATGTATAACTCTTGACCAATAATTAAATTTCATAACTACTTCCTTTTTTTCTTTTGGGGGGGGGGGAGAGAAGGGAATATAAGCGGTGCCGTCATGGAGGATTCACAAAAAAGGAATTACCGGTAAGACTAATTCAACCTTTTACATATATTTCTCTCACCCAGCATGGGTATATGTAAAACGACACCACAAAACACATTGCCCAACTTCTCCTGAGTAAGGCTATACCACAAGTGTGACACTTTTTTGCAGCCTAGGTGGGCAAAGGGGCCCAAATTCTAAAGAGCACCTTTTAGGATTTCACAGGGCATTTTTTTACACATTTGGATTTCAAACTACTTCTTATGCATTAGGGCCCCTAAAATGCCAGGGCAGTATAAATACCCCACAAGTGACCCCATCCCTAACTTGTGACAAAAAATAAAAACTTCCATGAACTCACTATGCCCATCATGAAATACCTTGGGGTGTCCTGTGTGACGCAATCCATATGTAATAGTGTACCTGTGTGTGGTACTTCCGGAAACACTCCCCTACGCATAGGGCAGGGTGGTCAGGGCAGTCAGGACAGAATTAGTGGGTGTCACGCCTTATTCCACTCCTGCTACAGACACAACATCTTTTTCGGGGTGGCGCTTGGGTTGAGGTACCAGCAACGACATTCAGGAAATGTCGCTCGTGTAGACTGCTCACTGCATTTGAGGATGGGGCCACGGAACCTCCTGGATACAGGAGGTTCTCGATGATCTCTTCCTGAAATTTGAGGAAGGATCCTGTTCTCCCAGCCTTACTGTAGAGAACAAAACAATTGTACATAGCCAATTGAATAAAATATACAGACACCTTCTTATACCAGCGTCTGGTGTGGCGGGACACTAAATAAGGAGCCAACATCTGGTCATTGAAGTCCACCCCTCCCATGAGCAAATTATGGTCGTGGACCGAGAGGGGCTTTTCAATGACACTGGTTGCTCGTTCAATATGTATTGTTGTGTCTGCGTGAATGGAGGAGAGCATGTAAACGTCACGCTTGTCTCTCCATTTCACTGCAAGCAGTTCTTCGTTACACGAGGCAGCCCTTTCCCCCCTTGCAAGACGGGTGGTAACGAGCCGTTGGGGGAACCCCCGGCGACTAGGTCGCGCAGTGCCACAGCAGCCAATCTGTTCTAAAAACAAATGCCTGAAGAAGGGCAAACTTGCGTAAAAATTGTCCACATAAAGATGGTACCCCTTGCCAAATAAGGGTGACACCAAGTCCCAGACCGTCTTCGCACTGCTCCCCAGGTAGTCAGGGCAACCGACCGGCTCCAGGGTCTGATCTTTACCCTCAGACACGAAATTTGTGCATATAGCCTGTGGCCCTTTCACAGAGCTTAAACAATTTGACCCCATACCGGGCTCGCTTGCTTGGGATGTATTGTTTGAAGCCAAGGCGCCCGGTAAAATGTATAAGGGACTCGTCTATGCAGATGTTTTGCTCAGGGGTATACAAATCTCCAAATTTGGTGTTAAGGTGATCTATGAGGGGCTGAATTTTGTGGAGCCGGTCAAGGGTGACCTCTGGGACAAGAGGTGCTGTAGTCGCTAAAGTGCAGGAAACGCAGGATGGCCTCAAATCGTGTCCTGGACATGGCAGCAGAGAACATGGGCATGTGATGAATTGGGTTCGTGGACCAATATGACCGCAATTCATGCTTTTTTGTCAGGGCCATGTTGAGGAGAAGGCCCAGAAAAGTTTTAAATTCGTAAACTTGGACGGGTTTCCACCGGAAAGACTGGGCATAAAACCTTCCCGGGTTGGCGGCTATAAATTGAGTGGCATACCGATTTGTTTCTGCTACGACTAAGTTCAAGAGCTCCGCAGTCAAGAACAGCTAAAAAAAAAACTGTGCCGATCCGATCTGAGCTGCCTCAACCCGAACTCCAGACTGGGCGGTGAAAGGGGAAACTAATGGTGCGGCTGAAGTTGGGGGCTGCCAATCAGGGTTTGCCAGCACCTCAGGGACTCTAGGGGCTCTATGGGCCTGTCTGTGCGGTGGCAGCAACGGGGTGCCCGTGCCACCGTACCAGCTTCAACTGCCCTTCTGGTGCTCGCCACTTCACCATGTTGTACCATATTGCCTTTTATCCCAGTACCGCCCCCTTACCAGCGCAGGCTACTGTGTAGGGACATTACTTAGTTAATTTGTCCCAATACCGCCCCCGAATTAGCGCAAGGCTATATTATCACTCCTGTTCCCTGTAGTCTCATCAGGGACAGTGCGATCATGCGACTAGGTCACATGATACTACAACCACCGTGACAGGCACGGCATTTCCGGGTACTAGTCGGACTACCGGAAGTGACGCATCGGCATGCTCACACGTCGGAATGCGCTTTGCATCCCAGGCCTTGCTCCGGTAACTAGGTCCGCCCATTACTTGCACCACATGACTCCCACCCACCTACCACAACACACCAGGGAACACTTAAAGATGGCGCACCCCATGTGCAAACAAGCGCCGGCTGTATACCTAGTGTGGTCCTCAGAGTGGTGAGTCTTTTACCTTTGCCTTTATACCTCAATATTTTGCAGCGTAACTTGTTATCCTGTACTGGTCCTCGTATCCCGTAAGCCTCCTATGCCTCTTGATATTTCACCCTTCAAAGGTTTATTATGCACTCCTAGGAGTTCGTTCCCCCTTTTATCTCTACTATGCACTGTTTCATGTTGCCTCAGCCCTATTTGAGTGGTGTGACACTTGGGACTAACCGGTGGCAGCCCCTCTGCCGCAGGTGCGCCCCGACTGCCCCGCCACCCAAATCTAGCCTTTATATGTAGCTATATGGCTTGCTGCCATAACAGGAAGTATAAATATTTTTCTATCCAACAATAGATGCCTCCACGGATGTGCTGTTGTGCTCTGGGGCAATCGTCTTTTTCCGATTGGCCACAGTGCACGCCTTGTACGTAACCAGCAATCCTGTTTCTAGCACTCTCACACCCAGTGCTACTGTATTAAATGGAGCGCCCGGGAATATGTATGGCATATGTGATGTTAACATTACCATATAAAATGCTTAGTGGGCCCCCCTTCTCTCCTTCGCATGTGATATTGTTAGCTGTATAATCATGTATTTGTACATCTATTTATACTATCATGTATTGTTTGATTTCTATGATTACCATATGAATTTTTTTGTGCATCTATTTATACTATCATGTATTTTTTGATTTCTATGATCACCGTATGAACTTCTCTTTCTGTACATTATGTCTTGTCAGCCTGATGAAGGGCGATTATCACGCCTGAAACGTTGCAACTGACAAAAACCACCTATTCCAGCTGAAATAACATGAAATAAAATCATTTAATTATCACTAACAAAGGAGTGCTGTCTAAATATTTTTGACACTTTCAAGTTCTGGAGGTGGAGCCTTAGAACACTACCCGGACGTGCACCCACCCCCGCCATTCTATGAATAGAGTGCTGTGGCCAATTTTGTTGTAAAAGATTCACCATGTTGTACGGCAGTGCTGGTACTAGGTCCAGGATGGGCTGCGCTGCTGGTGTATGCCTCACCACGTAATCCGCCAGCGCCAGCCCCACTCTGCTGCCCTTGAAGCGGATCCTGCGGTCTAGTAACACGGGGCCAGGTACTCCTGGTGGTATCGGGGACCTCAACCTCATCGTCCGAACTTTGGATCAGACTGCCACTGCTTTCTACAGGTTCGTATTCTGACCCGCTGGATTCGTCAGATGAGGGTTCCTATTCCTCATCCGACTGGGTCAGAAGCCTGTAGGCCTCTTCAGAAGAATACCCTTTACTTGCCATTTGGTCAACTAAATTTAAGGGGTATTCCCTGAGACTACCCAACAAAAAAAGCAAGCCTGTCTTACAAATGGGAGGCTAGCGAAGTACCAGAAGCCGCTGCGATTGATAAAAAATATCAAAACAGATTTTTTTTTTATCGCCGAAGCGCTTGTAAAGGGATTGTGCAGTGATAAAAAAAAAAGATAAAAAAATGTGGTCACTGCGGCGGGGCAGGCTTGGGTGAACGCACGTGTGGGCGACCGATCAGGTCTGCGTTTTGGGTGGAGGGCGAACTAAGGTGACACTAATACTATTATAGACCTGACTGTGATCAGTTCTGATCACTTACAGATACTATAAAAGTACCAATGCTGGTTAGCGATACGCTAATCAGCGAATCAGTGACTGCGGTGCGGCGGGCCAGGCGCTAACCGACGCTAACTACCTAACAAAGGGGCCTAAACTATCCTAAAACCTAACTGTCAATACTAGTGAAAAAAAAGTGACAGTTTACACGGATCACTTTTTTCCCTTTCACTAGTGATTGACAGGGGTGATCAAGGGGTTAATTGGGGTGATGGGAGGGTGATCCGGGGCTAAGTGTGTGGTGTTTGTGCAGGTACAGTGATCTGTGCTCCTCTGCTGGGACCAACCGACAAAAAGGACCAGCAGAGGATTACAGAAGCCATTTAACACATTATATTTATAAATATAATGTATTAAGAGGCTTGTGATTCATTTTTAAAAAAAATCACCAGCCTGCCAGTGATGATCATTAGCTGGCAGGCTGGTGACGAACTTCTGCTGCGACTTTTGCCGCCCGCAATGCGCATGCGTCTCGCGAGATGACGCGCGGATGCGTCTAGGAGGAATGAATCGACGGCCTCCAGACCACGATCCTGCGTTAGGCGGTCCGGAGGTGGTTAAAGCCTTCTTGGAGAAAGTCTAGAATAGACAAAATACTTCCAGCTGAGTTAGAAGGATTTTCTGAACACCAGTAAACATATCTGTTCCATATTTTACGGTAAATTTTATTTGTGACTTATTTTTTACTGGCTAGCATGGTATTGATTACTTGACTTAGGAGGTCTTCTAACCGGGGTAGAATCCATGGTTCCTCCGTGGACATTTTTGCCAGGAGAGGAAACCAAGATCTCCTCGGCCAATTGGGTATGATTAGATTTACATTGGTCCTCTCTTCTTTTATTTTTCTGAGTACCCTTGGAATCAGAGGCAGAGGTGGGAAGCAATATGCCAGTTGGGATTTCCAAGGAAGTGCCAGTGCATCCGTCCCTGCACTCCTCGGATCCCTTGGAAAAAAAATAAGCTGGTAATTTCTCATTCGCCTTGTTTGCAAATAAGTCTATCTGGGGAAGACCCCATTTTTGTGTTAAGGCTTGAAATATTTCTTCTTTTAAACTCCACTCCCCCGGATCTAATTTACTGCAGCTGAGGAAATTAGCTTGGATGTTTTGTGTCTCCTTTAAAAAAAAAAACGCTGATAGAGAGAGGAGATTTTCCTCTGCCCACAAGAAAATTTTGTTGGTTAAGGCTTGTAGTCGCTCGCTTTTCGTTCCTACGCTACAACCGTCTTGTTGTCGGATCTTATTTGTACATTGGAACCTTTTAGCTCCTCTGAGAAGTAACTTAGAGCCCCCCAAACCGCCAGAAGTTCCTGGTGATTTGATGAGTATTTTTTTCTTTGACTGGGACCACTCCCCTTGGGTCGACAATGCTTGGAGATGCGCTCCCCAGCCCCAGAGACTGGCATCCGTGGTGAGGATCAACTGATTTCTCACTATCCACGGTATTCCCTTCTGCAGGTTTGAATTTAATTCCCACGATTTTAGTGAGGACAGAATGTGATCCGGAATCGCTATTAGTCTGTCTAGGGAATCCTGCTTCCGGTTCCATTTTTTTTAACATAAATCTCTGAAGAGGACGGGAATGTATTTGCGCCCACTTCACTGCCGGGATGCAAGCTGTAAAAGACCCTATCAGGGCCACTGTATGCCTTATGGTGTGGGAATTTTGTTTTCTGAATTGTTTTACCTGGGGATTGGATTTTTGCTACCTTCTCAACTGGTAGAAAACATTTTTGACTCACTGAGTCTATGAGAACTCCCCCAAAAACTTTTTTGCGTGGGAACTAAGCGAGACTTCTTCCAATTTAAAATCCAACCCAGTTCCTCCAGTCTGTCTATCGTTTTGGATAGATTGGTTTCTAGGTCTTTCTGGGAGTCCCCCACTATAAAAAAGGTCATCCAGGTATGGAACCATCATTACTTTCTCCTTTCTCAGTGGGGTTATCATCTCTAGCATAATTTTCGTAAAAAGCCTGGGGGCAGTTATCCCAAACAGCAGTGCTTGAAACTAAAAATGTTTGAGATGCCCTTGGACCCACACTGCTATTCTCAAAAAAAATTGTGACTCTGGATGAATGGTTATATGAAAATACACATCTTTTAAGTCTATGGATGCTAGAAACGCCCCCTCTTGTAAAACTTTGACCGTGGTTTTTATAGATTCCATCTTGAATTTTTCGTACTTTATGGACTTGTTCAGCATTTTCATATTTATGATAAGATGCACTTTCCCGTTTGGCTTTCTTACCATAAAAATCCTGGAATAACAGCCCAGACCGACTTGATTCGTCAGTACCGGAACAAGAACGTTCATCTGAGCTAACAGTTTGATTTCTTGCTCCAGACAAAGCTGAAGATGTTCCGAGCTCTGAACTGGAGTCTGAACAAATAGAGCGGGGGGACTTTTGACAAAGGGAATACTGTACCCTTCGTGGAGGGTATTTATTAACTCTGGCTGCATGAGTATTTTTCCCAGCGCTCCACGAATTTTCCCAGTCTTCCCCCTACTGGGGCTCTGGAGTAATTTTTTGGAAGACTCTTCAGAACGGGGAGAGAACATAAAACCCTTCCCTTTGTTTTCCTGATCTCCAGTTTTCTGTTTTACTCCTTTTGTTTTGAAAACTACCCTTCTTTTGGGGACCAAAAAAAAGGCGTTTTCCTTTTCTTTTTAGTCTCCGGGAATCTCTTTTTGGAATCAGAGGCTTTCTCTAGAATTTTATCAAAGTCCTGACCAAAGAGAAAGTTACCATAAAACGGGATGTTGCATAATTTTGCCTTGGAGCCTGTGTCTCCAGACCAAGATTTTAACCAAAGTGCCCTTATAGAGTTGTTAGCTAGGGCCGTAGCTCTTGCGGTCAGCCTAACGGAATCCGCTGTTTTGTCTAAAAATCTACGGCTTTTAGTAAGAGAGGGAAGGAGTCTGCAAAGTTTTCGTATGGGGTATTGGATTTTAGTAATGCTTCCAGTTGTACCAGCCAATTTTTTAGGGATCTAGCTACGGATGTGGCTGCAATATTAGGTTTAAATAAAGCCACGGACGCGTCCCAGGTTCTCCTAAAGTTAGCATCCACCTTTTTATCAATAGGGTCACGTAATGACCCTGTATCTTCAAACGGTAAAGAAGTAGCCTTAGCCAGTTTGGAGAGTGATATTTATTTTTGGACAATTTAAGAACGGGGATAATTCTTCTTCGTCGAAGGGTAGCCTTTTCCTAATTGTTCTGGGTAGGAAAACTTTTCTGGATTTTTCCACTCCCTCAAAATAAGAGAGACTGCAGATTTTTGTATACCGGAAATACTCTCTTTTTCTTGGTTTCTAATACTGAAAACATTCTATCTTGGGTGGATCCATGTATTTTTTCTTCTTTAATTTCCATGGTATCCCTAACCGCTATTTTGTTTATATCGTCAGATGAAAATAAGTAATTTTTTTAATCGCCTCAGAATTCTAAGTCAGAATTACTACTACTCTCATCGCTATCCGAAGAAACATCGGAAGAAGAAGATGTAGAGGTTTTTAAGGGCGATTTTTTTCCTGGACCCCTGTTTTGATGTTGATGGTATGCTAGTGGCTGCTGAAAAATCTGAAAAAGCGGACTTTATTTCTTGCTTAATCAGACCCTGCAGTTCCTGTCTTAAAGACGGGACTTCCTCCCTGACAATGTTATCAATGCACTTTTCACTACGTTTTTTAGCATGATTTTCGGTGAGTTTAACAGAACATACGCGACATATAAGAATTTTAGATTTCTGCGCAATTTTAGGTTTAACAGAAATGTCTGTCACTCTTCCATACAAAGGGAAAGGATGAGAAAGGCCTATTAACAGCATGTGCAAGCAGCATTCCATACTCACAACCTGGATGTCACTCACTGCTACAGGTTGATTCATAGCTTCCTCCGGAGCCATGTGTTTGGATGGCCGAGGCTGCAGTAATGCTTGCCAGTTCTCTGGTCAGAGGGCGACATTCGACTTAACCAGGGCGCCAGTTTCTGAAAAGTATGGCCAGAAGTCTCCCTAGGACCTCCAACGTCATTCAGGCAGGCATCCTTAAGCCACCCCTATTAGGTTCCCGGATGACATCACCCGCCGGAGCCGAGAATCTCGGGCAGCGGACGACCTAGAACCCGGAAGTGCTCCCTTGAGTGTCCGGGTGCCGCAGCCTTCCACTACGCGCTGGCACACGCACGTATTAACAAAAAAAGACCGCGGCAGGCACTCCATGGAACGGACTTACTTGCCCAAGGTAAGCCCGTAGCTGGTGCAATGCACCTGCCAACATACGATAGCTCCTATCCTCCACCTGGCAGGGACAGGAAGACACTGAAGATAAGTGAGGAGGCGGGCCCTTTTGTACCTTCCTGTCCTTGCCTGGCTGGAGGAGGAGGATAATCTCCAAGTAAGGTGCCGTCATGGAGGGGAGGGGAAAATTAAAAATAAAAACTGTGCTAAATAAACAATTTTTTGTCACTTTACATCACAAAAAGTACAACAGTAAGCGATCAAAAAAGGCGTATGCCCACCAAAAAAGTACCTAACAGTCACCTCATCTCGCATGGCTCAGAATATGGAGACAATAAAACATCATTTTTTTGGTTTTAAAAAAGCTGTTATTGTGTAAAACTTAGGTATCACGGTGTCCATATCGATCGGCTCTATAAAAATATCACATGACCTAACCCCTCAGATGAAAAAATAAATAAAAAGTGTAAAAAAAAAGCTATTTTTTGTCACCTTACATCACAAAAAGTGTAATAGCAAGCGATCAAAAAGTCATATGCACCCCAAAATGGTGCTAATCAAACAGGCATCTCATCCCGCAAAAAATGAGACCCTACCTAAGATAATCGCCGAAAAACTGAAAAAACTATGGCTCTCAGACTATGGAGACACTAAAACATGATTTTTTGTGTTTAAAAAATGAAATCATTGTGTAAAACTTACATAAATAAAAGTATTGTATACATATTAGGCATTGCCGCATCTGTGACAACCTGCTCTAAAAAATACCATATGATCTAACCTTTCTCGTTACCTTTGCTCACAAAAATTGTAATATAGAGCAACCAAAAATCATATGTACCCTAAACTAGTACCAACAAAACTTCCACCCTATCCCGTAGTTTCTAAAATGGGGTTACTTTTTTGGAGTTTCTACTCTAGGGGTGCATCGGGGGGCTTCAAATGGGACATGGTGTCAAAAAACCAGTCCAGCAAAATCTGTCTTCCAAAAACCGTATGGCATTCCTTTCCTTCTGCGCCCTGCCGTGTGCCCGTACAGCAGTTTACAACCACATATGGGGTGTTTCTGTAAACTACAGAATCAGGGCCATAAATATTGAGTTTTGTTTGGCTGTTAACCCTTGCTTTGTAACTGGGAAAAAAATATTAAAATGGAAAATCTGCCAAAAAAGTGAAATTTTGAAATTGTATCTATTTTCCATAAATTCTTGTGGAACACCTAAAGGGTTAACAAAGCTTGTAAAATCAGTTTTGAATACCTTGAGCGGTATAGTTTCTAGAATGGGGTCATTTTTGGGTGGTTTCTATTATGTAAGCCTCACAAAGTGACTACAGACCTGAACCCGTCCTTAAAAAGTTGGTTTTTGAAAATTTCTGAGAAATTTCAAGATTTACTTCTAAGCCTTGTAACTCCCCCCAAAATAAAATGTCATTCCCAAAATGATCCTAAAATGAAGTAGACATATGGGAAATGTAAAGTAATAACTATTTTTGTAGATATTAATATGTATTATAGAAGTAGAGAAATTGAAACTTGGAAATTTGCAAATTTTTCCAAACTTTTGGCAAATTTGGTATTTTTTTAATAAATAGAAATGATTCTTCTTAACTTCATTTTGCCAGTGTCATGAAGTACAATATGTGACGAAAAAATATCTCAGAATGGCCTGGATAAGTCAAAGCTTTTTAAAGTTATCACCACTTAAAGTGACACTGGTCAGAGTTGCAAAAAATGGCCTGGTGAAATAAGGCTGTGTCCTTAAAGGGAACCGGTCACTGGGATTTTGTGTATAGAGCTGAGGACATGGGTTCCTAGATGGCCGCTAGCACATCCGCAATACCCAGTCCCCATAGCGCTGTGTGCTTTTATTGTGTAAACAAACCGATTTGATGCATATGCTAATTAACCTGAGATGAGTCCTGTACATGAGATGAGTCAGGGACAGGACTCATCTCAGGTTAATTTGCATATGTATTAAATTGTTTTTTTTTACACAATAAAAGCACACAGAGCTATGGGGACTGGGTATTGCAGATGTGCTAGGGGCGATCTAGCAGCCCATGTCCTCAGCTCTATACCCCAAATCCAGGTGACAGGTTCCCTTTAAGGACTTAAATCAGGTGTCAGAATCAGGTATTCTGACTTTGACCCTGACCTATGAAGAACGCAAGTCAAAATCAGATGTCAGGGTCAAATATCAAAGTCAGGGTCAGGTGTCAGAGTCAGGTATCAGGGTAAGTTTTTTGCCTTACACTAACATTATTCCGATACTTGACTATCTTACCATGTCCTAAATGAACACTTTACACTAGTGACCCAATCTGAGTGTATACAGTTAATAACCTCTGTTTTCCATCACTGAGTCAGTTACTTATCCACATACACACACATTTTGTCCAAGTCTAAGCTTTTATGTGGCACAGTATCAAATGCTTTGGAGAAGTCAAGATATACAACATCCATTGATTGATCCCGATCAAGTCTAGAACATAGTCATAGAAACTGATTAATTTAGTTTGACATGACCCTCATGAAGCCATGCAGAAATGGCGTTATTCGCTTATCTTCATTGAGGTACTCCAAGATAGGTTTTCTAAGAAATGCTTCAAACAGTTTACCCACGACAGATGTTAAACTTACCGGCCTATAGTTTCCGGGTTTAGTTTTCAACCCCTTTTAGAATATTGTTACCAAATGTCAATATATAGAGTCCTTAAATATCAGGGTCTGCCTATGACATTACTTAATTCACTATATTACAAAAATGAGGGGTTCGGCCAAACTTAGTTTCAAAATTGAATTCGGGTTCCAAACTTGACCACGAAAGTCAATGGGGCACTAAAATGGCTGTAAAAAAAAATAAAAACCTCATAGAAACGGCTAGAGGGCTGCAAAAGGCTCCAAAGTGGGCGTAAGAGCAGTACAACTGCCCTGTAAACAAATGTGGATAGGGAAATTACTAAACATAAAATACACAAAAATAAAAAATAATCTTGAACCAGAAGGCGAAGGTCCAAGTGGAGTAGGAGGTTGAGGAGGCTGCGGACATGGCGGTGTAGGTGGCGGAGGAAGAAGCTTTTTTTAAATGTGTCTGTCAATTCTATGTCAGGATGCTAAGGGCCACAGTGTGACAGTTTGGTGCTTTTATGTCCTGGGTTAAAACTGGGTAAAAAAATATTGACTATATATTAAAATAATCTTTCTCCTACTACAGTAAGAAGGATGCCAAAGGGGTGTTCTAGGTTTTAAATTAAAATGTCCTCTCCCACATTAGTTAGATGGATTCAAAATGGGTCATCTTATTACAATCCTTAATTATTATTATTTTTTTGAGTGGGGGGGGGGGGGAAGAGATGGAATTGAGAACGCACAAACTGCACTGGAGTACAACAATGGCTAGGTGCGCCAGATATACTTTTATGCTCTGCAATTAAAGACATAATAATCTTGAGCCTGGAGGCGTAGGTCTTAAGCGGAGGAGTCGGCGGACATGGCAGTGCAGACGGAAGATGTCACCAATGTTTTATTTTTTTGGTTTGTAGAGGCCCCAAAACATTGGGAAATAGCAAAGAGAACGCACAAACTACGCTGGAAGATAACAATGGCTGGGTGCAGCTGGTATACCTCTCTACTCTGGCCAAGGTACAAACAAGTCCTGTGGGATCCATGCCTGGTTTATTTTAATGAATGTGATCTTGTCCACGTTGGCTGTGGACAGACGGATGCGCCTGTCCGTGATTACCCCCTCTGCCATGCTAAACAAACGTTTGGACAATACACCTGTCGCAGGGCAGGCCAGCACCACCAAGGCATAAAGGGAAACTTAGGCCATGTGCCCAACTTGGAGATCCAGAAGTTAGATGGGGCAGACCAATAAGTCACTACATGCAGACGTGTAGACACATACTGTTCCACCATGTTGCTGAAACGCTACCTCCTGCTTAGACGGTCCATATCAGATGATAGTGCTGTATATTGTGGCGTGCAGACAAAGCTGTTCCACATTTTGGCAATGCTAACCCTCCCTTCTAAGGTGCCGATGGTGCCTCTGCTGCGTTGGCGACTTCCTCATCAGTCTCTGCCTTGTGCTTCCACTGAACCCCCTCTGTCAGGTGGAAACGCCATCAGTAGTGCCTCTACCAGAGTTCACTTGTGCATCTTCCGTTTACATTGCAGTGACGAAAGTAAGGACGGCACGTTGTCCTAATAGTGGGGATCCATCAGGGTAATTAGCACCGGTTATAATGTGGGCAACTCGGCGGTCGTTGTGAAGACAAGACAGCATGTAGTCGTTCATGTGTGCCAGGCTGCCCAGAAGCAACATGCTGTTCTCTGTGGGAAGTTTATCGTCTGTATCCCCCCAGACACGCTCCAGTGATCCCAGGAGCTGATTTGGGTGCCACCCTGCTGTGAATAAGGATCCTCATCATCATCCTGAGTCACTTATAGAGAAGGATTTGGATGTCCTTGTAGTTGGTAGATTAAATAACAGCATGCAATGTCAATCAGCTGCTTCTAAGGCCACCAGGATATTGTCATGCAACTAGGCATGGACTCACAAGGCAAGGATGTAATACTACCACCTTACAAAGTGTTGGTACGGCCTCAATGGGAATATGCAGTTCAGTTCTGGGCACCAGTCCATAGAAAGTACTCTCTCCAGCAGGAAAAAGTACAGAGGAGAGCAACTAAACTGATAAGGGGCCTGGAGGATCTTCGTTATGAAGAAAGATTAAAATAATTACATTTATTTAGTCTTGAGAAGAGATATATAAGGGGGGGGGGGGGAGGATTAACCTATACAAATATATAAATGGGCCATACAAAAAATACTGTGAAAAACTGTGTCAACTAAAATGCCCTCAAAAGACAAGGGGTACTGCCTTCAACTGGAGAAGTAAAAGTTCGTGCAGGGCAACTCTTGTTCGTGCAGGGCAACGATAGACCTCCTGGGAACGTTTTTTAAAACTTTCAGTCTCCAGCAGATATAACGGCAGCATTTCAAAGGCCAGACATTTTGGTGGATGGACAGCAAAAGGCTTACATGGGACAGTGTGGAGATGCTCGGTGACAGTGGTGTGGCTGCCACTTTCTCTGTTTGCTGGGTGCAAGGTGCCCCTGTCGCTCCAGAGGGGGGAGGAAAAGGCCAAGACCGCAGCAGAAGAGGGAGCAGGAGGAGCCTCTGAACTTTCGTGGTTCTTGGTGTGTCTACTCCACTGCAGCTCGTGTTTTGCGGTTAGATGCCGGATCATGCAGATGGTGCCCAGGTTGAGAACATTTATGCCTTGCTTCAGACTCTGACGGCACAGCGTGCAAACCACCCATGTCCTGTCATCAGAACACTGCCTGCAGAACTGCCATGCCAGGGAACTCCATTGTGCTGGCATTGGTGTGCTATTTCTTTTGACGAGTTGGGCAGTAGCAGGCGTACTGGCTGGCGGACGGCCACCCTGCTTTTGCACCCTGGTCCCTCTCTTGCTGTGCAGCTGGCACTGCGTGACCCCCTCCTCAGAACTGCACATGTCACTGGCATCACCTGGATGCCATGTGAGGTCTAGGACCTCATCATCCTCCACATCATCTTCCACCCACTACTCACCCCTGCCCTCCTGGCCGGTCTGCACACTTCAGAAAGCCCCAGCAGTTGAAAACAGTGTTTCGTCATCAGATGTGCTGCGGTGCAGGGCTAGGAGGATAGCCCATGAAAACCCCACCAGCAGAGTAATCAAAAAGCATAAGCAACTGCTGCATGACTTGGGGCTCAGAATGCTTGGCTGATGTGCAAGGAGTTGAGTTGGAAGACAGATGTTCGTGGGCTGCCAGTGTCAACTCTGCGCTTTCAGCAGTGGACTAGGTGGAAGACAATGTGAAGGTACTGGAGGCACTCTCAGCCATCCTATCTACCACCACCTTTACTTGTTCTTTACTTTGTTATGATTCTTCTTAGTCTTCGCCTGGCATTTTAAAGAGTTTCTGTCACCTGAAAAATGGGTATTAAGCTGGCTTATAGGGTTGAGCGTACCCGAACTGTAAAGTTTGGGTTCATTTAAAACGTTAGGAGTTTTGGACCCCGGACCAGAACTTTTCAGTAATAGTTAGGGTTTGGTGTTCGATGAGTTAATGGCTGCAGAGAAGCCAATCAACAAGCGTTTAACTCGTGTGCCCTTAGAAGCCATCACAGCCATGCCTACTAAAGCATGACTGTGATTGGCCAGTGCAACATGTGACCCAGCCTCTATATATGCTGGAGTCACGTAGCGCTGCACGCCACTCTGCTTTTATTAGTGTAGGGATAGGATGCTGCTGCTGTGAGGGAGAGAATAGGAGAGAATCGGTTATCAGAAGTGCTTGTTAACGCCGCAATCTAGTGATTTTGTTTTGTGGGCGCAGTGCACAATTTTTATTACCCTACTCTGAGCCCAATGAAACAGAAAAAACACTTTTATCCGTCTGTTAGTTAGGTGGGCGTCGGCAGCCATTTTATGCAAGTTCAGTGCACCAGCAAAGCATATTTGCATTTGTGACAGTGAAATACAAGCTTGAAATACTGCAGTTATATTCTGGGTTTAAAAAAAAAAAAAAACACCCATTTTTTGCAATGCCCTACATCTGGGGCCTTTGCTGAATTTGTCACCGTGAAATACAAGCTTTAGATAGTGCCGTTAAATTCTGGGCAAGATAATAAATTTGCGGCCTTTGCTGCTTTTCTGACCGTACAATACCGCTGTTATATTCTGATATAAAAAAAAAAAAAAAACACCCATTTTGGGAAAGATAATAAATTTGCGGCCTTTGCTGCATTTCTGACAGTCCACTACAAATGTTTGATACTGCTGTTAAAAATTCTTGTTTAAAAAGAAAACACCCATTTTGGGCAAGATAATGCATTTGCGGCATTTGTTGCATTTGTGACAATCAAATGCCAACTTTAAATACTGCTGGTATATTCTGGGCTTAAAAAAAACACCAATTATTTGCAAGACCCTACATCTGGGGCCTTTGCTGCATTTGTCACAGTCAAATACAACCAGTCAATACTGCAGTTACATTGTTAGTTGACAAATAAAAAAAAATTGTGACCGTGAAGTAATTCTATAAAATTTGACCTGCCTTACTGCCAGTGAACTTAATTGCTGACTTTTGGCAGTTACATTGTCGCCTGACAAAAACCATCTGTTAGTTTGGTGGGTGAACGCAAAGAATGTGAGGAGAGTGTCGAATAAGGGAAATGGCCCCAGTCGTGGTGCTGCTGGTGGAGCTCCTGTTGCAGGGAGAGGATGTGGTCAATCTGTGCCAGGTACACGCACAAGTGCAGGGCTGGCCAACCAGCGGCTCTCCAGCTGTTGCAAAACTACAACTCCCAGCATGCCCACTCTGCCTACAGCTATCAGCCTACAGCAGGGAATGGTGGGAGTTGTAGTTTTACAACAGCTGGAGAGCCGCAGGTTGGCCAGCCCTGCACAAGTGAAACACCTTCCTCAGGTGCGAGTAGGCGACAGAACCTTCAGAGTTATTTGGTAGGGCCGAATGCGGCTCTACGAATGGTGAGGCCAGAACAAGTACAGGCCATAGTAGATTGGGTGGCTGACAGTCCCTTCAGTTTCTTCACATTGTCTCCCACCCAGTCTCCTGCTGAAAGATCAGAGTTGGCACCTGCAGCCCATGTCCATCAGTCCTTCACCTAACCCCCTTGAAAATCAGCCAAGCAGTCTGAGCCACAAGTCATGGAGCAGTCTCTTCTGCTTTCTGACGACTCTGCTAGCAGGGTTTCCCAGGGCCATCCACATAGCCCTGCCCCAGAAGTGGAAGAGATTGAGTGCACCGATGCCCAACCACTTATGTTTCAGGATGAGGACATGTGAGGACTACCGCAGCACGTCTCGGATGATGACGAAACTGCCAACTGCTGTGGCTTTCTGCAGTGTGCAGACCAAAAAGGAGGGAAGGTCCTCGACCCCACATGGAATCAAGGTCATGCGAGTGACCTGTGTAGTTCGGAGGAAGAGGCAGTGGTCGCACAGAGCCACCAGCACAGCAGAAGAGGGAGCAGGGTGCAAGAGCAGAGCGGCCGTCCCCTAGACTGCCTACCACACCAAGGGACCGAGCACACCAAAGCCAGCTCCAAGGAGTTTCCTGGCACGGCAGTTCTTCAGACAATGCGCTGACGACAAGACATGAGTGGTTTGCACTCTGTGCAATCAGAGCCTGAAGCGAGGCATAAACGTTCTCAATCTGAGCACAACCTGCATGACCAGGCATCTAAGTGAAAAGCAAGAGCTGCCGTGGAGTAGACACCTCAAAAACAAAGAAAGGTCTCTGGCTCCTCCTGCTTCCTCTTCTGCTGCAGTCTCAGCCTCTTCATCCACCTCTGGAGTGACAGTGGCACCTGCCACCCCGCAAACAGGAAGAGGGATCGTTTTAAAGGGTTTCCGGTCAGTCATTCACAAGTGGCTCAGAGGGTGGGTTCCTGCACCCACAAACCCAAGTTTCACCATTGTCAGGGAATAATTTCTGGGAGGAAGACGAGGTGGTGGATGTGGAGGAGGAATAGTGTTCAAAGCAGGGTGGCACCCAAACCAGCTCATGGCCATCACTGGTGCATGGTTGGAGGGATACAGAGGACACAGACGATACACCTCCCATAGAGGACAGCTTTTTGTTGCCTCTGGGCAGCCTGGCACACATGAGGGATTACATGCTGCAGTGTCTCTGCAATGACCGCCGAGTTGCCCACATTCTAACTTGTTCTGATTACTGGATGGCCACGCTGTTGGTTCCCCATTACAAGGACAACGTGCCATCCTTAATTCCCTCACTGGAGCGTGATTTTAAGATGTGCGAGTACAAGCGCACGCTGGTAGATGCACTGCTGGTGGCATTCCCACCTGACAGCGGGGGCACAGTGGAAGCACAAGGCAAAAAACGGAGGAGGAGGAGGAGGAGGAGGAGGAAGAGGTCGGCAGGATTAGCATGGCTGAAATGTGGAAAAGCTTTGTCAGCACGCCACAACAACCAGCACCACCAGCTGATATGGAACGTCTTAGCAGAAGGCAGCATTTCAGCAACATGGTGGAGCAGTAGGTGTGCACAAGCCTACACGTACTGAATGATGGGTCTGCTCCCTTCAACTTCTGGGTCTCCAAATTGGGCACATGGCCTAAGCTTGCCCTTTATGCCTTGGAGGTGCTGCCTGCCCTGCAGCCAATGTATTGTCTGAACGTGTGTTTAGCACGGCAGGGGGCATTATCACAGACAAGCGCAGCCGTCTGTCTACAGCCAATGTGGACAAGCTCACGTTCATTAAAATGAACCAGACATGGATCCCACAGGACTTGTCCGTACCTTGTGCAGAATAGACATGTATACCGGCCTTACCCAGCCATTGTTATACTACAGCGCAATTGTTCATTGTTGTATTTTTGTTTTTCCCCCTCTTTTGGGTTGTTCCCTAATTTAAACAAAAAGTAAATAAAAATAAAAATAAAACCAAGAAAACAGTGTTTGTTATCTCGTCCTCCTCCACCGCTGCTTCCACCTACACCGCTACATCCACTGCCTCCTCAACCATATGGACCTCCACCTCATACATCAAGATTATTATTATTTATTTTTACATATTTTAAGTCATTTCACTAATTTCTTTGTTACATAGTTGGGTGACAATCACCAATTTTTGGCTGCGATATACACCTGCTCTACCTAGTGGACAAGGAAATACATTTCACTAATTTGTCTGTTACATTCTTGGGTGACATTTTACAATTTTTGCCATGAATAAATTCCCTGCTCTGCATAGGTGACAGGGACCTAAATTAAAAAAAAAATAGTCTGTTACATTGTCAGGTGACATTTTACCAATTTTGCAGTATACAAACCCCTGCTCTGCATAGGTGACAGGGACCTAATTTTTGTAAAATTGTCTGTTCAATTGGTGGGTGACATGAACACAGTTTTGCCGTGAATAAACCCCTGCTCTACATAGTTGACAGGGCCCAAAATTTTTAAAAATAGTCTGTTCCATTGGTGAGTGACATTAACCCGTTTTTGACGACTAAAAACCCCTGCTCTGCATAGGTGACAGGGACTTAAATTTCTAAAATTCGTCTTTAGTTGGCCCTTTCATTCGATCCTTCCGCTTTAATAACTTGTCCCACATTTCAGCTCGATCACATTGCAGCCATTGACCTCCTTTGGATGTGGTATCCCTCTCCGGCCTGGAACTCTGATTCGCCGCTAACCGTGATGAACATGGTAGGCGCAGAGAAGAACATCGAAAGTTGATAGAGCAGATATCCAATTGGCTCATGGACATCACAGGGACGTGCAACATGGTGGAGCAGTATGTGTGCACATGCCTACACGTACTGACTGATGGGTCTGCCCCCTTCAACTTCTGGGTCTCCAAATTGGGCACATGGCCTGAGCTTGCCCTTTGCACCCTAGAGGTGCTGGCCTGCCCTGCAGCCAGTGTATTGTCTGAACGTTTGTTTAGCACGGCTGGAGGGGGTTATTACAGGTTATATTTCCCAATATTGTGGTGTGTACCCTAATTTAAACAAACAAAAAAATAAAAAAAATATTAAAACCAAAAACCAGTGTTGGCTAGGTAACTGATCTCCTGGCACCCGACCGGGTACCTCCGTCGAATGATGCTCCTAGTGCTTCCCGAGGACTCCAAGCACTCCATTTGACACCGTAAGCGCTGCAGACGCCACGAACCGCCGAAGCTTGGTCGAGGTCTTACCGTCTCCTATCCACCCTGGACCTACGACAAGGCTCCAGGCTCGAGTGGGTGAACTTCTCATAAATCCAGAGAGCAGGAACAGCTCTTACAAGAGCAAATAGTATATCCGGGGGGGGGGGGGGGATAGCAAATCTTCAGCGTATAGCAATCCCCAGTGTCGATCAGTTACCCAAACACCAGCAACATGATGAAGGGTAAAACAGGAACTCTATTGAACACACAAGAATTGACTTGTAAAAACAACCAATAAACACGTACAATACACTCAGGCACCCCCACACAAAATCCTCCCCTCTGCCTGTGATACAATTACCCCACACAATGGGTTGATGCAATCGTATCACAGGCAGGAGAATACATCTTCTTTCCTGGAGACAACCGAGGGTAATTCAATTATCTCTTGTGCCATTTTGGGATATGTTAAATGTCCCATAATGCGACATGGTGGAGCAGTATGTGTGCACACGCCTACACTTAGTCCTGGGGCAAGAGGCTGGCAGCCAGGCTTCTCCACCACCCAGTGGCGAGGTTGGTTTAGTCACAGGTTACCTCCCTTCTCCTTCACCACCGATTCCACCTACACCGCCACATCCACCGCCTCCTCAACCTCCCACTCCATATGGTCCTTGTCCTCCTAGATCAAGATTATTTTTTATTTTTATGTATTTTATGTTATTTTAAGTAATTTCCCTATCCACATTTGTTTGCAGAGCACTTGCCATGCGCTTAACCTCATTCTGATGCCATTGCAGCCCTCTAGCCCTTTCCATTACTTTTTTTAGAGCCATTTTAGTGCTGAAAAGTTTGGGTCCTCATTGACTTCAATGGGGTTCGGGGTCAAGTCTGGGTCCCGAACGCAAACCTATTTGCGAAGTTCGGCTAAACCCAAACATCCAGTTGTCAGCTCAACCCCAGCGATGTGCTAATGTCAGCTGAACATAACTATATTAGTGCCAGGGCGTGGCCTGACTGGGGATGTGAGAGGATGTGCAGAGCTGAGCTCCCGGCTGAACATCCTCTAAACCATTCTTCTCCCCGTCCATCTGGGGCTGTAACGGCTCGCCGATACAACAAAGTGCTTCCCCAGGGGTCCTGCTACCGTACCGGTCCGCCATGCGCCATCAAAAGGCCAAATAGAAGGAGGGAAAGGACAGTGAAAGAGCCACCCCAGCAAGGCAAGATGACGCCGGACAGTCAATGAAGCTGCTGGATGTGGCAACATGACTGGAAATGTTTGCTCACACCACCGAATCTGTTCATCCTGCGCCGGCCCTGAATGCATACGCTTCCGCTGTTAAGAGGAATCCTCCAGTGCCTCCATCGCAAGATGACAACATTCCAGAGGACTCTGAGGTCAGTGATCTTAATGGCGGATGGCCGTCTCAGCGGTGGAGCCTACTATCAAGGATGTATTTTCAGCAGTGCTACAATACAATAATGCTATAATACAATAATGCTATCACTGCGCTTACTACCAATGTGGGTGGCCTGAAAGAGGATATAGGGCTACTAGGGCAAGACATGAGGCAAGTCAAAGAGCATATGAGTGAAATTGAGGGCCGCTTAAGTGATTTGGTAGACCAAATGCCGCCAGTTAAAAGGGAAATGCAGCGGATGATTCACAATGTCACCATGCTTATCTCCAAAACTGACAACCTGGAAAACAGGCTGCGGTGAAATAATGTGCGCATGATTGGTGTGCCAGTTGCACCACTGCACCTTTTATTGCTTAGAGTCCTCTATTTTCGTGACCAGGATGCCATTTTGAGAGGTGCAAAAGACTGCACTGATTTGTCTATTGATGGGAACCGGATCTCTTTGTTTCCTAACTTCTCACCTGACGTCCAAAAGAAGCGTGCACGTTTTATTGATGTTAAACGCAGACTGCGACTATTACAGCTTCCATATTTTATGCTATATCCTGCGAAACTGCGAGTCGTGGCGAAAGATAAAACGTATTTATTTGAGGATCCAGGTGCGCCATGTTAGTGGTTGGACTCCACTGAAAAGGATTTAAGAGAGGGCACTTAATCTGCTGATTGCCACAAGTTATTATGCCATCACCTACCTTTTATCTATATGGACAGTTGATAAATGTGGGGTCATGTTGGTTGGATGTCTGCAAATAATAGTGTGCTGGGCGGACTGAGTGCTTGAGTCAATGATTTGCCCAGTATCGGAGACAGCATTTATTAATGTTTGCACCATGTCCTTTTTATCAGTTAGGAGTGTTATACTATAAGGGGGGGAGATCTGCTATATGCTAGCATAGCCGGGAATGTATGCCACTTGCTAGTTTTTATTTAACGTTCCCCTTGTTTGCTATTGCATATTTGTTTGTATTCCCCAAATCCAGGAAATTATTTTCCCCAGGGTTTCACGTGTATGTGAAATTTCTTGGTTATGTATGGGTTGGGAAGGGGGTTGGGAAGGGGGGTGGGAGGGGCTGTGAGACCTTATTGACTGGACACCAATGGTGTGTATGACTGGGGCGAGGCTGCTTACGGTCCTGTAATGCTATGGTTTAAAAACATAAATGGGTACCCTTAGAATAATTGCCTGGAATGTAAGGGGGCTGAACCAACCTGCTAAACGCAATGCAGTCTTTTATGCCTTGTAAACGTATCAACTGGCAATTCTGTGCCTCTCAGAAACTCATCTCACGTTTGAGAGAACACATCTTATTCATAAGGCTTGGGTGGCACAGAAGTTTCATTCCTCCTACTCTATGCAATCGAGAGGGGTGAGCGTGTTGGTGCATAGAAATGTTCCCTTTATATCGAGGGAGGTACATGTGGATGATGAGGGTCCCTTTATATGTATTAACTGTTCTCTGTTTCAATAACAAATTATACTAGTGGCCGTTTATATACCTCCCCTATATTCCTGTGAAGTTCTCAAAAAAGTATCATCCTTCACTTCCAAATTTCCAATCTGCCAGTTCTCATAATTGGTGATTTTAATATGTTCTTGGACAAATCCCTAGATAAATTCCAATCTGATAGTGGGGCCTCTGGCCCTTCTCTATGCTCATTAGCCAAGACGCTCGCTGAAATAGACTTGTATGATTTGTGGAGGTCCAGAAATCCAGGTGTGAAGCAATACTCCTGCTACTCGTCATCAAATAGTTCTCTTTCTAGGATAGATCTCGCTGTGGGATCTAAGGGAGTGTAAGATAAGGTCCAGGATGTTAGGTACTTACCCCGTAGTATTTCTGACCACTCCCCGTTATTAGTAGTACTGGATATAGGGAGAGAGCTATTGGGTCAGGGACAACCATGGCGACTAAACCCTTTATGGATCCAGTTAGTTGATACTGGTACTGTGATATCTGCTGCTATGACTGACTTTTTTTTTTTTTTTTTTACCAATAATGAAGGTTCAGCTAGTCACTCCATTATCTGGGATACAATGAAAGCTTATGTTAGAGGGTTATATATTAAACGGATTAGTTCCCATAACACTAAAAGCAGGGCACTTACGACAGAACTGCTGGATAGAGTTCAGACTACGGAAGCTAAATACATCTCTGACCCCTCCCTAGAAAATTCCTCGCACTGGACGGAGGCGCAAGATCTACTGAAGGAACATTTGATTAGTAGAGCTGGGGACAAACAATTTTTTAAGACTCAACATTATTTTATGGAAGGGAAATGTACGGGCCACCTACTAGCTACTATTATTAAGACTCAATCGGGCCCCTCTTGTGTATTGGGAATCACTAATAAAATGGGCGTTCAAGTATCGGGAGATGATAACATAATGAACATATTCCATGAGCACTATGCAGATGTCTATAAGTCCAGACTAGGGATTAACTGTAGTGACAGAGAGCAATACCTGCATAATATCTAGATGCCCAGCCTGTCTGATGATCAGAGGTTATTACTAGATGTGGACATTCAATTGGAAGAGATGGTATTGGCGGTGCAGTCGCTTCCTAACGGAAAAGCACCTGGAGGAGATGGTCTGCCTTGCGAATTCTACAAAAAACATCAAGAGGCTTTGCTCCCGCAACTCCTACAGGTATTTAATGAATCTTAAAGGACAGATATTTTACCTAGCTCTATGAGAGAAGCATTGGTGGTGGTGATACCTAAACCAGATAAGGATCCCAATATAGTAGATTCATATAGACCCATCTCACTCTTAACAGTAGATATAAAAGTGTTGGCCAAGGTACTTGCTAATAGGCTCCTGAATGTTATCTCCCACATTATACATGAAGATCAGTGCGGGTTTATGCCAGGAAAATCCACGTCATTAAACCTTAGGCGTCTGTTCCTCAATATTCAGATGGGGGGAACAGAATGGGATGTGGGATGCCCTGCAGTGATCTCCTTAGACGCTGCAAAGGCCTTTGATAGTGTTGAATGGGAATACTTATGGGCGGTTATGGCAAAACTAGGATTCGGCCCTGGATACATTAATTGGGTAAAATTGCTCTAAAGTCAACCGAGAGCTAAGCTGCGAATAAATGGTAAGCTATCCCCAATGATGACACTGGAGAGAGGCACCAGGCAGGGGTGCCCTTTGTCACCCCTCCTGTCTGCCATTGCCATAGAGCCCCTGGCTTGTATTTTGCGTTCTACGCCACTGATTCGAGGTCTAGAGAGGGGGAGACGGTGGAGGAAAGAGTCTCGCTATATGAAGACGATACGTGATTATATGTGGGTGATCTGACATCAATAGATCCCATTATATCGTTAATCTCAGACTTTGGAAAACAGTCTGGTTTATTAATTGGAATAAGTCAGTTATTCTTCCGCTGTCCCCTCTTCCGGAATTTCTTTACTTAGATCATGTTAACCTGAAAGTGGTCTCCTACTTTAAATATCTTGGAGTCTCTATTTCAGTACAGCCCTGATCTTATGTAGCGAATAACCTAGTACCACTTTAGGCCTCTTTCACACTTGCGTTGTCCGGATCCGGCGTGTACTCCACTTGCCGGAATTACACGCCGGATCCGGAAAAACGCAAGTGTACTGAAAGCATTTGAAGACGGATCCGTCTTCAAAATGCTTTCAGTGTTACTATAGCAGCCAGGACTGGTTGCCATAGTAGGAGCGGGGAGCGGGGGAGCGGTATACTTACCATCCGTGCGGCTCCCGGGGCGCTCCAGAATGACGTCAGAGCGCCCCATGCGCACGGATGACGTGCCATGCGATCACGTCATCCATGCGCCTGGGGCGCCCTGACGTCACTCTGGAGCGTCCCGGGAGCCGCACGGATGGTAAGTATGCTGCTCCCCCGCTCCCCGCTACACTTTACCATGGCTGCCGGGACTTTAGCGTCCCGGCAGCCATGGTAACCACTCTAAAAAAGCTAAACGTCGTATCCGGCAATGCGCTGAAACGACGTTTAGCTTAAGGCCGGATCCGGATCAATGCCTTACAACGGGCATTCATTCCGGATCCGGCCTCGCGGCAAGTCTTCAGTTTTTTTGGCCGGAGCAAAAAGCGCAGCATGCTGCGCTATTTTCTCCGACCAAAAAACGTTCCGTTCCGGAACTGAAGACATCCTGATGCATCCTGAACGGATTTCACTCCATTCAGAATGCATTAGGATAATCCTGATCAGGATTCTTCCGGCATAGAGCCCCGACGACGGAACTCTATGCCGGAAGACCATAACGCAGGTGTGAAAGAGCCCTTATGGATAGACTTAAACAGAAAGCGGTCACCTGGCATAAGCTTCCATTGTCAATGATAGGTAGAGGTAATCTTCTTAAGAGGATATGGATGCCGCAATTGCTCTACATATTGCATAACTCGCCAGTATGGATTCCCATGCATTATTATCATAAGTTACAGAGAATATTTAGATCTTTGTTATGGAAAAAGAAAAATAGTAGAATCTGATATGAAACATTACAGCGTGATAAAGTGGGGGGGACTGGTGTTACCTAACCCCTTTATACATTTCTTAGCAGCTCAGTGTCAACACCTTAAGGGCTGGGGGTCCCTGAGAGAGATGGGAATGCTATGGAATTGCAGTGCGCTACAGGGCTATTGGACAGATATAATCGATTTATTAACCGCTTCAACCCCCCTAGCTGAAACACCCTTAATGACCAGGCCACTTTTTACACTTCTGCACTACACTATTTTCACCGTTAATTGCTCGGTCATGCAACTTACCACCCAAATGAATTGTATCTTCTTTTCTTATCACTAATAGAGCTTTCATTTGGTGGTATTTCATTGCTGCTGACATTTTAACTTTTTTTGTTATTAATCAAAATTTAATGATTTTTTTGCAAAAGAAATGAAATTTTTCACTTACAGTTGTAAAATTTTGCAAAAAAAAAAAAAAGACATCCATGTATACATTTTTCGCTAAATGTATTGTTCTACATGTCTTTGATATAAAAAAAAAATGGTTTGGGTAAAAGTTATAGCGTTTACAAACTATGGTGCAAAAATGTGAATTTCCTCTTTTTGAAGCAGCTCTGACTTTCTGAGCACCTGTCATGTTTCCTGAGGTTCTACAATGCCCAGACAGTACAAACACCCCACAAATGACCCCATTTCGGAAAGTAGACACCCTAAGTTATTCACTGATGGGCATAGTGAGTTCATAGAACTTTTTATTTAGTTGTCACAAGTTAGCGGAAAATGATGATTTTTTCTTTTTTTTTCTTACAAAGTCTCATATTCCACTAACTTGTGACTTCCATGAACTCACTATGCCCATCACAAAATACATTGGGGTGTCTTCTTTCCAAAATGGGGTCACTTGTGGGGTAGTTATACCGCCCTGGCATTTTAGGGGCCCAGATGCGTAAGAAGTAGTTTGAAATCAAAATCAGTAAAAAATGACCAGTGAAATACGAAAGGTGCTCTTTGGAATGTGTGCTCCTTTGCCCACCTAGGCTGCAAAAAAGTGTCACACATGTGGTATCGCCGTACTCAGGAGAAGTTGGGGAATGTGTTTTGGGGTGTCATTTTACATATACCCATGCTGGGTGAGAGAAATATCTTGGCAAAAGACAACTTTTCCCAATTTTTTTTATACAAAGTTGGCATTTGACCAAGATATTTATCTCACCCAGCATGGATATATGTAAAATGACACCCCAAAACACATTCCCCAACTTCTCCCGAGTACGGCGATACCACATGTGTGACACTTTTTTGCAGCCTAGATGCGCAAAGCGGCCCAAATGCCTTTTAGGAGGGCATTTTTAGACATTTGGATCCCAGACTTCTTCTCACGCTTTCGGGCCCCTAAAATGCCAGGGCAATATAAATACCCCACATGTGACCCCATTTTGGAAAGAAGACACCCCAAGATATAAAAGTCTAAAAAATTTTACGCATTTGGATTCCGTGAGGGGTATGGTGAGTTCATGTGAGATTTGATTTTTTGACACAAGTTAGTGGAATATGAGACTTAATAGAGTATGAGACTGTAAGAAAAATAAAATATCTATTTCCGCTAACTTGTGCCAAAAAAATGTCTAAATGGAGCCTTACAGGGGGTGATCAATGACAGGGGGGTGATCAGGGCGTCTATATGGGTGATCACCCCCCCCTTTTCATTGATCACCCCCCTGTAAGGCTCCATTCAGACGTCTGTATGTGTTTTGCGGATCCGATCCATGTATCAGTGGATCCGTAAAAAACATACGGACGTCTGAATGGAGCCTTACAGGGGGGTGATCAGGGAGTCTGTATGGGGTGATCACCCCCCTGTCATTGATCACCCCCCTGTAAGGCTCCATTCAGACGTCCGTATGTGTTTTGCGGATCCGATCCATGTATCCGTGGATCTGTAAAAATCATACGGACGTCTGAATGGAGCCTTACAGGGGGGTGATCAATGACAGGGGGGTGATCAATGACAGGGGGGTGATCAGGGAGTCTATATGGGTGATCACCCCCCCTTTTCATTGATCACCCCCCTGCAAGGCTCCATTCAGACGTCCGTATGTGTTTTGCGGATCCGATCCATGTATCCGTGGATCCGTAAAAATCATACGGACGTCTGAATGGAGCCTTACAGGGGGGGTGATCAGGGAGTCTATATGGGGTGATCAGGGAATCTAGGGGTTAAGAAGTGACAGGGGGGGTGTAGTGTAGTGGTGTTTGGTGGTACTTTACTGAGCTACCTGTGTCCTCTGGTGGTCGATCCAAACAAAAGGGACCACCAGAGGACCAGGCAGTAGGTATATTAGATGCTGTTATCAAAACAGAGTCTAATATACCTGTTAGGGGTTAAAAAAAATCGCATCTCCAGCCTGCCAGTGAATGATCGCCGCTGGCAGGCTAGAGATCCTGTCTCCTTCCTTCCGATCCTATGAACGCGCGCGCCTGTGTGCGTGCGTTCACAGGAAGTCTCGGCTATCGCGGGATGACGCGTATATGCGTCACTGTGCGCAGAGCTGCTGCCTCCGGACCACGATCCTGCGTTACGCGGTCCGCAGGCGGTTAAACAAAATTAAAAGCGTCAATTATAAACTGGATATTCGGTTTTGCTTGCTTGGTATGTTAGATTCGGATAACTTGCCACCAAATGTTACAATCAGCTGCTAAATGGATGCAGCCGCTTCCCCCAAGCATATCGGAATTCATTACCAGAATGAATACAGTCATAAGATTGGAAAGAGGAGTATACATGAAGCATGTCAAAATTTGATACCGTTTGGGGCCCCTAGGCAAAGAAAGGTGCGACAATGCGATTTAGATGGCAAATCATTAAAGTCCAATCCATATACAACCGCAATCTGAATGTTGGAATTATATCAGTACTTAATCCGATTGTTAGTTTTCAGTAATTATACTGTCGATTGTTCTTATACTATTCCGATTATTACTTTTCAGTAGTTGCACTGTCGATTATTCTTAGTTCCAAATAAGCGCATACACAAATGTTGCAAGTCCTTCAAGACAGGGGAAACTAAGTAACACAGTATGATGACATATCGTGGTGGCGTCCCACCTCTTGTTGTTACTATGTCGGCAAATAACCTTAGTCTCGTTGATGTTCCCCGTGTTTCTGTCCGGGCTTGGTGGTTCGCAATGAACCCAGGATCAGCTGACTGCGCGCTAGTCTCAGCTGGTCATGCGCTTGTTTGAATCGTCTTTTATCGGAGCTTCTTTTCCAAAGGTTGTCGGTTCTCCGGTGTGACAGTCCTGCGACAGTATAATTACTGAAAACTAACAAACAATCGGATTAAGTACTGATATAATTCCAACATTCAGATTGCGGTTGTATATGGATTAGACTTTAATGATTTGCCATCTAAATCGCATTGTCGCACCTTACTTTGCCTAGCGCATGGATTGTGGTTATCCATAGGTTGGATTTTGGAACGAGTGCTACTTCACTATTGCACTTTACCATATTGCGGCTGCTTATCAATTTGGAGTGTGACCATTGCTGCTGTAAATTGTACCACTTGTTCTAATATCTACCGTTTTCATTTAGATGAATATGCTGTTATTTTTATGAATTATTGCTGCCATTTTTAACACTGCTTATCTTTATCAATGATATTTTAGGAAGTTGAAATAAATGACATTTAATTAATCTCTATTTTTGACTGCATATTTTGAGTGCCTGGTCTTTTACATATTGATTATTTCTTTGTGGCTAGGTGGGTCACTAAGACCAAGAGCACCTGATCCAAATGATTCAGCTGTAGTGATCCACAGATACCTTGTTTGACATTTTTTCCTTTCCACCTATTCTGATCAGCTCCTCGGCTGATAATATGGATATATGGAGTCATATTGAGATAAAAAAACAGACAGTAGAAACGTTTGATTTTGATTCAACACAAAATCACGTGGATTCTGTGTCTGGGATTTTTGGAGAGCTGGAGACCCTATTACAGAAACAACTTAAACAACGGTGGGAGATTAAGTCTCTCACACAATATATTAAAAACGGAAATATTCCCAAGGGGTTGCAGCTCTCCAAGACTCCCGCACAGGATCTATGTGATGACAAATTCAACATGGAGTGGAATCAACTATTGAAAAGCCAATCTATTATATTGATAGAATTAATTATCAAAAGAAGGACACAGATATTGGAAGATCTATCTGGTAGGATTATAAAAAATAAGGAGAAAGCTGATATACTACCTAAGAATGAGGAGTATAACACCTGGCAACAAAAAATCTGTAGAAGTATGGATAGACTAGAACAGGAAATTATAGATAACAAAATGAAAAAATACAACAGACGTCAACCAGCAAGTTATAGAGAACACATAGAAGTCACTACACCAGTAGAGAAAGATGAAATCCCCACACAACATGTGAAAGCAAAAGGAAAAACTAAAAATAGAGAGACACACATAAAGAAATTCACAAAGAGGTGAGAGATAAAAATGACACTAATTTAGACACAAATATTCAAATCTCAAATAAGTATTAAGTTCTGAGTAGGGAGCCTTTTTTAGATTATATCCCGCCACATCATCGGACACAGAACATACGACACAGAGCCCAACACTCCCCAAAGAGGATACCCCGTGTGGATCATTTAAATCCCCCAGTCCAACACACATACAATTTGAGGAACAAATTAGTAACACAGGACTGGGATTACGGGGAAACATTACACAGCCCGATACCGAATCACAATCCTCACTGGAGGCACAACAGGACACTAGAGAGGTCACACAATTGGACACAAGACTATCAAGGAAAAAGAGAAAAACACGAAGGGCAAAGAGAAAGAAGGCACAAACACAGATATTAGATACAGACACAGTGTCACAAAGTTCAATAATGAACTTAAGTAGTGTAAATTTGACGTCATCTCAAATCTCACTATTAGAGAAGGGTCTCAAGTTTGCTCCGAGTTCACACCTGAGTAGATTTGACACCTATGTGGGAATTGAGAAGTTCATAAGGAAAATTTGCCTTAACACACACTCAGGAGATACCTAAATTTATCCATACTGAATTAAGGGCCAAATCAACTAAATATCCAAGAAATGAAATTAGTTCTGAGATAGAGGCTTTTAGAAAGAACGTGGAACGAGATATTAGATCTATGAGGAATGTCAGCAGAGACAGATCTAATCTTTCGAATCAAGAGATCGCAGCCATTAAACAACTTCAGAAGAATGACGGGATCACGATTCGCCCCGCCGATAAAGGCGGAGCAATAGTGATCCTGAATACTGAGGATTATAATAAAGAGTGCCACAGACAACTGTCTGATATGGAGATATATACCAAACTGACTAGGGATCCAATTAACCAATTCTACCCAGAATTGGTAAAACTATGTGAGAAAGGTGCAGAGGAGAATATTTTATTGGAAAATGAGGTGAAGTTTATATTGAGCACACAATGCAGACTTCCAGCCTTTTATTATCTACCAAAAGTGCACAAGTGCTCTATAAACCCCCCAGGCCATCCGATCATTTCGGGGATAAACTCTTTGACGGCCAACCTCTCTCAATATGTTGATCATCAGCTGCAGCCTGTAGTGAAGAATACTCAATTTTATCTGAAGGATACTACACAAATAATTAAAATTTTAGAAAACCTCACAGTAGATCAAAATTGGACATGAGGCACGTTGGATGTCCAATCGTTATACACGTCTATTAGACACGAGCGAGGATTGGAGGCACTAACATCCCAACTACTTAAAAGTGGTACATTTAAATCCATACAGATAGATTTTATGGCGGAGGCAGTAAATTTTATTCTAAAACACAACTATTTTATATTTAATTCAGAGTTTTTTTTTGCAGAAGTCTGGTACCGCAATGGGCACCAGATTCGCCCCCAGTTATGCAAATTTATTTATGTCAAACTGGGAGGATGAGATCATCTCGCCTAGATTGGGGGCGGATCTGGTGCTCTGGAAACGATACATAGACGATGTTGTTTTTATTTGGAGGGGATCGGATTTAGCATTGAGTTCTTTTTTATCCGACATAAATTGCAATAATCTGAACCTCCATTTTACATCAAATATTAGTAAGACTAACATTGAGTTTTTAGATTAAAAGATTGACATTAATGTGGATAGGCTGGTCTGTAGCACTTACCATAAGCAAACAGCCAAAAATAATTTTATATTACACTCTAGCTGCCACCTCCCAAGGTGGTTGGTAAATGTACCAATGAGCCAGTTCAGACGCCTGAAAAGAAATTGTACAATGGATGAGCCTTTTTTAAAGAGGCCGAAACCTTGAAACAGCAGTTTATTGAGAAGGATTACCCGTATGATTGCATTGAAGGGGCCCTAAATAAGGTCAAAAGTTTGGACCGTAAGGAATTTTTTCGGGATAAAAAAGTAGAACCTCAAAATGATTCGATGTCATGTGAGGGATTACAAATTATTTTACCTTTTAATACCCAACACAAGAAGGTCGAGAATATTATTGTAAAACATTGGCCCTTTTTACAAAAAGATATGGTTATAGGGCCTATAAGTCCATTTCAAATAGTAATGGCTATACACATGAGACAAGGTCCTTTTTGACATGTAATAGTAAAAGCGTCATCTATTTATTTACATGCCCCTGCAAAAAACAATATGTTGGCCGCACTAAGAGACTTTTTAAAAAAAAGGATATCTGAACATGTGGCCAACATACGCAGAGGCTATGAGAACCACACTGTCTCAAAACATTTTAAATTGTGTCATAATAAAGACCCTACTGGTCTGGTTTACACGGCACTAGCCAAAGTTTACCCAGACTGGAGAGGGGGCGATCTGGTAAAAAAAGATGTCAAGATTGGAGTCGAAATTTATATTTGACTTTGGCTCATTGGTACCCAATGGGTTAAATGTGGATTGGGAGTTATTTGGATTTTTGTAGAACATTCCTTGGCACAAGGGGGGCACATTCATTTATGTCCCCCCCTCGAACCAATGAGTTCTATAGATATACCCGTCGATTTAAAATGTTATGGCTGAATTGTGGTCTATTAATGTGTTTTATATAAAATTTTATAGAAACTCAATGTATTTTATATTTATTTTACATACATTATGTTTTATGTCATATTTAAGCAGCGATTGTGCAAAAAACGCATCTAAATGAAAAAACGCATGATAAACGCAGAGAAATCGCACCATGGAAAATCCGGGTTTTAGAGATCGCTTTGGAATAATGAAAGGCTATGCCAGGTTTTGATAATCACCTTAATCAGGCCATAAAAGGAGGAGGGGAAACATTGCAAGGTTACCACTGAGGAAGGGGTCATTTGTAATATCCCCAAAATGCGTATGGGTAGCACCGGCATGCTGGTTAAAGAAGTCCCTCTGGATCCGAAGTAAAGGACTGTCACACCGGAGAACCGACAACCTTTAGAAAAGAAGCTCCGATAACAGACGATTCAAACAAGCGCATGACCAGCTGAGTCTAGCGCGCAGTCAGCTGATCCTGGGTTCATTGCGAACCACCAAGCCCAGACAGAAACAGGGGGAACATCAACGAGACTAAGGTAATTGCCGACATAGTAACAACAAGAGGTGGGACGCCACTACGATATGTCATCATACTGTGTTACTTAGTTTCCCCTGTCTTGAAGGACTTGCAACATTTGTGTATGCGCTTATTTGGAACTAAGAATAATCGACAGTACAACTACTGAAAAGTAATAATCAGAATAGTATAAGAACAATCGACAGTATAATTACTGAAAAATAACAATCGGATTAAGTACTGATATAATTCCAACATTCAGATTGCGGTTGTATATGGATTGGACTTTGATGATTTGCCATCTAAATCGCATTGTCGCACCTTTCTTTGCCTAGCGCATGGATTGTGGTTATCCATAGGTTGGATTTTGGAACGAGAGCTACATCAGTATTGCACTTTACCACATTGCGGCTGCTTATCAATTTGGAGTGTGACCATTGCTGCTGTAAATTGTACCACTTGTTCTAATATCTACAGTTTTCATTTAGATGAATATGCTGTTATTTTTATGAATTATTGCTGCCATTTTTAACACTGCTATCTTTATCAATATTTTAGGAAGTTGAAATAAATGACATTTAGGCTACTTTCACACTAGCGTTCGGCTGTCCGCTTGTGAGCTCCGTTTGAAGGGGCTCACAAGCGGACCCGAACGCTTCCGTCCAGTCCTAATGCATTCTGAGTGGACGTGGATCCGCTCAGAATGCATCAGTCTGGCGGCGTTCAGCCTCCGCTCCGCTCAGCAGGCGGACACCTGAACGCACCTGAACCTGAACGGATCCGTTTGAAGATGACACAATATGGCTCAATATTCAAACGGATCCGTCCACCATTAACTTTCAATGTAAAAGTCTGGATGGATCCGCTCAGGCTACTTTCACACTTAGAAAATTTTATACAATATAATGCAGACGGATCTGTTCTGAATGGAGCCACCGTCTGCATTATAAGAGCGGATCCGTTCAGAACGGATCCGCTCTGAACGCTAGTGTGAAAGTAGCCGAAATTAATCTCTATTTTTGACTGCATATTTTGAGTGCCTGGTCTACCTTTTACATATTGATTATTTCTTTATGGCTAGGTGGGTCACTAAGACCAAGAGCACCTGATCCAAATTATTCAGCTGTAGTGATCCACAGATACCTTGTTTGACATGGTTTTAATCAGCATGATCAGCCGGTTTAATAGGATTGGTGACAGAGCCGCTTTAACAGGGGTGTGTAGACATTGTACATCTACTGTACTGCATCTTTTTGCATAAAACTATTTATCAATCTGTTAAGCACTACTTGCTCTGTTACATGCTGCTTTGCAGACTACGCTGCATTTTCATGTTGACAGGTTCCATATAAATGTAAATTTTAAATTTACCATACATAAAATACAAATAATAATTTAAACTTACGAAAAGCAGCAAGCCCCAATACTGGTACCAGCAAAGCATAGTTCCATTTATTCCCATTTTCGCCTTCTCCATTTGGACGAATGTTCCACTGGGGCGGATTGTTTAAATTATTCATCGGCGTTCACCCTAGAACTGTGGAGCAATGGAAAAATAAAAACAAACAGTTCCATACAGTTATTTATGTTTGTTTTAAAACTTTTTTTATTGTTTTATCATCAATAAGAACACACTCATTGACACTCGGATGTACATGACATAAAACTGAGACACGGATACCATATGTCGTAATGCGTATCAGAGATAATAAACATAATGGACATACTCCACATTCCAGTAACATATCCAAGTATAAGCACGGAAATACCGAACATTCGGATAACATCCACATACAAAACAAGCAGTAGTGGACAAACACAGGTAAGCAGGGTGGGGTAGAATAAGGGAAAAAGTAGCGGGGGGGGGGGTGAAAGGTAAAACCAGTAGTTGATACCTGAGAGATTCCCAATAACTTTGGGACCTTGTCATATTAAGGACAGTCAGATGGTATAAACTCGTACCTCGTAAGTCTCATCCATATGAACTCTGGACTGCTCATCTTCATGCAAGGGCTAGACATTCAAGTATATCTAGTGATGTCCTATCCAAGGCACTCACTGTAGAGTAAAGCGCCTATATGCTCTCCAGGGGTTCCAAATAGCCTCAAATTTGAGTGGGGATCCAAGGTCCCAGTGTACTATCTGCTCAAGTCTACATATCTGATCACATTTGACAAACCATTTCTGGATTGGAGGTATTTCCTGTTGTTTCCAGCATGTCGCAATAAGAAGTCTAGCAGAGGCCAGCAGAGCCGTACACAAAATTCTTATATTCTTTGGACCCTTTATATCATTATACAAACCGAACAGGCAAAGTTTTGGAGTCACAGGGACAAGTGTCCCACTCATTTTTGATAATACTCCACATACTGCTTCCCAAAAGGGCGCTATTTGGTCACAAGACCACCAAATGTGTGCATGAGTACCCACCTCCCAATTACACCTCCAACACAACGGGCTTGTAGTAGTAGGAAACATACGATGGAGTCTTTGGGGTGTAAAATACCACCTAGTTAGGACTTTATAACTGTTTTCTTGTACCTTAACACACCTGGACACCCTAGTCGGGGAGAGCAAAGAGAGTTTCCTCTCAGCAGTTGAAAATTTGATTTGTAAGTCTACCTCCCATTGTTGAAGAAAGGTTGGGCTATCTATTTTAGACGCGGACATTAAAATCTCATATAGTTTAGATAATTTCCCTGTGGGATCTTTAATCTGCGTGACTAACTTCTCGAATGAGGAGTGGACTGTTAGGCCTCATGCACACGAACGTTTTTTTTTAAGGTCCGCAAAAACTGGGTCCGTAGGTCCGTGATCCGTGACCGTTTTTTCGTCCGTGTGTCTTCCTTGTTTTTTGGAGGATCCACGGACATGAAAAATGAAAGAAAAATCTAAGTCAAGTTTGCCATTGAAATGATAGGAAAAAACGGACACGGATCACGGACACGGATGACAATCTTGTGTGCATCCGTGATTTTTCACGGACCCATTGACTTGAATGGGTCCGTGAACCTTTGGCCGTGAAAAAAATAGGACAGGTCATATTTTTTTCACGGCCAGGAAACACGGATCACGGATGCGGCTGCCAAACGGTGCATTTTCCGATTTTTCCACGGACCCATTGAAAGTCAATGGGTCCGTGAAAAAAAACGGAAAACGGCACAACGGCCACGGATGCACACAACGGTCGTGTGCATGAGGCCTTACCGTAGGTAGACGCGTTAGATACTGTTTTAAATATCTGATACAATAGTTGATATGGAACGGGGAACAATCTTTCATCAGCGGGTGTTTATAAAGATCGAATGCTGAAGGGATATCATTATCCAGGCAAATAGCCAACAACGGAGATACCCCGTGCTTCACACTGTCTGGAAGAGTGTGCAGAAAATCTGCGGATGCTTGAAAAAAGACGTCTCTAATTTGCATTAGTATCAGGAAATTAGGCATCAAAACAGATCTCCAGTGAGACTTCACCCACACGTTCAGTACGTATTTAGTAATTGAACTTTGGGTTCTAATATTTTTGGAAGCTTGGGGACCATCCATAAATAAGAATGCTCTCAATGGGACAGACGACATGGCTTGTTCCACCATCAGATCCAACCGATCTGAAAGAGGCCTTAGCCATTCTAAACACCTAAGGCACAACATCGCCTTGTGATAGTGATACACATCTGGAATACCCAAACCACCGTGGATAGGGTGTCGTGTGATCTGTTTAAAAGGTAAGCGTGCCCTTCCTCCACCCCAAAGGAATCTCAACATAATATCTTGTATTTTTTTGAAAAATGATTTGGGGATAGGTATCGGGAGAGTCTGAATATAATACAAGATAGTAGGCAAAAGAATAGTTTTGATTAGAGTCCTGCGCCCGAACCAGGAAACATATGGGATATCCCATGATCTAATAATGTCCTCTAAACGTTTCGGGAGGGGTACAAAGTTTTCGTGATATAACCTGGAGAAATCCGGCGTGAGTTTTATCCCTAAAAAAGTAATATGAGTTGTTATCCATACAAATGGTGTGGTCGACTTAAGAACCTCCAAATCTCCGGGCACTACCGACATATATAGTACCACTGACTTGGCCAGGTTTACTGAAAAATTTGACAAGTCAGAAAAAGTTTTAAGTGTCGACATGATGGCTGGAAAGGCAATTATAGGGTTGGATACCAACAGCAGTACGTCATCAGCAAAGGCCGCGTCTGATGGACCGATGATCCCACTGATAGTCCAGCTATCTCCTCATGTTGTCGAAAAGATTGCAGAAGAGTCTCAATGACCAGCACAAACAACAATGGAGAGAGAGGGCAACCTTGTCTCGTACCATTGGATATTCTAAACACAGGAGATAGCGTACCATTAACCAGGATCCTCGCAGTGGGCGGGTTATACATTGCCATGACAGCTGCTATAAGGCTTTGGTCATAAACAACCAGTCCACCCTATCGAATGCCTTTTCCGCATCCATACTAAGAATCGCTAAGGGGATGTTTTGCGTTTTCGCCCATTGCATAAGGTGAACAATCCGAATAACATTGCTCCTTCCTTCCCTAGTGGGTATGAATCCTACCTGTTCGGGGGATATAAGTTCTGGTAAAAACTTTTTCAGCCTATTAGCTAGTAGTTTGGCGTACAATTTTAAATAATTGTTGAGTAAAGAGATTGGCCTATAACTGGCACATAACGAGTGGTCCTTTTCAGGTTTGGGTATAATACCATACAGTTATTTAGGCAAGTATCCACAACAATGCAGAAATAGACCTCAGAGACCTTTTGGTTGCAAAGTAAATCTTAACCACTTCCTGTCCTCCGCCATACATCTTAGGCAAATGTTCGGTATTAAAACATGGCACCCATTCTGGAGCTGAGCAGGCGCCAGTCACAGACATTTAACACCCCTATGTCATGGTCTATCATGACCATGACATTTGAAGTGGCTTTTCCCAGTAGCGCTGTGCACCTGGGGCCCGAACAGCTACCCTGCACGACAATCGGAGAAGTAGTTTGTTCCTTGTTATAGCCTCAAGCCTAAGGAAGGTTTAAGGCTACGACAGCAATAAGTTCCTATGGAGACCTCCCTGAGACAGGGCTGTAGAAACATAAGAAATCTCCCATAGGCCGCAAGGGCAATTTATTGCAGTCTATAGGAAAAGCAATCTGTCGATCACATGTTCAGGAACTTTTGATAAACTGGCGATTTTGCAAGTTTTCCCACCTACAAAGAATGGAGAGGTCTGTAATTTTTATCGTAGGTACACTTTAACTGTGAGAGGAAGAAACAGCCACTGTTCATTAGGAGGTTCAAGCCATAGAGGGGTCTGCTTAAACCAGCTGGAAGAAGACCACAATGCATCGCTTAAAGTGATCCATAGTCTGCAGACACAAACTTTTGCTCCGTGACCTGCAATCTCATGTGGCAGATCTGGATAACAGAGGTCGACACCACATTAAAAACTGTGGGGTCCCTGAAGCCTCGGAGGAAGATGAATGCACAATCCTTCTCACCATCTTTAATACTATTTTAAATCGCCCTGTCACTTAACCTATCCTGATTGATCGGGCACATAGAGCATTGTGCCCTAAATCACTGGAAGGAGCCCCGAGAGACATTATTTGCTTTGTTAATGACTTAAGCTTAAATAAAGAAATAATGGCAAAAGCTTGTTCTTTCCGTGGACTGGACTACCAAGGTACCCAGGTGTCTCCATTTCAAGATCTCTCCTCCTCCCTTTCAGATTTCATAAAAAATTTAAAAAATGTATAAAAAAAAGTCACTGGATACACCAAATGTTTGAGGTTATGCAGTAGTAGGCCTGATCGTTGGAGCTCAATGCTCTAGTTCAGAATATTGGTCTGTTTGAGTCCACGATGCCGTGAGCTACAAATCCTTCCGACAATCAGGGTATCCAGGTGGAGCAGAGATCTCTTATACGAGATGTACACCTATATGACGGAAGGTGTAGCCTACTTCCTATATGCTATAGGGCAATATAGCAGGGTGGCATTAACATCAATGTATGTAATAGATACTTGAACCATAAGTACTTTAACCCCTCCAGGAGAAGCTTATACTGATGCTAGTTCACATGGATGCTTCGATCAGACGCCAAGTGTATTATTAGGACCTTCCGCCTTGTCCCACGTGATCCAGGTCATGTGATCGGAGAATGTCCATGTGATCGAAGGGAAAGGTATGGGTTGGCTAAGATGATTTCACCGCTTTGGCGCACGCCTCTTAAACTTGAAAACGAAGTACAGCTGTGTTCATCTCCACAGCTATGGTAGTGTAGAATCCATTAGATAAATATGGCTGCTAGAACCATACGCGTTTCAGGGTCTGAACTTGCCCCTTCCTGAGGAAGGGGAAAGTTCAGACCCCGAAACACATCTCCATTAAAACGAATGAAAGCTTGCTCGTGTGAAAGGGGCCTTTGGCTTTCAAGGTCCCTTTATGAATGCTCTGAAGGGCTTTTACTCCTCCCCTGGCGCTATAGTTAGTCTCCTACACGCCCATTCTTCTCTACTGAGCAAATGCAATGGGACCAAGCAGGGATGCACCCTTTCTCCTCTACTATACATCCTTAGTATTGAACCTCTAGCAGCTCTTATCCATGATAACCCCAACATTTAAGGTATTCCAGTTTGGGATAAATCTTTGTCAATCTCCCTATTCGCCGACAACGTCCTACTTACACTGAGTAACCCCATTCTCTCTCTTCCTAATCTACATGCGGTCCTAGACCGTTATAGTAAACTATCGGGATACAAACATAACACAATTAAAACCGACGCATTACTGATCAATATCCCTCCAGATAGATTGGCCGCCCTACAAGCTAACATTCGGTATACATGGCGCACCCACTCCACTAAATATTTAGGGATTAACCTTACACCCTCTTACCCCTCCTTAATAAAAAACCTACTTACTAAATGGAAATCCCTTCCTATCTCGCTTTATGGGCGGATAACAGACATCAAGATGTCTATCCTTGCCAAATTTCTTTACTTGTTTGAAACTTTACCGGTTAGGGTCCTGCGGTAGTTCTTCAATCTATACAGTCCGCATTTATCAACTTTGTGCGGAATAAACATCGGTTTTCTAAACAGGTTTTGGTCGCTCCAACCTCCCGTGGATGCTTACAACCCCCCCCCCCCCCCCCCCAGCATATCTCTTTACTATTTGGCCACACACCCGATGGACTAATATAAGATAAAAGTGAGGAACATGTGGAGTCACTGTGGGTAGAAATACATGGAGGCAAAAATAATAATGAATTACTAATAGGAGTTTATTATAAACCACTTAATATACCAGAGTCCACAGAAAATCTACTACTAAACAAGATAGACGAGGCGGCAAATCATAATAAGGTGGTTATTATGGGGAACTTCAACTACCCAGATATAGACTGGGAAATTGAAAGCTGCACATCTCCATAAAAGAAAACAGGTTCTTGGCAATAACCAAAGACATTTACCTTTCCCAACTGGTTCAGAACCCGACTAGAGGGATGGCCATACTGGACTTAGTATTAACCAATAGACCTGACAGAACAACAGATGCGCAGGTTGGGGGATACCTGGGAAATAGTGACCATAAAGTAATAACCTTCCAATTATCCTTCAAAGAAGCGTTTCTACAGGGAGGAACAAAAATACCAACTTTCAAAAAAGCTAAATTTAGCCAACTAAGAGACCATAGGCGTAACTAACTGGGACAAAGTCCTCCAAAATATAAATACCACCACAAAATGGGATATTTTTTAAAAGCATCCTAAAATCTAATTGTGAGAGGGACATACCTTATAGGAATAAAGGGTTAAGGAACACGAAGAAACCAATGTGGATAAATAGAACTGTAAAGAAAGCAATAAATGACAAAAAGAAAGCATTTAAAATCACTAAAACAGGAGGGTAGAGAGAAAGCACTGAAAAACTATAAAAGGAAAAAAATAGAATATGTAAAGAACAAAAAAGCCTCCAAACTAGAGACTGAGAGATTAATTGCCAAAGAGAGCAAAACTAACCATAAAATGTTCTTCAATTATATAAATGGTAAAAATTATAAATCTGAAGGTGTCGGCCCTCTACAGGGCAATGAGGGGGAAGTTGCGGAGAGCGATGAGGAGAAAGCAAAGCTATAAAATATTTTTTTCTCCACTGTATTGACTGAGGAAAATAAACTGTCAGATGAAATGCAGAATGTAAAAGTAAATTCCCCATTAAAAGTGCCCTGTCTGACCCAGGAAGAAGTACAACAGCGACTTAAAAAGATTAAAATAGACAAATCACCAGGACCTGATGGCATACACCCACATATCCTAAGAGAATTAATTAAGGTCATACCCAGACCCTTATTTCTGATATTTACAGACTCTATACTAACAGGGAGTGTTCCACAGGATTGGAGCATAGCAAATGTGGTGCCAATATTCAGAAAAAATGCAAAAACAGACCCCAGAAACTATACGCCGGTAAGTTTAACATCTGTTGTGGGTAAACTGTTTAAAGGTTTTCTAAGAGATGCTATCTGGGAGGATCTCTAGTAAACAAGCAAATAACATCATATCAGCATGGCTTCATGAGGGATTGTTCATGTCAAACTAATGTAATCAGTTTCTATGAGGAGGCAAGTTCTAGACTTGACAGTGGTGAATCAATGGATGTCATATCTGGATTTCTCCAAAGCATTTGACACTGTACCACATAAAAGGTTAGTATATAAAATGAGAATGCTCGGACTGGGAAAAAAATGTCTGTAGGTGGGTAAGTAACTGGCTCAATGATAGAAAACAGAGGGCGATTATTAATGGTACACACTCAGATTGGGTCACTGTCACTAGCGGAGTACCTCAGGGCTTAGTATTGGGCCCTATTCTCTTCAATATATTTATTAATGTTCTGGTAGAAGGCTTCCACTGTAAAATATTTTTTGCAGATGACACTAAACTGTGTAAAGTAATTAAGAGGACAATATACTGCTACAGATGGATCTCGATAGATTAGAGGCTTGGGCAGAGAAGTGGCAGATGCGGTTTAAACACTGACAAATGTAAGGTTATGCACATGGGAAGGAATAATGCAAATCACCCATACATACTAAATGGTAAAACACTCAGTAACACTGACATGGAAAACGACCTAGGAATTCTAATAAATAGCAAACTAAGCAGTAAAAACCAGTGTCAGGCAGCTGCTGCCAAGGCCAATAAGATAATGGGTTGCATCAAAAGGGGCATAGATGCCCGTGATGAGAACATAGTCCTACCACTTTACAAATCACTGGTCAGACCACACATGTAGTACTGTGTACCATTCTGGACTCCTGTGAACAAGGCAGACATAGGAGAGCGGGAGAGGGTTCAGAGGATGGCAACTAAAGTAATAACTGGAATGGGGCAACTACAGTACCCTGACAGATTATCAACATTAGGGTTATTCACTTTAGAAAAAAGACGACTGAGGGGTGATCTAATTACTATGTATAAATATATCAGGGGACAGTATAGAGATCTCTCCCACCATCTATTTATCCCCAGGACTGTGACTGTGACTGTGACGAGGGGACATCCTCTGCGTCTGGAGGAAAGAAGGTTTGTACACAAACATAAAAAAGGATTCTTTACGGTAAGAGCAGTGAGACTATGGAACTCTCTGCCTGAGGAGGTGGTGATGGCGAGTACAATAAAAGAATTCAAGAGGGGTTTGGATGAATTTCAGGAGTGTAATATATTACAGGATATAGCTACTAGAGAGGGGTTGTTGATCCAGGGAGTTTTCTTATTGACTGAATGGAGTCGGGAAGGAATTCTTTCCCCCTTAAGTGGGGAAAATTGGCTTGTACCTCACAGGGGTTGTTTTGTCTTCCTCTGGATCAACTTGCAGGATAAACAGGCCGAACTGGATGGACAAATATATTTTTGGGGCCTTACCAGATGTAGCAGGGTTACCACGCAAACTCTTAACTCAAATTTCTTAAATCATCGTGTTATCTTGAAACAAAAGCCATTGAAAAGCGATTGCAGGTGTTTGCTTAGTTTAGATAACACATCTCAGAAATCAGAGTGTTAACTCTACTACATCAGCATATACCATGTTACTATGTTACTGAGATCGAACGACTATGGCTAGCTCAGATTCCCCCAGGGACTTTGATATGGTCCCCTCTACCCCTCTTTGCCCACTTTTTCCCCTCTGAATCCCATGAAATTCTCTAGGGACACATTGTTTAGGATCCTGGTTAAATATTCTCCATCTACCCTCCGCTCTTCTCTAAAAAAAAAAAAAAAAAAAAAGAAAATTCTCTACACTCCTCACCTCCCTGACAGCCTCAGGGGGGAGATGGGTCAGGGGGGAGATGGGTCGGCCATTGACAGGTGCAGGGCTTTATCGCTTTGTGGACTTGAGGGATCCCCTTTCTGACTGAATACTGTCTTTTGAGGACCTTCAGATTAAATTCTCTCCCACCACAATTAACATTTCAATACCAGAAAATGTATCACTAATGTAGGAGTTTGCCGGGTTCAACTGGGCTCCCACCCCCATCACATTTTGAACGGGTGTGCTTTTGAGGCCCCTCCTCCCAGGGGCTTATTTCAGATATACATCAGATATTGCTAGCCTCTGTTTACCCAGATTGTTATAAATACCTTTACATGGAGAAATGGGAGGATTGGCTGCAGAGAGAGCTCCCTTCAGAGCTCTGGCGAACCATATGGACTAGGGCACATGCAAGCTCTTCCTGCACTCCACATAAGCAGAATCAATTTAAAATTCTGACACATTGGTACCATAACCTCTGAAGCCGAACCTACCAGATACCTGTTGGAGATGTTCACAACTGAGGGCCTCCCTATACCATGTTTTTTGATCGGGCGGGGGCATGACGTAATAGTACGTCAAATTGAGCGACTTCACCTCCCGCTATGATGTACTACGGCATATGTCATGAAGGTGTTAAACACGTATTCTGGTTACATTAAGTTATCCCCTATCCAAAGGATAGAACATAACTATTAGATCGGTGGGGGTCCTACCACTGGGACGGGATCGCAAATTGACCACGGACAGGGGCCCAGTACCCATGCAGACCACTGAAAAGAACAGAGCGGCCAGTCAGGCATACGCGTGGCCGCTCCATTTATTTCCATGGGACTCCTGAACATAGCCAAGTACAGGATCTGTGACGGGCAGCCATCTTAGTTAAGGGCCCTGGGAAGTTTATCTCATTTCAGGGGGCTGCAGAGCATATGGGACACCCTTTGTCGTGATAAGTGGGGGTCCCAGCGATGCAGAAAAAGCTTTTGATCGCTTAGACTGGGCGTTTATGTTTCACAAATTACATCACTTTGGCTCCTTTTACACAGGCATCGCGGAAGAGGTCCGGATGCGTTGTGGGAAACTCGCGTGAGTGCACACGTAATTTCAGTCAGTTTTGTCTGCGATTGGGTTGTTCAGTTTTTTACGCGTGATTGCAAAGCGTTTTAATGAGTTTTGCAAGAGCGTGATAAAAAAAAAAAAAAGAATATTGGTACCTAGATCCGAACCCGGACTTCTTCACTGAAGTTCGGGTTCGGTGTTCTGTAGATTTTAATTATCTTCCATTATAACAGAGTTCAAGCGAATAGGTAATGGTGGTCGCACTGCCCAATACATAGAAGTCCGTCAGGTCAAAGGTATATATCGTATTTCCAAGCTTAGCCACACAATAAGTTCAGGGGTCGATGCACCGGAGGACATCTAAACCAATGTAATGAAAATGTGGTGCACAATAGTGAAGTTCAACAAGTAAATATTTCCCAAGGATTTTTAATATAGTCACAAGAGAGTGAATTGGAAAAACCATAAAACCATATAGTGGTTCCTCGTGTAGCACCCGACCTAGGTTTGGCCAGTCAGCTTTATCAGGGGAGACAATACCACCCCTTTCAGGTGTGGCTTTTAAGGGTAGTGCATAAAGCAAACACCCTTTTTTCGAGGTTACAACATATTCTTTAAAACAATAAGAATCTTTTCCAGCAATAACATACAACACATAAATCGATAAAAATCAGCATATACAATCTCCCGAAAATAAAATGGGATAATCTACCACATCCCTTTTCTCGTAAAATCACAAAAGTTTAATCATTCTTCTTTCAATTCCAAGTAACCACCCTTTCCATTGATAAAATGGCCATATGACTCTTCCTCCGATCACGGTCATTTTCCTCCAATGAAATTCTACATCCCCTTTTGCTCTAGTAACATGAAACCTAGGTTAACACCTCTTTTCATTGATATGAAAGTCACCTGTCCACACAGTCCGATCACATGTCCATTTTTCATCCAATTAAATCCCACACCCGTCCAACTAGTCAAAGTTTCCCATCGATTCTTGTTTAATTAATACATGTTAAATCGAATATCTATCTAATCCCTCTTTGACAGAACGAATATACAAGAGATGGTCCACTAGCTTTGCCTACTCAACCAAGCAGGGCTTAAGATCAAAATCGATATCCAGCCCGCCTGGTGTCCATTTAAAATATCCACTCCACGTCTTTGCGATTTATATCAAAAACTAGATCCCCCCTCCAGTTCGAATTAACTTTTTCTAATCCCATAAATTTCAAACCATTCGGGTTTTTGTTATGATGTAGATTGAAGTGGAGCAGGACACTATGATTTTCCAAACCTTTTTTTGATATTACTAATGTGCTCTTGTATTCATGTTTTAAGTTTTGTGGAGAGTCCTACATACATACTGGAGCCCACACGAGAACTCCAGTAAATAGACTACTCCAATTTTTTCACATTACATCTCACCTTTTACCTTATGTACCACACCTGCTTTAGAGATAGTGAGTTTTTCTTGTCCTCTCTGGTGTGGTTCCTGCAAGCAATACAGAAACCGCATCATGTGAACTGTTTTTTTTTTCTTTTTTCACTGGTTTGATAGAAATAAAGCTGTGGACCAACATGTCTCGTATATTCGAAGCTCTGCGATAAATAACAGAGGTCAACCGGGAAGAACCTGCCCTAATACAGGGTCATTTTTTATATGTATACCAATTCTTGTACAGGGAATTCTTTAGAATGCCCACAAGTGTATTAAATTGGGTAATAAATGCAACGACTCTTTTGTAGCACTTTTCTTATTATTTTTATCCCACATTTCCACTTCTTTATTTTTTCTAATTAGTTACGGTCGTATCCCTTCTCCTCGAATCTACTCTGGATTATTTGGCTCTGCTCTCTATGGTCACCAAGATCAGTGCAGTTTCTTCGAATTCAGATAAATTGCCCTTTCGGGATATTATTTTTCCAGGGGGCATGATGACAACTGTTCATGTCTATGTACCCTACAACGTTTTGAGAGACTATTTCTTTTTCTTATTTTAGGTCCATTATAACATGGTTATAATTTAAAATAATAGCATTCTTTATTAAAGAATGCTAATTAAAAAGTCCCATAATGGTTAAAACATAATAAAAAAATTCAGATCCATGCCTCCACATCGTAAAAAAGACCCAATGGAGCAATGCAGACGGTGCCTATGTTTTGCAGACCCGCTATTTCCAGTCTGTAACACAGGCACAGCATCATACGGTTGTGTGAATGGGTCCTAATTCACACAGCAGTGTTTGGGCTCATTCACACGTCTGTATTTGTGGACCGCAAATTGCAGATCTGCAAAACACTAATACTGATCAGCATTTTGCGGAACGGAACATACTTCTCAATTACAGAAATGCCTTTTCTTGTCCGCAAACACTGACAAGAATAGGACATGTTCTATAATTTTGTGGGGCCATGGAACAGACATGGTATGCTGTCCGCATCTTTTGTAGCTCCATTGAAATAAATGGGTCCGCATCTGATCTGCAAAATTGCGAAACCGATACGGGAAAAAATAAAATAAAATAGTCATGTGAATGGGCCCTTTTAGTCAATGTTTTCTCATCAGTGATTGTGAGCTAAAACCAGGATAAGGATATACAGAGATAAGAGCCCATTCACATGGCTGTATGGTCATCATAGTGGTGTTGTGGACCGCATAGCGGAAATGGACCTATTGACTTGAATGGGTCCGCGATCCGCAACAGACAGCAAAAGATCGGACATGTCCTATTGTTTTGCAGTACAGAGTCTTTGGCCTTTGTGTTTGAGCCTCCACACTGCAAAAGATAGGACATGTCCTATCTTTTTCCGTATCTTGCAGATCGCAGGATCATTCATGTCAAGGGTCCGCACCGCCATACGGAGTTTGCTTTGCTGGTGCCAGTGTTTTGCGGGCTACTATTTACGGTCCACAACACGGGCACATATGATCGCGTGAATAAGCCCTAAGGGAAAGATCTGCACCTGTTCTGTGTTTAGGCCCGCACCTGGGTTTGGCTGACTGTGTGAATAAGGCATAACTGGGGCTAATATGTTCCATGAGTAATTAGCATAAAATAAAGCAATTGTAAACGGCCCCAAAAGGTCTTGAATTACATTATGGGATGTACAAAGCGTAAAATTAAAAGATAAATAAAAATAAAGGAAAATAATTGAAAAAAGCTATAGCTTTCAAAGACGCATTTACTTAAAAACAAAATGGCAAATACACCTGGTCAGGTAGGACAGACGGAGAAGGGGGGTAAGGCCCCATGCACACGGCCGTTGTTCACGGCCGTGTGCAGGCCGTGGAACCGCAGCCTGGATCCCTTCCTGTGAGCTGGAGCGCACGGCGTCACTGGTTGCTATGACGCCGTGCGCCCCCTGCTGCCGGCACAGTACAGTAATACACTGGTATAGATCATACCAGTGTAGTACTGTATTGCGGCGGCAGCAGGGAGCGCACGGCGTCATAGCAACCAGTGACGCCGTGCGCTCCAGCTCACAGGAAGGGATCCAGGCCGCGGTTCCACGGCCCGCACACGGCCGTGAACAACGGCCGTGTGCATGGGGCCTAAGGGTGTAAACAGCCCAGTCTTGAACTAGTTAAAACAATTGCTCACTGTTAAAAGGATATGGACACCTTTGTAAAAGAAAAAAAAAAGAAAAAATAAGTGCACTAATTAATTTATTTTGTGGAGAAAATCATTTATCCAATTGGTTCCATTTATCTTTCCATTTTCATTTTGGTTTCACAGTCTGCTGTGCTTCCTATGATTTTACAGAGAATCTGTTATCTGATGAATTTTCTGTAACTCCTCCTATGTGCATACGGGAGAGTGCACTGTCTCTCCGACCCCCCAGTCATGCATGAGGGCTGTATCAGAACCTGCCAGGTCCGGCACACATGAAGCCCTGCTCCTCTCCCGAGAAGCCCTCACGGACATCTCTCACCAGGGCAGCTCCAGACTAAATTGTGGTTACAGGACCTGTGGTGACATCACAGTCATGTGATCAGCCGTGTGGGAGGAGCTATGGGAACACAGGCTCCGTGTAGGACAGTGTCAGGTGGGGGGCACCGTGTATATTATATATGTGATATACTGCAAAATTTGTACTCCTCCTCTGCTAAAAAAAAACCTCAAAATTGTTAAGGAGTATTTTTACTCTTCTGGAAAAAAAATTAGTGTGATCTCTGCTGTCAGCTGTAACTTACAGCTGACAGTCTGCTTCAAACTGCAGACATAACCCCTTCCATGCCATGATCCTTAGGGACCGCTGTATGGAAGGGACTAACCATCGGGCTGTTGCTCTGCTGTGGCAGCAGCCCGATGCCCTCCCTCCCCCCTTCCCCTGCCATGTAAGATGGCCGTCCTCACCTCCATACAAGCAGTTATCCCCCTTCAGGATGGCAACAAGCCCCCCCCCCCATTTCAGGATGGCCAGCGCTGCAAAAAGCCACCTTGCCCCCCCTTCTTTCAGGATGGCTGGCGAGGCAACTAGCTCCCCCCGCCCCCTTCCTTTCAGGATGGGCAGTGATGCAACATGCCCCCCTCGTGCCCCACCCCCTCCCCCAAGTCAGCGTTTGCAGAGCGGCAGCAGGGCAGAGTGTAAGTTGGCACCGATGTCAGCCATTTAACCCCTTTCATGCTTGAAGGGTAAACTGAGAGAGGGAGCTACCTCCCTCATCGGGGAAAAAAAAAAAAAAGATATCTAACTTCTTCCTATATCCCCACATATAATTGGTTAAAAAATATTTAAAAAAACACTAAACATGTTTGGTGACATCACGTCCGTAACGGCCTGACCTATAAAAGGATCACATACTTTTACTGAACGGTGAACGCTGCTGCCTTCTCCTTTGTGTGCTGATCTTCTGCTGAAGATAGGGCAGTGGGAAGATCCAAGAAGGCATTTATTGTAAAACATGATTTCCCTAGTAGAATCCCATAGTCATGTTTAAAGTTTAAGCTAACAAATCGAGTTTACAAGTTTTTATAGCCTTAGCTAAATGGCAGCAGTTTTTCAAATGATTTACAGCTTCAGTCTTGAACTATTGACTATCCATTCCCTTCACTTATACAAGTGTCTAGTCCTGCAAAAAACATATTTACTTAATCAGTTATCAGTAATTATAACTTTTTGTGAATTGGGACATTTAAACTTTTTTTTAATTTTTATTCCAATTTAAATCTAGTAGGAGTCGGAGTCTGTTCATTTTTTGCCGACTCCGAGTACCCAAAATTGCCTCCGACTCCTCGACTCCGACCCCACAGCCCTGATAAAAACTGATCAAAAGAGTCATATGTACCCCCAAATAGTATCAGTCATCTAATCCTGCAAAAAAAGAGCCCTAAGATAATTGCCCAAAAAATAAAAAGATATGGCTTTCAGAAAAAGGAGACACTGAAACATGATTTTTTTTGTTTCAAAAATGCTTTTGTGTAAAACCAAAATATATAAAAAATAAATAAATAAATACATATTGGGTATCGCCGCATCCATAACAACCTACTCTATAAAAATATTACATGAGCTAACCCTTCTAGTGAACGCCGTTTAAAAAAAAAAAAGGCAAAAAACGTGCCCAAAAGCTATTTTCTATTTTTTTTAATCACCTTACAACAGAAAAAGGGCAATACCAAGCGATCAAAAGTCATATGGTACCAATCAAACCGTCATCTCATCACGCAAATGAGCCCCAATCGCCCAAAAAATATATAAATAAAATAAAATAAAATATGTGTTTTAGAAAATGGAAACACAAAGACAATTTTTTTTCTAAAAATGTTTTATTGTGTAAATCCAAAATAATTTTTTTTTAGTTATTAGGTATTGCCACGTCATTACGACCTGCTGTATAAAAATATCACATTATCTACTCTGTCAGGTGAACAGTATAAAAAAACAAAAAATAAAAAACTGTTCCAGAACAGGAATATAAAATTATTAAAATATATAAAAAATAAATTTATATATATATATATATATATATATATATATATATATATTTATTTATATATATATATATTTATTTATTTATTATCATACTGCTGAAAAAAATAAAGGAAACACTTAAACAACACAATGTAACTCCAACAAGTCAATCACACTTCTGTGAAATCAAACTGTCCACTTAGGAAGCAACACTGATTAAAAATCAATTTCACATGCTGTTATGCAAATGGAATAGACAACAGGTGGCAATTAGCAAGACACCCCCAATAAAGGAGTGGTTCTGCAAGTGGTGAACATAGACCACTTCTCAGTTCCTACGCATCCTGGCTGATGTTTTGGTCACTTTTGAATGCTGGTGGTGCTTTCACTCTAGTGGTAGCATGAGACGGAGTCTAGAACCCACACAAGTGGCTCAGGTAGTGCAGGTAATCCAGGATGGCACATTAATGCGAGCTGTGGCAAGAAGGTTTGCTGTGTCTGTCAGCGTAGTGTCCAGAGCATGGAGGCGCTACCAGGAGACAGGCCAGTACATCAGGAGACGTGGAGGAGGGCAACAACCCAGCATCAGGACCACTACCTCCGCCTTTGTGCAAGGAGGAACAGGAGGAGCACTGCCATAGCCCTGCAAAATGACCTCCAGCAGGCCACAAATGTGCATGTGTCTGCTCAAACGGTCAGAAACAGACTCCATGAGGGTGATATGAGGGCCCGACGTCCACAGGTGGGGGTTGTGCTTACAGCCCAACACCGTGCAGGACGTATGGCATTTGCCAGAGAACACCAAGATTGGCAAATTCGCCACTGGCGCCTGTGCTCTTCACAGATGAAAGCAGGTTCACACTGAGCACATGACAGACGTGACAGTCTGGAGGCGCCGTGGAGAACGTTCTGCTGCCTGCAACATCCTCCAGCATGACTGGTTTGGCATTGGGTCAGTAATGGTGTGAGGTGGCATTTCTTTGGAGGGCCGCACAGCCCTCCATGTGCTCGCCAGAGGTAGTCTGACTGCCATTAGGTACCGAGATGAGATCCTCAGACCCCTTGTGAGACCATATGCTGGTGCGGTTGGCCCTGGGTTCCTCCTAATGCAAGACAATGCTAGAACTCATCTGGCTTGAGTGTGTCAGCAGTTCATGCAAGACGAAGGCATTGATGCTATGGACTGGCCCGCCCGTTCCCCAGACCTGAATCCAATTGAGCACATCTGGGACATCATGTCTCGCTCTATCCACCAACGTCACGTTGCACCACAGACTGTCCAGGAGTTGCCAGATGCTTTAGTCCAGGTCTGGGAGGAGATCCCTCAGGAAACCGTCCGCCACCTCATCAGGAGCATGCACAGGCGTTGTAGGGAGGTCATACAGGCACGTGGAGGCCACACACACTACTGAGCCTCATTTTGACTTGCTTTAACGACATTACATCAAAGTTGGATCAGCCTGTAGTGTGTTTTCCACTTTAATTTTGAGTATGACTCCAAACCAGACCTCCATGGGTTGAAAAATGTAATTTCCATTTTTTAATTTGTGTGATTTTGTTGTCAGCACATTCAACTATGTAAAGAACAAAGAATTTCAGAAGAATATTTAATTCAGATATATATTAGGGGTGCACCGAAATTCCGGCGGCCGAAAATATCAGCCGAAAATGGGCCTAATCCATTTCGGCCGATATTGGTACGTAATAGAACGTAAGAGGATGTAATTTACGTAATAGAATGTCCCTGTAAGCTCCAATACGTAGGAAGAACCAAAAGAACCTTAAAAAAACGTATCGCGGAACATATTGGTAATATAAAGAAGGGTTTTGAAACCCACTCCCTGTCATATCATTTTAAAACCACACATAATCAAGATCCCTCTTGCATGACCTTTTCAGCGATTGACAAGGTACATAGAGATTGGAGAGGAGGCAATCACGTGGAAAAAATGTCACGTCTAGAAACCAAACGAATTTTTGAGCTAAACACACTACAACCGTCAGGCCTAAATGCTGATTTCGAATTGTTTGGTTTCTTATAGGATGGGTGCCATCTGTCGATGAATAACAGCACGATATTTGTAGTCGTGCTGTTCTTCCTCTACAGTTGGTCCCCATCCATCACATCATCATAAACCGCTTTGAAGACAGCCTTGAATACAATGGCATATTAGTGAGAAATAAGGGACCGACTCTGAGAAACCTGATATAAAAAATCTCCTTATATAAAAAAATTTTTCTCATAATAAACTAAAAATAAAAATAAAAACAAAAAAGGCCATATTAAAAAACGCACCATAGACACATAAAAACATCTGCAACTATTGGTGCGCTTTTTTGCAAAATCAATATTGGAACCATACATGACAGCTCTGCATATATATGGAGATTACTTATAATCATTCTGCTGTCTTTGTATAGACATTCCACATGGCCCCCGGATGATTATATGTGTCCCCAATGAGAATCTTACTATTATAAAGAGTAGATTTAAATACAAGGTAACCTTTGAAATTTGAGACTGTCATATTTAGGTATTGCTTTCCTCTTCAACTAGATCAGTATTGAATGTATCCAAATAATCAACACATACTGAAAGGACTATTTTATTTCCCTATAGAACACCCGTAACACATTAAAACGCAACAGAACCGCACGGATTTATTTGCAAGAATGACACTGTTCTGATTTGATTTTATTTGTTGTGATTTAAAGAAACTGTCATAGTATGCATTTTAATAAGCTATGTACGTTTTTATAGATAAAGATCCTGTAATTGTATATATGTTTATATGGATCTATACTGACATTTTTACTCTATTTCGATATTCTTTATTCATATGAGGCACTAACATTATTCACCTGATTATGGGAATGATATATCTGACGATAAGCCGAAAATAGAGTAACAGCCGAACATATAGATAAGTCGAACATAAAGAAACAACCATTTCCAAATGACTCTAATCCTTAAAATTCCGGACTCGGAACCAGATCTTTCTTGTCTCTCATGCCCTATAAAAACGAAACATGAACAGGGGGTTGTCAACCACTGAAGAAGGGGTCTGTCTTGTAAATCCCCGAAACGCGTCTGGTATCACCCCCCCTCCAGGACGAGTGGGTCCACAAGTCCGAGAAACCTGGAAGTTATCACCTGTGCGCCAGAGTTATCACCGGAACTACCGGTGTTGCATCACGCAGGTCACTCATACCGCGTGCAACAAACATTTCAACTGGCGCCAATTTCGAAACAGGACATCTATCCTTGAGACCGGAGCAGTACACCAACGCACCGTGTCGAGGAATCGTTATCCAGGAGCCTCGGGTAAGCACTTGTATACCCCACTCACAAGCGATCGCAATTACAGCGGGACGCCGCTGTGCGTAGTAGCAGCCAAACTGACACACAGTAAAAACTCATTAGCTGCATACGCTGGGGACTTTGACATACTTCTTTGAGAACACCCTTGAAAGACTGGTTGTCGGAACGAATCGCCCTATATGGAACTATCCCTCAGGATTCAATCAGTGAATGTTCCTATGGCTGATACATGAACTCACAATTTTAGTCATATTTATCGGGATCCATATTTAATTACACATCCTAGCATTTTTAGCAATTTTAACGCTTTTTTCACTGTACTTATTATAGCTACATTTATTGTTTATTGTCGATAGTACCATAATTTTACTCTGCTCCACTCTTATGAACATTCTGATACCTTGATGTAATTTTACTATATGATATTTTATTGCGTTATTGTGATATTTTATTGCATTATTGTTACTACTATTATTACCCTAATAAACACAAGATCCCTATACTTTTAAGTGAGTGCCCCACTTCTACTTTTTTATCGATATTGGTACATATCGGCAGAAAATATGGTTGGTTATATACGTTCGGGCGGCCGGCCGGCGGCGCCCCTCATGCTGTGCCTCCTAAACGCTTGCCGCTCTAAAGAATCTCCGGCTCAGTGCTGCGCAGCCTGCTGTGTCTGCTCTGTGCTACTGCTGTTGTTAGTGTAGCGTGGCCGAGCTCTGTTCGTTCCGCGGTACAGGAACTTTTGTTTCCTGTACCCGGCCGGACTGACAGGAAGTGCTCACTTAGTGTGCACTTCCTTTCAGTCCGGCCGGGTACAAGAAACAAATGCTCCTGTACCGCGGACCGAACAGAGCTCGGCCAGGCTACACTAGAGGTGACAAGGGAGGGGGAGGGGAGGTGTAAAATGAGAGTGACAAGGGGGTGTGTAAAATGAGAGTGACAAGGGGGTGTGTAAAATGAGAGTGACAAGGGGGGGTGTAAAATGAGAGTGACAAGGGAGGGGGGAGTAGAATGAGAGTGACAAGGGGGGGGTAGAATGAGAGTGACAAGGGAGGGGGTAGAATGAGAGTGACAAGGGAGGGGGTAGAATGAGAGTGACAAGGGAGGGGGTAGAATGAGAGTGACAAGGGAGGGGGTAGAATGAGAGTGACAAGGGAGGGGGTAGAATGAGAGTGACAAGGGAGGGGGTAGAATGAGAGTGACAAGGGAGGGGGTAGAATGAGAGTGACAAGGGAGGGGGGTAGAATGAGAGTGACAAGGGAGGGGGGTAGAATAAGAGTGACAAGGGAGGGGGGAAATGAGAGTGACAAGGGAGGGAGGGGGGGGGAAGAGAGTGACAAAGGAGGGAGGGGGAGAGTGACAAGGGAGGGGGGGGGAGAGTGACATTTTTTTTTAAATAACCACTTTGGGTGGCATTGTGTGTATAATATCTATGTTTCTGTTTAACTTTATATTTTAATTCACTTTCCTTTTTTTTTACTTAAAAAAAGTATTTTAAAAGTATTTGGGCAAAAAGGCAGTTTCGGTTTCGGTTTTCGGTCAAGGGCATCCTGAATTTTCGGTTTCGGACCAGAATTTTCATTTCGGTGCACCCCTATAAAATATATTGTAGGAGAGTCCCCGGAATAATAATGGACGGACGATACGTGCCACCAGAGGTCCTGGCCTCGGTGGAGTAAGAACCGGATCATTGCGGTTACAGCGGCGAATGCTGCTGGCGCAGCATATCTGGGCCGGTTCTTACTGGGAACAGGTAAAGAGCTGGGGGGGGGGGGGGTGCCTGTTCCCCACGGCCAGTCCAGGTTTTTGGTGGAGCTGGGCCTTTAAAGAACCCAGCCTGCTGATGATGGGGGTGGGTTGTGTCTTGCTGTGCTGGAGATTTCCACAGACAGAGTCAGTGCTGGTGAAGGAGAGTCTGGGCGCAGCACACATTGAAGGATAGCCCTGGGACCTGTGGTGCTACGAGCCGAAGGGGCTCTGGCCTGAGGGAGACAAAAGGCAGGTAGCCTAGAAGCCTGCAGAACTGCTGTGGTCTGTCCAAAACAAGGTGACTCAAACCTGCTGTTTATTTTCTATGGAAGGACTTTTGTTATATGCACTATGTGGCTATGCACCTGTGTGGTCTGCACATTGCCTGTTATGCCTTTGGTGTGAATAAAGTCACAGTGCATCACAAAGACTGTCTATGATTGCCTCAATACTGCCGCCGCTACCGTAGCCTACCACGAGCACATCCCCACAATTGGTGGAGGATGCGGGCATTCCTGCAGTGAAGCAGGCCTGAGGCAAAAGTTGTGTTGGACTGCATGTCATATATCAGGCCTGCATATATCAGGCCTGACAAGATGGAGGCGGCCATTAAGCACCTGATTCAGAGTAATGTACAGCAGCAACAGGCATTGCAGGCTCAGAGGGAAAGTAATGAGCTACAGCAAAAAAGACATGAGAAGGCTGTGTGTGCACAGCAGCAAACAAACAATCTCCTAATACAGCAGCTGGTAGCCATGCAAGAGTCGGTGCGAACATCCCTGCAAGGAGTTTCAACCGCGACAACCCCGACTGTGTCTACCGTCAGGGACAAAGCCTGATCCGCCCTGAGGAAAATGGGTCCGGGAGATGATTCAGAGGCATTCCTGATTGTGTTCGAAAGAACCGCGGAGCAAAAGAGGCTGCCATTGGAGCAGTGGGCCGAGGTGGTGGCGCCTTTTCTGGGGGGAAACACACAAAAGGCCTATTTTGACCTCAGCCGCGATGAGGCCAAGGACTATGAGAGGCTAAAAGGTGAGGTGTTGGCCAGGTTGGGGGTAAACACCTATGTGCGAGCACACAGGGTGTATCAGTGGGTGTTTGCCGAGTCCCGACCCGCCCGGTCACAAGCCTATGACTTACTTCACCTAGTAAAAAAATAGCTTCAGCCTGAAATATTGAGCACTTCTCAGATGGTTGAAAGGGGTCGTGGTCGACAGGTTCGTGCGTACCCTCCCGAGAGCCATACAGCGCTGGGTAGGACAAGGCGATCCAGGCAACCTGGTTAGCCTGGTGGAGAGGTATATGGCCACTCAGGATTTGGTGCGGGACTCAGCGGTACTACCGAAGTCACGTCAGCCCCCGTTGCCGACCCGGGATCCTGAAAAAGGGATCCCACCTAATAAGGAGGGGAGTGGATCTCCAGTCCGTGGGAGGAATACCCTGGGGAGGAGGGAGGCTGCAAGGATCAGATGTTGGCATTGTCAAGACTGGGGACATGTGGCATCCAACTGCCCTAGGGCATCTGAACCCATGGACTGCCCAACCGGTGTATATACCTGACCCCCTGCTGGCGGCGGACACCCCTCCGGTGTGTGATGTCATTGTTAATGGACACTCCGTGCAGGCCCTACTGGACTCTGGGAGCCTGGTAACTCTGGTCCATGAGTCGCTGGTAACGGAAAAACTCCCAGAAAGGCGAACCCTTACCATTGTCTGTATACATGGGGATCGCCGGGAGTATCCCACCACTAAGGTTACCCTGGCGGTGTGTGGAAAGGAGGTACCACATGTCGTCGGGGTGGGGAGACGGCTCCCTTATGCCGCAATATTGGGGAGGTACTTTCCCCTGTTCTGGACTTTGTGGAGGAACGGGTTGCCTACCTGTGGGGAAGAAAAATGTCCGGGTCCCGAGCCCGAGGACCCCGAGGCAGGGGCCCCAGCTGTAGGCGTTACCGTAGGGGAGGTAGAGTGTAACCCTGACCGGTTTCCTCTAGAAGTATTGGCTGGTGAGACAGTAGTAAGTTCGTCCAACCTGGATCTGGAGGTACCCCGAGAAACCTTCGGGACCGCACAGCTCCAGGATTCAACGTTATTGCGGGCTAGAGAAGGTGTGTCGGTGATTAATGGTGTTGCCAAGCGTCCCGGCGCCGATACCGTATTTCCTCACCTGGCCTATAACCGGGACCTGTTATTATATAGGGTAGACAAGGTGAGGCAGGAGGTGGTGGAACAACTGGTGGTGCCCCAGCCTTACCGGCGAATGGTCTTGGATTTAGCACATGCGCATGTGTTGGGTGGTCATCTGGGGGTTAAGAAAACGCTGGAGCGAATTCTACAACGGTTCTATTGGCCTGGGATATATGAGGAAGTCCGGAGGTTCTGTCAGTCCTGTCCAGTGTGTCAGGTGAGTAGCCCCCAACCTCGGTATCGCAGTCCACTGGTACCTATGCCCATTATAGAGGTGCCCTTCGAAAGGATCGCCATGGATCTGGTAGGCCCCATTATTAAGTCAGCCTGAGGTCACCAACACATCCTGGTAGTGTTAGACTATGCCACTCGCTATCCGGAGGCGGTCCCATTGCGCCATACGTTGGCCAAGAGCTCATGAGTATGTTTGCCCGGGTGGGGATACCAAAGGAGATTCTGACGGACCAGGGGACACCCTTTATGTCCAAAATAACAAAGGAATTGTGTAAGCTATTAAATATTAAACACCTGCACACGTCCGTGTACCATCCCAAAACCGATGGGTTAGTAGAACGGTTTAATAAGACCCTGAAGTCCATGCTAAAAAGAGTCGTGGCTAAGGACGGGAGAGATTTGGACTTACTGTTGCCCTATGTTTTGTTTGCACTACGGGAAGTGCCCCAGGCGTCCACAGTGTTCTTGCCCTTTGAGTTGTTATATGGGCGACATCCCCGTGGGCTACTGGATATCGCTAAGGAGGCATGGAAGCAACAGCCTACGCCTCATAAAAGTGTGATAGAGCACATAGGAAAAATGCAGGACCGAATAGGGGTCGTGTTGTCGATCGTCCGTGAGAACATGGAAGCGGCACAACTGGCCCAGAGTCGGGTATATAACCGATCCGCCCAGGTAAGGACATTTCACCCGGGTGACCGAGTTCTTGTACTCGTGCCCACGCTCGAGAGAAAATTCTTGGCCCGGTGGCAAGGGCCCTATGAAGTTAAGGAGAAAGTGGGCCCAGTTGATTACAGGATATACCAGCCAGGGCGGCGGAAGCCCGAACAGGTATATCATGTGAATCTACTAAAACCTTGGAGACACAGAGAGAATTTGTTTGGAGACAGCCCGCCCTCTGTTGGGACAGCAGGGAGTGACCCGGGGTCACCAGGTGTTCCGGAGAACGCCGCTGGGGTGACGATAGGGGACGGACTGTTGACCAAACAAGCACAAGAGGTGAGAAAATTTGTTAGTCGGAATAGGGACGTATTCTCTGACCTTCCTGGACGTACCACCTTGATCGAGCATGACATTGTCACCGAGCCCCAGGTGAAAGTCTGCCTAAGACCATACCGAGTACCGGAGGCTCGCGACAGGCCATTTAGGGGTCATAGAAGAGTCAAAGAGCGAGTGGGCTAGCCCGATTGTCCTTATTCCCAAACCGGATGGTTCATTACGGTTCTGTAATGATTTTAGGAAATTAAATGAGGTATCAAAATTTGACGCCTATCCCATGCCTCGGGTAGACGAGTTGATAGAGCGGCTGGGAAAAGCCCGGTATTTTTCGATCCTAGCTCTCACGAAGGGGTACTGGCAGGTACCTCTGACGGAGGCAGGAAAGGAGAAGACGGCCTTTATCACCCCGGAGGGGCTTTTTCAGTATAGGGTGTTGCCTTTTGGGTTGCATGGCGCTCCGGCTACGTTCCAGCGTCTGATGGATGTCGTCCTCAAGCCCCATCACCAGTATACCTCCGCGTATCTGGATGATATAGTCGTGTTTAGCCCGGACTGGGAGGGTCATTTGTCAAAACTTCAGGCAGTGATAGATTCTCTAAGGAAGGCGGGGTTGACTGCCAACCCAAAAAAATGCTCGGTGGGACTAGAGGAAGCTCGCTATTTGGGGTATGTGATTGGACGCGGAGTCATTAGGCCCCAAGTGAATAAAGTTGAAGCAATCCGGAATTGGCCCAGGCCTCGTACGTCCAAGCAAGTACGGTCATTTTTGGGCCTGATTGGGTACTACATTGGGTACTTCATTCCCCATTTTGCCACCTTGGCAGCCCCGTTAACTGGCCTCTTGAAGGGTAGAAAGTCGGTGATGGTTCGCTGGGGGGAGCAGGAGGAGGAGGCGTTCTCCCGTTTGAAGTCGGCCCTATGTGAGTCCCCGGTTCTGGTGACGCCCGACTTCAAGCGGGAGTTTGTAGTTCAAACAGATGCCTCGGGAGTAGGACTAGGGGCAGTGCTTTCCCAGGAGCTCAACGGGGAAGAGCACCCTGTGGTTTTTCTAAGCCGCAAGCTTACCCCAGCAGAAACCCGGTATAGCATTGTGGAGAGAGAGTGCCTCGCCATCAAGTGGGCACTCGAGTCTCTCAGATATTACCTTCTGGGGAGAAGGTTCCGTCTGGGGATAAGGTTCCGTCTGGGGATAAGGTTCCGTCCGGTGACCGACCACTCCCCTCTCCAGTGGATGAGTCGGGCTAAGAAGGGGAGCACTCGGGTTACCAGGTGGTTCTTGTCCCTCTAGAACTTTAAGTTCACTGTTGAGCACAGGGCCGGCCGCTTACAGGGGAATGCAGATGCCCTGTCCCGGGTACACTGCTGTGCATGTGTTCACCCCCTCAGGCTCAGTATGTTCAAGCCCTCAGGGGTGAACAAAGGGTGGGATATGTAGGAGAGTCCCCGGAATAATAATGGACGGACGATACGTGCCACCAGAGGTCCTGGCCTCGGTGGAGTAAGAACCGGATCATTGCGGTTACAGCGGCGAATGCTGCTGGCGCAGCGTGTCTGGGCCGGTTCTTACTGGGAACAGGTAAAGAGCTGGGGGGGTGCCTGTTCCCCACAGCCAGTCCAGGTTTTTGGTGGAGCTGGGCCTTTATAGAACCCAGCCTGCTGATGATGGGGGTGGGGTGTGTCTTGCTGTGCTGGAGATTTTCACAGACAGAGTCAGTGCTGGTGAAGGAGAGTCTTGGCGCAGTACACATTGAAGGATAGCCCTGCGACCTGTGGTGCTATGAGCCGAAGGGGCTCTGGCCTGAGGGAGACAAAGGCAGGTAGCCTAGAAGCCTGCAGAACTGCTGTGGTCTGTCCAAAACAAGGTGACTCAAACCTGCTGTTTATTTTCTATGGAAGGAGTTTTGTTCTATGCACTATGTGGATATGCACCTGTGTGGTCTGCACATTGCCTTTTATGCCTTTGGTGTGAATAAAGTCACAGTGTATCACAAAGACTGTCTATGATTGCCTCAATACTGCCGCCGCTACCGTAGCCTACCACGAGCACATCCCCCACAATATACACACACACACACCAGTACAGACAAAAAGTTTGGACACACCTTCTCATTCAAAGAGTTTTCTTTATTTTCATGACTATGAAAATTGTAGATTCAAACTGAAGGCATCAAAACTATGAATTAACACATGTGGAATTATATACATAACAAAAAAGTGTGAAACAACTGAAAATATGTCATATTCTAGGTTCTTCGAAGTAGCCACCTTTTGCTTTGATTACTGCTTTGCACACTCTTGGCATTCTCTTGATGAGCTTCAAGAGGTAGTCACCTGAAATGGTCTTGGAGTTCCCAGAGATGCTTAGCACTTGTTGGCCCTTTTGCCTTCATTCTGCGGACCAGCTCACCCCAAACCATCTCGATTGGGTTCAGGTCCAGTAACTGTGGAGGCCAGGTCATCTAGCACAGCACACCATCACTCTCCTTCGTGGTCAAATAGCCCTTACACAGCCTGGAGGGATCATTGTCCTGTTGAAAAATAAATGAGGGTCCAACTAAACGCAAACCGGATAGAATAGCATGCCGCTGCAAGATGCTGTGGAAGCCATGCTGGTTCAGTATGCCTTCAATTTTGAATAAATCCCCAACAGTGTCACCAGCAAAGCACCCCCACACCATCACACCTCCTCCTCCATGCTTTGCGGTGGGAACCAGGCATGTAGAGTCCATCCATTCACCTTTTCTGCATCGCACAAAGACATGGTGGTTGCAACCAGAGATCTCAAATTTGGACTCATCAGACCAAAGCACAGATTTCCACTGGTCTAATGTCCATTCCTTGTGGTCTTTAACCCAAACAAGTCTCTTATGCTTGTTGCCTATCCTTAGCAGTGGTTTCCTAGCAGATATTCTACCATGAAGGCCTCATTCTACCATGAAGGCCTGATTCATACAGTCTCCTCTTAACAGTTGTTCTAGATATGTGTCTGCTGCTAGAACTCTGTGTGGCATTGACCTGGTCTCTAATCTGAGCTGCGATTTCTGAGGCTGGTGACTCGGATGAACTTATCCTCCACAGCAGAGGTGACTCTTGGTCTTCCTTTCCTGGGGTGGTCCGCATGCGAGCCATTTTTTTTTGTAGCGCTTGATGGTTTTTGTGACTGCACTTGGGGACACTTTCAAAGTTTTCCCAATTTTTCGGACTGACTGACCTTTATTTCTTAAAGTAATGATGGCCACTTGTTTTTCTTTACTTAGAATTTGTATTATTTAAGAAAAAAAGCAGCTAACAGTCTATTCAGTAGGACTATCAGCTGTGTATCCACCTGACTTCTCCACAACGCAACTGATGGTCCCAACCCCATTTATAAGGCAAGAAATCCCACTTATTAAACCTGACGGGGCACACCTGTGAAGTAAAAACCATTTCAGGTGACTACCTCTTGAAGCTCATCAAGAGAATGCCAAGAGTGTGCAAAGCAGTAATCAAAGCAAAAAGGTGGCTACTTTGAAGAACCTAGAATATGACATATTTTCAGTTGTTTCACACTTTTTTGTGCTGCATATAATTCCACATGTGTTAATTCATAGTTTTGATGCCTTCAGTGTGAATCTACAATTTTCATAGTCATGAAAATAGAGAAAACTCTTTGAATGAGAAAGTGTATCCAAACTTAGGGTCTGTACTGTATAATAAATTATATATACACACATATATACACACACACACACAATATAAAAAGTCTACACACCCCTGTTAAAATGTCAGGTTTCTGTGCTGTAAAAAGATAAAGACACATTTCAGAATTTTTCCACCTTTAATGTGACCCATAAACTGTACCACTCAATTGAAAAACAAAACGGAAATCTTTTTAGTGGAGGGAAGAAAACAAACAAAAAAAATCCTAAAATATTGTAATTGCATTAGTGTGCACACTATATAACATCTATATCTATATCTATATCTATATATAATATATATTATTTTTTTTCCCTATTCCTATTCCTGCAGTATATCGATCTTTTGCTAGAGGTAGTTGGGCATTTTGTGCGTGTTTACAGTCTCCTGCTCCGTATGCCAATTACTACTACTGGAGCGATGGGGAGGAGACATCAGTTTCTCTACTGGGTGTTCCTTCTGCCTAGCTGTAGCCCAGCTCAGGGAGAAGGAACACCCACTTAAGAAGCTGATGTCTCCTCCCCATCACTCCGATAGTGGTAATCAGCATACGGAGCAGGAGACTGTAACTGGGGCACAGCGGGTGAACGGAGCGGCGCCCAGGAATAATAGTAGGCGAGATCCCTGGGCGCCGCTCTGTGTAGCCTGCTACTTAACCACCTCAGCCCCCCTAGCTTAAACACCCTTAATGACCAGACTACTTTTTACAATTTTTTACCTCCTTTTCTTCTCACTAATAGAGCTTTCATTTGGTGGTATTTCATTGCTGCTGACATTTTTACTTTTTTTGTTATTAATCGAAATTTACTGACATTTTTCACTTTCAGTTGTAAAATATGAAAAAAAAAAAAAGACGACATCTATAGATAAATTTTTCACTAAATTTATTGTTCTACATGTCTGATAAAAAAAAATGTTTAGGTAAAAAAAAAATGGTTTGGGAAAAAGTTATAGCGTTTACAAACTATGGTACAAAAATGTGAATTTCCGCTTTTTGAAGCAGCTCTGACTTTCTGAGCACCTGTCATGTTTCCTGAGGTTCTACAATGCCCAGACAGTAGAAGAACCCCACAAATGATTCCCATTTTGGAAAGTAGACACCCTAAGGCTGATGGGTATAGTGAGTTCATGGAAGTTTTTATTTTTTGTCACAAGTTAGCGGAAAATGATTTTTTTTTTTCTCCTCCTCCTTACAAAGTCTTACATTCCACTAACTTGTGACAAAAAATAAAAAATTACATGAACTCACTATGCAAATCACGAAATACCTTGGGATGTCTTCTTTCCAAAATGGGGTCACTTGTGGGGTAGTTAGACTGCCCTGGCATTTTAGGGGCCCTAATGTGTGAGAAGTAGTTTGAAATCAAAATGTGTAAAAAATGCCCTGTGAAATCCTAAAGGTGCTCTTTGGAATGTGGGCCCCTTTGCCCACCTAGGCAAAAAAAGTGTCACATGTGGTATCGCCGTTCTCAGGAGTAGTTGGGCAATGTGTTTTTGGGTGTCATTTTACATATGCCTATGCTGGGTGAGATAAATATCTCGGTCAAATGCCAACTTTGTATAAAAAAAATGGGAAAAGTTGTCTTTTGCCAATATATTTATCTCATCCAGCATGGGTATATGTAAAATGACACCCCAAAACACATTGCCCAACTTCTCCTGAGTACGGCAATACCACATGTGTGCCACTTTTTTGCAGCCTAGGTGGGCAAAGTGGCCCACATTCCAAAGAGCACATTTAGGATTTCACAGGGCATTTTTTACACATTTTGATTTCAAACTACTTCTCACGCATTAGGGCCCCTAAAATGCCAGGGCAGTATAACTACCCCACAAGTGACCCCATTTGGGAAAAGAGACACCCCAAGGTATTTTGTGAGAGGCATGGCGAGTTCCTAGAATTTGTTATTTTTTGTCACAAGTTAGTGGAATATGAGACTTTGTAAGAAAAAAAAATATATCAT